>NC_139005.1:28996734-29738734 GCF_964374135.1 Grampus griseus | reverse complement strand
GGGCTTCTTAGAAACCACGGGGATGTATGCTGAGTGCGCCCACGGAAACGGGGGCCTGCTGCAAGTAGCCTTGCTTTCCCGTTTGGAAGGCTGCGTTCATGCTGCCTTGAAGCTACCTGACATTCCCTGCTCTCGACAGGCCTGTTAGCCCTGTCAGAGTGCTTCGGGGAACGTTATGAGTCTGCTCTGTCTAAACCAGGTGCTTCCATGGCCGCGGCTCTGGTCCGCCTGCCAAGCTCTAGAGCTAGAGGGAACCTCAACGTGACAAGTTGCCTCCAGCGTAGGCCCCTAGTAGCCGTGCAAAAAGGGAGGCAGGCAGCTGTCTCCATGAGTTCTCAGTCGCTTAGAGGCTTTTTTTTAAAGGAAGTAGTACACTTTGGAGGACTCCTAGGCCCCTCGGGTATGCATCACATTCCTTCCAAGTTCACCGAATACCTCCAGACCCCTGTGGGGCGGCTGAGCACTTCGAGGCCCATTGGTTGAACCCCCCCACCCGCGAGGCCCTCTGTGCGTGCCGCGCGATGGGCTACACACTGGACGTCCCGCGAGGAGCGCTACATTTCCAGAGCCCTCGAACAGCCTCAGGACAGCATTTCGGGTGAGTCCGACTTTGTCATGGCCCTTGTGTGAGCTGCCGTGGGAAAACACTGTGTTTGGAATACTTCGAGGACCTCGTACCTGAAGTCACTCTGCCCGAGGAGAAAGTCAGCATCTTACCATGCCGTGTCGCTAACGGCACGCCCAGCACGAACACAGGCCTGGAAGTAAGGCCCCGAGTGGCGGTGCAGAAGCGGAGGCGTGCAGCAGTTTCCATGAGGCGGAGGCCTCGGCTCTGGGCACCTTCAACGGCAGCAGGGTTTTCTGGACACCTAGGAGGCTGGCGCGGGCCCCATGTTCCCGGCAGGAACACTGAGTACCGCCAGGCCCACCTGGGTCTGCTAAGCAACATCCAGGCCCGTAGCCCTTTAGAGCCCCTCTGTGTATGCCCAGCGTAGGGAAACGCGCTGCACTCTCCTTGGGAGCAGCGTAAGGTCCTCAGCACTCGCACACGTTCACGGACACCGTTCTGGCACGTCCCACATGGCGTCGAAGTCTTACGCATTACCCTCGGCTGAGCTGAACTCAGAGAAACCCTCGGCTTCGCAGTCCACCTAGGACCTCCTGCCTGAAGTCACCGTGCCTCCCAGAGAGAATCGGCTTGCGTTCTTACTGCCATGTACGTCCCCTTCCTCCTGTGGCACTGCAGGCTTTGAATAGCCACAGGCCCAGAGGAGCAGCTACGGCGTTCCTTGGTTGAGGCAGTTCGCTTGAAGCAGAACACCCTACTTCGAGAAGTTGATTCAGGGAAGGAAACTCAGGGTGACCTGTGTCTCTTTGGGCTTGTGAGAAACCACGGGGATGTCTGCTGAGTGCGCCCACGGAAACGGGGGCCTGCTGCAAGTAGCCTTGCTTTCCCGTTTGGAAGGCTGCGTTCATGCTGCCTTGAAGCTACCTGACATTCCCTGCTCTCGACAGGTCTGTTAGCCCTGTCAGAGTGCTTCGGGGAACGTTATGAGTCTGCTCTGTCTAAACCAGGTGCTTCCATGGCCGCGGCTCTGGTCTGCCTGCCAAGCTCTAGAGCTAGAGGGAACCTCAACGTGACAAGTTGCCTCCAGCGTAGGCCCCTAGTAGCCGTGCAGAAAGGGAGGCAGGCAGCTGTCTCCATGAGTTCTCAGTCGCTTAGAGGCTTTGTGTTAAAGGAAGTAGTACACTTTGGAGGACTCCTAGGCCCCTCGGGTATGCACCACTTTCCCTCCAAGTTCACCGAGTACCTCCAGACCCCTGTGGGGCGGCTGAGCATTTCGAGGTCCATTGGTTGAACCCCCCCACCACCGGAGGCCCTCTGTGCGTGCCACGCGATGGGCTACACACTGGACGTCCCTCGAGGAGCACTACATTTCCAGAGCCCTCGAACAGCCTCAGGACAGCATTTCGGGTGAGTCCGACTTCGTCATGGCCCTTGTGTGAGCTGCCGTGGGAAAACACTGTGTTTGGAATACTTCGAGGACCTCGTACCTGAAGTCACTCTGCCCGAGGAGAAAGTCAGCATCTTACCATGCCGTGTCGCTAACGGCACGCCCAGCACGAACACAGGCCTGGAAGTAAGGCCCCGAGTGGCGGTGCAGAAGCGGAGGCGTGCAGCAGTTTCCATGAGGCGGTGGCCTCGGCTCTGGGCACCTTCAACGGCAGCAGGGTTTTCTGGACACCTAGGATGCTGGCACGGTCCCCCTGTTCCCGTCAGGAACACTGAGTACCGCCAGGCCCACCTGGGTCTGCTAAGCAACATCCAGGCCCGTAGCCCTTTAGAGCCCCTCTGTGTATGCCCAGCGTAGGGAAACGCGCTGCACTCCCCTTGGGAGCAGCTTAAGGTCCTCTGCACTCGCACACGTTCACGGACACCGTTCTGACACGTCCCACATGGCGTCGAAGTCTTACGCATTACCCTCGGCTGAGCTGAACTCAGAGAAACCCTCGGCTTCGCAGTCCACCTAGGACCTCCTGCCTGAAGTCACCGAGCCTCCCAGAGAGAGTCGGCTTGCGTTCTTACTGCCATGTACGTCCCCTTCCTCCTGTGGCACTGCAGGCTTTGAATAGCCACAGGCCCAGAGGAGAAGCTATAGCGTTCCTTGGTTGAGGCAGTTCGCTTAAAGCAGAACACCCTACTTCGAGAAGTTGATTCAGGGAAGGAAACTCAGGGTGACCTGTGTCTCTTTGGGCTTGTGAGAAACCACGGGGATGTCTGCTGAGTGCGCCCACGGAAACGGGGGCCTGCTGCAAGTAGCCTTGCTTTCCCGTTTGGAAGGCTGCGTTCATGCTGCCTTGAAGCTACCTGACATTCCCTGCTCTCGACAGGCCTGTTAGCCCTGTCAGAGTACTTCGGGGAACGTTATGAGTCTGCTCTGTCTAAACCAGGTGCTTCCATGGCCGCGGCTCTTGTCCGCCTGCCAAGCTCTAGAGCTAGAGGGAACCTCAACGTGACAAGTTGCCTCCAGCGTAGGCCCCTAGTAGCCGTGCAGAAAGGGAGGCAGGCAGCTGTCTCCATGAGTTCTCAGTCGCTTAGAGGCTTTATTTTAAAGGAAGTACTACACTTTGGAGGACTCCTAGGCCCCTCGGGTATGCATCACTTTCCCTCCAAGTTCACCGAGTACCTCCAGACCCCTGTGGGGCGGCTGAGCACTTCGAGGCCCATTGGTTGAACCCCCCCACCACCGGAGGCCCTCTGTGCGTGCCACGCGATGGGCTACACACTGGACGTCCCTCGAGGAGCACTACATTTCCAGAGCCCTCGAACAGCCTCAGGACAGCATTTCGGGTGAGTCCGACTTTGTCATGGCCTTTGTGTGAGCTGCCGTGGGAAAACACTGTGTTTGGAATACTTCGAGGACCTCGTACCTGAAGTCACTCTGCCCGAGGAGAAAGTCAGCATCTTACCATGCCGTGTCGCTAACGGCACGCCCAGCACGAACACAGGCCTGGAAGTAAGGCCCCGAGTGGCGGTGCAGAAGCGGAGGCGTGCAGCAGTTTCCATGAGGCGGAGGCCTCGGCTCTGGGCACCTTCAACGGCAGCAGGGTTTTCTGGACACCTAGGAGGCTGGCGCGGGCCCCCTGTTCCCGGCAGGAACACTGAGTACCGCCAGGCCCACCTGGGTCTGCTAAGCAACATCCAGGCCCGTAGCCCTTTAGAGCCCCTCTGTGTATGCCCAGCGTAGGGAAACGCGCTGCACTCTCCTTGGGAGCAGCGTAAGGTCCTCAGCACGCGCACACGTTCACGGACACCGTTCTGGCACGTCCCACATGGCGTCGAAGTCTTACGCATTACCCTCGGCTGAGCTGAACTCAGAGAAACCCTCGGCTTCGCAGTCCACCTAGGACCTCCTGCCTGAAGTCACCGAGCCTTCCAGAGAGAGTCGGCTTGCATTCTTACTGCCATGTACGTCCCCTTCCTCCTGTGGCACTGCAGGCTTTGAATAGCCACAGGCCCAGAGGAGAAGCTACAGCGTTCCTTGGTTGAGGCAGTTCGCTTAAAGCAGAACACCCTACTTCGAGAAGTTGATTCAGGGAAGGAAACTCAGGGTGACCTGTGTCTCTTTGGGCTTGTGAGAAACCACGGGGATGTCTGCTGAGTGCGCCCACGGAAACGGGGGCCTGCTGCAAGTAGCCTTGCTTTCCCGTTTGGAAGGCTGCGTTCATGCTGCCTTGAAGCTACCTGACATTCCCTGCTCTCAACAGGCCTGTTAGCCCTGTCAGAGTGCTTCGGGGAACGTTATGAGTCTGCTCTGTCTAAACCAGGTGCTTCCATGGCCGCGGCTCTGGTCCGCCTGCCAAGCTCTAGAGCTAGAGGGAACCTCAACGTGACAAGTTGCCTCCAGCGTAGGCCCCTAGTAGCCGTGCAGAAAGGGAGGCAGGCAGCTGTCTCCATGAGTTCTCAGTCGCTGAGAGGCTTTATTTTAAAGGAAGTAGTACACTTTGGAGGACTCCTAGGCCCCTCGGGTATGCATCACTTTCCCTCCAAGTTCACTGAGTACCTCCAGACCCCTGTGGGGCGGCTGAGCAACTTCGAGGCCCATTGGTTGAACCCCCCCACCCGCGGAGGCCCTCTGTGCGTGCCGCGCGATGGGCTACACACTGGACGTCCCGGGAGGAGCACTACATTTCCAGAGCCCTCGAACAGCCTCAGGACAGCATTTCGGGTGAGTCCGACTTTGTCATGGCCCTTGTGTGAGCTGCCGTGGGAAAACACTGTGCTTTGAATACTTCGAGGACCTCGTACCTAAAGTCACTCTGCCCGAGGAGAAAGTCAGCATCTTACCATGCCGTGTCCCTAACGGCACGCCCAGCACGAACACAGGACTGGAAGTAAGGCCCCGAGTGGCAGTGCAGAAGCGGAGGCGTGCAGCAGTTTCCATGAGGTGGAGGCCTCGGCTCTGGCACCTTCAACGGCAGCAGGGTTTTCTGGACACCTAGGAGGCTGGCGCGGGCCCCCTGTTCCCGGCAGGAACACTGAGTACCGCCAGTCCCACCTGGGTCTGCTAAGCAACATCCAGGCCCGTAGCCCTTTAGAGCCCCTCTGTGTATGCCCAGCGTTGAGAAACGCGCTGCACTCTCCTTGGGAGCAGCTTAAGGTCCTCAGCACTCGCACACGTTCACGGACACCGTTCTGGCACGTCCCACATGGCATCGAAGTCTTACGCATTACCCTCGGCTGAGCTGAACTCAGAGAAACCCTCGGCTTCGCATTCCACCTAGGACCTCCTGCCTGAAGTCACCGTGCCTCCCAGAGAGAGTCGGCTTGCGTTCTTACTGCCATGTACGTCCCCTTCCTCCTGTGGCACTGCAGGCTTTGAATAGCCACAGGCCCAGAGGAGCAGCTACGGCGTTCCTTGGTTGAGGCAGTTCGCTTGACGCAGAACACCCTACTTCGAGAAGTTGATTTAGGGAAGGAAACTCAGGGTGACCTGTGTCTGTTTGGGCTTGTTAGAAACCACGGGGATGTCTGCTGAGTGTGCCCACGGAAACGGGGGCCTGCTGCAAGTAGCCTTGCTTTCCCGTTTGGAAGGCTGCGTTCATGCTGCCTTGAAGCTACCTGACATTCCCTGCTCTCGACAGGCCTGTTAGCCCTGTCAGAGTGCTTCGGGGAACGTTATGAGTCTGCTCTGTCTAAACCAGGTGCTTCCATGGCCGCGTCTCTGGTCTGCCTGCCAAGCTCTAGAGCTAGAGGGAACCTCAACGTGACAAGTTGCCTCCAGCGTAGGCCCCTAGTAGCCGTGCAGAAAGGGAGGCAGGCAGCTGTCTCCATGAGTTCTCAGTCGCTTAGAGGCTTTATTTTAAAGGAAGTAGTACACTTTGGAGGACTCCTAGGCCCCTCGGGTATGCATCACTTTCCCTCCAAGTTCACCGAGTACCTCCAGACCCCTGTGGGGCGGCTGAGCACTTCGAGGCCCATTGCTTGAACCCACCCACCCCCGGAGGCCCTGTGTGCGTGCCGCGCGATGGGCTACACACTGGACGTCCCTCGAGGAGCGCTACATTTCCAGTTCCCTCGAACAGCCTCAGGACAGCATTTCGGGTGAGTCCGACTTCGTCATGATCCTTGTGTGAGCTGCCGTGGGAATACACGGTGTTTGGAATACTTCGAGGACCTCGTACCTGAAGTAACTCTGCCCGAGGGGAAAGTCAGCATCTTACCATGCCGTGTCGCTAACGGCACGCCCAGCACGAACACAGGCCTGGAAGCAAGGCCCCGAGTGGCGGTGCAGAAGCGGAGGCGTGCAGCAGTTTCCATGAGGCGGAGGCCTCGGCTCTGGGCACCTTCAACGGCAGCAGGGTTTTCTGGACACCTAGGAGGCTGGCGCGGGCCCCCTGTTCCCGGCAGGAACACTGAGTACCGCCAGTCCCACCTGGGTCTGCTAAGCAACATCCAGGCCCGTAGCCCTTTAGAGCCCCTCTGTGTATGCCCAGCGTAGAGAAACGCGCTGCACTCTCCTTGGGAGCAGCTTAAGGTCCTCAGCACTCGCACACGTACACGGACACCGTTCTGGCACGTCCCACATGGCGTCGCAGTCTTACGCATTACCCTCGGCTGAGCTGAACTCAGAGAAACCCTCGGCTTCGCAGTCCACCTAGGACCTCCTTCCTGAAGTCACCGTGCCTCCCAGAGAGAATCGGCTTGCGTTCTTACTGCCATGTACGTCCCCTTCTTCCTGTGGCACTGCAGGCTTTGAATAGCCACAGGCCCAGAGGAGCAGCTACGGCGTTCCTTGGTTGAGGCAGTTCGCTTGAAGCAGAACACCCTACTTCGAGAAGTTGATTCAGGGAAGGAAACTCAGGGTGACCTGTGTCTCTTTGGGCTTGTGAGAAACCACGGGGATGTCTGCTGAGTGTGCCCACGGAAACGGGGGCCTGCTGCAAGTAGCCTTGCTTTCCCGTTTGGAAGGCTGCGTTCATGCTGCCTTGAAGCTACCTGACATTCCCTGCTCTCGACAGGCCTGTTAGCCCTGTCAGAGTGCTTCGGGGAACGTTATGAGTCTGCTCTGTCTAAACCAGGTGCTTCCATGGCCGCGGCTCTGGTCTGCCTGCCAAGCTCTAGAGCTACAGGGAACCTCAACGTGACAAGTTGCCTCCAGCGTAGGCCCCTAGTAGCCGTGCAGAAAGGGAGGCAGGCAGCTGTCTCCATGAGTTCTCAGTCGCTTAGAGGCTTTATTTTAAAGGAAGTAGTACACTTTGGAGGACTCCTAGGCCCCTCGGGTATGCATCACTTTCCCTCCAAGTTCACCGAGTACCTCCAGACCCCTGTGGGGCGGCTGAGCACTTCGAGGCCCATTGCTTGAACCCACCCACCCCCGGAGGCCCTGTGTGCGTGCCGCGCGATGGGCTACACACTGGACGTCCCTCGAGGAGCGCTACATTTCCAGTTCCCTCGAACAGCCTCAGGACAGCATTTCGGGTGAGTCCGACTTCGTCATGATCCTTGTGTGAGCTGCCGTGGGAAAACACGGTGTTTGGAATACTTCGAGGACCTCGTACCTGAAGTCACTCTGCCCGAGGGGAAAGTCAGCATCTTACCATGCCGTGTCGCTAACGGCACGCCCAGCACGAACACAGGCCTGGAAGTAAGGCCCCGAGTGGCGGTGCAGAAGCGGAGGCGTGCAGCAGTTTCCATGAGGCGGAGGCCTCGGCTCTGGGCACCTTCAACGGCAGCAGGGTTTTCTGGACACCTAGGAGGCTGGCGCGGGCCCCCTGTTCCCGGCAGGAACACTGAGTACCGCCAGTCCCACCTGGGTCTGCTAAGCAACATCCAGGCCCGTAGCCCTTTAGAGCCCCTCTGTGTATGCCCAGCGTAGAGAAACGCGCTGCACTCTCCTTGGGAGCAGCTTAAGGTCCTCAGCACTCGCACACGTACACGGACACCGTTCTGGCACGTCCCACATGGCATCGAAGTCTTACGCATTACCCTCGGCTGAGCTGAACTCAGAGAAACCCTCGGCTTCGCAGTCCACCTAGGACCTCCTGCCTGAAGTCACCGTGCCTCCCAGAGAGAATCGGCTTGCGTTCTTACTGCCATGTACGTCCCCTTCTTCCTGTGGCACTGCAGGCTTTGAATAGCCACAGGCCCAGAGGAGCAGCTACGGCGTTCCTTGGTTGAAGCAGTTCGCTTGATGCAGAACAGCCTACTTCGAGAAGTTGATTCAGGGAAGGAAACTCAGGGTGACCTGTGTCTCTTTGGGCTTGTGAGAAACCACGGGGATGTCTGTTGAGTGCGCCCACGGAAACGGGGGCCTGCTGCAAGTAGCCTTGCTTTCCCGTTTGGAAGGCTGCGTTCATGCTGCCTTGAAGCTACCTGACATTCCCTGCTCTCGACAGGCCTGTTAGCCCTGTCAGAGTGCTTCGGGGAACGTTATGAGTCTGCTCTGTCTAAACCAGGTGCTTCCATGGCCGCGGCTCTGGTCCGCCTGACAAGCTCTAGAGCTAGAGGGAACCTCAACGTGACAAGTTGCTTCCAGCGTAGGCCCCTAGTAGCCGTGCAGAAAAGGGAGGCAGGCAGCCGTCTCCATGAGTTCTCAGTCGCTTAGAGGCTTTATTTTAAAGGAAGTAGTACACTTTGGAGGTCTCCTAGGCCTCTCAGGTATGCACCACTTTCCCTCCAAGTTCACCGAGTACCTCCAGACCCCAGTGGGGTGGCTGAGCAACTTCGAGGCCCATTGGTTGACCGGCCCCCCCCCGGCCCCTGGAGGCCCTCTGTGCCTGCCGCGCGATGGGCTACACACTGGACGTCCCGCGAGGAGCGCTACATTTCCAGAGCCCTCGAACAGCCTCAGGACAGCATTTCGGGTGAGTCCGACTTTGTCATGGCCCTTGTGTGAGCTGCCGTGGGAAAACACTGTGTTTGGAATACTTCGAGGACCTCGTACCTGAAGTCACTCTGCCCGAGGAGAAAGTCAGCATCTTACCATGCCGTGTCGCTAACGGCACGCCCAGCACGAACACAGGCCTGGAAGTAAGGCCCCGAGTGGCGGTGCAGAAGCGGAGGCGTGCAGCAGTTTCCATGAGGCGGAGGCCTCGGCTCTGGGCACCTTCAACGGCAGCAGGGTTTTCTGGACACCTAGGAGGCTGGCGCGGGCCCCCTGTTCCCGGCAGGAACACTGAGTACCGCCAGTCCCACCTGGGTCTGCTAAGCAACATCCAGGCCCGTAGCCCTTTACAGCCCCTCTGTGTATGCCCAGCGTAGGGAAACGTGCTGCACTCCCCTTGGGAGCAGCGTAAGGTCCTCAGCACTCGCACACGTTCACGGACACCGTTCTGGCACGTCCCACATGGCGTCGAAGTCTTACGCATTACCCTCGGCTGAGCTGAACTCAGAGAAACCCTCGGCTTCGCAGTCCACCTAGGACCTCCTGCCTGAAGTCACCGAGCCTTCCAGAGAGAGTCGGCTTGCGTTCTTACTGCCATGTACGTCCCCTTCCTCCTGTGGCACTGCAGGCTTTGAATAGCCACAGGCCCAGAGGAGCAGCTACGGCGTTCCTTGGTTGAGGCAGTTCGCTTGAAGCAGAACACCCTACTTCGAGAAGTTGATTCAGGGAAGGAAACTCAGGGTGACCTGTGTCTCTTTGGGCTTGTGAGAAACCACGGGGATGTCTGCTGAGTGCGCCCACGGAAACGGGGGCCTGCTGCAAGTAGCCTTGCTTTCCCGTTTGGAAGGCTGCGTTCATGCTGCCTTGAAGCTACCTGACATTCCCTGCTCTCGACAGGCCTGTTAGCCCTGTCAGAGTGCTTCGGGGAATGTTATGAGTCTGCTCTGTCTAAACCAGGTGCTTCCATGGCCGCGGCTCTGGTCTGCCTGCCAAGCTCTAGAGCTACAGGGAACCTCAACGTGACAAGTTGCCTCCAGCGTAGGCCCCTAGTAGCCGTGCAGAAAGGGAGGCAGGCAGCTGTCTCCATGAGTTCTCAGTCGCTTAGAGGCTTTATTTTAAAGGAAGTAGTACACTTTGGAGGACTCCTAGGCCCCTCGGGTATGCATCACTTTCCCTCCAAGTTCACCGAGTACCTCCAGACCCCTGTGGGGCGGCTGAGCACTTCGAGGTCCATTGGTTGAACCCCACCACCACCGGAGGCCCTCTGTGCGTGCCACGCGATGGGCTACACACTGGACGTCCCTCGAGGAGCACTACATTTCCAGAGCCCTCGAACAGCCTCAGGACAGCATTTCGGGTGAGTCCGACTTCGTCATGGCCCTTGTGTGAGCTGCCGTGGTTAAACACTGTGTTTGGAATACTTCGAGGACCTCGTACCTGAAGTCACTCTGCCCGAGGAGAAAGTCAGCATCTTACCATGCCGTGTCGCTAATGGCACGCCCAGCACGAACACAGGCCTGGAAGTAAGGCCCCGAGTGGCGGTGCAGAAGCGGAGGCGTGCAGCAGTTTCCATGAGGCGGTGGCCTCGGCTCTGGACACCTTCAACGGCAACAGGGTTTTCTGGACACCTAGGATGCTGGCACGGGCCCCCTGTTCCCGGCAGGAACACTGAGTACCGCCAGGCCCACCTGGGTCTGCTAAGCAACATCCAGGCCCGTAGCCCTTTAGAGCCCCTCTGTGTATGCCCAGCGTAGGGAAACGCGCTGCACTCCCCTTGGGAGCAGCTTAAGGTCCTCAGCACTCGCACACGTTCACGGACACCGTTCTGGCACGTCCCACATGGCGTCGAAGTCTTACGCATTACCCTCGGCTGAGCTGAACTCAGAGAAACCCTCGGCTTCGCAGTCCACCTAGGACCTCCTGCCTGAAGTCACCGAGCCTCCCAGAGAGAGTCGGCTTGCGTTCTTACTGCCATGTACGTGCCCTTCCTCCTGTGGCACTGCAGGCTTTGAATAGCCACAGGCCCAGAGGAGCAGCTACGGCGTTCCTTGGTTGAAGCAGTTCGCTTGATGCAGAACACCCTACTTCGAGAAGTTGATTCAGGGAAGGAAACTCAGGGTGACCTGTGTCTCTTTGGGCTTGTTAGAAACCACGGGGATGTCTGCTGAGTGCGCCCACGGAAAAGGGGGGCCTGCTGCAAGTAGCCTTGCTTTCCCGTTTGGAAGGCTGCATTCATGCTGCCTTGAAGCTACCTGACATTCCCTGCTCTCGACAGGCCTGTTAGCCCTGTCAGAGTGCTTCGGGGAACGTTATGAGTCTGCTCTGCCTAAACCAGGTGCTTCCATGGCCGCGGCTCTGGTCTGCCTGCCAAGCTCTAGAGCTAGAGGGAACCTCAACGTGACAAGTTGCCTCCAGCGTAGGCCCCTAGTAGCCGTGCAGAAAGGGAGGCAGGCAGCTGTCTCCATGAGTTCTCAGTCGCTTAGAGGCTTTGTTTTAAAGGAAGTAGTACACTTTGGAGGACTCCTAGGCCCCTCGGTTATGCATCACTTTCCCTCCAAGTTCACTGAGTACCTCCAGACCCCTGTGGGGCGGCTGAGCAACTTCGAGGCCCATTGGTTGAACCCCCCCACCCGCGGAGGCCCTCTGTGCGTGCCGCGCGATGGGCTACACACTGGACGTCCCGCGAGGAGCGCTACATCTCCAGAGTCCTCGAACAGCCTCAGGACAGCATTTCGGGTGAGTCCGACTTTGTAATGGCCCTTGTGTGAGCTGCCGTGGGAAAACACTGTGTTTGGAATACTTCGAGGACCTCGTACCTGAAGTCACTCTGCCCGAGGAGAAAGTCAGCATCTTACCATGCCGTGTCGCTAACGGCACGCCCAGCACGAACACAGGCCTGGAAGTAAGGCCCCGAGTGGCGGTGCAGAAGCGGAGGCGTGCAGCAGTTTCCATGAGGCGGAGGCCTCGGCTCTGGGCACCTTCAACGGCAGCAGGGTTTTCTGGACACCTAGGAGGCTGGCGCGGGCCCCCTGTTCCCGGCAGGAACACTGAGTACCGCCAGTCCCACCTGGGTCTGCTAAGCAACATCCAGGCCCGTAGCCCTTTAGAGGCCCTCTGTGTATGCCCAGCGTAGGGAAGCGCGCTGCACACCCCTTGGGAGCAGTTTAAGGTCCTCTGCACTCGCACACGTTCACGGACACCGTTCTGGCACGTCCCACATGCCGTCGAAGTCTTACGCATTACCCTAGGCTGAGCTGAACTCAGAGAAACCCTCGGTTTCGCATTCCACCTAGGACCTCCTGCCTGAAGTCACCGTGCCTCCCAGAGAGAGTCGGCTTGCGTTCTTACTGCCATGTACGTCCCCTTCCTCCTGTGGCACTGCAGGCTTTGAATAGCCACAGGCCCAGAGGAGCAGCTACGGCGTTCCTTGGTTGAGGCAGTTCGCTTGACGCAGAACACCCTACTTCGAGAAGTTGATTCAGGGAAGGAAACTCAGGGTGACCTGTGTCTCTTTGGGCTTGTTAGAAACCACGGGTATATCTGCTGAGTGCGTCCACGGAAACGGGGGCCTGCTGCAAGTAGCCTTGCTTTCCCGTTTGGAAGGCTGCGTTCATGCTGCCTTGAAGCTACCTGACATTCCCTGCTCTCGACAGGCCTGTTAGCCCTGTCAGAGTGCTTCGGGGAACGTTATGAGTCTGCTCTGTCTAAACCAGGTGCTTCCATGGCCGAGGCTCTTGTCTGCCTGCCAAGCTCTAGAGCTAGAGGGAACCTCAACGTGACAAGTTGCCTCCAGCGTAGGCCCCTAGTAGCCGTGCAGAAAGGGAGGCAGGCAGCTGTCTCCATGAGTTCTCAGTCGCTTAGAGGCTTTATTTTAAAGGAAGTAGTACACTTTGGAGGACTCCTAGGCCTCTCGGGTATGCATCACTTTCCCTCCAAGTTCACCGAGTACCTCCAGACCCCTGTGGGGCGGCTGAGCAACTTCGAGGCCCATTGGTTGACCGGTCCACCCCCACCCCCGGAGGCCCTCTGTGCGTGCCGCGCTATGGGCTACACACTGGACGTCCCTCGAGGAGCGCTACATTTCCAGTTCCCTCGAACAGCCTCAGGACAGCATTTCGGGTGAGTCCGACTTCGTCATGGCCCTTGTGTGAGCTGCTGTGGGAAAACACTGTGTTTGGAATACTTCGAGGACCTCGTACCTGAAGTCACTCTGCCCGAGGAGAAAGTCAGCATCTTACCATGCCGTGTCTCTAACGGCACGCCCAGCACGAACACAGGCCTGGAAGTAAGGCCCCGAGTGGCGGTGCAGAAGCGGAGGCGTGCAGCAGTTTCCATGAGGCGGTAGCCTCGGCTCTGGGCACCTTCAACGGCAGCAGGGTTTTCTGGACACCTAGGAGGCTGGCGCGGGCCCCCTGTTCCCGGCAGGAACACTGAGTACCGCCAGGCCCACCTGGGTCTGCTAAGCAACATCCAGGCCCGTAGCCCTTTAGAGCCCCTCTGTGTATGCCCAGCGTAGGGGAACGCGCTGCACTCCCCTTGGGAGCAGCTTAAGGTCCTCTCCACTCGCACACGTTCACGGACACCGTTCTGGCACGTCCCACATGCCGTCGAAGTCTTACGCATTACCCTAGGCTGAGCTGAACTCAGAGAAACCCTCGGTTTCGCATTCCACCTACGACCTCCTGCCTGAAGTCACCGTGCCTCCCAGAGAGAGTCGGCTTGCTTTCTTACTGCCATGTACGTCCCCTTCCTCCTGTGGCACTGCAGGCTTTGAATAGCCACAGGCCCAGAGGAGCAGCTTCGGCGTTCCTTGGTTGAGGCAGTTCGCTTGACGCAGAACACCCTACTTCATGAAGTTGATTCAGGGAAGGAAACTCAGGGTGACCTGTGTCTCTTTGGGCCTGTTAGAAACCACGGGGATGTCTGCTGAGTGCGCCCACGGAAACGGGGGGCCTGCTGCAAGTAGCCTTGCTTTCCCGTTTGGAAGGCTGCGTTCATGCTGCCTTGAAGCTACCTGACATTCCCTGCTCTCGACAGGCCTGTTAGCCCTGTCAGAGTGCTTCGGGGAACGTTATGAGTCTGCTGTGTCTAAACCAGATGCTTCCATGGCCGCGGCTCTGGTCCGCCTGCCAAGCTCTAGAGCTAGAGGGAACCTCAACGTGACAAGTTGCTTCCAGCGTAGGCCCCTAGTAGCCGTGCAGAAAGGGAGGCAGGCAGCTGTCTCCATGAGTTCTCAGTCGCTTAGAGGCTTTATTTTAAAGGAAGTAGTACACTTTGGAGGACTCCTAGGCCCCTCGGGTATGCATCACTTTCCCTCCAAGTTCACCGAGTACCTCCAGACCCCTGTGGGGCGGCTGAGCACTTCGAGGCCCATTGGTTGAACCCCCCCACCCGCGGAGGCCCTGTGTGCGTGCCGCGCGATGGGCTACACACTGGACGTCCCTCGAGGAGCGCTACATTTCCAGAGCCCTCGAACAGCCTCAGGACAGCATTTCGGGTGAGTCCGACTTCGTCATGGCCCTTGTGTGAGCTGCCGTGGGAAAACACTGTGTTTGGAATACTTCGAGGACCTCGTACCTGAAGTCACTCTGCCCGAGGAGAAAGTCAGCATCTTACCATGCCGTGTCGCTAACGGCACGCCCAGCACGAACACAGGCCTGGAAGTAAGGCCCCGAGTGGCGGTGCAGTAGCGGAGGCGTCCAGCGGTTTCCCTGAGGCGGAGGCCTCGGCTCTGGGCACCTTCAACGGCAGCAGGGTTTTCTGGACACCTAGGAGGCTGGCGCGGGCCCCCTGTTCCCGGCAGGAACACAGTACCGCCAGTCCCACCTGGGTCTGCTAAGCAACATCCAGGCCCGTAGCCCTTTAGAGCCCCTCTGTGTATGCCCAGCGTAGGGAAACGCGCTGCACTCCCCTTGGGAGCAGCTTAAGGTCCTCTGCACTCGCACACGTTCACAGACACCGTTCTGGCACGTCCCACATGGCGTCGAAGTCTTACTCATTACCCTAGGCTGAGCTGAACTCAGAGAAACCCTCGGTTTCGCATTCCACCTAGGACCTCCTGCCTGAAGTCACCGTGCCTCCCAGAGAGAGTCGGCTTGCGTTCTTACTGCCATGTAAGTCCCCTTCCTCCTGTGGCACTGCAGGCTTTGAATAGCCACAGGCCCAGAGGAGCAGCTACGGTGTTCCTTGGTTGAGGCAGTTCGCTTGACGCAGAACACCCTACTTCGAGAAGTTGATTCAGGGAAGGAAACTCAGGGTGACCTGTGTCTCTTTGGGCTTGTTAGAAACCACGGGGATGTCTGTTGAGTGCGCCCACGGAAACGGGGGGCCTGCTGCAAGTAGCCTTGCTTTCCCGTTTGGAAGGCTGCGTTCATGCTGCCTTGAAGCTACCTGATATTCCCTGCTCTCGACAGGCCTGTTAGCCCTGTCAGAGTGCTTCGGGGAACGTTATGAGTCTGCTCTGTCTAAACCAGGTGCCTCCATGGGCGCGGCTCTGGTATGCCTGCCAAGCTCTAGAGCTAGAGGGAACCTCAACGTGACAAGTTGCCTCCAGCGTAGGCCCCTAGTAGCCGTGCAGAAAGGGAGGCAGGCAGCTGTCTCCATGAGTTCTCAGTCGCTGAGAGGCTTTATTTTAAAGGAAGTAGTACACTCTGGAGGACTCCTAGGCCTCTCGGGTATGCACCACTTTCCCTCCAAGTTCACTGAGTACCTCCAGACACCTGTGGGGCGGCTGAGCAACTTCGAGGCCCATTGGTTGACCGGTCCACCCCCACCCCCGGAGGCCCTCTGTGCATGCCGCGCGATGGGCTACACACTGGACGTCCCTCGAGGAGCGCTACATTTCCAGCTCCCTCGAACAGCCTCAGGACAGCATTTCGGGTGAGTCCGACTTCGTCATGGCCCTTGTGTGAGCTGCCGTGGGAAAACACTGTGTTTGGAATACTTCGAGGACCTCGTACCTGAAGTCACTCTACCCGAGGAGAAAGTCAGCATCTTACCATGCCGTGTCGCTAACGGCACGCCCAGCACGAACACAGGCCTGGAAGTAAGGCCCCGAGTGGCGGTGCAGAAGCGGAGGCGTGCAGCAGGTTCCATGAGGCGGTGGCCTCGGCTCTGGGCACCTTCAACGGCAGCAGGGTTTTCTGGACACCTAGGAGGCTGGCGCGGGCCCCCTGTTCCCGGCAGGAACACTGAGTACCGCCAGGCCCACCTGGGTCTGCTAAGCAACATCCAGGCCCGTAGCCCTTTAGAGCCCCTCTGTGTATGCCCAGCGTAGGGAAACGCGCTGCACTCCCCTTGGGAGCAGCTTAAGGTCCTCTGCACTCGCACACGTTCACGGACACCGTTCTGGCACGTCCCACATGGCGTCGAAGTCTTACTCATTACCCTAGGCTGAGCTGAACTCAGAGAAACCCTCGGTTTCGCATTCCACCTAGGACCTCCTGCCTGAAGTCACCGTGCCTCCCAGAGAGAGTCGGCTTGCGTTCTTACTGCCATGTAAGTCCCCTTCCTCCTGTGGCACTGCAGGCTTTGAATAGCCACAGGCCCAGAGGAGCAGCTACGGTGTTCCTTGGTTGAGGCAGTTCGCTTGACGCAGAACACCCTACTTCGAGAAGTTGATTCAGGGAAGGAAACTCAGGGTGACCTGTGTCTCTTTGGGCTTGTTAGAAACCACGGGGATGTCTGTTGAGTGCGCCCACGGAAACGGGGGGCCTGCTGCAAGTAGCCTTGCTTTCCCGTTTGGAAGGCTGCGTTCATGCTGACTTGAAGCTACCTGATATTC
Organism: Grampus griseus; assembly: GCF_964374135.1. Classification (NCBI taxonomy): domain Eukaryota; kingdom Metazoa; phylum Chordata; class Mammalia; order Artiodactyla; family Delphinidae; genus Grampus; species Grampus griseus. Next base: position 29,722,063 of record NC_139005.1, on the reverse strand, counting down.
CCTGCTCTCGACAGGCCTGTTAGCCCTGTCAGAGTGCTTCGGGGAACGTTATGAGTCTGCTCTGTCTAAACCAGGTGCCTCCATGGCCGCGGCTCTGGTATGCCTGCCAAGCTCTAGAGCTAGAGGGAACCTCAACGTGACAAGTTGCCTCCAGCGTAGGCCCCTAGTAGCCGTGCAGAAAGGGAGGCAGGCAGCTGTCTCCATGAGTTCTCAGTCGCTGAGAGGCTTTATTTTAAAGGAAGTAGTACACTCTGGAGGACTCCTAGGCCTCTCGGGTATGCACCACTTTCCCTCCAAGTTCACTGAGTACCTCCAGACACCTGTGGGGCGGCTGAGCAACTTCGAGGCCCATTGGTTGACCGGTCCACCCCCACCCCCGGAGGCCCTCTGTGCATGCCGCGCGATGGGCTACACACTGGACGTCCCTCGAGGAGCGCTACATTTCCAGCTCCCTCGAACAGCCTCAGGACAGCATTTCGGGTGAGTCCGACTTCGTCATGGCCCTTGTGTGAGCTGCCGTGGGAAAACACTGTGTTTGGAATACTTCGAGGACCTCGTACCTGAAGTCACCCTGCCCGAGGAGAAAGTCAGCATCTTACCATGCCGTGTCGCTAACGGCACGCCCAGCACGAACACAGGCCTGGAAGTAAGGCCCCGAGTGGCGGTGCAGAAGCGGAGGCGTGCAGCAGGTTCCATGAGGCGGTGGCCTCGGCTCTGGGCACCTTCAACGGCAGCAGGGTTTTCTGGACACCTAGGAGGCTGGCGCGGGCCCCCTGTTCCCGGCAGGAACACTGAGTACCGCCAGGCCCACCTGGGTCTGCTAAGCAACATCCAGGCCCGTAGCCCTTTAGAGCCCCTCTGTGTATGCCCAGCGTAGGGAAACGCGCTGCACTCCCCTTGGAAGCAGCTTAAGGTCCTCTGCACTCGCACACGTTCACGGACACCGTTCTGGCACGTCCCACATGGCGTCGAAGTCTTACGCATTACCCTAGGCTGAGCCGAACTCAGAGAAACCCTCGGTTTCGCATTCCACCTAGGACCTCCTGCCTGAAGTCACCGTGCCTCCCAGAGAGAGTCTGCTTGCGTTCTTACTGCCATGTAAGTCCCCTTCCTCCTGTGGCACTGCAGGCTTTGAATATCCACAGGCCCAGAGGAGCAGCTACGGCGTTCCTTGTTTGAGGCAGTTCGCTTGATGCAGAACACCCTACTTCGAGAAGTTGATTCAGGAAAGGAAACTCAGGGTGACCTGTGTCTCTTTGGGCTTGTTAGAAACCACGGGGATGTCTGCTGAGTGCGCCCACGGAAACGGGGGGCCTGCTGCAAGTAGCCTTGCTTTCCCGTTTGGAAGGCTGCGTTCATGCTGCCTTGAAGCTACCTGACATTCCCTGCTCTCGACAGGGCTGTTAGCCCTGTCAGAGTGCTTCGGGGAACGTTATGAGTCTGCTCTGTCTAAACCAGGTGCTTCCATGGCCGCGGCTCTGGTCTGCCTGCCAAGCTCTAGAGCTAGGGGGAACCTCAACGTGACAAGTTGCCTCCAGCGTAGGCCCCTAGTAGCCGTGCAGAAAGGGAGGCAGGCAGCTGTCTCCTTGAGTTCTCAGTCGCTTAGAGGCTTTATTTTAAAGGAAGTAGTACACTTTGGAGGACTCCTAGGCCCCTCGGGTATGCATCACTTTCCCTCCAAGTTCACCGAGTACCTCCAGACCCCTGTGGGGCGGCTGAGCACTTCGAGGCCCATTGGTTGAACCCCCCCACCCGCGGAGGCCCTCTGTGCGTGCCGCGCGATGGGCTACACACTGGACGTCCCGCGAGGAGCGCTACATTTCCAGAGCCCTCGAACAGCCTCAGGACAGCATTTCGGGTGAGTCCGACTTCGTCATGGCCCTTGTGTGAGCTGCCGTGGGAAAACACTGTGTTTGGAATACTTCGAGGACCTCGAACCTGAAGTCACTCTGCCCGAGGAGAAAGTCAGCATCTTACCATGCCGTGTCGCTAACGGCACGCCCAGCACGAACACAGGCCTGGAAGTAAGGCCCCGAGTGGCGGTGCAGTAGCGGAGGCGTCCAGCGGTTTCCCTGAGGCGGTGGCCTCGGCTCTGGGCACCTTCAACGGCAGCAGGGTTTTCTGGACACCTAGGAGGCTGGCGCGGGCCCCCTGTTCCCGGCAGGAACACAGTACCGCCAGTCCCACCTGGGTCTGCTAAGCAACATCCAGGCCCGTAGCCCTTTAGAGCCCCTCTGTGTATGCCCAGCGTAGGGAAACGCGCTGCACTCCCCTTGGGAGCAGCTTAAGGTCCTCTGCACTCGCACACGTTCACGTACACCGTTCTGGCACGTCCCACATGGCGTCGAAGTCTTACTCATTACCCTAGGCTGAGCTGAACTCAGAGAAACCCTCGGTTTCGCATTCCACCTAGGACCTCCTGCCTGAAGTCACCGTGCCTCCCAGAGAGAGTCGGCTTGCGTTCTTACTGCCATGTAAGTCCCCTTCCTCCTGTGGCACTGCAGGCTTTGAATAGCCACAGGCCCAGAGGAGCAGCTACGGTGTTCCTTGGTTGAGGCAGTTCGCTTGACGCAGAACACCCTACTTCGAGAAGTTGATTCAGGGAAGGAAACTCAGGGTGACCTGTGTCTCTTTGGGCTTGTTAGAAACCACGGGGATGTCTGTTGAGTGCGCCCACGGAAACGGGGGGCCTGCTGCAAGTAGCCTTGCTTTCCCGTTTGGAAGGCTGCGTTCATGCTGCCTTGAAGCTACCTGATATTCCCTGCTCTCGACAGGCCTGTTAGCCCTGTCAGAGTGCTTCGGGGAACGTTATGAGTCTGCTCTGTCTAAACCAGGTGCCTCCATGGCCGCGGCTCTGGTATGCCTGCCAAGCTCTAGAGCTAGAGGGAACCTCAACGTGACAAGTTGCCTCCAGCGTAGGCCCCTAGTAGCCGTGCAGAAAGGGAGGCAGGCAGCTGTCTCCATGAGTTCTCAGTCGCTGAGAGGCTTTATTTTAAAGGAAGTAGTACACTCTGGAGGACTCCTAGGCCTCTCGGGTATGCACCACTTTCCCTCCAAGTTCACTGAGTACCTCCAGACACCTGTGGGGCGGCTGAGCAACTTCGAGGCCCATTGGTTGACCGGTCCACCCCCACCCCCGGAGGCCCTCTGTGCATGCCGCGCGATGGGCTACACACTGGACGTCCCTCGAGGAGCGCTACATTTCCAGCTCCCTCGAACAGCCTCAGGACAGCATTTCGGGTGAGTCCGACTTCGTCATGGCCCTTGTGTGAGCTGCCGTGGGAAAACACTGTGTTTGGAATACTTCGAGGACCTCGTACCTGAAGTTACCCTGCCCGAGGAGAAAGTCAGCATCTTACCATGCCGTGTCGCTAACGGCACGCCCAGCACGAACACAGGCCTGGAAGTAAGGCCCCGAGTGGCGGTGCAGAAGCGGAGGCGTGCAGCAGGTTCCATGAGGCGGTGGCCTCGGCTCTGGGCACCTTCAACGGCAGCAGGGTTTTCTGGACACCTAGGAGGCTGGCGCGGGCCCCCTGTTCCCGGCAGGAACACTGAGTACCGCCAGGCCCACCTGGGTCTGCTAAGCAACATCCAGGCCCGTAGCCCTTTAGAGCCCCTCTGTGTATGCCCAGCGTAGGGAAACGCGCTGCACTCCCCTTGGAAGCAGCTTAAGGTCCTCTGCACTCGCACACGTTCACGGACACCGTTCTGGCACGTCCCACATGGCGTCGAAGTCTTACGCATTACCCTAGGCTGAGCCGAACTCAGAGAAACCCTCGGTTTCGCATTCCACCTAGGACCTCCTGCCTGAAGTCACCGTGCCTCCCAGAGAGAGTCTGCTTGCGTTCTTACTGCCATGTAAGTCCCCTTCCTCCTGTGGCACTGCAGGCTTTGAATATCCACAGGCCCAGAGGAGCAGCTACGGCGTTCCTTGTTTGAGGCAGTTCGCTTGATGCAGAACACCCTACTTCGAGAAGTTGATTCAGGAAAGGAAACTCAGGGTGACCTGTGTCTCTTTGGGCTTGTTAGAAACCACGGGGATGTCTGCTGAGTGCGCCCACGGAAACGGGGGGCCTGCTGCAAGTAGCCTTGCTTTCCCGTTTGGAAGGCTGCGTTCATGCTGCCTTGAAGCTACCTGACATTCCCTGCTCTCGACAGGGCTGTTAGCCCTGTCAGAGTGCTTCGGGGAACGTTATGAGTCTGCTCTGTCTAAACCAGGTGCTTCCATGGCTGCGGCTCTGGTCTGCCTGCCAAGCTCTAGAGCTAGGGGGAACCTCAACGTGACAAGTTGCCTCCAGCGTAGGCCCCTAGTAGCCGTGCAGAAAGGGAGGCAGGCAGCTGTCTCCTTGAGTTCTCAGTCGCTTAGAGGCTTTATTTTAAAGGAAGTAGTACACTTTGGAGGACTCCTAGGCCCCTCGGGTATGCATCACTTTCCCTCCAAGTTCACCGAGTACCTCCAGACCCCTGTGGGGCGGCTGAGCACTTCGAGGCCCATTGGTTGAACCCCCCCACCCGCGGAGGCCCTCTGTGCGTGCCGCGCGATGGGCTACACACTGGACGTCCCGCGAGGAGCGCTACATTTCCAGAGCCCTCGAACAGCCTCAGGACAGCATTTCGGGTGAGTCCGACTTCGTCATGGCCCTTGTGTGAGCTGCCGTGGGAAAACACTGTGTTTGGAATACTTCGAGGACCTCGAACCTGAAGTCACTCTGCCCGAGGAGAAAGTCAGCATCTTACCATGCCGTGTCGCTAACGGCACGCCCAGCACGAACACAGGCCTGGAAGTAAGGCCCCGAGTGGCGGTGCAGCAGCGGAGGCGTCCAGCGGTTTCCCTGAGGCGGTGGCCTCGGCTCTGGGCACCTTCAACGGCAGCAGGGTTTTCTGGACACCTAGGAGGCTGGCGCGGGCCCCCTGTTCCCGGCAGGAACACAGTACCGCCAGTCCCACCTGGGTCTGCTAAGCAACATCCAGGCCCGTAGCCCTTTAGAGCCCCTCTGTGTATGCCCAGCGTAGGGAAACGCGCTGCACTCCCCTTGGGAGCAGCTTAAGGTCCTCTGCACTCGCACACGTTCACGGACACCGTTCTGGCACGTCCCACATGGCGTCGAAGTCTTACTCATTACCCTAGGCTGAGCTGAACTCAGAGAAACCCTCGGTTTCGCATTCCACCTAGGACCTCCTGCCTGAAGTCACCGTGCCTCCCAGAGAGAGTCGGCTTGCGTTCTTACTGCCATGTAAGTCCCCTTCCTCCTGTGGCACTGCAGGCTTTGAATAGCCACAGGCCCAGAGGAGCAGCTACGGTGTTCCTTGGTTGAGGCAGTTCGCTTGACGCAGAACACCCTACTTCGAGAAGTTGATTCAGGGAAGGAAACTCAGGGTGACCTGTGTCTCTTTGGGCTTGTTAGAAACCACGGGGATGTCTGTTGAGTGCGCCCACGGAAACGGGGGGCCTGCTGCAAGTAGCCTTGCTTTCCCGTTTGGAAGGCTGCGTTCATGCTGCCTTGAAGCTACCTGATATTCCCTGCTCTCGACAGGCCTGTTAGCCCTGTCAGAGTGCTTCGGGGAACGTTATGAGTCTGCTCTGTCTAAACCAGGTGCCTCCATGGCCGCGGCTCTGGTATGCCTGCCAAGCTCTAGAGCTAGAGGGAACCTCAACGTGACAAGTTGCCTCCAGCGTAGGCCCCTAGTAGCCGTGCAGAAAGGGAGGCAGGCAGCTGTCTCCATGAGTTCTCAGTCGCTGAGAGGCTTTATTTTAAAGGAAGTAGTACACTCTGGAGGACTCCTAGGCCTCTCGGGTATGCACCACTTTCCCTCCAAGTTCACTGAGTACCTCCAGACACCTGTGGGGCGGCTGAGCAACTTCGAGGCCCATTGGTTGACCGGTCCACCCCCACCCCCGGAGGCCCTCTGTGCATGCCGCGCGATGGGCTACACACTGGACGTCCCTCGAGGAGCGCTACATTTCCAGCTCCCTCGAACAGCCTCAGGACAGCATTTCGGGTGAGTCCGACTTCGTCATGGCCCTTGTGTGAGCTGCCGTGGGAAAACACTGTGTTTGGAATACTTCGAGGACCTCGTACCTGAAGTCACTCTGCCCGAGGAGAAAGTCAGCATCTTACCATGCCGTGTCGCTAACGGCACGCCCAGCACGAACACAGGCCTGGAAGTAAGGCCCCGAGTGGCGGTGCAGAAGCGGAGGCGTGCAGCAGGTTCCATGAGGCGGTGGCCTCGGCTCTGGGCACCTTCAACGGCAGCAGGGTTTTCTGGACACCTAGGAGGCTGGCGCGGGCCCCCTGTTCCCGGCAGGAACACTGAGTACCGCCAGGCCCACCTGGGTCTGCTAAGCAACATCCAGGCCCGTAGCCCTTTAGAGCCCCTCTGTGTATGCCCAGCGTAGGGAAACGCGCTGCACTCCCCTTGGAAGCAGCTTAAGGTCCTCTGCACTCGCACACGTTCACGGACACCGTTCTGGCACGTCCCACATGGCGTCGAAGTCTTACGCATTACCCTAGGCTGAGCCGAACTCAGAGAAACCCTCGGTTTCGCATTCCACCTAGGACCTCCTGCCTGAAGTCACCGTGCCTCCCAGAGAGAGTCTGCTTGCGTTCTTACTGCCATGTAAGTCCCCTTCCTCCTGTGGCACTGTAGGCTTTGAATATCCACAGGCCCAGAGGAGCAGCTATGGCGTTCCTTGTTTGAGGCAGTTCGCTTGATGCAGAACACCCTACTTCGAGAAGTTGATTCAGGAAAGGAAACTCAGGGTGACCTGTGTCTCTTTGGGCTTGTTAGAAACCACGGGGATGTCTGCTGAGTGCGCCCACGGAAACGGGGGGCCTGCTGCAAGTAGCCTTGCTTTCCCGTTTGGAAGGCTGCGTTCATGCTGCCTTGAAGCTACCTGACATTCCCTGCTCTCGACAGGGCTGTTAGCCCTGTCAGAGTGCTTCGGGGAACGTTATGAGTCTGCTCTGTCTAAACCAGGTGCTTCCATGGCCGCGGCTCTGGTCTGCCTGCCAAGCTCTAGAGCTAGGGGGAACCTCAACGTGACAAGTTGCCTCCAGCGTAGGCCCCTAGTAGCCGTGCAGAAAGGGAGGCAGGCAGCTGTCTCCTTGAGTTCTCAGTCGCTTAGAGGCTTTATTTTAAAGGAAGTAGTACACTTTGGAGGACTCCTAGGCCCCTCGGGTATGCATCACTTTCCCTCCAAGTTCACCGAGTACCTCCAGACCCCTGTGGGGCGGCTGAGCACTTCGAGGCCCATTGGTTGAACCCCCCCACCCGCGGAGGCCCTCTGTGCGTGCCGCGCGATGGGCTACACACTGGACGTCCCGCGAGGAGCGCTACATTTCCAGAGCCCTCGAACAGCCTCAGGACAGCATTTCGGGTGAGTCCGACTTCGTCATGGCCCTTGTGTGAGCTGCCGTGGGAAAACACTGTGTTTGGAATACTTCGAGGACCTCGAACCTGAAGTCACTCTGCCCGAGGAGAAAGTCAGCATCTTACCATGCCGTGTCGCTAACGGCACGCCCAGCACGAACACAGGCCTGGAAGTAAGGCCCCGAGTGGCGGTGCAGCAGCGGAGGCGTCCAGCGGTTTCCCTGAGGCGGTGGCCTCGGCTCTGGGCACCTTCAACGGCAGCAGGGTTTTCTGGACACCTAGGAGGCTGGCGCGGGCCCCCTGTTCCCGGCAGGAACACAGTACCGCCAGTCCCACCTGGGTCTGCTAAGCAACATCCAGGCCAGTAGCCCTTTAGAGCCCCTCTGTGTATGCCCAGCGTAGGGAAACGCGCTGCACTCCCCTTGGGAGCAGCTTAAGGTCCTCTGCACTCGCACACGTTCACGGACACCGTTCTGGCACGTCCCACATGGCGTCGAAGTCTTACTCATTACCCTAGGCTGAGCTGAACTCAGAGAAACCCTCGGTTTCGCATTCCACCTAGGACCTCCTGCCTGAAGTCACCGTGCCTCCCAGAGAGAGTCGGCTTGCGTTCTTACTGCCATGTAAGTCCCCTTCCTCCTGTGGCACTGCAGGCTTTGAATAGCCACAGGCCCAGAGGAGCAGCTACGGTGTTCCTTGGTTGAGGCAGTTCGCTTGACGCAGAACACCCTACTTCGAGAAGTTGATTCAGGGAAGGAAACTCAGGGTGACCTGTGTCTCTTTGGGCTTGTTAGAAACCACGGGGATGTCTGTTGAGTGCGCCCACGGAAACGGGGGGCCTGCTGCAAGTAGCCTTGCTTTCCCGTTTGGAAGGCTGCGTTCATGCTGCCTTGAAGCTACCTGATATTCCCTGCTCTCGACAGGCCTGTTAGCCCTGTCAGAGTGCTTCGGGGAACGTTATGAGTCTGCTCTGTCTAAACCAGGTGCCTCCATGGCCGCGGCTCTGGTATGCCTGCCAAGCTCTAGAGCTAGAGGGAACCTCAACGTGACAAGTTGCCTCCAGCGTAGGCCCCTAGTAGCCGTGCAGAAAGGGAGGCAGGCAGCTGTCTCCATGAGTTCTCAGTCGCTGAGAGGCTTTATTTTAAAGGAAGTAGTACACTCTGGAGGACTCCTAGGCCTCTCGGGTATGCACCACTTTCCCTCCAAGTTCACTGAGTACCTCCAGACACCTGTGGGGCGGCTGAGCAACTTCGAGGCCCATTGGTTGACCGGTCCACCCCCACCCCCGGAGGCCCTCTGTGCATGCCGCGCGATGGGCTACACACTGGACGTCCCTCGAGGAGCGCTACATTTCCAGCTCCCTCGAACAGCCTCAGGACAGCATTTCGGGTGAGTCCGACTTCGTCATGGCCCTTGTGTGAGCTGCCGTGGGAAAACACTGTGTTTGGAATACTTCGAGGACCTCGTACCTGAAGTCACTCTGCCCGAGGAGAAAGTCAGCATCTTACCATGCCGTGTCGCTAACGGCACGACCAGCACGAACACAGGCCTGGAAGTAAGGCCCCGAGTGGCGGTGCAGAAGCGGAGGCGTGCAGCAGGTTCCATGAGGCGGTGGCCTCGGCTCTGGGCACCTTCAACGGCAGCAGGGTTTTCTGGACACCTAGGAGGCTGGCGCGGGCCCCCTGTTCCCGGCAGGAACACTGAGTACCGCCAGGCCCACCTGGGTCTGCTAAGCAACATCCAGGCCCGTAGCCCTTTAGAGCCCCTCTGTGTATGCCCAGCGTAGGGAAACGCGCTGCACTCCCCTTGGAAGCAGCTTAAGGTCCTCTGCACTCGCACACGTTCACGGACACCGTTCTGGCACGTCCCACATGGCGTCGAAGTCTTACGCATTACCCTAGGCTTAGCTGAACTCAGAGAAACCCTCGGTTTCGCATTCCACCTAGGACCTCCTGCCTGAAGTCACCGTGCCTCCCAGAGAGAGTCTGCTTGCGTTCTTACTGCCATGTAAGTCCCCTTCCTCCTGTGGCACTGCAGGCTTTGAATATCCACAGGCCCAGAGGAGCAGCTACGGCGTTCCTTGTTTGAGGCAGTTCGCTTGATGCAGAACACCCTACTTCGAGAAGTTGATTCAGGAAAGGAAACTCAGGGTGACCTGTGTCTCTTTGGGCTTGTTAGAAACCACGGGGATGTCTGCTGAGTGCGCCCACGGAAACGGGGGGCCTGCTGCAAGTAGCCTTGCTTTCCCATTTGGAAGGCTGCGTTCATGCTGCCTTGAAGCTACCTGACATTCCCTGCTCTCGACAGGGCTGTTAGCCCTGTCAGAGTGCTTCGGGGAACGTTATGAGTCTGCTCTGTCTAAACCAGGTGCTTCCATGGCCGCGGCTCTGGTCTGCCTGCCAAGCTCTAGAGCTAGGGGGAACCTCAACGTGACAAGTTGCCTCCAGCGTAGGCCCCTAGTAGCCGTGCAGAAAGGGAGGCAGGCAGCTGTCTCCTTGAGTTCTCAGTCGCTTAGAGGCTTTATTTTAAAGGAAGTAGTACACTTTGGAGGACTCCTAGGCCCCTCGGGTATGCATCACTTTCCCTCCAAGTTCACCGAGTACCTCCAGACCCCTGTGGGGCGGCTGAGCACTTCGAGGCCCATTGGTTGAACCCCCACACCCCCGGAGGCCCTCTGTGCGTGCCGAGCGATGGGCTACACACTGGACGTCCCTCGAGGAGCGCTACATTTTCAGAGCCTTCGAACAGCCTCAGGACAGCATTTCGGATGAGTCCGACTTTGTCATTGCCCTTGTGTGAGCTGCCGTGGGAAAACACTGTGCTTTGAATACTTCGAGGACCTCGTACCTGAAGTCACTCTGCCCGAGGAGAAAGTCAGCATCTTACCATGCCGTGTCGCTAACGGCACGCCCAGCACGAACACAGGCCTGGAAGTAAGGCCCCGAGTGGCGGTGCAGAAGCGGAGGCGTGCAGCAGGTTCCATGAGGCGGTGGCCTCGGCTCTGGGCACCTTCAACGGCAGCAGGGTTTTCTGGACACCTAGGAGACTGGCACGGGCCCCCTGTCCCCGGCAGGAACACTGAGTACCGCCAGGCCCACCTGGGTCTGCTAAGCAACATCCAGGCCCGTAGCCCTTTAGAGCCCCTCTGTGTATGCCCAGCGTAGGGAAACGCGCTGCACTCCCCTTGGGAGCAGCTTAAGGTCCTCTGCACTCGCACACGTTCACGGACACCGTTCTGGCACGTCCCACATGGCGTCGAAGTCTTACGCATTACCCTAGGCTGAGCTGAACTCAGAGAAACCCTCGGCTTCGCAGTCCACCTAGGACCTCCTGCCTGAAGTCACCGTGCCTCCCAGAGAGAGTCGGCTTGCGTTCTTACTGCCATGTACGTCCCCTTCCTCCTGTGGCACTGCAGGCTTTGAATAGCCACAGGCCCAGAGGAGCAGCTTCGGCGTTCCTTGGTTGAAGCAGTTCGCTTGATGCAGAACACCCTACTTCGAGAAGTTGATTCAGGGAAGGAAACTCAGGGTGACCTGTGTCTTTTTGGGCTTGTGAGAAACCACGGGGATGTCTGCTGAGTGCGCCCACGGAAACGGGGGCCTGCTGCAAGTAGCCTTGCTTTCCCGTTTGGAAGGCTGCGTTCATGCTGCCTTGAAGCTACCTGACATTCCCTGCTCTCGACAGGCCTGTTAGCCCTGTCAGAGTGCTTCGGGGAACGTTATGAGTCTGCTCTGTCTAAACCAGGTGCTTCCATGGCCGCGGCTCTGGTCCGCCTGCCAAGCTCTAGAGCTAGAGGGAACCTCAACGTGACAAGTTGCCTCCAGCGTAGGCCCCTAGTAGCCGTGCAGAAAGGGAGGCAGGCAGCTGTCTCCATGAGTTCTCAGTCGCTGAGAGGCTTTATTTTAAAGGAAGTAGTACACTTTGGAGGACTCCTAGGCCTCTCGGGTATGCACCACTTTCCCTCCAAGTTCACCGATTACCTCCAGACCCCTGTGGGGCGGCAGAACAACTTCGAGGCCCATTGGTTGACCGGTCCACCCACACCCCCGGAGGCCCTCTGTGCATGCCGCGCGATGGGCTACACACTGGACGTCCCTCGAGGAGCGCTACATTTCCAGTTCCCTCGAACAGCCTCAGGACAGCATTTCGGGTGAGTCCGACTACGTCATGGCCCTTGTGTGAGCTGCCGTGGGAAAACACTGTGTTTGGAATACTTCGAGGACCTCGTACCTGAAGTCACTCTGCCCGAGGAGAAAGTCAGCATCTTACCATGCCGTGTCGCTAACGGCACGCCCAGCACGAACACAGGCCTGGAAGTAAGGCCCCGAGTGGCGGTGCAGAAGCGGAGGCGTGCAGCAGTTTCCATGAGGCGGTGGCCTCGGCTCTGGGCACCTTCAACGGCAGCAGGGTTTTCTGGACACCTAGGATGCTGGCACGGGCCCCCTGTTCCCGGCAGGAACACTGAGTACCGCCAGTCCCACCTGGGTCTGCTAAGCAACATCCAGGCCCGTAGCCCTTTAGAGCCCCTCTGTGTATGCCCAGCGTAGGGAAACACGCTGCACTCCCCTTGGGAGCAGCTTAAGGTCCTCTGCACTCGCACACGTTCACGGACACCGTTCTGGCACGTCCCACATGGCATCGAAGTCTTACGCATTACCCTAGGCTGAGCTGAACTCAGAGAACCCTCGGTTTCGCATTCTACCTAGGACCTCCTGCCTGAAGTCACCGTGCCTCCCAGAGAGAGTCGGCTTGCGTTCTTACTGCCATGTACGTCCCCTTCCTCCTGTGGCACTGCAGGCTTTGAATAGCCACAGGCCCAGAGGAGCAGCTACGGCGTTCCTTGGTTGAGGCAGTTCGCTTGACGCAGAACACCCTACTTCGAGAAGTTGATTCAGGGAAGGAAACTCAGGGTGACCTGTGTCTCTTTGGGCTTGTGAGAAACCACGGGGATGTCTGCTGAGTGCGCCCACGGAAACGGGGGCCTGCTGCAAGTAGCCTTGCTTTCCCGTTTGGAAGGCTGCGTTCATGCTGCCTTGAAGCTACCTGACATTCCCTGCTCTCGACAGGCCTGTTAGCCCTGTCAGAGTAATTCGAGGAACGTTATGAGTCTGCTCTGTCTAAACCAGGTGCTTCCATGGCCGCGGCTCTGGTCCGCCTGCCAAGCTCTAGAGCTAGAGGGAACCTCAACGTGACCAGTTGCCTCCAGCGTAGGCCCCTAGTAGCCGTGCAGAAAGGGAGGCAGGCAGCTGTCTCCATGAGTTCTCAGTCGCTTAGAGGCTTTATTTTAAAGGAAGTAGTACACTTTGGAGGACTCCTAGGCCCCTCGGGTATGCATCACTTTCCCTCCAAGTTCACCGAGTACCTCCAGACCCCTGTGGGGCGGCTGAGCACTTCGAGGTCCATTGTTTGAACCCCCCCACCCACGGAGGCCCTCTGTGCGTGCCGCGCGATGGGCTACACACTGGACGTCCCTCGAGGAGCGCTACATTTCCAGAGCCCTCGAACAGCCTCAGGACAGCATTTCGGGTGAGTCCAACTTTGTCATGGCCCTTGTGTGAGCTGCCGTGGGAAAACACTGTGCTTTGAATACTTCGAGGACCTCGTACCTGAAGTCACTCTGCCCGAGGAGAAAGTCAGCATCTTACCATGCCGTGTCGCTAACGGTACGCCCAGCACGAACACAGGCCTGGAGGTAAGGCCCCGAGGGGCGGTGCAGAAGCGGAGGCGTGCAGCAGTTTCCATGAGGCGGTGGCCTCGGCTCTGGGCACCTTCAACGGCAGCAGGGTTTTCTGGACACCTAGGAGGCTGGCACGGGCCCCCTGTGCCCGGCAGGAACACTGAGTACCGCCAGGCCCACCTGGGTCTGCTAAGCAACATCCAGGCCCGTAGCCCTTTAGAGCCCCTCTGTGTATGCCCAGCGCAGGGAAACGCGCGGCACTCCCCTTGGGAGCAGCTTAAGGTCCTCTGCACTCGCACACGTTCACGGACACCGTTCTAGCATGTCCCACATGGCCTCGAATTCTTACGCATTACCCTAGGCTGAGCTGAACTCAGAGAAACCCTCGGCTTCGCAGTCCACCTAGGACCTCCTGCCTGAAGTCACCGTGCCTCCCAGAGAGAGTCGGCTTGCGTTCTTACTGCCATGTACGTCCCCTTCCTCCTGTGGCACTGCAGGCTTTGAATAGCCACAGGCCCAGAGGAGCAGCTACGGCGTTCCTTGGTTGAGGCAGTTCGCTTGATGCAGAACACCCTACTTCGAGAAGTTGATTCAGGGAAGGAAACTCAGGGTGACCTGTGTCTCTTTGGGCTTGTGAGAAACCACGGGGATGTCTGCTGAGTGCGCCCACGGAAACGGGGGGCCTGCTGCAAGTAGCCTTGCTTTCCCGTTTGGAAGGCTGCGTTCATGCTGCCTTGAAGCTACCTGACATTCCCTGCTCTCGACAGGCCTGTTAGCCCTGTCAGAGTGCTTCGGGGAACGTTATGAGTCTGCTCTGTCTAAACCAGGTGCTTCCATGGCCGCGGCTCTGGTCCGCCTGCCAAGCTCTAGAGCTAGAGGGAACCTCAACGTGACAAGTTGCCTCCAGCGTAGGCCCCTAGTAGCCGTGCAGAAAGGGAGGCAGGCAGCTGTCTCCATGAGTTCTCAGTCGCTTAGAGGCTTTGTGTTAAAGGAAGTAGTACACTTTGGAGGACTCCTAGGCCCCTCGGGTATGCATCACTTTCCCTCCAAGTTCACCGAGTACCTCCAGACCCCTGTGGGGCGGCTGAGCACTTCGAGGCCCATTGGTTGAACCCCCCCACCCGCGGAGGCCCTCTGTGCGTGCCGCGCGATGGGCTACACACTGGACGTCCCGCGAGGAGCGCTACATTTCCAGAGCCCTCGAACAGCCTCAGGACAGCATTTCGGGTGAGTCCGACTTTGTCATGGCCCTTGTGTGAGCTGCCGTGGGAAAACACTGTGCTTTGAATACTTCGAGGACCTCGTACCTGAAGTCACTCTGCCCGAGGAGAAAGTCAGCATCTTACCATGCCGTGTCGCTAACGGCACGCCCAGCACGAACACAGGCCTGGAAGTAAGGCCCCGAGTGGCGGTGCAGAAGCGGAGGCGTGCAGCAGTTTCCATGAGGCGGAGGCCTCGGCTCTGGGCACCTTCAACGGCAGCAGGGTTTTCTGGACACCTAGGAGGCTGGCGCGGGCCCCTTGTTCCCGGCAGGAACACTGAGTACCGCCAGTCCCACCTGGGTCTGCTAAGCAACATCCAGGCCCGTAGCCCTTTAGAGCCCCTCTGTGTATGCCCAGCGTAGAGAAACGCGCTGCACTCTCCTTGGGAGCAGCTTAAGGTCCTCAGCACTCGCACACGTTCACGGACACCGTTCTGGCACGTCCCACATGGCGTCGAAGTCTTACGCATTACCCTCGGCTGAGCTGAACTCAGAGAAACCCTCGGCTTCGCAGTCCACCTAGGACCTCCTGCCTGAAGTCACCGTGCCTCCCAGAGAGAATCGGCTTGCGTTCTTACTGCCATGTACGTCCCCTTCCTCCTGTGGCACTGCAGGCTTTGAATAGCCACAGGCCCAGAGGAGCAGCTACGGCGTTCCTTGGTTGAGGCAGTTCGCTTGACTCAGAACACCCTACTTCGAGAAGTGGATTCAGGGAAGGAAACTCAGGGTGACCTGTGTCTCTTTGGGCTTGTGAGAAACCACGGGGATGTCTGCTGAGTGCGCCCACGGAAACGGGGGCCTGCTGCAAGTAGCCTTGCTTTCCCGTTTGGAAGGCTGCGTTCATGCTGCCTTGAAGCTACCTGATATTCCCTGCTCTCGACAGGCCTGTTAGCCCTGTCAGAGTGCTTCGGGGAACGTTATGAGTCTGCTCTGTCTAAACCAGGTGCTTCCATGGCCGCGGCTCTGGTCCGCCTGCCAAGCTCTAGAGCTAGAGGGAACCTCAACGTGACAAGTTGCCTCCAGCGTAGGCCCCTAGTAGCCGTGCAGAAAGGGAGGCAGGCAGCTGTCTCCATGAGTTCTCAGTCGCTTAGAGGCTTTGTGTTAAAGGAAGTAGTACACTTTGGAGGACTCCTAGGCCCCTCGGGTATGCATCACTTTCCCTCCAAGTTCACCGAGTACGTCCAGACCCCTGTGGGGCGGCTGAGCACTTCGAGGCCCATTGGTTGAACCCCCCCACCCGCGGAGGCCCTCTGTGCGTGCCGCGCGATGGGCTACACACTGGACGTCCCGCGAGGAGCGCTACATTTCCAGAGCCCTCGAACAGCCTCAGGACAGCATTTCGGGTGAGTCCGACTTTGTCATGGCCCTTGTGTGAGCTGCCGTGGGAAAACACTGTGCTTTGAATAATTCGAGGACCTCGTACCTGAAGTCACTCTGCCCGAGGAGAAAGTCAGCATCTTACCATGCCGTGTCGCTAACGGCACGCCCAGCACGAACACAGGCCTGGAAGTAAGGCCCCGAGTGGCGGTGCAGAAGCGGAGGCGTGCAGCAGTTTCCATGAGGCGGAGGCCTCGGCTCTGGGCACCTTCAACGGCAGCAGGGTTTTCTGGACACCTAGGAGGCTGGCGCGGGCCCCCTGTTCCCGGCAGGAACACTGAGTACCGCCAGACCCACCTGGGTCTGCTAAGCAACATCCAGGCCCGTAGCCCTTTAGAGCCCCTCTGTGTATGCCCAGCGTAGAGAAACGCGCTGCACTCTCCTTGGGAGCAGCTTAAGGTCCTCAGCACTCGCACACGTTCACGGACACCGTTCTGGCACGTCCCACATGGCGTCGAAGTCTTACGCATTACCCTCGGCTGAGCTGAACTCAGAGAAACCCTCGGCTTCGCAGTCCACCTAGGACCTCCTGCCTGAAGTCACCGTGCCTCCCAGAGAGAATCGGCTTGCGTTCTTACTGCCATGTACGTCCCCTTCCTCCTGTGACACTGCAGGCTTTGAATAGCCACAGGCCCAGAGGTGCAGCTACGGCGTTCCTTGGTTGAGGCAGTTCGCTTGACGCAGAACACCCTACTTCGAGAAGTGGATTCAGGGAAGGAAACTCAGGGTGACCTGTGTCTCTTTGGGCTTGTGAGAAACCACGGGGATGTCTGCTGACTGCGCCCTCGGAAACGGGGGCCTGCTGCAAGTAGCCTTGCTTTCCCGTTTGGAAGGCTGCGTTCATGCTGCCTTGAAGCTACCTGACATTCCCTGCTCTCGACAGGCCTGTTAGCCCTGTCAGAGTGCTTCGGGGAACGTTATGAGTCTGCTCTGTCTAAACCAGGTGCTTCCATGGCCGCGGCTCTGGTCCGCCTGCCAAGCTCTAGAGCTAGAGGGAACCTCAACGTGACAAGTTGCCTCCAGCGTAGGCCCCTAGTAGCCGTGCAGAAAGGGAGGCAGGCAGCTGTCTCCATGAGTTCTCAGTCGCTTAGAGGCTTTGTGTTAAAGGAAGTAGTACACTTTGGAGGACTCCTAGGCCCCTCGGGTATGCATCACTTTCCCTCCAAGTTCACCGAGTACCTCCAGACCCCTGTGGGGCGGCTGAGCACTTCGAGGCCCATTGGTTGAACCCCCCCACCGGCGGAGGCCCTCTGTGCGTGCCGCGCGATGGGCTACACACTGGATGTCCCGCGAGGAGCGCTACATTTCCAGAGCCCTCGAACAGCCTCAGGACAGCATTTCGGGTGAGTCCGACTTTGTCATGGCCCTTGTGTGAGCTGCCGTGGGAAAACACTGTGCTTTGAATACTTCGAGGACCTCGTACCTGAAGTCACTCTGCCCGAGGAGAAAGTCAGCATCTTACCATGCCGTGTCGCTAACGGCACGCCCAGCACGAACACAGGCCTGGAAGTAAGGCCCCGAGTGGCGGTGCAGAAGCGGAGGCGTGCAGCAGTTTCCATGAGGCGGAGGCCTCGGCTCTGGGCACCTTCAACGGCAGCAGGGTTTTCTGGACACCTAGGAGGCTGGCGCGGGCCCCTTGTTCCCGGCAGGAACACTGAGTACCGCCAGTCCCACCTGGGTCTGCTAAGCAACATCCAGGCCCGTAGCCCTTTAGAGCCCCTCTGTGTATGCCCAGCGTAGAGAAACGCGCTGCACTCTCCTTGGGAGCAGCTTAAGGTCCTCAGCACTCGCACACGTTCACGGACACCGTTCTGACACGTCCCACATGGCGTCGAAGTCTTACGCATTACCCTCGGCTGAGCTGAACTCAGAGAAACCCTCGGCTTCGCAGTCCACCTAGGACCTCCTGCCTGAAGTCACCGTGCCTCCCAGAGAGAATCGGCTTGCGTTCTTACTGCCATGTACGTCCCCTTCCTCCTGTGGCACTGCAGGCTTTGAATAGCCACAGGCCCAGAGGAGCAGCTACGGCGTTCCTTGGTTGAGGCAGTTCGCTTGACGCAGAACACCCTACTTCGAGAAGTGGATTCAGGGAAGGAAACTCAGGGTGACCTGTGTCTCTTTGGGCTTGTGAGAAACCACGGGGATGTCTGCTGAGTGCGCCCACGGAAACGGGGGCCTGCTGCAAGTAGCCTTGCTTTCCCGTTTGGAAGGCTGCGTTCATGCTGCCTTGAAGCTACCTGACATTCCCTGCTCTCGACAGGCCTGTTAGCCCTGTCAGAGTGCTTCGGGGAACGTTATGAGTCTGCTCTGTCTAAACCAGGTGCTTCCATGGCCGCGGCTCTGGTCCGCCTGCCAAGCTCTAGAGCTAGAGGGAACCTCAACGTGACAAGTTGCCTCCAGCGTAGGCCCCTAGTAGCCGTGCAGAAAGGGAGGCAGGCAGCTGTCTCCATGAGTTCTCAGTCGCTTAGAGGCTTTGTGTTAAAGGAAGTAGTACACTTTGGAGGACTCCTAGGCCCCTCGGGTATGCATCACTTTCCCTCCAAGTTCACCGAGTACCTCCAGACCCCTGTGGGGCGGCTGAGCACTTCGAGGCCCATTGGTTGAACCCCCCCACCCGCGGAGGCCCTCTGTGCGTGCCGCGCGATGGGCTACACACTGGACGTCCCGCGAGGAGCGCTACATTTCCAGAGCCCTCGAACAGCCTCAGGACAGCATTTCGGGTGAGTCCGACTTTGTCATGGCCCTTGTGTGAGCTGCCGTGGGAAAACACTGTGCTTTGAATAATTCGAGGACCTCGTACCTGAAGTCACTCTGCCCGAGGAGAAAGTCAGCATCTTACCATGCCGTGTCGCTAACGGCACGCCCAGCACGAACACAGGCCTGGAAGTAAGGCCCCGAGTGGCGGTGCAGAAGCGGAGGCGTGCAGCAGTTTCCATGAGGCGGAGGCCTCGGCTCTGGGCACCTTCAACGGCAGCAGGGTTTTCTGGACACCTAGGAGGCTGGCGCGGGCCCCCTGTTCCCGGCAGGAACACTGAGTACCGCCAGACCCACCTGGGTCTGCTAAGCAACATCCAGGCCCGTAGCCCTTTAGAGCCCCTCTGTGTATGCCCAGCGTAGAGAAACGCGCTGCACTCTCCTTGGGAGCAGCTTAAGGTCCTCAGCACTCGCACACGTTCACGGACACCGTTCTGGCACGTCCCACATTGCGTCGAAGTCTTACGCATTACCCTCGGCTGAGCTGAACTCAGAGAAACCCTCGGCTTCGCAGTCCACCTAGGACCTCCTGCCTGAAGTCACCGTGCCTCCCAGAGAGAATCGGCTTGCGTTCTTACTGCCATGTACGTCCCCTTCCTCCTGTGGCACTGCAGGCTTTGAATAGCCACAGGCCCAGAGGAGCAGCTACGGCGTTCCTTGGTTGAGGCAGTTCGCTTGACGCAGAACACCCTACTTCGAGAAGTGGATTCAGGGAAGGAAACTCAGGGTGACCTGTGTCTCTTTGGGCTTGTGAGAAACCACGGGGATGTCTGCTGAGTGCGCCCACGGAAACGGGGGCCTGCTGCAAGTAGCCTTGCTTTCCCGTTTGGAAGGCTGCGTTCATGCTGCCTTGAAGCTACCTGACATTCCCTGCTCTCGACAGGCCTGTTAGCCCTGTCAGAGTGCTTCGGGGAACGTTATGAGTCTGCTCTGTCTAAACCAGGTGCTTCCATGGCCGCGGCTCTGGTCCGCCTGCCAAGCTCTAGAGCTAGAGGGAACCTCAACGTGACAAGTTGCCTCCAGCGTAGGCCCCTAGTAGCCGTGCAGAAAGGGAGGCAGGCAGCTGTCTCCATGAGTTCTCAGTCGCTTAGAGGCTTTGTGTTAAAGGAAGTAGTACACTTTGGAGGACTCCTAGGCCCCTCGGGTATGCATCACTTTCCCTCCAAGTTCACCGAGTACCTCCAGACCCCTGTGGGGCGGCTGAGCACTTCGAGGCCCATTGGTTGAACCTCCCCACCCGTGGAGGCCCTCTGTGCGTGCCGCGCAATGGGCTACACACTGGACGTCCCGCGAGGGGCGCTACATTTCCAGAGCCCTCGAACAGCCTCAGGACAGCATTTCGGGTGAGTCCGACTTTGTCATGGCCCTTGTGTGAGCTGCCGTGGGAAAACACTGTGCTTTGAATACTTCGAGGACCTCGTACCTGAAGTCACTCTGCCCGAGGAGAAAGTCAGCATCTTACCATGCCGTGTCGCTAACGGCACGCCCAGCACGAACACAGGCCTGGAAGTAAGGCCCCGAGTGGCGGTGCAGAAGCGGAGGCGTGCAGCAGTTTCCATGAGGCGGAGGCCTCGGCTCTGGGCACCTTCAACGGCAGCAGGGTTTTCTGGACACCTAGGAGGCTGGCACGGGCCCCCTGTTCCCGGCAGGAACACTGAGTACCGCCAGACCCACCTGGGTCTGCTAAGCAACATCCAGGCCCGTAGCCCTTTAGAGCCCCTCTGTGTATGCCCAGCGTAGAGAAACGCGCTGCACTCTCCTTGGGAGCAGCTTAAGGTCCTCAGCACTCGCACACGTTCACGGACACCGTTCTGGCACGTCCCACATGGCGTCGAAGTCTTACGCATTACCCTCGGCTGAGCTGAACTCAGAGAAACCCTCGGCTTCGCAGTCCACCTAGGACCTCCTGCCTGAAGTCACCGTGCCTCCCAGAGAGAATCGGCTTGCGTTCTTACTGCCATGTACGTCCCCTTCCTCCTGTGGCACTGCAGGCTTTGAATAGCCAGAGGCCCAGAGGAGCAGCTACGGCGTTCCTTGGTTGAGGCAGTTCGCTTGACGCAGAACACCCTACTTCGAGAAGTGGATTCAGGGAAGGAAACTCAGGGTGACCTGTGTCTCTTTGGGCTTGTGAGAAACCACGGGGATGTCTGCTGAGTGCGCCCACGGAAACGGGGGCCTGCTGCAAGTAGCCTTGCTTTCCCGTTTGGAAGGCTGCGTTCATGCTGCCTTGAAGCTACCTGACATTCCCTGCTCTCGACAGGCCTGTTAGCCCTGTCAGAGTGCTTCGGGGAACGTTATGAGTCTGCTCTGTCTAAACCAGGTGCTTCCATGGCCGCGGCTCTGGTCCGCCTGCCAAGCTCTAGAGCTAGAGGGAACCTCAACGTGACAAGTTGCCTCCAGCGTAGGCCCCTAGTAGCCGTGCAGAAAGGGAGGCAGGCAGCTGTCTCCATGAGTTCTCAGTCGCTGAGAGGCTTTATTTTAAAGGAAGTAGTACACTTTGGAGGACTCCTAGGCCTCTCGGGTATGCACCACTTTCCCTCCAAGTTCACCGATTACCTCCAGACCCCTGTGGGGCGGCAGAACAACTTCGAGGCCCATTGGTTGACCGGTCCACCCACACCCCCGGAGGCCCTCTGTGCATGCCGCGCAATGGGCTACACACTGGACGTCCCTCGAGGAGCGCTACATTTCCAGTTCCCTCGAACAGCCTCAGGACAGCATTTCGGGTGAGTCCGACTACGTCATGGCCCTTGTGTGAGCTGCCGTGGGAAAACACTGTGTTTGGAATACTTCGAGGACCTCGTACCTGAAGTCACTCTGCCCGAGGAGAAAGTCAGCATCTTACCATGCCGTGTCGCTAACGGCACGCCCAGCACGAACACAGGCCTGGAAGTAAGGCCCCGAGTGGCGGTGCAGAAGCGGAGGCGTGCAGCAGTTTCCATGAGGCGGTGGCCTCGGCTCTGGAGACCTTCAACGGCAACAGGGTTTTCTGGACACCTAGGATGCTGGCACGGGCCCCCTGTTCCCGGCAGGAACACTGAGTACCGCCAGTCCCACCTGGGTCTGCTAAGCAACATCCAGGCCCGTAGCCCTTTAGAGCCCCTCTGTGTATGCCCAGCGTAGGGAAACACGCTGCACTCTCCTTGGGAGCAGCTTAAGGTCCTCTGCACTCGCACACGTTCACGGACACCGTTCTGGCACGTCCCACATGGCGTCGAAGTCTTACGCATTACCCTAGGCTGAGCTGAACTCAGAGAACCCTCGGTTTCGCATTCTACCTAGGACCTCCTGCCTGAAGTCACCGTGCCTCCCAGAGAGAGTCGGCTTGCGTTCTTACTGCCATGTACGTCCCCTTCCTCCTGTGGCACTGCAGGCTTTGAATAGCCACAGGCCCAGAGGAGCAGCTACGGCGTTCCTTGGTTGAGGCAGTTCGCTTGACGCAGAACACCCTACTTCGAGAAGTGGATTCAGGGAAGGAAACTCAGGGTGACCTGTGTCTCTTTGGGCTTGTGAGAAACCACGGGGATGTCTGCTGAGTGCGCCCACGGAAACGGGGGCCTGCTGCAAGTAGCCTTGCTTTCCCGTTTGGAAGGCTGCGTTCATGCTGCCTTGAAGCTACCTGACATTCCCTGCTCTCGACAGGCCTGTTAGCCCTGTCAGAGTGCTTCGGGGAACGTTATGAGTCTGCTCTGTCTAAACCAGGTGCTTCCATGGCCGCGGCTCTGGTCCGCCTGCCAAGCTCTAGAGCTAGAGGGAACCTCAACGTGACAAGTTGCCTCCAGCGTAGGCCCCTAGTAGCCGTGCAGAAAGGGAGGCAGGCAGCTGTCTCCATGAGTTCTCAGTCGCTTAGAGGCTTTGTGTTAAAGGAAGTAGTACACTTTGGAGGACTCCTAGGCCCCTCGGGTATGCATCACTTTCCCTCCAAGTTCACCGAGTACCTCCAGACCCCTGTGGGGCGGCTGAGCACTTCGAGGCCCATTGGTTGAACCTCCCCACCCGTGGAGGCCCTCTGTGCGTGCCGCGCGATGGGCTACACACTGGACGTCCCGCGAGGAGCGCTACATTTCCAGAGCCCTCGAACAGCCTCAGGACAGCATTTCGGGTGAGTCCGACTTTGTCATGGCCCTTGTGTGAGCTGCCGTGGGAAAACACTGTGCTTTGAATACTTCGAGGACCTCGTACCTGAAGTCACTCTGCCCGAGGAGAAAGTCAGCATCTTACCATGCCGTGTCGCTAACGGCACGCCCAGCACGAACACAGGCCTGGAAGTAAGGCCCCGAGTGGCGGTGCAGAAGCGGAGGCGTGCAGCAGTTTCCATGAGGCGGAGGCCTCGGCTCTGGGCACCTTCAACGGCAGCAGGGTTTTCTGGACACCTAGGAGGCTGGCGCGGGCCCCCTGTTCCCGGCAGGAACACTGAGTACCGCCAGACCCACCTGGGTCTGCTAAGCAACATCCAGGCCCGTAGCCCTTTAGAGCCCCTCTGTGTACGCCCAGCGTAGAGAAACGCGCTGCACTCTCCTTGGGAGCAGCTTAAGGTCCTCAGCACTCGCACACGTTCACGGACACCGTTCTGGCACGTCCCACATGGCGTCGAAGTCTTACGCATTACCCTCGGCTGAGCTGAACTCAGAGAAACCCTCGGCTTCGCAGTCCACCTAGGACCTCCTGCCTGAAGTCACCGTGCCTCCCAGAGAGAATCGGCTTGCGTTCTTACTGCCATGTACGTCCCCTTCCTCCTGTGGCACTGCAGGCTTTGAATAGCCAGAGGCCCAGAGGAGCAGCTACGGCGTTCCTTGGTTGAGGCAGTTCGCTTGACGCAGAACACCCTACTTCGAGAAGTGGATTCAGGGAAGGAAACTCAGGGTGACCTGTGTCTCTTTGGGCTTGTGAGAAACCACGGGGATGTCTGCTGAGTGCGCCCACGGAAACGGGGGCCTGCTGCAAGTAGCCTTGCTTTCCCGTTTGGAAGGCTGCGTTCATGCTGCCTTGAAGCTACCTGACATTCCCTGCTCTCGACAGGCCTGTTAGCCCTGTCAGAGTGCTTCGGGGAACGTTATGAGTCTGCTCTGTCTAAACCAGGTGCTTCCATGGCCGCGGCTCTGGTCCGCCTGCCAAGCTCTAGAGCTAGAGGGAACCTCAACGTGACAAGTTGCCTCCAGCGTAGGCCCCTAGTAGCCGTGCAGAAAGGGAGGCAGGCAGCTGTCTCCATGAGTTCTCAGTCGCTGAGAGGCTTTATTTTAAAGGAAGTAGTACACTTTGGAGGACTCCTAGGCCTCTCGGGTATGCACCACTTTCCCTCCAAGTTCACCGATTACCTCCAGACCCCTGTGGGGCGGCAGAAAAACTTCGAGGCCCATTGGTTGACCGGTCCACCCACACCCCCGGAGGCCCTCTGTGCATGCCGCGCGATGGGCTACACACTGGACGTCCCTCGAGGAGCGCTACATTTCCAGTTCCCTCGAACAGCCTCAGGACAGCATTTCGGGTGAGTCCGACTACGTCATGGCCCTTGTGTGAGCTGCCGTGGGAAAACACTGTGTTTGGAATACTTCGAGGACCTCGTACCTGAAGTCACTCTGCCCGAGGAGAAAGTCAGCATCTTACCATGCCGTGTCGCTAACGGCACGCCCAGCACGAACACAGGCCTGGAAGTAAGGCCCCGAGTGGCGGTGCAGAAGCGGAGGCGTGCAGCAGTTTCCATGAGGCGGTGGCCTCGGCTCTGGGCACCTTCAACGGCAGCAGGGTTTTCTGGACACCTAGGATGCTGGCACGGGCCCCCTGTTCCCGGCAGGAACACTGAGTACCGCCAGTCCCACCTGGGTCTGCTAAGCAACATCCAGGCCCGTAGCCCTTTAGAGCCCCTCTGTGTATGCCCAGCGTAGGGAAACACGCTGCACTCCCCTTGGGAGCAGCTTAAGGTCCTCTGCACTCGCACACGTTCACGGACACCGTTCTGGCACGTCCCACATGGCGTCGAAGTCTTACGCATTACCCTAGGCTGAGCTGAACTCAGAGAACCCTCGGTTTCGCATTCTACCTAGGACCTCCTGCCTGAAGTCACCGTGCCTCCCAGAGAGAGTCGGCTTGCGTTCTTACTGCCATGTACGTCCCCTTCCTCCTGTGGCACTGCAGGCTTTGAATAGCCAGAGGCCCAGAGGAGCAGCTACGGCGTTCCTTGGTTGAGGCAGTTCGCTTGACGCAGAACACCCTACTTCGAGAAGTTGATTCAGGGAAGGAAACTCAGGGTGACCTGTGTCTCTTTGGGCTTGTGAGAAACCACGGGGATGTCTGCTGAGTGCGCCCACGGAAACGGGGGCCTGCTGCAAGTAGCCTTGCTTTCCCGTTTGGAAGGCTGCGTTCATGCTGCCTTGAAGCTACCTGACATTCCCTGCTCTCGACAGGCCTGTTAGCCCTGTCAGAGTAATTCGAGGAACGTTATGAGTCTGCTCTGTCTAAACCAGGTGCTTCCATGGCCGCGGCTCTGGTCCGCCTGCCAAGCTCTAGAGCTAGAGGGAACCTCAACGTGACAAGTTGCCTCCAGCGTAGGCCCCTAGTAGCCGTGCAGAAAGGGAGGCAGGCAGCTGTCTCCATGAGTTCTCAGTCGCTTAGAGGCTTTATTTTAAAGGAAGTAGTACACTTTGGAGGACTCCTAGGCCCCTCGGGTATGCATCACTTTCCCTCCAAGTTCACCGAGTACCTCCAGACCCCTGTGGGGCGGCTGAGCACTTCGAGGCCCATTGTTTGAACCCCCCCACCCACGGAGGCCCTCTGTGCGTGTCGCGCGATGGGCTACACACTGGACGTCCCGCGAGGAGCGCTACATTTCCAGAGCCCTCGAACAGCCTCAGGACAGCATTTCGGGTGAGTCCGACTTTGTCATGGCCCTTGTGTGAGCTGCCGTGGGAAAACACTGTGCTTTGAATACTTCGAGGACCTCGTACCTGAAGTCACTCTGCCCGAGGAGAAAGTCAGCATCTTACCATGCCGTGTCGCTAACGGTACGCCCAGCACGAACACAGGCCTGGAGGTAAGGCCCCGAGGGGCGGTGCAGAAGCGGAGGCGTGCAGCAGTTTCCATGAGGCGGTGGCCTCGGCTCTGGGCACCTTCAACGGCAGCAGGGTTTTCTGGACACCTAGGATGCTGGCACGGGCCCCCTGTGCCCGGCAGGAACACTGAGTACCGCCAGGCCCACCTGGGTCTGCTAAGCAACATCCAGGCCCGTAGCCCTTTAGAGCCCCTCTGTGTATGCCCAGCGCAGGGAAACGCGCTGCACTCCCCTTGGGAGCAGCTTAAGGTCCTCTGCACTCGCACACATTCACGGACACCGTTCTAGCACGTCCCACATGGCCTCGAAGTCTTACGCATTACCCTCGGCTGAGCTGAACTCAGAGAAACCCTCGGCTTCGCAGTCCACCTAGGACCTCCTGCCTGAAGTCACCGTGCCTCCCAGAGAGAGTCGGCTTGCGTTCTTACTGCCATGTACGTCCCCTTCCTCCTGTGGCACTGCAGGCTTTGAATAGCCACAGGCCCAGAGGAGCAGCTACGGCGTTCCTTGGTTGAGGCAGTTCGCTTGATGCAGAACACCCTACTTCGAGAAGTTGATTCAGGGAAGGAAACTCAGGGTGACCTGTGTCTCTTTGGGCTTGTTAGAAACCACGGGGATTTCTGCTGAGTGCGCCCACGGAAACGGGGGGCCTGCTGCAAGTAGCCTTGCTTTCCCGTTTGGAAGGCTGCGTTCATGCTGCCTTGAAGCTACCTGACATTCCCTGCTCTCGACAGGCCTGTTAGCCCTGTCAGAGTGCTTCGGGGAACGTTATGAGTCTGCTCTGTCTAAACCAGGTGCTTCCATGGCCGCGGCTCTGGTCCGCCTGCCAAGCTCTAGAGCTAGAGGGATCCTCAACGTGACAAGTTGCCTCCAGCGTAGGCCCCTAGTAGCCGTGCAGAAAGGGAGGCAGGCAGCTGTCTCCATGAGTTCTCAGTCGCTTAGAGGCTTTATTTTAAAGGAAGTAGTACACTTTGGAGGACTCCTAGGCCTCTCGGGTATGCACCACTTTCCCTCCAAGTTCACCGAGTACCTCCAGACCCCTGTGGGGCAGCTGAGCAACTTCGAGGCCCATTGGTTGACCGGTCCACCCCCACCCCCGGAGGCCCTCTGTGCATGCCGCGCGATGGGCTGCACACTGGACGTCCCTCGAGGAGCGCTACATTTCCAGAGCCCTCGAACAGCCTCAGGACAGCATTTCGGGTGAGTCCGACTTCGTCATGGCCCTTGTGTGAGCTGCCGTGGGAAAACACTGTGTTTGGAATACTTCGAGGACCTCGTACCTGAAGTCACTCTGCCCGAGGAGAAAGTCAGCATCTTACCATGCCGTGTCGCTAACGGCACGCCCAGCACGAACACAGGCCTGGAAGTAAGGCCCCGAGTGGCGGTGCAGAAGCGGAGGCGTGCAGCAGTTTCCATGAGGCGGTGGCCTCGGCTCTGGGCACCTTCAACGGCAGCAGGGTTTTCTGGACACCTAGGATGCTGGCACGGGCCCCCTGTTCCCGGCAGGAACACTGAGTACCGCCAGTCCCACCTGGGTCTGCTAAGCAACATCCAGGCCCGTAGCCCTTTAGAGCCCCTCTGTGTATGCCCAGCGTAGGGAAACACGCTGCACTCCCCTTGGGAGCAGCTTAAGGTCCTCTGCACTCGCACACGTTCACGGACACCGTTCTGGCACGTCCCACATGGCGTCGAAGTCTTACGCATTACCCTAGGCTGAGCTGAACTCAGAGAACCCTCGGTTTCGCATTCTACCTAGGACCTCCTGCCTAAAGTCACCGTGCCTCCCAGAGAGAGTCGGCTTGCGTTCTTACTGCCATGTACGTCCCCTTCCTCCTGTGGCACTGCAGGCTTTGAATAGCCACAGGCCCAGAGGAGCAGCTACGGCGTTCCTTGGTTGAGGCAGTTCGCTTGACGCAGAACACCCTACTTCGAGAAGTGGATTCAGGGAAGGAAACTCAGGGTGACCTGTGTCTCTTTGGGCTTGTGAGAAACCACGGGGATGTCTGCTGAGTGCGCCCACGGAAACGGGGGCCTGCTGCAAGTAGCCTTGCTTTCCCGTTTGGAAGGCTGCGTTCATGCTGCCTTGAAGCTACCTGACATTCCCTGCTCTCGACAGGCCTGTTAGCCCTGTCAGAGTAATTCGAGGAACGTTATGAGTCTGCTCTGTCTAAACCAGGTGCTTCCATGGCCGCGGCTCTGGTCCGCCTGCCAAGCTCTAGAGCTAGAGGGAACCTCAACGTGACCAGTTGCCTCCAGCGTAGGCCCCTAGTAGCCGTGCAGAAAGGGAGGCAGGCAGCTGTCTCCATGAGTTCTCAGTCGCTTAGAGGCTTTATTTTAAAGGAAGTAGTACACTTTGGAGGACTCCTAGGCCCCTCGGGTATGCATCACTTTCCCTCCAAGTTCACCGAGTACCTCCAGACCCCTGTGGGGCGGCTGAGCACTTCGAGGCCCATTGTTTGAACCCCCCCACCCACGGAGGCCCTCTGTGCGTGCCGCGCGATGGGCTACACACTGGACGTCCCTCGAGGAGCGCTACATTTCCAGAGCCCTCGAACAGCCTCAGGACAGCATTTCGGGTGAGTCCGACTTCGTCATGGCCCTTGTGTGAGCTGCCGTGGGAAAACACTGTGTTTGGAATACTTCGAGGACCTCGTACCTGAAGTCACTCTGCCCGAGGAGAAAGTCAGCATCTTACCATGCCGTGTCGCTAACGGCACGCCCAGCACGAACACAGGCCTGGAAGTAAGGCCCCGAGTGGCGGTGCAGAAGCGGAGGCGTGCAGCAGGTTCCATGAGGCGGTGGCCTCGGCTCTGGGCACCTTCAACGGCAGCAGGGTTTTCTGGACACCTAGGAGGCTGGCACGGGCCCCCTGTTCCCGGCAGGAACACTGAGTACCGCCAGGCCCACCTGGGTCTGCTAAGCAACATCCAGGCCCGTAGCCCTTTAGAGCCCCTCTGTGTATGCCCAGCGTAGGGAAACGCGCTGCACTCCCCTTGGGAGCAGCTTAAGGTCCTCTGCACTCGCACACGTTCACGGACACCGTTCTGGCACGTCCCACATGGCGTCGAAGTCTTACGCATTACCCTCGGCTGAGCTGAACTCAGAGAAACCCTCGGCTTCGCAGTCCACCTAGGACCTCCTGCCTGAAGTCACCGTGCCTCCCAGAGAGAGTCGGCTTGCGTTCTTACTGCCATGTACGTCCCCTTCCTCCTGTGGCACTGCAGGCTTTGAATAGCCACAGGCCCAGAGGAGCAGCTACGGCGTTCCTTGGTTGAGGCAGTTCGCTTGACGCAGAACACCCTACTTCGAGAAGTTGATTCAGGGAAGGAAACTCAGGGTGACCTGTGTCTCTTTGGGCTTGTGAGAAACCACGGGGATGTCTGCTGAGTGCGCCCACGGAAACGGGGGCCTGCTGCAAGTAGCCTTGCTTTCCCGTTTGGAAGGCTGCGTTCATGCTGCCTTGAAGCTACCTGACATTCCCTGCTCTCGACAGGCCTGTTAGCCCTGTCAGAGTAATTCGAGGAACGTTATGAGTCTGCTCTGTCTAAACCAGGTGCTTCCATGGCCGCGGCTCTGGTCCGCCTGCCAAGCTCTAGAGCTAGAGGGAACCTCAACGTGACCAGTTGCCTCCAGCGTAGGCCCCTAGTAGCCGTGCAGAAAGGGAGGCAGGCAGCTGTCTCCATGAGTTCTCAGTCGCTTAGAGGCTTTATTTTAAAGGAAGTAGTACACTTTGGAGGACTCCTAGGCCCCTCGGGTATGCATCACTTTCCCTCCAAGTTCACCGAGTACCTCCAGACCCCTGTGGGGCGGCTGAGCACTTCGAGGCCCATTGTTTGAACCCCCCCACCCACGGAGGCCCTCTGTGCGTGCCGCGCGATGGGCTACACACTGGACGTCCCTCGAGGAGCGCTACATTTCCAGAGCCCTCGAACAGCCTCAGGACAGCATTTCGGGTGAGTCCGACTTCGTCATGGCCCTTGTGTGAGCTGCCGTGGGAAAACACTGTGTTTGGAATACTTCGAGGACCTCGTACCTGAAGTCACTCTGCCCGAGGAGAAAGTCAGCATCTTACCATGCCGTGTCGCTAACGGCACGCCCAGCACGAACACAGGCCTGGAAGTAAGGCCCCGAGTGGCGGTGCAGAAGCGGAGGCGTGCAGCAGGTTCCATGAGGCGGTGGCCTCGGCTCTGGGCACCTTCAACGGCAGCAGGGTTTTCTGGACACCTAGGAGGCTGGCACGGGCCCCCTGTTCCCGGCAGGAACACTGAGTACCGCCAGGCCCACCTGGGTCTGCTAAGCAACATCCAGGCCCGTAGCCCTTTAGAGCCCCTCTGTGTATGCCCAGCGTAGGGAAACGCGCTGCACTCCCCTTGGGAGCAGCTTAAGGTCCTCTGCACTCGCACACGTTCACGGACACCGTTCTGGCACGTCCCACATGGCGTCGAAGTCTTACGCATTACCCTAGGCTGAGCTGAACTCAGAGAAACCCTCGGCTTCGCAGTCCACCTAGGACCTCCTGCCTGAAGTCACCGTGCCTCCCAGAGAGAGTCGGCTTGCGTTCTTACTGCCATGTACGTCCCCTTCCTCCTGTGGCACTGCAGGCTTTGAATAGCCACAGGCCCAGAGGAGCAGCTACGGCGTTCCTTGGTTGAGGCAGTTCGCTTGACGCAGAACACCCTACTTCGAGAAGTTGATTCAGGGAAGGAAACTCAGGGTGACCTGTGTCTCTTTGGGCTTGTGAGAAACCACGGGAATGTCTGCTGAGTGCGCCCACGGAAACGGGGGGCCTGCTGCAAGTAGCCTTGCTTTCCCGTTTGGAAGGCTGCGTTCATGCTGCCTTGAAGCTACCTGACATTCCCTGCTCTCGACAGGCCTGTTAGCCCTGTCAGAGTGCTTCGGGGAACGTTATGAGTCTGCTCTGTCTAAACCAGGTGCTTCCATGGCCGCGGCTCTGGTCCGCCTGCCAAGCTCTAGAGCTAGAGGGAACCTCAACGTGACCAGTTGCCTCCAGCGTAGGCCCCTAGTAGCCGTGCAGAAAGGGAGGCAGGCAGCTGTCTCCATGAGTTCTCAGTCGCTTAGAGGCTTTATTTTAAAGGAAGTAGTACACTTTGGAGGACTCCTAGGCCCCTCGGGTATGCATCACTTTCCCTCCAAGTTCACCGAGTACCTCCAGACCCCTGTGGGGCGGCTGAGCACTTCGAGGCCCATTGTTTGAACCCCCCCACCCACGGAGGCCCTCTGTGCGTGCCGCGCGATGGGCTACACACTGGACGTCCCTCGAGGAGCGCTACATTTCCAGAGCCCTCGAACAGCCTCAGGACAGCATTTCGGGTGAGTCCAACTTTGTCATGGCCCTTGTGTGAGCTGCCGTGGGAAAACACTGTGCTTTGAATACTTCGAGGACCTCGTACCTGAAGTCACTCTGCCCGAGGAGAAAGTCAGCATCTTACCATGCCGTGTCGCTAACGGTACGCCCAGCACGAACACAGGCCTGGAGGTAAGGCCCCGAGGGGCGGTGCAGAAGCGGAGGCGTGCAGCAGTTTCCATGAGGCGGTGGCCTCGGCTCTGGGCACCTTCAACGGCAGCAGGGTTTTCTGGACACCTAGGATGCTGGCACGGGCCCCCTGTGCCCGGCAGGAACACTGAGTACCGCCAGGCCCACCTGGGTCTGCTAAGCAACATCCAGGCCCGTAGCCCTTTAGAGCCCCTCTGTGTATGCCCAGCGCAGGGAAACGCGCTGCACTCCCCTTGGGAGCAGCTTAAGGTCCTCTGCACTCGCACACGTTCACGGACACCGTTCTAGCACGTCCCACATGGCCTCGAAGTCTTACGCATTACCCTAGGCTGAGCTGAACTCAGAGAAACCCTCGGCTTCGCAGTCCACCTAGGACCTCCTGCCTGAAGTCACCGTGCCTCCCAGAGAGAGTCGGCTTGCGTTCTTACTGCCATGTACGTCCCCTTCCTCCTGTGGCACTGCAGGCTTTGAATAGCCACAGGCCCAGAGGAGCAGCTACGGCGTTCCTTGGTTGAGGCAGTTCGCTTCATGCAGAACACCCTACTTCGAGAAGTTGATTCAGGGAAGGAAACTCAGGGTGACCTGTGTCTCTTTGGGCTTGTGAGAAACCACGGGGATTTCTGCTGAGTGCGCCCACGGAAACGGGGGGCCTGCTGCAAGTAGCCTTGCTTTCCCGTTTGGAAGGCTGCGTTCATGCTGCCTTGAAGCTACCTGACATTCCCTGCTCTCGACAGGCCTGTTAGCCCTGTCAGAGTGCTTCGGGGAACGTTATGAGTCTGCTCTGTCTAAACCAGGTGCTTCCATGGCCGCGGCTCTGGTCCGCCTGCCAAGCTCTAGAGCTAGAGGGATCCTCAACGTGACAAGTTGCCTCCAGCGTAGGCCCCTAGTAGCCGTGCAGAAAGGGAGGCAGGCAGCTGTCTCCATGAGTTCTCAGTCGCTTAGAGGCTTTATTTTAAAGGAAGTAGTACACTTTGGAGGACTCCTAGGCCTCTCGGGTATGCACCACTTTCCCTCCAAGTTCACCGAGTACCTCCAGACCCCTGTGGGGCAGCTGAGCAACTTCGAGGCCCATTGGTTGACCGGTCCACCCCCACCCCCGGAGGCCCTCTGTGCATGCCGCGCGATGGGCTGCACACTGGACGTCCCTCGAGGAGCGCTACATTTCCAGAGCCCTCGAACAGCCTCAGGACAGCATTTCGGGTGAGTCCGACTTCGTCATGGCCCTTGTGTGAGCTGCCGTGGGAAAACACTGTGTTTGGAATACTTCGAGGACCTCGTACCTGAAGTCACTCTGCCCGAGGAGAAAGTCAGCATCTTACCATGCCGTGTCGCTAACGGCACGCCCAGCACGAACACAGGCCTGGAAGTAAGGCCCCGAGTGGCGGTGCAGAAGCGGAGGCGTGCAGCAGGTTCCATGAGGCGGTGGCCTCGGCCCTGGGCACCTTCAACGGCAGCAGGGTTTTCTGGACACCTAGGAGGCTGGCACGGGCCCCCTGTTCCCGGCAGGAACACTGAGTACCGCCAGGCCCACCTGGGTCTGCTAAGCAACATCCAGGCCCGTAGCCCTTTAGAGCCCCTCTGTGTATGCCCAGCGTAGGGAAACGCGCTGCACTCCCCTTGGGAGCAGCTTAAGGTCCTCTGCACTCGCACACGTTCACGGACACCGTTCTGGCACGTCCCACATGGCGTCGAAGTCTTACGCATTACCCTAGGCTGAGCTGAACTCAGAGAAACCCTCGGCTTCGCAGTCCACCTAGGACCTCCTGCCTGAAGTCACCGTGCCTCCCAGAGAGAGTCGGCTTGCGTTCTTACTGCCATGTACGTCCCCTTCCTCCTGTGGCACTGCAGGCTTTGAATAGCCACAGGCCCAGAGGAGCAGCTACGGCGTTCCTTGTTTGAGACAGTTCGCTTGATGCAGAACACCCTACTTCGAGAAGTTGATTCAGGGAAGGAAACTCAGGGTGACCTGTGTCTCTTTGGGCTTGTGAGAAACCACGGGGATGTCTGCTGAGTGCGCCCACGGAAACGGGGGGCCTGCTGCAAGTAGCCTTGCTTTCCCGTTTGGAAGGCTGCGTTCATGCTGCCTTGAAGCTACCTGACATTCCCTGCTCTCGACAGGCCTGTTAGCCCTGTCAGAGTGCTTCGGGGAACGTTATGAGTCTGCTCTGTCTAAACCAGGTGCTTCCATGGCCGCGGCTGTGGTCCGCCTGCCAAGCTCTAGAGCTAGAGGGAACCACAACGTGACAAGTTGCCTCCAGCGTAGGCCCCTAGTAGCCGTGCAGAAAGGGAGGCAGGCAGCTGTCTCCATGAGTTCTCAGTCGCTTAGAGGCTTTGTGTTAAAGGAAGTAGTACACTTTGGAGGACTCCTAGGCCCCTCGGGTATGCATCACTTTCCCTCCAAGTTCACCGAGTACCTCCAGACCCCTGTGGGGCGGCTGAGCACTTCGAGGCCCATTGGTTGAACCCCCCCACCCGCGGAGGCCCTCTGTGCGTGCCGCGCGATGGGCTACACACTGGACGTCCCGCGAGGAGCGCTACATTTCCAGAGCCCTCGAACAGCCTCAGGACAGCATTTCGGGTGAGTCCGACTTTGTCATGGCCCTTGTGTGAGCTGCCGTGGGAAAACACTGTGCTTTGAAAACTTCGAGGACCTCGTACCTGAAGTCACTCTGCCCGAGGAGAAAGTCAGCATCTTACCATGCCGTGTCGCTAACGGCACGCCCAGCACGAACACAGGCCTGGAAGTAAGGCCCCGAGTGGCGGTGCAGAAGCGGAGGCGTGCAGCAGTTTCCATGAGGCGGAGGCCTCGGCTCTGGGCACCTTCAACGGCAGCAGGGTTTTCTGGACACCTAGGAGGCTGGCGCGGGCCCCTTGTTCCCGGCAGGAACACTGAGTACCGCCAGTCCCACCTGGGTCTGCTAAGCAACATCCAGGCCCGTAGCCCTTTAGAGCCCCTCTGTGTATGCCCAGCGTAGAGAAACGCGCTGCACTCTCCTTGGGAGCAGCTTAAGGTCCTCAGCACTCGCACACGTTCACGGACACCGTTCTGGCACGTCCCACATGGCGTCGAAGTCTTACGCATTACCCTCGGCTGAGCTGAACTCAGAGAAACCCTCGGCTTCGCAGTCCACCTAGGACCTCCTGCCTGAAGTCACCGTGCCTCCCAGAGAGAATCGGCTTGCGTTCTTACTGCCATGTACGTCCCCTTCCTCCTGTGGCACTGCAGGCTTTGAATAGCCACAGGCCCAGAGGAGCAGCTACGGCGTTCCTTGGTTGAGGCAGTTCGCTTGACGCAGAACACCCTACTTCGAGAAGTGGATTCAGGGAAGGAAACTCAGGGTGACCTGTGTCTCTTTGGGCTTGTGAGAAACCACGGGGATGTCTGCTGAGTGCGCCCACGGAAACGGGGGCCTGCTGCAAGTAGCCTTGCTTTCCCGTTTGGAAGGCTGCGTTCATGCTGCCTTGAAGCTACCTGACATTCCCTGCTCTCGACAGGCCTGTTAGCCCTGTCAGAGTGCTTCGGGGAACGTTATGAGTCTGCTCTGTCTAAACCAGGTGCTTCCATGGCCGCGGCTCTGGTCCGCCTGCCAAGCTCTAGAGCTAGAGGGAACCTCAACGTGACAAGTTGCCTCCAGCGTAGGCCCCTAGTAGCCGTGCAGAAAGGGAGGCAGGCAGCTGTCTCCATGAGTTCTCAGTCGCTTAGAGGCTTTGTGTTAAAGGAAGTAGTACACTTTGGAGGACTCCTAGGCCCCTCGGGTATGCATCACTTTCCCTCCAAGTTCACCGAGTACCTCCAGACCCCTGTGGGGCGGCTGAGCACTTCGAGGCCCATTGGTTGAACCCCCCCACCCGCGGAGGCCCTCTGTGCGTGCCGCGCGATGGGCTACACACTGGACGTCCCGCGAGGAGCGCTACATTTCCAGAGCCCTCGAACAGCCTCAGGACAGCATTTCGGGTGAGTCCGACTTTGTCATGGCCCTTGTGTGAGCTGCCGTGGGAAAACACTGTGCTTTGAATACTTCGAGGACCTCGTACCTGAAGTCACTCTGCCCGAGGAGAAAGTCAGCATCTTACCATGCCGTGTCGCTAACGGCACGCCCAGCACGAACACAGGCCTGGAAGTAAGGCCCCGAGTGGCGGTGCAGAAGCGGAGGCGTGCAGCAGTTTCCATGAGGCGGAGGCCTCGGCTCTGGGCACCTTCAACGGCAGCAGGGTTTTCTGGACACCTAGGAGGCTGGCGCGGGCCCCTTGTTCCCGGCAGGAACACTGAGTACCGCCAGTCCCACCTGGGTCTGCTAAGCAACATCCAGGCCCGTAGCCCTTTAGAGCCCCTCTGTGTATGCCCAGCGTAGAGAAACGCGCTGCACTCTCCTTGGGAGCAGCTTAAGGTCCTCAGCACTCGCACACGTTCACGGACACCGTTCTGGCACGTCCCACATGGCGTCGAAGTCTTACGCATTACCCTCGGCTGAGCTGAACTCAGAGAAACCCTCGGCTTCGCAGTCCACCTAGGACCTCCTGCCTGAAGTCACCGTGCCTCCCAGAGAGAATCGGCTTGCGTTCTTACTGCCATGTACGTCCCCTTCCTCCTGTGGCACTGCAGGCTTTGAATAGCCACAGGCCCAGAGGAGCAGCTACGGCGTTCCTTGGTTGAGGCAGTTCGCTTGACGCAGAACACCCTACTTCGAGAAGTGGATTCAGGGAAGGAAACTCAGGGTGACCTGTGTCTCTTTGGGCTTGTGAGAAACCACGGGGATGTCTGCTGAGTGCGCCCACGGAAACGGGGGCCTGCTGCAAGTAGCCTTGCTTTCCCGTTTGGAAGGCTGCGTTCATGCTGCCTTGAAGCTACCTGACATTCCCTGCTCTCGACAGGCCTGTTAGCCCTGTCAGAGTGCTTCGGGGAACGTTATGAGTCTGCTCTGTCTAAACCAGGTGCTTCCATGGCCGCGGCTCTGGTCCGCCTGCCAAGCTCTAGAGCTAGAGGGAACCTCAACGTGACAAGTTGCCTCCAGCGTAGGCCCCTAGTAGCCGTGCAGAAAGGGAGGCAGGCAGCTGTCTCCATGAGTTCTCAGTCGCTTAGAGGCTTTGTGTTAAAGGAAGTAGTACACTTTGGAGGACTCCTAGGCCCCTCGGGTATGCATCACTTTCCCTCCAAGTTCACCGAGTACCTCCAAGACCCCTGTGGGGCGGCTGAGCACTTCGAGGCCCATTGGTTGAACCCCCCCACCCGCGGAGGCCCTCTGTGCGTGCCGCGCGATGGGCTACACACTGGACGTCCCGCGAGGAGCGCTACATTTCCAGAGCCCTCGAACAGCCTCAGGACAGCATTTCGGGTGAGTCCGACTTTGTCATGGCCCTTGTGTGAGCTGCCGTGGGAAAACACTGTGCTTTGAATACTTCGAGGACCTCGTACCTGAAGTCACTCTGCCCGAGGAGAAAGTCAGCATCTTACCATGCCGTGTCGCTAACGGCACGCCCAGCACGAACACAGGCCTGGAAGTAAGGCCCCGAGTGGCGGTGCAGAAGCGGAGGCGTGCAGCAGTTTCCATGAGGCGGAGGCCTCGGCTCTGGGCACCTTCAACGGCAGCAGGGTTTTCTGGACACCTAGGAGGCTGGCGCGGGCCCCCTGTTCCCGGCAGGAACACTGAGTACCGCCAGTCCCACCTGGGTCTGCTAAGCAACATCCAGGCCCGTAGCCCTTTAGAGCCCCTCTGTGTATGCCCAGCGTAGAGAAACGCGCTGCACTCTCCTTGGGAGCAGCTTAAGGTCCTCAGCACTCGCACACGTTCACGGACACCGTTCTGGCACGTCCCACATGGCGTCGAAGTCTTACGCATTACCCTCGGCTGAGCTGAACTCAGAGAAACCCTCGGCTTCGCAGTCCACCTAGGACCTCCTGCCTGAAGTCACCGTGCCTCCCAGAGAGAATCGGCTTGCGTTCTTACTGCCATGTACGTCCCCTTCCTCCTGTGGCACTGCAGGCTTTGAATAGCCACAGGCCCAGAGGAGCAGCTACGGCGTTCCTTGGTTGAGGCAGTTCGCTTGACGCAGAACACCCTACTTCGAGAAGTGGATTCAGGGAAGGAAACTCAGGGTGACCTGTGTCTCTTTGGGCTTGTGAGAAACCACGGGGATGTCTGCTGAGTGCGCCCACGGAAACGGGGGCCTGCTGCAAGTAGCCTTGCTTTCCCGTTTGGAAGGCTGCGTTCATGCTGCCTTGAAGCTACCTGACATTCCCTGCTCTCGACAGGCCTGTTAGCCCTGTCAGAGTGCTTCGGGGAACGTTATGAGTCTGCTGTGTCTAAACCAGGTGCTTCCATGGCCGCGGCTCTGGTCCGCCTGCCAAGCTCTAGAGCTAGAGGGAACCTCAACGTGACAAGTTGCCTCCAGCGTAGGCCCCTAGTAGCCGTGCAGAAAGGGAGGCAGGCAGCTGTCTCCATGAGTTCTCAGTCGCTTAGAGGCTTTGTGTTAAAGGAAGTAGTACACTTTGGAGGACTCCTAGGCCCCTCGGGTATGCATCACTTTCCCTCCAAGTTCACCGAGTACCTCCAGACCCCTGTGGGGCGGCTGAGCACTTCGAGGCCCATTGGTTGAACCCCCCCACCCGCGGAGGCCCTCTGTGCGTGCCGCGCGATGGGCTACACACTGGACGTCCCGCGAGGAGCGCTACATTTCCAGAGCCCTCGAACAGCCTCAGGACAGCATTTCGGGTGAGTCCGACTTTGTCATGGCCCTTGTGTGAGCTGCCGTGGGAAAACACTGTGCTTTGAATACTTCGAGGACCTCGTACCTGAAGTCACTCTGCCCGAGGAGAAAGTCAGCATCTTACCATGCCGTGTCGCTAACGGCACGCCCAGCACGAACACAGGCCTGGAAGTAAGGCCCCGAGTGGCGGTGCAGAAGCGGAGGCGTGCAGCAGTTTCCATGAGGCGGAGGCCTCGGCTCTGGGCACCTTCAACGGCAGCAGGGTTTTCTGGACACCTAGGAGGCTGGCGCGGGCCCCCTGTTCCCGGCAGGAACACTGAGTACCGCCAGGCCCACCTGGGTCTGCTAAGCAACATCCAGGCCCGTAGCCCTTTAGAGCCCCTCTGTGTATGCCCAGCGTAGAGAAACACGCTGTACTCTCCTTGGGAGCAGCTTAAGGTCCTAAGCACTCGCACACGTTCACGGACACCGTTCTGGCACGTCCCACATGGCGTCGAAGTCTTACGCATTACCCTCGGCTGAGCTGAACTCAGAGAAACCCTCGGCTTCGCAGTCCACCTAGGACCTCCTGCCTGAAGTCACCGTGCCTCCCAGAGAGAATCGGCTTGCGTTCTTACTGCCATGTACGTCCCCTTCCTCCTGTGGCACTGCAGGCTTTGAATAGCCACAGGCCCAGAGGAGCAGCTACGGCGTTCCTTGGTTGAGGCAGTTCGCTTGACGCAGAACACCCTACTTCGAGAAGTGGATTCAGGGAAGGAAACTCAGGGTGACCTGTGTCTCTTTGGGCTTGTGAGAAACCACGGGGATGTCTGCTGAGTGCGCCCACGGAAACGGGGGCCTGCTGCAAGTAGCCTTGCTTTCCCGTTTGGAAGTCTGCATTCATGCTGCCTTGAAGCTACCTGACATTCCCTGCTCTCGACAGGCCTGTTAGCCCTGTCAGAGTGCTTCGGGGAACGTTATGAGTCTGCTCTGTCTAAACCAGGTGCTTCCATGGCCGTGGCTCTGGTCCGCCTGCCAAGCTCTAGAGCTAGAGGGAACCTCAACGTGACAAGTTGCCTCCAGCGTAGGCCCCTAGTAGCCGTGCAGAAAGGGAGGCAGGCAGCTGTCTCCATGAGTTCTCAGTCGCTTAGAGGCTTTGTGTTAAAGGAAGTAGTACACTTTGGAGGACTCCTAGGCCCCTCGGGTATGCATCACTTTCCCTCCAAGTTCACCGAGTACCTCCAGACCCCTGTGGGGCGGCTGAGCACTTCGAGGCCCATTGGTTGAACCCCCCCACCCGCGGAGGCCCTCTGTGCGTGCCGCGCGATGGGCTACACACTGGACGTCCCGCGAGGAGCGCTACATTTCCAGAGCCCTCGAACAGCCTCAGGACAGCATTTCGGGTGAGTCCGACTTTGTCATGGCCCTTGTGTGAGCTGCCGTGGGAAAACACTGTGCTTTGAATACTTCGAGGACCTCGTACCTGAAGTCACTCTGCCCGAGGAGAAAGTCAGCATCTTACCATGCCGTGTCGCTAACGGCACGCCCAGCACGAACACAGGCCTGGAAGTACGGCCCCGAGTGGCGGTGCAGAAGCGGAGGCGTGCAGCAGTTTCCATGAGGCGGAGGCCTCGGCTCTGGGCACCTTCAACGGCAGCAGGGTTTTCTGGACACCTAGGAGGCTGGCGCGGGCCCCCTGTTCCCGGCAGGAACACTGAGTACCGCCAGTCCCACCTGGGTCTGCTAAGCAACATCCAGGCCCGTAGCCCTTTAGAGCCCCTCTGTGTATGCCCAGCGTAGAGAAACGCGCTGCACTCTCCTTGGGAGCACCTTAAGGTCCTCAGCACTCGCACACGTTCACGGACAC
Source organism: Grampus griseus (assembly GCF_964374135.1). Lineage (NCBI taxonomy): Eukaryota > Metazoa > Chordata > Mammalia > Artiodactyla > Delphinidae > Grampus > Grampus griseus. Next base: position 29,682,512 of record NC_139005.1, on the reverse strand, counting down.
CGTTCTGGCACGTCCCACATGGCGTCGAAGTCTTACGCATTACCCTCGGCTGAGCTGAACTCAGAGAAACCCTCGGCTTCGCAGTCCACCTAGGACCTCCTGCCTGAAGTCACCGTGCCTCCCAGAGAGAATCGGCTTGCGTTCTTACTGCCATGTACGTCCCCTTCCTCCTGTGGCACTGCAGGCTTTGAATAGCCACAGGCCCAGAGGAGCAGCTACGGCGTTCCTTGGTTGAGGCAGTTCGCTTGACGCAGAACACCCTACTTCGAGAAGTTGATTCAGGGAAGGAAACTCAGGGTGACCTGTGTCTCTTTGGGCTTGTGAGAAACCACGGGGATGTCTGCTGAGTGCGCCCACGGAAACGGGGCCCTGCTGCAAGTAGCCTTGCTTTCCCGTTTGGAAGGCTGCATTCATGCTGCCTTGAAGCTACCTGACATTCCCTGCTCTCGACAGGCCTGTTAGCCCTGTCAGAGTGCTTCGGGGAACGTTATGAGTCTGCTCTGTCTAAACCAGGTGCTTCCATGGCCGCGGCTCTGGTCCGCCTGCCAAGCTCTAGAGCTAGAGGGAACCTCAACGTGACAAGTTGCCTCCAGCGTAGGCCCCTAGTAGCCGTGCAGAAAGGGAGGCAGGCAGCTGTCTCCATGAGTTCTCAGTCGCTTAGAGGCTTTGTGTTAAAGGAAGTAGTACACTTTGGAGGACTCCTAGGCCCCTCGGGTATGCATCACTTTCCCTCCAAGTTCACCGAGTACCTCCAGACCCCTGTGGGGCGGCTGAGCACTTCGAGGCCCATTGGTTGAACCCCCCCACCCGCGGAGGCCCTCTGTGCGTGCCGCGCGATGGGCTACACACTGGACGTCCCGCGAGGAGCGCTACATTTCCAGAGCCCTCGAACAGCCTCAGGACAGCATTTCGGGTGAGTCCGACTTTGTCATGGCCCTTGTGTGAGCTGCCGTGGGAAAACACTGTGCTTTGAATACTTCGAGGACCTCGTACCTGAAGTCACTCTGCCCGAGGAGAAAGTCAGCATCTTACCATGCCGTGTCGCTAACGGCACGCCCAGCACGAACACAGGCCTGGAAGTACGGCCCCGAGTGGCGGTGCAGAAGCGGAGGCGTGCAGCAGTTTCCATGAGGCGGAGGCCTCGGCTCTGGGCACCTTCAACGGCAGCAGGGTTTTCTGGACACCTAGGAGGCTGGCGCGGGCCCCCTGTTCCCGGCAGGAACACTAAGTACCGCCAGGCCCACCTGGGTCTGCTAAGCAACATCCAGGCCCGTAGCCCTTTAGAGCCCCTCTGTGTATGCCCAGCGTAGAGAAACGCGCTGCACTCTCCTTGGGAGCAGCTTAAGGTCCTAAGCACTCGCACACGTTCACGGACACCGTTCTGGCACGTCCCACATGGCGTCGAAGTCTTACACATTACCCTCGGCTGAGCTGAACTCAGAGAAACCCTCGGCTTCGCAGTCCACCTAGGACCTCCTGCCTGAAGTCACCGTGCCTCCCAGAGAGAATCGGCTTGCGTTCTTACTGCCATGTATGTCCCCTTCCTCCTGTGGCACTGCAGACTTTGAATAGCCACAGGCCCAGAGGAGCAGCTACGGCGTTCCTTGGTTGAGGCAGTTCGCTTGACGCAGAACACCCTACTTCGAGAAGTGGATTCAGGGAAGGAAACTCAGGGTGACCTGTGTCTCTTTGGGCTTGTGAGAAACCACGGGGATGTCTGCTGAGTGCGCCCACGGAAACGGGGGCCTGCTGCAAGTAGCCTTGCTTTCCCGTTTGGAAGGCTGCGTTCATGCTGCCTTGAAGCTACCTGACATTCCCTGCTCTCGACAGGCCTGTTAGCCCTGTCAGAGTGCTTCGGGGAACGTTATGAGTCTGCTCTGTCTAAACCAGGTGCTTCCATGGCCGCGGCTCTGGTCCGCCTGCCAAGCTCTAGAGCTAGAGGGAACCTCAACGTGACAAGTTGCCTCCAGCGTAGGCCCCTAGTAGCCGTGCAGAAAGGGAGGCAGGCAGCTGTCTCCATGAGTTCTCAGTCGCTTAGAGGCTTTGTGTTAAAGGAAGTAGTACACTTTGGAGGACTCCTAGGCCCCTTGGGTATGCATCACTTTCCCTCCAAGTTCACCGAGTACCTCCAGACCCCTGTGGGGCGGCTGAGCATTTCGAGGCCCATTGGTTGAACCCCCCCACCCGCGGAGGCCCTCTGTGCGTGCCGCGCGATGGGCTACACACTGGACGTCCCGCGAGGAGCGCTACATTTCCAGAGCCCTCGAACAGCCTCAGGACAGCATTTCGGGTGAGTCCGACTTTGTCATGGCCCTTGTGTGAGCTGCCGTGGGAAAACACTGTGCTTTGAATACTTCGAGGACCTCGTACCTGAAGTCACTCTGCCCGAGGAGAAAGTCAGCATCTTACCATGCCGTGTCGCTAACGGCACGCCCAGCACGAACACAGGCCTGGAAGTAAGGCCCCGAGTGGCGGTGCAGAAGCGGAGGCGTGCAGCAGTTTCCATGAGGCGGAGGCCTCGGCTCTGGGCACCTTCAACGGCAGCAGGGTTTTCTGGACACCTAGGAGGCTGGCGCGGGCCCCCTGTTCCCGGCAGGAACACTGAGTACCGCCAGTCCCACCTGGGTCTGCTAAGCAACATCCAGGCCCGTAGCCCTTTAGAGCCCCTCTGTGTATGCCCAGCGTAGAGAAACGCGCTGCACTCTCCTTGGGAGCAGCTTAAGGTCCTCAGCACTCGCACACGTTCACGGACACCGTTCTGGCACGTCCCACATGGCGTCGAAGTCTTACGCATTACCCTCGGCTGAGCTGAACTCAGAGAAACCCTCGGCTTCGCAGTCCACCTAGGACCTCCTGCCTGAAGTCACCGTGCCTCCCAGAGAGAATCGGCTTGCGTTCTTACTGCCATGTACGTCCCCTTCCTCCTGTGGCACTGCAGGCTTTGAATAGCCACAGGCCCAGAGGAGCAGCTACGGCGTTCCTTGGTTGAGGCAGTTCGCTTGACGCAGAACACCCTACTTCGAGAAGTGGATTCAGGGAAGGAAACTCAGGGTGACCTGTGTCTCTTTGGGCTTGTGAGAAACCACGGGGATGTCTGCTGAGTGCGCCCACGGAAACGGGGGCCTGCTGCAAGTAGCCTTGCTTTCCCGTTTGGAAGGCTGCGTTCATGCTGCCTTGAAGCTACCTGACATTCCCTGCTCTCGACAGGCCTGTTAGCCCTGTCAGAGTGCTTCGGGGAACGTTATGAGTCTGCTCTGTCTAAACCAGGTGCTTCCATGGCCGCGGCTCTGGTCCGCCTGCCAAGCTCTAGAGCTAGAGGGAACCTCAACGTGACAAGTTGCCTCCAGCGTAGGCCCCTAGTAGCCGTGCAGAAAGGGAGGCAGGCAGCTGTCTCCATGAGTTCTCAGTCGCTTAGAGGCTTTGTGTTAAAGGAAGTAGTACACTTTGGAGGACTCCTAGGCCCCTCGGGTATGCATCACTTTCCCTCCAAGTTCACCGAGTACCTCCAGACCCCTGTGGGGCGGCTGAGCACTTCGAGGCCCATTGGTTGAACCCCCCCACCCGCGGAGGCCCTCTGTGCGTGCCGCGCGATGGGCTACACACTGGACGTCCCGCGAGGAGCGCTACATTTCCAGAGCCCTCGAACAGCCTCAGGACAGCATTTCGGGTGAGTCCGACTTTGTCATGGCCCTTGTGTGAGCTGCCGTGGGAAAACACTGTGCTTTGAATACTTCGAGGACCTCGTACCTGAAGTCACTCTGCCCGAGGAGAAAGTCAGCATCTTACCATGCGGTGTCGCTAACGGCACGCCCAGCACGAACACAGGCCTGGAAGTAAGGCCCCGAGTGGCGGTGCAGAAGCGGAGGCGTGCAGCAGTTTCCATGAGGCGGAGGCCTCGGCTCTGGGCACCTTCAACGGCAGCAGGGTTTTCTGGACACCTAGGAGGCTGGCGCGGGCCCCCTGTTCCCGGCAGGAACACTGAGTACCGCCAGTCCCACCTGGGTCTGCTAAGCAACATCCAGGCCCGTAGCCCTTTAGAGCCCCTCTGTGTATGCCCAGCGTAGAGAAACGCGCTGCACTCTCCTTGGGAGCAGCTTAAGGTCCTCAGCACTCGCACACGTTCACGGACACCGTTCTGGCACGTCCCACATGGCGTCGAAGTCTTACGCATTAACCTCGGCTGAGCTGAACTCAGAGAAACCCTCGGCTTCGCAGTCCACCTAGGACCTCCTGCCTGAAGTCACCGTGCCTCCCAGAGAGAATCGGCTTGCGTTCTTACTGCCATGTACGTCCCCTTCCTCCTGTGGCACTGCAGGCTTTGAATAGCCACAGGCCCAGAGGAGCAGCTACGGCGTTCCTTGGTTGAGGCAGTTCGCTTGACGCAGAACACCCTACTTCGAGAAGTGGATTCAGGGAAGGAAACTCAGGGTGACCTGTGTCTCTTTGGGCTTGTGAGAAACCACGGGGATGTCTGCTGAGTGCGCCCACGGAAACGGGGGCCTGCTGCAAGTAGCCTTGCTTTCCCGTTTGGAAGGCTGCGTTCATGCTGCCTTGAAGCTACCTGACATTCCCTGCTCTCGACAGGCCTGTTAGCCCTGTCAGAGTGCTTCGGGGAACGTTATGAGTCTGCTCTGTCTAAACCAGGTGCTTCCATGGCCGCGGCTCTGGTCCGCCTGCCAAGCTCTAGAGCTAGAGGGAACCTCAACGTGACAAGTTGCCTCCAGCGTAGGCCCCTAGTAGCCGTGCAGAAAGGGAGGCAGGCAGCTGTCTCCATGAGTTCTCAGTCGCTTAGAGGCTTTGTGTTAAAGGAAGTAGTACACTTTGGAGGACTCCTAGGCCCCTCGGGTATGCATCACTTTCCCTCCAAGTTCACCGAGTACCTCCAGACCCCTGTGGGGCGGCTGAGCACTTCGAGGCCCATTGGTTGAACCCCCCCACCCGCGGAGGCCCTCTGTGCGTGCCGCGCGATGGGCTACACACTGGACGTCCCGCGAGGAGCGCTACATTTCCAGAGCCCTCGAACAGCCTCAGGACAGCATTTCGGGTGAGTCCGACTTTGTCATGGCCCTTGTGTGAGCTGCCGTGGGAAAACACTGTGCTTTGAATACTTCGAGGACCTCGTACCTGAAGTCACTCTGCCCGAGGAGAAAGTCAGCATCTTACCATGCCGTGTCGCTAACGGCACGCCCAGCACGAACACAGGCCTGGAAGTAAGGCCCCGAGTGGCGGTGCAGAAGCGGAGGCGTGCAGCAGTTTCCATGAGGCGGAGGCCTCGGCTCTGGGCACCTTCAACGGCAGCAGGGTTTTCTGGACACCTAGGAGGCTGGCGCGGGCCCCCTGTTCCCGGCAGGAACACTGAGTACCGCCAGTCCCACCTGGGTCTGCTAAGCAACATCCAGGCCCGTAGCCCTTTAGAGCCCCTCTGTGTATGCCCAGCGTAGAGAAACGCGCTGCACTCTCCTTGGGAGCAGCTTAAGGTCCTCAGCACTCGCACACGTTCACGGACACCGTTCTGGCACGTCCCACATGGCGTCGAAGTCTTATGCATTACCCTCGGCTGAGCTGAACTCTGAGAAACCCTCGGCTTCGCATTCCACCTAGGACCTCCTGCCTGAAGTCACCGTGCCTCCCAGAGAGAGTCGGCTTGCGTTCTTACTGCCATGTACGTCCCCTTCCTCCTGTGGCACTGCAGGCTTTGAATAGCCACAGGCCCAGAGGAGCAGCTACGGCGTTCCTTGGTTGAGGCAGTTCGCTTGATGCAGAACACCCTACTTCGAGAAGTTGATTCAGGGAAGGAAACTCAGGGTGACCTGTGTCTCTTTGGGCTTGTTAGAAACCACGGGGATGTCTGTTGAGTGCGCCCACGGAAACGGGGGCCTGCTGCAAGTAGCCTTGCTTTCCCGTTTGGAAGGCTGCGTTCATGCTGCCTTGAAGCTACCTGACATTCCCTGCTCTCGACAGGCCTGTTAGCCCTGTCAGAGTGCTTCGGGGAACGTTATGAGTCTGCTCTGTCTAAACCAGGTGCTTCCATGGCCGCGGCTCTGGTCCGCCTGCCAAGCTCTAGAGCTAGAGGGAACCTCAACGTGACAAGTTGCCTCCAGCGTAGGCCCCTAGTAGCCGTGCAGAAAGGGAGGCAGGCAGCTGTCTCCATGAGTTCTCAGTCGCTTAGAGGCTTTGTGTTAAAGGAAGTAGTACACTTTGGAGGACTCCTAGGCCCCTCGGGTATGCATCACTTTCCCTCCAAGTTCACCGAGTACCTCCAGACCCCTGTGGGGCGGCTGAGCACTTCGAGGCCCATTGGTTGAACCCCCCCACCCGCGGAGGCCCTCTGTGCGTGCCGCGCGATGGGCTACACACTGGACGTCCCGCGAGGAGCGCTACATTTCCAGAGCCCTCGAACAGCCTCAGGACAGCATTTCGGGTGAGTCCGACTTTGTCATGGCCCTTGTGTGAGCTGCCGTGGGAAAACACTGTGCTTTGAATACTTCGAGGACCTCGTACCTGAAGTCACTCTGCCCGAGGAGAAAGTCAGCATCTTACCATGCCGTGTCGCTAACGGCACGCCCAGCACGAACACAGGCCTGGAAGTACGGCCCCGAGTGGCGGTGCAGAAGCGGAGGCGTGCAGCAGTTTCCATGAGGCGGAGGCCTCGGCTCTGGGCACCTTCAACGGCAGCAGGGTTTTCTGGACACCTAGGAGGCTGGCGCGGGCCCCCTGTTCCCGGCAGGAACACTGAGTACCGCCAGTCCCACCTGGGTCTGCTAAGCAACATCCAGGCCCGTAGCCCTTTAGAGCCCCTCTGTGTATGCCCAGCGTAGAGAAACGCGCTGCACTCTCCTTGGGAGCAGCTTAAGGTCCTCAGCACTCGCACACGTTCACGGACACCGTTCTGGCACGTCCCACATGGCGTCGAAGTCTTACGCATTACCCTCGGCTGAGCTGAACTCAGAGAAACCCTCGGCTTCGCAGTCCACCTAGGACCTCCTGCCTGAAGTCACCGTGCCTCCCAGAGAGAATCGGCTTGCGTTCTTACTGCCATGTACGTCCCCTTCCTCCTGTGGCACTGCAGGCTTTGAATAGCCACAGGCCCAGAGGAGCAGCTACGGCGTTCCTTGGTTGAGGCAGTTCGCTTGACGCAGAACACCCTACTTCGAGAAGTTGATTCAGGGAAGGAAACTCAGGGTGACCTGTGTCTCTTTGGGCTTGTGAGAAACCACGGGGATGTCTGCTGAGTGCGCCCACGGAAACGGGGGGCCTGCTGCAAGTAGCCTTGCTTTCCCGTTTGGAAGGCTGCATTCATGCTGCCTTGAAGCTACCTGACATTCCCTGCTCTCGACAGGCCTGTTAGCCCTGTCAGAGTGCTTCGGGGAACGTTATGAGTCTGCTCTGTCTAAACCAGGTGCTTCCATGGCCGCGGCTCTGGTCCGCCTGCCAAGCTCTAGAGCTAGAGGGAACCACAACGTGACAAGTTGCCTCCAGCGTAGGCCCCTAGTAGCCGTGCAGAAAGGGAGGCAGGCAGCTGTCTCCATGAGTTCTCAGTCGCTTAGAGGCTTTGTGTTAAAGGAAGTAGTACACTTTGGAGGACTCCTAGGCCCCTCGGGTATGCATCACTTTCCCTCCAAGTTCACCGAGTACCTCCAGACCCCTGTGGGGCGGCTGAGCACTTCGAGGCCCATTGGTTGAACCCCCCCACCCGCGGAGGCCCTCTGTGCGTGCCGCGCGATGGGCTACACACTGGACGTCCCGCGAGGAGCGCTACATTTCCAGAGCCCTCGAACAGCCTCAGGACAGCATTTCGGGTGAGTCCGACTTTGTCATGGCCCTTGTGTGAGCTGCCGTGGGAAAACACTGTGCTTTGAATACTTCGAGGACCTCGTACCTGAAGTCACTCTGCCCGAGGAGAAAGTCAGCATCTTACCATGCCGTGTCGCTAACGGCACGCCCAGCACGAACACAGGCCTGGAAGTACGGCCCCGAGTGGCGGTGCAGAAGCGGAGGCGTGCAGCAGTTTCCATGAGGCGGAGGCCTCGGCTCTGGGCACCTTCAACGGCAGCAGGGTTTTCTGGACACCTAGGAGGCTGGCGCGGGCCCCCTGTTCCCGGCAGGAACACTGAGTACCGCCAGTCCCACCTGGGTCTGCTAAGCAACATCCAGGCCCGTAGCCCTTTAGAGCCCCTCTGTGTATGCCCAGCGTAGAGAAACGCGCTGCACTCTCCTTGGGAGCAGCGTAAGGTACTCAGCACTCGCACACGTTCACGGACACCGTTCTGGCACGTCTCACATGGCGTCGAAGTCTTACGCATTACCCTCGGCTGAGCTGAACTCAGAGAAACCCTCGGCTTCGCAGTCCACCTAGGACCTCCTGCCTGAAGTCACCGTGCCTCCCAGAGAGAATCGGCTTGCGTTCTTACTGCCATGTACGTCCCCTTCCTCCTGTGGCACTGCAGGCTTTGAATAGCCAGAGGCCCAGAGGAGCAGCTACGGCGTTCCTTGGTTGAGGCAGTTCGCTTGACGCAGAACACCCTACTTCGAGAAGTGGATTCAGGGAAGGAAACTCAGGGTGACCTGTGTCTCTTTGGGCTTGTGAGAAACCACGGGGATGTCTGCTGAGTGCGCCCACGGAAACGGGGGCCTGCTGCAAGTAGCCTTGCTTTCCCGTTTGGAAGGCTGCGTTCATGCTGCCTTGAAGCTACCTGACATTCCCTGCTCTCGACAGGCCTGTTAGCCCTGTCAGAGTGCTTCGGGGAACGTTATGAGTCTGCTCTGTCTAAACCAGGTGCTTCCATGGCCGCGGCTCTGGTCCGCCTGCCAAGCTCTAGAGCTAGAGGGAACCTCAACGTGACAAGTTGCCTCCAGCGTAGGCCCCTAGTAGCCGTGCAGAAAGGGAGGCAGGCAGCTGTCTCCATGAGTTCTCAGTCGCTTAGAGGCTTTGTGTTAAAGGAAGTAGTACACTTTGGAGGACTCCTAGGCCCCTCGGGTATGCATCACTTTCCCTCCAAGTTCACCGAGTACCTCCAGACCCCTGTGGGGCGGCTGAGCACTTCGAGGCCCATTGGTTGAACCCCCCCACCCGCGGAGGCCCTCTGTGCGTGCCGCGCGATGGGCTACACACTGGACGTCCCGCGAGGAGCGCTACATTTCCAGAGCCCTCGAACAGCCTCAGGACAGCATTTCGGGTGAGTCCGACTTTGTCATGGCCCTTGTGTGAGCTGCCGTGGGAAAACACTGTGCTTTGAATACTTCGAGGACCTCGTACCTGAAGTCACTCTGCCCGAGGAGAAAGTCAGCATCTTACCATGCCGTGTCGCTAACGGCACGCCCAGCACGAACACAGGCCTGGAAGTACGGCCCCGAGTGGCGGTGCAGAAGCGGAGGCGTGCAGCAGTTTCCATGAGGCGGAGGCCTCGGCTCTGGGCACCTTCAACGGCAGCAGGGTTTTCTGGACACCTAGGAGGCTGGCGCGGGCCCCCTGTTCCCGGCAGGAACACTGAGTACCGCCAGTCCCACCTGGGTCTGCTAAGCAACATCCAGGCCCGTAGCCCTTTAGAGCCCCTCTGTGTATGCCCAGCGTAGAGAAACGCGCTGCACTCTCCTTGGGAGCAGCTTAAGGTCCTCAGCACTCGCACACGTTCACGGACACCGTTCTGGCACGTCCCACATGGCGTCGAAGTCTTACGCATTACCCTCGGCTGAGCTGAACTCAGAGAAACCCTCGGCTTCGCCGTCCACCTAGGACCTCCTGCCTGAAGTCACCGTGCCTCCCAGAGAGAATCGGCTTGCGTTCTTACTGCCATGTACGTCCCCTTCCTCCTGTGGCACTGCAGGCTTTGAATAGCCACAGGCCCAGAGGAGCAGCTACGGCGTTCCTTGGTTGAGGCAGTTCGCTTGATGCAGAACACCCTACTTCGAGAAGTTGATTCAGGGAAGGAAACTCAGGGTGACCTGTGTCTCTTTGGGCTTGTTAGAAACCACGGGGATGTCTGTTGAGTGCGCCCACGGAAACGGGGGCCTGCTGCAAGTAGCCTTGCTTTCCCGTTTGGAAGGCTGCGTTCATGCTGCCTTGAAGCTACCTGACATTCCCTGCTCTCGACAGGCCTGTTAGCCCTGTCAGAGTGCTTCGGGGAACGTTATGAGTCTGCTCTGTCTAAACCAGGTGCTTCCATGGCCGCGGCTCTGGTCCGCCTGCCAAGCTCTAGAGCTAGAGGGAACCTCAACGTGACAAGTTGCCTCCAGCGTAGGCCCCTAGTAGCCGTGCAGAAAGGGAGGCAGGCAGCTGTCTCCATGAGTTCTCAGTCGCTTAGAGGCTTTGTGTTAAAGGAAGTAGTACACTTTGGAGGACTCCTAGGCCCCTCGGGTATGCATCACTTTCCCTCCAAGTTCACCGAGTACCTCCAGACCCCTGTGGGGCGGCTGAGCACTTCGAGGCCCATTGGTTGAACCCCCCCCACACGCCGAGGCCCTCTGTGCGTGCCGCGCGATGGGCTACGCACTGGACGTCCCGCGTGGAGCACTACATTTCCAGAGCCCTCGAACAGCCTCAGGACAGCATTTCGGGTGAGTCCGACTTTGTCATGGCCCTTGTGTGAGCTGCCGTGGGAAAACACTGTGTTTGGAATACTTCGAGGACCTCGTACCTGAAGTCACTCTGCCCGAGGAGAAAGTCAGCATCTTACCATGCCGTGTCGCTAACGGCACGCCCAGCACGAACACAGGCCTGGAAGTAAGGCCCCGAGTGGCGGTGCAGAAGCGGAGGCGTGCAGCAGTTTCCATGAGGCGGAGGCCTCGGCTCTGGGCACCTTCAACGGCAGCAGGGTTTTCTGGACACCTAGGAGGCTGGCGCGGGCCCCCTGTTCCCGGCAGGAACACTGAGTACCGCCAGTCCCACCTGGGTCTGCTAAGCAACATCCAGGCCCGTAGCCCTTTAGAGCCCCTCTGTGTATGCCCAGCGTAGGGAAACGCGCTGCACTCTCCTTGGGAGCAGCGTAAGGTACTCAGCACTCGCACACGTTCACGGACACCGTTCTGGCACGTCCCACATGGCGTCGAAGTCTTACGCATTACCCTCGGCTGAGCTGAACTCAGAGAAACCCTCGGCTTCGCAGTCCACCTAGGACCTCCTGCCTGAAGTCACCGAGCCTTCCAGAGAGAGTCGGCTTGCGTTCTTACTGCCATGTACGTCCCCTTCCTCCTGTGGCACTGCAGGCTTTGAATAGCCACAGGCCCAGAGGAGCAGCTACGGCGTTCCTTGGTTGAGGCAGTTCGCTTGAAGCAGAACACCCTACTTCGAGAAGTTGATTCAGGGAAGGAAACTCAGGGTGACCTGTGTCTCTTTGGGCTTGTGAGAAACCACGGGGATGTCTGCTGAGTGCGCCCACGGAAACGGGGGCCTGCTGCAAGTAGCCTTGCTTTCCCATTTGGAAGGCTGCGTTCATGCTGCCTTGAAGCTACCTGACATTCCCTGCTCTCGACAGGCCTGTTAGCCCTGTCAGAGTGCTTCGGGGAACGTTATGAGTCTGCTCTGTCTAAACCAGGTGCTTCCATGGCCGCGGCTCTGGTCCGCCTGCCAAGCTCTAGAGCTAGAGGGAACCTCAACGTGACAAGTTGCCTCCAGCGTAGGCCCCTAGTAGCCGTGCAGAAAGGGAGGCAGGCAGCTGTCTCCATGAGTTCTCAGTCGCTTAGAGGCTTTGTGTTAAAGGAAGTAGTACACTTTGGAGGACTCCTAGGCCCCTCGGGTATGCATCACTTTCCCTCCAAGTTCACCGAGTACCTCCAGACCCCTGTGGGGCGGCTGAGCACTTCGAGGCCCATTGGTTGAACCCCCCCACCCGCGGAGGCCCTCTGTGCGTGCCGCGCGATGGGCTACACACTGGACGTCCCGCGAGGAGCGCTACATTTCCAGAGCCCTCGAACAGCCTCAGGACAGCATTTCGGGTGAGTCCGACTTTGTCATGGCCCTTGTGTGAGCTGCCGTGGGAAAACACTGTGCTTTGAATACTTCGAGGACCTCGTACCTGAAGTCACTCTGCCCGAGGAGAAAGTCAGCATCTTACCATGCCGTGTCGCTAACGGCACGCCCAGCACGAACACAGGCCTGGAAGTAAGGCCCCGAGTGGCGGTGCAGAAGCGGAGGCGTGCAGCAGTTTCCATGAGGCGGAGGCCTCGGCTCTGGGCACCTTCAACGGCAGCAGGGTTTTCTGGACACCTAGGAGGCTGGCGCGGGCCCCCTGTTCCCGGCAGGATCACTGAGTACCGCCAGTCCCACCTGGGTCTGCTAAGCAACATCCAGGCCCGTAGCCCTTTAGAGCCCCTCTGTGTATGCCCAGCGTAGAGAAACGCGCTGCACTCTCCTTGGGAGCAGCTTAAGGTCCTCAGCACTCGCACACGTTCACGGACACCGTTCTGGCACGTCCCACATGGCGTCGAAGTCTTACGCATTACCCTCGGCTGAGCTGAACTCAGAGAAACCCTCGGCTTCGCAGTCCACCTAGGACCTCCTGCCTGAAGTCACCGTGCCTCCCAGAGAGAATCGGCTTGCGTTCTTACTGCCATGTACGTCCCCTTCCTCCTGTGGCACTGCAGGCTTTGAATAGCCACAGGCCCAGAGGAGCATCTACGGCGTTCCTTGGTTGAGGCAGTTCGCTTGACGCAGAACACCCTACTTCGAGAAGTTGATTCAGGGAAGGAAACTGAGGGTGACCTGTGTCTCTTTGGGCTTGTTAGAAACCACGGGGATGTCTGCTGAGTGCGCCCACGGAAACGGGGGCCTGCTGCAAGTAGCCTTGCTTTCCCGTTTGGAAGGCTGCGTTCATGCTGCCTTGAAGCTACCTGACATTCCCTGCTCTCGACAGGCCTGTTAGCCCTGTCAGAGTGCTTCGGGGAACGTTATGAGTCTGCTCTGTCTAAACCAGGTGCTTCCATGGCCGCGGCTCTGGTCCGCCTGCCAAGCTCTAGAGCTAGAGGGAACCTCAACGTGACAAGTTGCCTCCAGCGTAGGCCCCTAGTAGCCGTGCAGAAAGGGAGGCAGGCAGCTGTCTCCATGAGTTCTCAGTCGCTTAGAGGCTTTGTGTTAAAGGAAGTAGTACACTTTGGAGGACTCCTAGGCCCCTCGGGTATGCATCACTTTCCCTCCAAGTTCACCGAGTACCTCCAGACCCCTGTGGGGCGGCTGAGCACTTCGAGGCCCATTGGTTGAACCCCCCCACCCGCGGAGGCCCTCTGTGCGTGCCGCGCGATGGGCTACACACTGGACGTCCCGCGAGGAGCGCTACATTTCCAGAGCCCTCGAACAGCCTCAGGACAGCATTTCGGGTGAGTCCGACTTTGTCATGGCCCTTGTGTGAGCTGCCGTGGGAAAACACTGTGCTTTGAATACTTCGAGGACCTCGTACCTGAAGTCACTCTGCCCGAGGAGAAAGTCAGCATCTTACCATGCCGTGTCGCTAACGGCACGCCCAGCACGAACACAGGCCTGGAAGTAAGGCCCCGAGTGGCGGTGCAGAAGCGGAGGCGTGCAGCAGTTTCCATGAGGCGGAGGCCTCGGCTCTGGGCACCTTCAACGGCAGCAGGGTTTTCTGGACACCTAGGAGGCTGGCGCGGGCCCCCTGTTCCCGGCAGGATCACTGAGTACCGCCAGTCCCACCTGGGTCTGCTAAGCAACATCCAGGCCCGTAGCCCTTTAGAGCCCCTCTGTGTATGCCCAGCGTAGAGAAACGCGCTGCACTCTCCTTGGGAGCAGCTTAAGGTCCTCAGCACTCGCACACGTTCACGGACACCGTTCTGGCACGTCCCACATGGCGTCGAAGTCTTACGCATTACCCTCGGCTGAGCTGAACTCAGAGAAACCCTCGGCTTCGCAGTCCACCTAGGACCTCCTGCCTGAAGTCACCGTGCCTCCCAGAGAGAATCGGCTTGCGTTCTTACTGCCATGTACGTCCCCTTCCTCCTGTGGCACTGCAGGCTTTGAATAGCCACAGGCCCAGAGGAGCAGCTACGGCGTTCCTTGGTTGAGGCAGTTCGCTTGACGCAGAACACCCTACTTCGAGAAGTGGATTCAGGGAAGGAAACTGAGGGTGACCTGTGTCTCTTTGGGCTTGTTAGAAACCACGGGGATGTCTGCTGAGTGCGCCCACGGAAACGGGGGGCCTGCTGCAAGTAGCCTTGCTTTCCCGTTTGGAAGGCTGCGTTCATGCTGCCTTGAAGCTACCTGACATTCCCTGCTCTCGACAGGCCTGTTAGCCCTGTCAGAGTGCTTCGGGGAACGTTATGAGTCTGCTCTGTCTAAACCAGGTGCTTCCATGGCCGCGGCTCTGGTCCGCCTGCCAAGCTCTAGAGCTAGAGGGAACCTCAACGTGACAAGTTGCCTCCAGCGTAGGCCCCTAGTAGCCGTGCAGAAAGGGAGGCAGGCAGCTGTCTCCATGAGTTCTCAGTCGCTTAGAGGCTTTGTGTTAAAGGAAGTAGTACACTTTGGAGGACTCCTAGGCCCCTCGGGTATGCATCACTTTCCCTCCAAGTTCACCGAGTACCTCCAGACCCCTGTGGGGCGGCTGAGCACTTCGAGGCCCATTGGTTGAACCCCCCCACCCGCGGAGGCCCTCTGTGCGTGCCGCGCGATGGGCTACACACTGGACGTCCCGCGAGGAGCGCTACATTTCCAGAGCCCTCGAACAGCCTCAGGACAGCATTTCGGGTGAGTCCGACTTTGTCATGGCCCTTGTGTGAGCTGCCGTGGGAAAACACTGTGCTTTGAATACTTCGAGGACCTCGTACCTGAAGTCACTCTGCCCGAGGAGAAAGTCAGCATCTTACCATGCCGTGTCGCTAACGGCACGCCCAGCACGAACACAGGCCTGGAAGTACGGCCCCGAGTGGCGGTGCAGAAGCGGAGGCGTGCAGCAGTTTCCATGAGGCGGAGGCCTCGGCTCTGGGCACCTTCAACGGCAGCAGGGTTTTCTGGACACCTAGGAGGCTGGCGCGGGCCCCCTGTTCCCGGCAGGAACACTGAGTACCGCCAGTCCCACCTGGGTCTGCTAAGCAACATCCAGGCCCGTAGCCCTTTAGAGCCCCTCTGTGTATGCCCAGCGTAGAGAAACGCGCTGCACTCTCCTTGGGAGCAGCTTAAGGTCCTCAGCACTCGCACACGTTCACGGACACCGTTCTGGCACGTCCCACATGGCGTCGAAGTCTTACGCATTACCCTCGGCTGAGCTGAACTCTGAGAAACCCTCGGCTTCGCATTCCACCTAGGACCTCCTGCCTGAAGTCACCGTGCCTCCCAGAGAGAGTCGGCTTGCGTTCTTACTGCCATGTACGTCCCCTTCCTCCTGTGGCACTGCAGGCTTTGAATAGCCAGAGGCCCAGAGGAGCAGCTACGGCGTTCCTTGGTTGAGGCAGTTCGCTTGATGCAGAACACCCTACTTCGAGAAGTTGATTCAGGGAAGGAAACTCAGGGTGACCTGTGTCTCTTTGGGCTTGTTAGAAACCACGGGGATGTCTGTTGAGTGCGCCCACGGAAACGGGGGCCTGCTGCAAGTAGCCTTGCTTTCCCGTTTGGAAGGCTGCGTTCATGCTGCCTTGAAGCTACCTGACATTCCCTGCTCTCGACAGGCCTGTTAGCCCTGTCAGAGTGCTTCGGGGAACGTTATGAGTCTGCTCTGTCTAAACCAGGTGCTTCCATGGCCGCGGCTCTGGTCCGCCTGCCAAGCTCTAGAGCTAGAGGGAACCTCAACGTGACAAGTTGCCTCCAGCGTAGGCCCCTAGTAGCCGTGCAGAAAGGGAGGCAGGCAGCTGTCTCCATGAGTTCTCAGTCGCTTAGAGGCTTTGTGTTAAAGGAAGTAGTACACTTTGGAGGACTCCTAGGCCCCTCGGGTATGCATCACTTTCCCTCCAAGTTCACCGAGTACCTCCAGACCCCTGTGGGGCGGCTGAGCACTTCGAGGCCCATTGGTTGAACCCCCCCACACGCCGAGGCCCTCTGTGCGTGCCGCGCGATGGGCTACGCACTGGACGTCCCGCGTGGAGCACTACATTTCCAGAGCCCTCGAACAGCCTCAGGACAGCATTTCGGGTGAGTCCGACTTTGTCATGGCCCTTGTGTGAGCTGCCGTGGGAAAACACTGTGTTTGGAATACTTCGAGGACCTCGTACCTGAAGTCACTCTGCCCGAGGAGAAAGTCAGCATCTTACCATGCCGTGTCGCTAACGGCACGCCCAGCACGAACACAGGCCTGGAAGTAAGGCCCCGAGTGGCGGTGCAGAAGCGGAGGCGTGCAGCAGTTTCCATGAGGCGGAGGCCTCGGCTCTGGGCACCTTCATCGGCAGCAGGGTTTTCTGGACACCTAGGAGGCTGGCGCGGGCCCCCTGTTCCCGGCAGGAACACTGAGTACCGCCAGTCCCACCTGGGTCTGCTAAGCAACATCCAGGCCCGTAGCCCTTTAGAGCCCCTCTGTGTATGCCCAGCGTAGAGAAACGCGCTGCACTCTCCTTGGGAGCAGCTTAAGGTCCTCAGCACTCGCACACGTTCACGGACACCGTTCTGGCACGTCCCACATGGCGTCGAAGTCTTACGCATTACCCTCGGCTGAGCTGAACTCTGAGAAACCCTCGGCTTCGCATTCCACCTAGGACCTCCTGCCTGAAGTCACCGTGCCTCCCAGAGAGAGTCGGCTTGCGTTCTTACTGCCATGTACGTCCCCTTCCTCCTGTGGCACTGCAGGCTTTGAATAGCCACAGGCCCAGAGGAGCAGCTACGGCGTTCCTTGGTTGAGGCAGTTCGCTTGATGCAGAACACCCTACTTCGAGAAGTTGATTCAGAGAAGGAAACTGAGGGTGACCTGTGTCTCTTTGGGCTTGTTAGAAACCACGGGGATGTCTGCTGAGTGCGCCCACGGAAACGGGGGCCTGCTGCAAGTAGCCTTGCTTTCCCGTTTGGAAGGCTGCGTTCATGCTGCCTTGAAGCTACCTGACATTCCCTGCTCTCGACAGGCCTGTTAGCCCTGTCAGAGTGCTTCGGGGAACGTTATGAGTCTGCTCTGTCTAAACCAGGTGCTTCCATGGCCGCGGCTCTGGTCCGCCTGCCAAGCTCTAGAGCTAGAGGGAACCTCAACGTGACAAGTTGCCTCCAGCGTAGGCCCCTAGTAGCCGTGCAGAAAGGGAGGCAGGCAGCTGTCTCCATGAGTTCTCAGTCGCTTAGAGGCTTTGTGTTAAAGGAAGTAGTACACTTTGGAGGACTCCTAGGCCCCTCGGGTATGCATCACTTTCCCTCCAAGTTCACCGAGTACCTCCAGACCCCTGTGGGGCGGCTGAGCACTTCGAGGCCCATTGGTTGAACCCCCCCACCCGCCGAGGCCCTCTGTGCGTGCCGCGCGATGGGCTACGCACTGGACGTCCCGCGAGGAGCACTACATTTCCAGAGCCCTCGAACAGCCTCAGGACAGCATTTCGGGTGAGTCCGACTTTGTCATGGCCCTTGTGTGAGCTGCCGTGGGAAAACACTGTGCTTTGAATACTTCGAGGACCTCGTACCTGAAGTCACTCTGCCCGAGGAGAAAGTCAGCATCTTACCATGCCGTGTCGCTAACGGCACGCCCAGCACGAACACAGGCCTGGAAGTACGGCCCCGAGTGGCGGTGCAGAAGCGGAGGCGTGCAGCAGTTTCCATGAGGCGGAGGCCTCGGCTCTGGGCACCTTCAACGGCAGCAGGGTTTTCTGGACACCTAGGAGGCTGGCGCGGGCCCCCTGTTCCCGGCAGGAACACTGAGTACCGCCAGTCCCACCTGGGTCTGCTAAGCAACATCCAGGCCCGTAGCCCTTTAGAGCCCCTCTGTGTATGCCCAGCGTAGAGAAACGCGCTGCACTCTCCTTGGGAGCAGCTTAAGGTCCTCAGCACTCGCACACGTTCACGGACACCGTTCTGGCACGTCCCACATGGCGTCGAAGTCTTACGCATTACCCTCGGCTGAGCTGAACTCAGAGAAACCCTCGGCTTCGCAGTCCACCTAGGACCTCCTGCCTGAAGTCACCGTGCCTCCCAGAGAGAATCGGTCTGCGTTCTTACTGCCATGTACGTCCCCTTCCTCCTGTGGCACTGCAGGCTTTGAATAGCCACAGGCCCAGAGGAGCAGCTACGGCGTTCCTTGGTTGAGGCAGTTCGCTTGACGCAGAACACCCTACTTCGAGAAGTTGATTCAGGGAAGGAAACTCAGGGTGACCTGTGTCTCTTTGGGCTTGTTAGAAACCACGGGGATGTCTGATGAGTGCGCCCACGGAAACGGGGGGCCTGCTGCAAGTAGCCTTGCTTTCCCGTTTGGAAGGCTGCGTTCATGCTGCCTTGAAGCTACCTGACATTCCCTGCTCTCGACAGGCCTGTTAGCCCTGTCAGAGTGCTTCGGGGAACGTTATGAGTCTGCTCTGTCTAAACCAGGTGCTTCCATGGCCGCGGCTCTGGTCCGCCTGCCAAGCTCTAGAGCTAGAGGGAACCTCAACGTGACAAGTTGCCTCCAGCGTAGGCCCCTAGTAGCCGTGCAGAAAGGGAGGCAGGCAGCTGTCTCCATGAGTTCTCAGTCGCTTAGAGGCTTTGTGTTAAAGGAAGTAGTACACTTTGGAGGACTCCTAGGCCCCTCGGGTATGCATCACTTTCCCTCCAAGTTCACCGAGTACCTCCAGACCCCTGTGGGGCGGCTGAGCACTTCGAGGCCCATTGGTTGAACCCCCCCACCCGCGGAGGCCCTCTGTGCGTGCCGCGCGATGGGCTACACACTGGACGTCCCGCGAGGAGCGCTACATTTCCAGAGCCCTCGAACAGCCTCAGGACAGCATTTCGGGTGAGTCCGACTTTGTCATGGCCCTTGTGTGAGCTGCCGTGGGAAAACACTGTGCTTTGAATACTTCGAGGACCTCGTACCTGAAGTCACTCTGCCCGAGGAGAAAGTCAGCATCTTACCATGCCGTGTCGCTAACGGCACGCCCAGCACGAACACAGGCCTGGAAGTAAGGCCCCGAGTGGCGGTGCAGAAGCGGAGGCGTGCAGCAGTTTCCATGAGGCGGAGGCCTCGGCTCTGGGCACCTTCAACGGCAGCAGGGTTTTCTGGACACCTAGGAGGCTGGCGCGGGCCCCCTGTTCCCGGCAGGATCACTGAGTACCGCCAGTCCCACCTGGGTCTGCTAAGCAACATCCAGGCCCGTAGCCCTTTAGAGCCCCTCTGTGTATGCCCAGCGTAGAGAAACGCGCTGCACTCTCCTTGGGAGCAGCTTAAGGTCCTCAGCACTCGCACACGTTCACGGACACCGTTCTGGCACGTCCCACATGGCGTCGAAGTCTTACGCATTACCCTCGGCTGAGCTGAACTCTGAGAAACCCTCGGCTTCGCAGTCCACCTAGGACCTCCTGCCTGAAGTCACCGTGCCTCCCAGAGAGAGTCGGCTTGCGTTCTTACTGCCATGTACGTCCCCTTCCTCCTGTGGCACTGCAGGCTTTGAATAGCCACAGGCCCAGAGGAGCAGCTACGGCGTTCCTTGGTTGAGGCAGTTCGCTTGATGCAGAACACCCTACTTCGAGAAGTTGATTCAGAGAAGGAAACTGAGGGTGACCTGTGTCTCTTTGGGCTTGTTAGAAACCACGGGGATGTCTGCTGAGTGCGCCCACGGAAACGGGGGCCTGCTGCAAGTAGCCTTGCTTTCCCGTTTGGAAGGCTGCGTTCATGCTGCCTTGAAGCTACCTGACATTCCCTGCTCTCGACAGGCCTGTTAGCCCTGTCAGAGTGCTTCGGGGAACGTTATGAGTCTGCTCTGTCTAAACCAGGTGCTTCCATGGCCGCGGCTCTGGTCCGCCTGCCAAGCTCTAGAGCTAGAGGGAACCTCAACGTGACAAGTTGCCTCCAGCGTAGGCCCCTAGTAGCCGTGCAGAAAGGGAGGCAGGCAGCTGTCTCCATGAGTTCTCAGTCGCTTAGAGGCTTTGTGTTAAAGGAAGTAGTACACTTTGGAGGACTCCTAGGCCCCTCGGGTATGCATCACTTTCCCTCCAAGTTCACCGAGTACCTCCAGACCCCTGTGGGGCGGCTGAGCACTTCGAGGCCCATTGGTTGAACCCCCCCACCCGCGGAGGCCCTCTGTGCGTGCCACGCGATGGGCTACACACTGGACGTCCCGCGAGGAGCGCTACATTTCCAGAGCCCTCGAACAGCCTCAGGACAGCATTTCGGGTGAGTCCGACTTTGTCATGGCCCTTGTGTGAGCTGCCGTGGGAAAACACTGTGCTTTGAATACTTCGAGGACCTCGTACCTGAAGTCACTCTGCCCGAGGAGAAAGTCAGCATCTTACCATGCCGTGTCGCTAACGGCACGCCCAGCACGAACACAGGCCTGGAAGTAAGGCCCCGAGTGGCGGTGCAGAAGCGGAGGCGTGCAGCAGTTTCCATGAGGCGGAGGCCTCGGCTCTGGGCACCTTCAACGGCAGCAGGGTTTTCTGGACACCTAGGAGGCTGGCGCGGGCCCCCTGTTCCCGGCAGGAACACTGAGTACCGCCAGTCCCACCTGGGTCTGCTAAGCAACATCCAGGCCCGTAGCCCTTTAGAGCCCCTCTGTGTATGCCCAGCGTAGAGAAACGCGCTGCACTCTCCTTGGGAGCAGCTTAAGGTCCTCAGCACTCGCACACGTTCACGGACACCGTTCTGGCACGTCCCACATGGCGTCGAAGTCTTACGCATTACCCTCGGCTGAGCTGAACTCAGAGAAACCCTCGGCTTCGCAGTCCACCTAGGACCTCCTGCCTGAAGTCACCGTGCCTCCGAGAGAGAATCGGCTTGCGTTCTTACTGCCATGTACGTCCCCTTCCTCCTGTGGCACTGCAGGCTTTGAATAGCCAGAGGCCCAGAGGAGCAGCTACGGCGTTCCTTGGTTGAGGCAGTTCGCTTGACGCAGAACACCCTACTTCGAGAAGTGGATTCAGGGAAGGAAACTGAGGGTGACCTGTGTCTCTTTGGGCTTGTTAGAAACCACGGGGATGTCTGCTGAGTGCGCCCACGGAAACGGGGGCCTGCTGCAAGTAGCCTTGCTTTCCCGTTTGGAAGGCTGCGTTCATGCTGCCTTGAAGCTACCTGACATTCCCTGCTCTCGACAGGCCTGTTAGCCCTGTCAGAGTGCTTCGGGGAACGTTATGAGTCTGCTCTGTCTAAACCAGGTGCTTCCATGGCCGCGGCTCTGGTCCGCCTGCCAAGCTCTAGAGCTAGAGGGAACCTCAACGTGACAAGTTGCCTCCAGCGTAGGCCCCTAGTAGCCGTGCAGAAAGGGAGGCAGGCAGCTGTCTCCATGAGTTCTCAGTCGCTTAGAGGCTTTGTGTTAAAGGAAGTAGTACACTTTGGAGGACTCCTAGGCCCCTCGGGTATGCATCACTTTCCCTCCAAGTTCACCGAGTACCTCCAGACCCCTGTGGGGCGGCTGAGCACTTCGAGGCCCATTGGTTGAACCCCCCCACCCGCGGAGGCCCTCTGTGCGTGCCACGCGATGGGCTACACACTGGACGTCCCGCGAGGAGCGCTACATTTCCAGAGCCCTCGAACAGCCTCAGGACAGCATTTCGGGTGAGTCCGACTTTGTCATGGCCCTTGTGTGAGCTGCCGTGGGAAAACACTGTGCTTTGAATACTTCGAGGACCTCGTACCTGAAGTCACTCTGCCCGAGGAGAAAGTCAGCATCTTACCATGCCGTGTCGCTAACGGCACGCCCAGCACGAACACAGGCCTGGAAGTAAGGCCCCGAGTGGCGGTGCAGAAGCGGAGGCGTGCAGCAGTTTCCATGAGGCGGAGGCCTCGGCTCTGGGCACCTTCAACGGCAGCAGGGTTTTCTGGACACCTAGGAGGCTGGCGCGGGCCCCCTGTTCCCGGCAGGAACACTGAGTACCGCCAGTCCCACCTGGGTCTGCTAAGCAACATCCAGGCCCGTAGCCCTTTAGAGCCCCTCTGTGTATGCCCAGCGTAGAGAAACGCGCTGCACTCTCCTTGGGAGCAGCTTAAGGTCCTCAGCACTCGCACACGTTCACGGACACCGTTCTGGCACGTCCCACATGGCGTCGAAGTCTTACGCATTACCCTCGGCTGAGCTGAACTCAGAGAAACCCTCGGCTTCGCAGTCCACCTAGGACCTCCTGCCTGAAGTCACCGTGCCTCCCAGAGAGAATCGGCTTGCGTTCTTACTGCCATGTACGTCCCCTTCCTCCTGTGGCACTGCAGGCTTTGAATAGCCACAGGCCCAGAGGAGCAGCTACGGCGTTCCTTGGTTGAGGCAGTTCGCTTGACGCAGAACACCCTACTTCGAGAAGTGGATTCAGGGAAGGAAACTCAGGGTGACCTGTGTCTCTTTGGGCTTGTTAGAAACCACGGGGATGTCTGCTGAGTGCGCCCACGGAAACGGGGGGCCTGCTGCAAGTAGCCTTGCTTTCCCGTTTGGAAGGCTGCGTTCATGCTGCCTTGAAGCTACCTGACATTCCCTGCTCTCGACAGGCCTGTTAGCCCTGTCAGAGTGCTTCGGGGAACGTTATGAGTCTGCTCTGTCTAAACCAGGTGCTTCCATGGCCGCGGCTCTGGTCCGCCTGCCAAGCTCTAGAGCTAGAGGGAACCTCAACGTGACAAGTTGCCTCCAGCGTAGGCCCCTAGTAGCCGTGCAGAAAGGGAGGCAGGCAGCTGTCTCCATGAGTTCTCAGTCGCTTAGAGGCTTTGTGTTAAAGGAAGTAGTACACTTTGGAGGACTCCTAGGCCCCTCGGGTATGCATCACTTTCCCTCCAAGTTCACCGAGTACCTCCAGACCCCTGTGGGGCGGCTGAGCACTTCGAGGCCCATTGGTTGAACCCCCCCACCCGCGGAGGCCCTCTGTGCGGGCCGCGCGATGGGCTACACACTGGACGTCCCGCGAGGAGCGCTACATTTCCAGAGCCCTCGAACAGCCTCAGGACAGCATTTCGGGTGAGTCCGACTTTGTCATGGCCCTTGTGTGAGCTGCCGTGGGAAAACACTGTGCTTTGAATACTTCGAGGACCTCGTACCTGAAGTCACTCTGCCCGAGGAGAAAGTCAGCATCTTACCATGCCGTGTCGCTAACGGCACGCCCAGCACGAACACAGGCCTGGAAGTAAGGCCCCGAGTGGCGGTGCAGAAGCGGAGGCGTGCAGCAGTTTCCATGAGGCGGAGGCCTCGGCTCTGGGCACCTTCAACGGCAGCAGGGTTTTCTGGACACCTAGGAGGCTGGCGCGGGCCCCCTGTTCCCGGCAGGATCACTGAGTACCGCCAGTCCCACCTGGGTCTGCTAAGCAACATCCAGGCCCGTAGCCCTTTAGAGCCCCTCTGTGTATGCCCAGCGTAGAGAAACGCGCTGCACTCTCCTTGGGAGCAGCTTAAGGTCCTCAGCACTCGCACACGTTCACGGACACCGTTCTGGCACGTCCCACATGGCGTCGAAGTCTTACGCATTACCCTCGGCTGAGCTGAACTCAGAGAAACCCTCGGCTTCGCAGTCCACCTAGGACCTCCTGCCTGAAGTCACCGTGCCTCCCAGAGAGAATCGGCTTGCGTTCTTACTGCCATGTACGTCCCCTTCCTCCTGTGGCACTGCAGGCTTTGAATAGCCACAGGCCCAGAGGAGCAGCTACGGCGTTCCTTGGTTGAGGCAGTTCGCTTGACGCAGAACACCCTACTTCGAGAAGTGGATTCAGGGAAGGAAACTCAGGGTGACCTGTGTCTCTTTGGGCTTGTGAGAAACCACGGGGATGTCTGCTGAGTGCGCCCACGGAAACGGGGTCCTGCTGCAAGTAGCCTTGCTTTCCCGTTTGGAAGGCTGCGTTCATGCTGTCTTGAAGCTACCTGACATTCCCTGCTCTCGACAGGCCTGTTAGCCCTGTCAGAGTGCTTCGGGGAACGTTATGAGTCTGCTCTGTCTAAACCAGGTGCTTCCATGGCCGCGGCTCTGGTCCGCCTGCCAAGCTCTAGAGCTAGAGGGAACCTCAACGTGACAAGTTGCCTCCAGCGTAGGCCCCTAGTAGCCGTGCAGAAAGGGAGGCAGGCAGCTGTCTCCATGAGTTCTCAGTCGCTTAGAGGCTTTGTGTTAAAGGAAGTAGTACACTTTGGAGGACTCCTAGGCCCCTCGGGTATGCATCACTTTCCCTCCAAGTTCACCGAGTACCTCCAGACCCCTGTGGGGCGGCTGAGCACTTCGAGGCCCATTGGTTGAACCCCCCCACCCGCGGAGGCCCTCTGTGCGTGCCGCGCGATGGGCTACACACTGGACGTCCCGCGAGGAGCGCTACATTTCCAGAGCCCTCGAACAGCCTCAGGACAGCATTTCGGGTGAGTCCGACTTTGTCATGGCCCTTGTGTGAGCTGCCGTGGGAAAACACTGTGCTTTGAATACTTCGAGGACCTCGTACCTGAAGTCACTCTGCCCGAGGAGAAAGTCAGCATCTTACCATGCCGTGTCGCTAACGGCACGCCCAGCACGAACACAGGCCTGGAAGTACGGCCCCGAGTGGCGGTGCAGAAGCGGAGGCGTGCAGCAGTTTCCATGAGGCGGAGGCCTCGGCTCTGGGCACCTTCAACGGCAGCAGGGTTTTCTGGACACCTAGGAGGCTGGCGCGGGCCCCCTGTTCCCGGCAGGAACACTGAGTACCGCCAGTCCCACCTGGGTCTGCTAAGCAACATCCAGGCCCGTAGCCCTTTAGAGCCCCTCTGTGTATGCCCAGCGTAGAGAAACGCGCTGCACTCTCCTTGGGAGCAGCTTAAGGTCCTCAGCACTCGCACACGTTCACGGACACCGTTCTGGCACGTCCCACATGGCGTCGAAGTCTTACGCATTACCCTCGGCTGAGCTGAACTCTGAGAAACCCTCGGCTTCGCATTCCACCTAGGACCTCCTGCCTGAAGTCACCATGCCTCCCAGAGAGAGTCGGCTTGCGTTCTTACTGCCATGTACGTCCCCTTCCTCCTGTGGCACTGCAGGCTTTGAATAGCCAGAGGCCCAGAGGAGCAGCTACGGCGTTCCTTGGTTGAGGCAGTTCGCTTGATGCAGAACACCCTACTTCGAGAAGTTGATTCAGGGAAGGAAACTGAGGGTGACCTGTGTCTCTTTGGGCTTGTTAGAAACCACGGGGATGTCTGTTGAGTGCGCCCACGGAAACGGGGGCCTGCTGCAAGTAGCCTTGCTTTCCCGTTTGGAAGGCTGCGTTCATGCTGCCTTGAAGCTACCTGACATTCCCTGCTCTCGACAGGCCTGTTAGCCCTGTCAGAGTGCTTCGGGGAACGTTATGAGTCTGCTCTGTCTAAACCAGGTGCTTCCATGGCCGCGGCTCTGGTCCGCCTGCCAAGCTCTAGAGCTAGAGGGAACCTCAACGTGACAAGTTGCCTCCAGCGTAGGCCCCTAGTAGCCGTGCAGAAAGGGAGGCAGGCAGCTGTCTCCATGAGTTCTCAGTCGCTTAGAGGCTTTGTGTTAAAGGAAGTAGTACACTTTGGAGGACTCCTAGGCCCCTCGGGTATGCATCACTTTCCCTCCAAGTTCACCGAGTACCTCCAGACCCCTGTGGGGCGGCTGAGCACTTCGAGGCCCATTGGTTGAACCCCCCCACACGCCGAGGCCCTCTGTGCGTGCCGCGCTATGGGCTACGCACTGGACGTCCCGCGTGGAGCACTACATTTCCAGAGCCCTCGAACAGCCTCAGGACAGCATTTCGGGTGAGTCCGACTTTGTCATGGCCCTTGTGTGAGCTGCCGTGGGAAAACACTGTGTTTGGAATACTTCGAGGACCTCGTACCTGAAGTCACTCTGCCCGAGGAGAAAGTCAGCATCTTACCATGCCGTGTCGCTAACGGCACGCCCAGCACGAACACAGGCCTGGAAGTACGGCCCCGAGTGGCGGTGCAGAAGCGGAGGCGTGCAGCAGTTTCCATGAGGCGGAGGCCTCGGCTCTGGGCACCTTCAACGGCAGCAGGGTTTTCTGGACACCTAGGAGGCTGGCGCGGGCCCCCTGTTCCCGGCAGGAACACTGAGTACCGCCAGTCCCACCTGGGTCTGCTAAGCAACATCCAGGCCCGTAGCCCTTTAGAGCCCCTCTGTGTATGCCCAGCGTAGAGAAACGCGCTGCACTCTCCTTGGGAGCAGCTTAAGGTCCTCAGCACTCGCACACGTTCACGGACACCGTTCTGGCACGTCCCACATGGCGTCGAAGTCTTACGCATTACCCTCGGCTGAGCTGAACTCTGAGAAACCCTCGGCTTCGCATTCCACCTAGGACCTCCTGCCTGAAGTCACCGTGCCTCCCAGAGAGAGTCGGCTTGCGTTCTTACTGCCATGTAAGTCCCCTTCCTCCTGTGGCACTGCAGGCTTTGAATAGCCACAGGCCCAGAGGAGCAGCTACGGCGTTCCTTGGTTGAGGCAGTTCGCTTGATGCAGAACACCCTACTTCGAGAAGTTGATTCAGAGAAGGAAACTGAGGGTGACCTGTGTCTCTTTGGGCTTGTTAGAAACCACGGGGATGTCTGCTGAGTGCGCCCACGGAAACGGGGGCCTGCTGCAAGTAGCCTTGCTTTCCCGTTTGGAAGGCTGCGTTCATGCTGCCTTGAAGCTACCTGACATTCCCTGCTCTCGACAGGCCTGTTAGCCCTGTCAGAGTGCTTCGGGGAACGTTATGAGTCTGCTCTGTCTAAACCAGGTGCTTCCATGGCTGCGGCTCTGGTCCGCCTGCCAAGCTCTAGAGCTAGAGGGAACCTCAACGTGACAAGTTGCCTCCAGCGTAGGCCCCTAGTAGCCGTGCAGAAAGGGAGGCAGGCAGCTGTCTCCATGAGTTCTCAGTCGCTTAGAGGCTTTGTGTTAAAGGAAGTAGTACACTTTGGAGGACTCCTAGGCCCCTCGGGTATGCATCACTTTCCCTCCAAGTTCACCGAGTACCTCCAGACCCCTGTGGGGCGGCTGAGCACTTCGAGGCCCATTGGTTGAACCCCCCCACCCGCGGAGGCCCTCTGTGCGTGCCGCGCGATGGGCTACACACTGGACGTCCCGCGAGGAGCGCTACATTTCCAGAGCCCTCGAACAGCCTCAGGACAGCATTTCGGGTGAGTCCGACTTTGTCATGGCCCTTGTGTGAGCTGCCGTGGGAAAACACTGTGCTTTGAATACTTCGAGGACCTCGTACCTGAAGTCACTCTGCCCGAGGAGAAAGTCAGCATCTTACCATGCCGTGTCGCTAACGGCACGCCCAGCACGAACACAGGCCTGGAAGTACGGCCCCGAGTGGCGGTGCAGAAGCGGAGGCGTGCAGCAGTTTCCATGAGGCGGAGGCCTCGGCTCTGGGCACCTTCAACGGCAGCAGGGTTTTCTGGACACCTAGGAGGCTGGCGCGGGCCCCCTGTTCCCGGCAGGAACACTGAGTACCGCCAGTCCCACCTGGGTCTGCTAAGCAACATCCAGGCCCGTAGCCCTTTAGAGCCCCTCTGTGTATGCCCAGCGTAGAGAAACGCGCTGCACTCTCCTTGGGAGCAGCTTAAGGTCCTCAGCACTCGCACACGTTCACGGACACCGTTCTGGCACGTCCCACATGGCGTCGAAGTCTTACGCATTACCCTCGGCTGAGCTGAACTCAGAGAAACCCTCGGCTTCGCAGTCCACCTAGGACCTCCTGCCTGAAGTCACCGTGCCTCCCAGAGAGAATCGGCTTGCGTTCTTACTGCCATGTACGTCCCCTTCCTCCTGTGGCACTGCAGGCTTTGAATAGCCACAGGCCCAGAGGAGCAGCTACGGCGTTCCTTGGTTGAGGCAGTTCGCTTGACGCAGAACACCCTACTTCGAGAAGTTGATTCAGGGAAGGAAACTCAGGGTGACCTGTGTCTCTTTGGGCTTGTTAGAAACCACGGGGATGTCTGCTGAGTGCGCCCACGGAAACGGGGGGCCTGCTGCAAGTAGCCTTGCTTTCCCGTTTGGAAGGCTGCGTTCATGCTGCCTTGAAGCTACCTGACATTCCCTGCTCTCGACAGGCCTGTTAGCCCTGTCAGAGTGCTTCGGGGAACGTTATGAGTCTGCTCTGTCTAAACCAGGTGCTTCCATGGCCGCGGCTCTGGTCCGCCTGCCAAGCTCTAGAGCTAGAGGGAACCTCAACGTGACAAGTTGCCTCCAGCGTAGGCCCCTAGTAGCCGTGCAGAAAGGGAGGCAGGCAGCTGTCTCCATGAGTTCTCAGTCGCTTAGAGGCTTTGTGTTAAAGGAAGTAGTACACTTTGGAGGACTCCTAGGCCCCTCGGGTATGCATCACTTTCCCTCCAAGTTCACCGAGTACCTCCAGACCCCTGTGGGGCGGCTGAGCACTTCGAGGCCCATTGGTTGAACCCCCCCACCCGCGGAGGCCCTCTGTGCGTGCCGCGCGATGGGCTACACACTGGACGTCCCGCGAGGAGCGCTACATTTCCAGAGCCCTCGAACAGCCTCAGGACAGCATTTTGGGTGAGTCCGACTTTGTCATGGCCCTTGTGTGAGCTGCCGTGGGAAAACACTGTGCTTTGAATACTTCGAGGACCTCGTACCTGAAGTCACTCTGCCCGAGGAGAAAGTCAGCATCTTACCATGCCGTGTCGCTAACGGCACGCCCAGCACGAACACAGGCCTGGAAGTAAGGCCCCGAGTGGCGGTGCAGAAGCGGAGGCGTGCAGCAGTTTCCATGAGGCGGAGGCCTCGGCTCTGGGCACCTTCAACGGCAGCAGGGTTTTCTGGACACCTAGGAGGCTGGCGCGGGCCCCCTGTTCCCGGCAGGATCACTGAGTACCGCCAGTCCCACCTGGTTCTGCTAAGCAACATCCAGGCCCGTAGCCCTTTAGAGCCCCTCTGTGTATGCCCAGCGTAGAGAAACGCGCTGCACTCTCCTTGGGAGCAGCTTAATGTCCTCAGCACTCGCACACGTTCCCGGACACCGTTCTGGCACGTCCCACATGGCGTCGAAGTCTTACGCATTACCCTCGGCTGAGCTGAACTCTGAGAAACCCTCGGCTTCGCATTCCACCTAGGACCTCCTGCCTGAAGTCACCGTGCCTCCCAGAGAGAGTCGGCTTGCGTTCTTACTGCCATGTACGTCCCCTTCCTCCTGTGGCACTGCAGGCTTTGAATAGCCACAGGCCCAGAGGAGCAGCTACGGCGTTCCTTGGTTGAGGCAGTTCGCTTGATGCAGAACACCCTACTTCGAGAAGTTGATTCAGAGAAGGAAACTGAGGGTGACCTGTGTCTCTTTGGGCTTGTTAGAAACCACGGGGATGTCTGCTGAGTGCGCCCACGGAAACGGGGGCCTGCTGCAAGTAGCCTTGCTTTCCCGTTTGGAAGGCTGCGTTCATGCTGCCTTGAAGCTACCTGACATTCCCTGCTCTCGACAGGCCTGTTAGCCCTGTCAGAGTGCTTCGGGGAACGTTATGAGTCTGCTCTGTCTAAACCAGGTGCTTCCATGGCCGCGGCTCTGGTCCGCCTGCCAAGCTCTAGAGCTAGAGGGAACCTCAACGTGACAAGTTGCCTCCAGCGTAGGCCCCTAGTAGCCGTGCAGAAAGGGAGGCAGGCAGCTGTCTCCATGAGTTCTCAGTCGCTTAGAGGCTTTGTGTTAAAGGAAGTAGTACACTTTGGAGGACTCCTAGGCCCCTCGGGTATGCATCACTTTCCCTCCAAGTTCACCGAGTACCTCCAGACCCCTGTGGGGCGGCTGAGCACTTCGAGGCCCATTGGTTGAACCCCCCCACCCGCGGAGGCCCTCTGTGCGTGCCACGCGATGGGCTACACACTGGACGTCCCGCGAGGAGCGCTACATTTCCAGAGCCCTCGAACAGCCTCAGGACAGCATTTCGGGTGAGTCCGACTTTGTCATGGCCCTTGTGTGAGCTGCCGTGGGAAAACACTGTGCTTTGAATACTTCGAGGACCTCGTACCTGAAGTCACTCTGCCCGAGGAGAAAGTCAGCATCTTACCATGCCGTGTCGCTAACGGCACGCCCAGCACGAACACAGGCCTGGAAGTAAGGCCCCGAGTGGCGGTGCAGAAGCGGAGGCGTGCAGCAGTTTCCATGAGGCGGAGGCCTCGGCTCTGGGCACCTTCAACGGCAGCAGGGTTTTCTGGACACCTAGGAGGCTGGCGCGGGCCCCCTGTTCCCGGCAGGAACACTGAGTACCGCCAGTCCCACCTGGGTCTGCTAAGCAACATCCAGGCCCGTAGCCCTTTAGAGCCCCTCTGTGTATGCCCAGCGTAGAGAAACGCGCTGCACTCTCCTTGGGAGCAGCTTAAGGTCCTCAGCACTCGCACACGTTCACGGACACCGTTCTGGCACGTCCCACATGGCGTCGAAGTCTTACGCATTACCCTCGGCTGAGCTGAACTCAGAGAAACCCTCGGCTTCGCAGTCCACCTAGGACCTCCTGCCTGAAGTCACCGTGCCTCCCAGAGAGAATCGGCTTGCGTTCTTACTGCCATGTACGTCCCCTTCCTCCTGTGGCACTGCAGGCTTTGAATAGCCACAGGCCCAGAGGAGCAGCTACGGCGTTCCTTGGTTGAGGCAGTTCGCTTGACGCAGAACACCCTACTTCGAGAAGTGGATTCAGGGAAGGAAACTGAGGGTGACCTGTGTCTCTTTGGGCTTGTTAGAAACCACGGGGATGTCTGCTGAGTGCGCCCACGGAAACGGGGGGCCTGCTGCAAGTAGCCTTGCTTTCCCGTTTGGAAGGCTGCGTTCATGCTGCCTTGAAGCTACCTGACATTCCCTGCTCTCGACAGGCCTGTTAGCCCTGTCAGAGTGCTTCGGGGAACGTTATGAGTCTGCTCTGTCTAAACCAGGTGCTTCCATGGCCGCGGCTCTGGTCCGCCTGCCAAGCTCTAGAGCTAGAGGGAACCTCAACGTGACAAGTTGCCTCCAGCGTAGGCCCCTAGTAGCCGTGCAGAAAGGGAGGCAGGCAGCTGTCTCCATGAGTTCTCAGTCGCTTAGAGGCTTTGTGTTAAAGGAAGTAGTACACTTTGGAGGACTCCTAGGCCCCTCGGGTATGCATCACTTTCCCTCCAAGTTCACCGAGTACCTCCAGACCCCTGTGGGGCGGCTGAGCACTTCGAGGCCCATTGGTTGAACCCCCCCACCCGCGGAGGCCCTCTGTGCGTGCCGCGCGATGGGCTACACACTGGACGTCCCGCGAGGAGCGCTACATTTCCAGAGCCCTCGAACAGCCTCAGGACAGCATTTCGGGTGAGTCCGACTTTGTCATGGCCCTTGTGTGAGCTGCCGTGGGAAAACACTGTGCTTTGAATACTTCGAGGACCTCGTACCTGAAGTCACTCTGCCCGAGGAGAAAGTCAGCATCTTACCATGCCGTGTCGCTAACGGCACGCCCAGCACGAACACAGGCCTGGAAGTAAGGCCCCGAGTGGCGGTGCAGAAGCGGAGGCGTGCAGCAGTTTCCATGAGGCGGAGGCCTCGGCTCTGGGCACCTTCAACGGCAGCAGGGTTTTCTGGACACCTAGGAGGCTGGCGCGGGCCCCCTGTTCCCGGCAGGATCACTGAGTACCGCCAGTCCCACCTGGGTCTGCTAAGCAACATCCAGGCCCGTAGCCCTTTAGAGCCCCTCTGTGTATGCCCAGCGTAGAGAAACGCGCTGCACTCTCCTTGGGAGCAGCTTAAGGTCCTCAGCACTCGCACACGTTCACGGACACCGTTCTGGCACGTCCCACATGGCGTCGAAGTCTTACGCATTACCCTCGGCTGAGCTGAACTCAGAGAAACCCTCGGCTTCGCAGTCCACCTAGGACCTCCTGCCTGAAGTCACCGTGCCTCCCAGAGAGAATCGGCTTGCGTTCTTACTGCCATGTACGTCCCCTTCCTCCTGTGGCACTGCAGGCTTTGAATAGCCACAGGCCCAGAGGAGCAGCTACGGCGTTCCTTGGTTGAGGCAGTTCGCTTGACGCAGAACACCCTACTTCGAGAAGTGGATTCAGGGAAGGAAACTGAGGGTGACCTGTGTCTCTTTGGGCTTGTTAGAAACCACGGGGATGTCTGCTGAGTGCGCCCACGGAAACGGGGTCCTGCTGCAAGTAGCCTTGCTTTCCCGTTTGGAAGGCTGCGTTCATGCTGTCTTGAAGCTACCTGACATTCCCTGCTCTCGACAGGCCTGTTAGCCCTGTCAGAGTGCTTCGGGGAACGTTATGAGTCTGCTCTGTCTAAACCAGGTGCTTCCATGGCCGCGGCTCTGGTCCGCCTGCCAAGCTCTAGAGCTAGAGGGAACCTCAACGTGACAAGTTGCCTCCAGCGTAGGCCCCTAGTAGCCGTGCAGAAAGGGAGGCAGGCAGCTGTCTCCATGAGTTCTCAGTCGCTTAGAGGCTTTGTGTTAAAGGAAGTAGTACACTTTGGAGGACTCCTAGGCCCCTCGGGTATGCATCACTTTCCCTCCAAGTTCACCGAGTACCTCCAGACCCCTGTGGGGCGGCTGAGCACTTCGAGGCCCATTGGTTGAACCCCCCCACCCGCGGAGGCCCTCTGTGCGTGCCGCGCGATGGGCTACACACTGGACGTCCCGCGAGGAGCGCTACATTTCCAGAGCCCTCGAACAGCCTCAGGACAGCATTTCGGGTGAGTCCGACTTTGTCATGGCCCTTGTGTGAGCTGCCGTGGGAAAACACTGTGCTTTGAATACTTCGAGGACCTCGTACCTGAAGTCACTCTGCCCGAGGAGAAAGTCAGCATCTTACCATGCCGTGTCGCTAACGGCACGCCCAGCACGAACACAGGCCTGGAAGTACGGCCCCGAGTGGCGGTGCAGAAGCGGAGGCGTGCAGCAGTTTCCATGAGGCGGAGGCCTCGGCTCTGGGCACCTTCAACGGCAGCAGGGTTTTCTGGACACCTAGGAGGCTGGCGCGGGCCCCCTGTTCCCGGCAGGAACACTGAGTACCGCCAGTCCCACCTGGGTCTGCTAAGCAACATCCAGGCCCGTAGCCCTTTAGAGCCCCTCTGTGTATGCCCAGCGTAGAGAAACGCGCTGCACTCTCCTTGGGAGCAGCTTAAGGTCCTCAGCACTCGCACACGTTCACGGACACCGTTCTGGCACGTCCCACATGGCGTCGAAGTCTTACGCATTACCCTCGGCTGAGCTGAACTCTGAGAAACCCTCGGCTTCGCATTCCACCTAGGACCTCCTGCCTGAAGTCACCATGCCTCCCAGAGAGAGTCGGCTTGCGTTCTTACTGCCATGTACGTCCCCTTCCTCCTGTGGCACTGCAGGCTTTGAATAGCCAGAGGCCCAGAGGAGCAGGTACGGCGTTCCTTGGTTGAGGCAGTTCGCTTGATGCAGAACACCCTACTTCGAGAAGTTGATTCAGGGAAGGAAACTGAGGGTGACCTGTGTCTCTTTGGGCTTGTTAGAAACCACGGGGATGTCTGTTGAGTGCGCCCACGGAAACGGGGGCCTGCTGCAAGTAGCCTTGCTTTCCCGTTTGGAAGGCTGCGTTCATGCTGCCTTGAAGCTACCTGACATTCCCTGCTCTCGACAGGCCTGTTAGCCCTGTCAGAGTGCTTCGGGGAACGTTATGAGTCTGCTCTGTCTAAACCAGGTGCTTCCATGGCCGCGGCTCTGGTCCGCCTGCCAAGCTCTAGAGCTAGAGGGAACCTCAACGTGACAAGTTGCCTCCAGCGTAGGCCCCTAGTAGCCGTGCAGAAAGGGAGGCAGGCAGCTGTCTCCATGAGTTCTCAGTCGCTTAGAGGCTTTGTGTTAAAGGAAGTAGTACACTTTGGAGGACTCCTAGGCCCCTCGGGTATGCATCACTTTCCCTCCAAGTTCACCGAGTACCTCCAGACCCCTGTGGGGCGGCTGAGCACTTCGAGGCCCATTGGTTGAACCCCCCCACACGCCGAGGCCCTCTGTGCGTGCCGCGCTATGGGCTACGCACTGGACGTCCCGCGTGGAGCACTACATTTCCAGAGCCCTCGAACAGCCTCAGGACAGCATTTCGGGTGAGTCCGACTTTGTCATGGCCCTTGTGTGAGCTGCCGTGGGAAAACACTGTGTTTGGAATACTTCGAGGACCTCGTACCTGAAGTCACTCTGCCCGAGGAGAAAGTCAGCATCTTACCATGCCGTGTCGCTAACGGCACGCCCAGCACGAACACAGGCCTGGAAGTAAGGCCCCGAGTGGCGGTGCAGAAGCGGAGGCGTGCAGCAGTTTCCATGAGGCGGAGGCCTCGGCTCTGGGCACCTTCAACGGCAGCAGGGTTTTCTGGACACCTAGGAGGCTGGCGCGGGCCCCCTGTTCCCGGCAGGAACACTGAGTACCGCCAGTCCCACCTGGGTCTGCTAAGCAACATCCAGGCCCGTAGCCCTTTAGAGCCCCTCTGTGTATGCCCAGCGTAGAGAAACGCGCTGCACTCTCCTTGGGAGCAGCTTAAGGTCCTCAGCACTCGCACACGTTCCCGGACACCGTTCTGGCACGTCCCACATGGCGTCGAAGTCTTACGCATTACCCTCGGCTGAGCTGAACTCTGAGAAACCCTCGGCTTCGCATTCCACCTAGGACCTCCTGCCTGAAGTCACCGTGCCTCCCAGAGAGAGTCGGCTTGCGTTCTTACTGCCATGTACGTCCCCTTCCTCCTGTGGCACTGCAGGCTTTGAATAGCCACAGGCCCAGAGGAGCAGCTACGGCGTTCCTTGGTTGAGGCAGTTCGCTTGATGCAGAACACCCTACTTCGAGAAGTTGATTCAGAGAAGGAAACTGAGGGTGACCTGTGTCTCTTTGGGCTTGTTAGAAACCACGGGGATGTCTGCTGAGTGCGCCCACGGAAACGGGGGCCTGCTGCAAGTAGCCTTGCTTTCCCGTTTGGAAGGCTGCGTTCATGCTGCCTTGAAGCTACCTGACATTCCCTGCTCTCGACAGGCCTGTTAGCCCTGTCAGAGTGCTTCGGGGAACGTTATGAGTCTGCTCTGTCTAAACCAGGTGCTTCCATGGCCGCGGCTCTGGTCCGCCTGCCAAGCTCTAGAGCTAGAGGGAACCTCAACGTGACAAGTTGCCTCCAGCGTAGGCCCCTAGTAGCCGTGCAGAAAGGGAGGCAGGCAGCTGTCTCCATGAGTTCTCAGTCGCTTAGAGGCTTTGTGTTAAAGGAAGTAGTACACTTTGGAGGACTCCTAGGCCCCTCGGGTATGCATCACTTTCCCTCCAAGTTCACCGAGTACCTCCAGACCCCTGTGGGGCGGCTGAGCACTTCGAGGCCCATTGGTTGAACCCCCCCACCCGCGGAGGCCCTCTGTGCGTGCCACGCGATGGGCTACACACTGGACGTCCCGCGAGGAGCGCTACATTTCCAGAGCCCTCGAACAGCCTCAGGACAGCATTTCGGGTGAGTCCGACTTTGTCATGGCCCTTGTGTGAGCTGCCGTGGGAAAACACTGTGCTTTGAATACTTCGAGGACCTCGTACCTGAAGTCACTCTGCCCGAGGAGAAAGTCAGCATCTTACCATGCCGTGTCGCTAACGGCACGCCCAGCACGAACACAGGCCTGGAAGTAAGGCCCCGAGTGGCGGTGCAGAAGCGGAGGCGTGCAGCAGTTTCCATGAGGCGGAGGCCTCGGCTCTGGGCACCTTCAACGGCAGCAGGGTTTTCTGGACACCTAGGAGGCTGGCGCGGGCCCCCTGTTCCCGGCAGGAACACTGAGTACCGCCAGTCCCACCTGGGTCTGCTAAGCAACATCCAGGCCCGTAGCCCTTTAGAGCCCCTCTGTGTATGCCCAGCGTAGAGAAACGCGCTGCACTCTCCTTGGGAGCAGCTTAAGGTCCTCAGCACTCGCACACGTTCACGGACACCGTTCTGGCACGTCCCACATGGCGTCGAAGTCTTACGCATTACCCTCGGCTGAGCTGAACTCAGAGAAACCCTCGGCTTCGCAGTCCACCTAGGACCTCCTGCCTGAAGTCACCGTGCCTCCCAGAGAGAATCGGCTTGCGTTCTTACTGCCATGTACGTCCCCTTCCTCCTGTGGCACTGCAGGCTTTGAATAGCCACAGGCCCAGAGGAGCAGCTACGGCGTTCCTTGGTTGAGGCAGTTCGCTTGACGCAGAACACCCTACTTCGAGAAGTGGATTCAGGGAAGGAAACTGAGGGTGACCTGTGTCTCTTTGGGCTTGTTAGAAACCACGGGGATGTCTGCTGAGTGCGCCCACGGAAACGGGGGGCCTGCTGCAAGTAGCCTTGCTTTCCCGTTTGGAAGGCTGCGTTCATGCTGCCTTGAAGCTACCTGACATTCCCTGCTCTCGACAGGCCTGTTAGCCCTGTCAGAGTGCTTCGGGGAACGTTATGAGTCTGCTCTGTCTAAACCAGGTGCTTCCATGGCCGCGGCTCTGGTCCGCCTGCCAAGCTCTAGAGCTAGAGGGAACCTCAACGTGACAAGTTGCCTCCAGCGTAGGCCCCTAGTAGCCGTGCAGAAAGGGAGGCAGGCAGCTGTCTCCATGAGTTCTCAGTCGCTTAGAGGCTTTGTGTTAAAGGAAGTAGTACACTTTGGAGGACTCCTAGGCCCCTCGGGTATGCATCACTTTCCCTCCAAGTTCACCGAGTACCTCCAGACCCCTGTGGGGCGGCTGAGCACTTCGAGGCCCATTGGTTGAACCCCCCCACCCGCGGAGGCCCTCTGTGCGTGCCGCGCGATGGGCTACACACTGGACGTCCCGCGAGGAGCGCTACATTTCCAGAGCCCTCGAACAGCCTCAGGACAGCATTTCGGGTGAGTCCGACTTTGTCATGGCCCTTGTGTGAGCTGCCGTGGGAAAACACTGTGCTTTGAATACTTCGAGGACCTCGTACCTGAAGTCACTCTGCCCGAGGAGAAAGTCAGCATCTTACCATGCCGTGTCGCTAACGGCACGCCCAGCACGAACACAGGCCTGGAAGTAAGGCCCCGAGT
Organism: Grampus griseus; assembly: GCF_964374135.1. NCBI lineage: Eukaryota > Metazoa > Chordata > Mammalia > Artiodactyla > Delphinidae > Grampus > Grampus griseus. The sequence continues at coordinate 29,645,609 of NC_139005.1, read as the reverse complement.
GGCGGTGCAGAAGCGGAGGCGTGCAGCAGTTTCCATGAGGCGGAGGCCTCGGCTCTGGGCACCTTCAACGGCAGCAGGGTTTTCTGGACACCTAGGAGGCTGGCGCGGGCCCCCTGTTCCCGGCAGGATCACTGAGTACCGCCAGTCCCACCTGGGTCTGCTAAGCAACATCCAGGCCCGTAGCCCTTTAGAGCCCCTCTGTGTATGCCCAGCGTAGAGAAACGCGCTGCACTCTCCTTGGGAGCAGCTTAAGGTCCTCAGCACTCGCACACGTTCACGGACACCGTTCTGGCACGTCCCACATGGCGTCGAAGTCTTACGCATTACCCTCGGCTGAGCTGAACTCAGAGAAACCCTCGGCTTCGCAGTCCACCTAGGACCTCCTGCCTGAAGTCACCGTGCCTCCCAGAGAGAATCGGCTTGCGTTCTTACTGCCATGTACGTCCCCTTCCTCCTGTGGCACTGCAGGCTTTGAATAGCCACAGGCCCAGAGGAGCAGCTACGGCGTTCCTTGGTTGAGGCAGTTCGCTTGACGCAGAACACCCTACTTCGAGAAGTGGATTCAGGGAAGGAAACTGAGGGTGACCTGTGTCTCTTTGGGCTTGTTAGAAACCACGGGGATGTCTGCTGAGTGCGCCCACGGAAACGGGGTCCTGCTGCAAGTAGCCTTGCTTTCCCGTTTGGAAGGCTGCGTTCATGCTGTCTTGAAGCTACCTGACATTCCCTGCTCTCGACAGGCCTGTTAGCCCTGTCAGAGTGCTTCGGGGAACGTTATGAGTCTGCTCTGTCTAAACCAGGTGCTTCCATGGCCGCGGCTCTGGTCCGCCTGCCAAGCTCTAGAGCTAGAGGGAACCTCAACGTGACAAGTTGCCTCCAGCGTAGGCCCCTAGTAGCCGTGCAGAAAGGGAGGCAGGCAGCTGTCTCCATGAGTTCTCAGTCGCTTAGAGGCTTTGTGTTAAAGGAAGTAGTACACTTTGGAGGACTCCTAGGCCCCTCGGGTATGCATCACTTTCCCTCCAAGTTCACCGAGTACCTCCAGACCCCTGTGGGGCGGCTGAGCACTTCGAGGCCCATTGGTTGAACCCCCCCACCCGCGGAGGCCCTCTGTGCGTGCCGCGCGATGGGCTACACACTGGACGTCCCGCGAGGAGCGCTACATTTCCAGAGCCCTCGAACAGCCTCAGGACAGCATTTCGGGTGAGTCCGACTTTGTCATGGCCCTTGTGTGAGCTGCCGTGGGAAAACACTGTGCTTTGAATACTTCGAGGACCTCGTACCTGAAGTCACTCTGCCCGAGGAGAAAGTCAGCATCTTACCATGCCGTGTCGCTAACGGCACGCCCAGCACGAACACAGGCCTGGAAGTACGGCCCCGAGTGGCGGTGCAGAAGCGGAGGCGTGCAGCAGTTTCCATGAGGCGGAGGCCTCGGCTCTGGGCACCTTCAACGGCAGCAGGGTTTTCTGGACACCTAGGAGGCTGGCGCGGGCCCCCTGTTCCCGGCAGGAACACTGAGTACCGCCAGTCCCACCTGGGTCTGCTAAGCAACATCCAGGCCCGTAGCCCTTTAGAGCCCCTCTGTGTATGCCCAGCGTAGAGAAACGCGCTGCACTCTCCTTGGGAGCAGCTTAAGGTCCTCAGCACTCGCACACGTTCCCGGACACCGTTCTGGCACGTCCCACATGGCGTCGAAGTCTTACGCATTACCCTCGGCTGAGCTGAACTCTGAGAAACCCTCGGCTTCGCATTCCACCTAGGACCTCCTGCCTGAAGTCACCGTGCCTCCCAGAGAGAGTCGGCTTGCGTTCTTACTGCCATGTACGTCCCCTTCCTCCTGTGGCACTGCAGGCTTTGAATAGCCACAGGCCCAGAGGAGCAGCTACGGCGTTCCTTGGTTGAGGCAGTTCGCTTGATGCAGAACACCCTACTTCGAGAAGTTGATTCAGAGAAGGAAACTGAGGGTGACCTGTGTCTCTTTGGGCTTGTTAGAAACCACGGGGATGTCTGCTGAGTGCGCCCACGGAAACGGGGGCCTGCTGCAAGTAGCCTTGCTTTCCCGTTTGGAAGGCTGCGTTCATGCTGCCTTGAAGCTACCTGACATTCCCTGCTCTCGACAGGCCTGTTAGCCCTGTCAGAGTGCTTCGGGGAACGTTATGAGTCTGCTCTGTCTAAACCAGGTGCTTCCATGGCCGCGGCTCTGGTCCGCCTGCCAAGCTCTAGAGCTAGAGGGAACCTCAACGTGACAAGTTGCCTCCAGCGTAGGCCCCTAGTAGCCGTGCAGAAAGGGAGGCAGGCAGCTGTCTCCATGAGTTCTCAGTCGCTTAGAGGCTTTGTGTTAAAGGAAGTAGTACACTTTGGAGGACTCCTAGGCCCCTCGGGTATGCATCACTTTCCCTCCAAGTTCACCGAGTACCTCCAGACCCCTGTGGGGCGGCTGAGCACTTCGAGGCCCATTGGTTGAACCCCCCCACCCGCGGAGGCCCTCTGTGCGTGCCACGCGATGGGCTACACACTGGACGTCCCGCGAGGAGCGCTACATTTCCAGAGCCCTCGAACAGCCTCAGGACAGCATTTCGGGTGAGTCCGACTTTGTCATGGCCCTTGTGTGAGCTGCCGTGGGAAAACACTGTGCTTTGAATACTTCGAGGACCTCGTACCTGAAGTCACTCTGCCCGAGGAGAAAGTCAGCATCTTACCATGCCGTGTCGCTAACGGCACGCCCAGCACGAACACAGGCCTGGAAGTAAGGCCCCGAGTGGCGGTGCAGAAGCGGAGGCGTGCAGCAGTTTCCATGAGGCGGAGGCCTCGGCTCTGGGCACCTTCAACGGCAGCAGGGTTTTCTGGACACCTAGGAGGCTGGCGCGGGCCCCCTGTTCCCGGCAGGAACACTGAGTACCGCCAGTCCCACCTGGGTCTGCTAAGCAACATCCAGGCCCGTAGCCCTTTAGAGCCCCTCTGTGTATGCCCAGCGTAGAGAAACGCGCTGCACTCTCCTTGGGAGCAGCTTAAGGTCCTCAGCACTCGCACACGTTCACGGACACCGTTCTGGCACGTCCCACATGGCGTCGAAGTCTTACGCATTACCCTCGGCTGAGCTGAACTCAGAGAAACCCTCGGCTTCGCAGTCCACCTAGGACCTCCTGCCTGAAGTCACCGTGCCTCCCAGAGAGAATCGGCTTGCGTTCTTACTGCCATGTACGTCCCCTTCCTCCTGTGGCACTGCAGGCTTTGAATAGCCACAGGCCCAGAGGAGCAGCTACGGCGTTCCTTGGTTGAGGCAGTTCGCTTGACGCAGAACACCCTACTTCGAGAAGTGGATTCAGGGAAGGAAACTGAGGGTGACCTGTGTCTCTTTGGGCTTGTTAGAAACCACGGGGATGTCTGCTGAGTGCGCCCACGGAAACGGGGGGCCTGCTGCAAGTAGCCTTGCTTTCCCGTTTGGAAGGCTGCGTTCATGCTGCCTTGAAGCTACCTGACATTCCCTGCTCTCGACAGGCCTGTTAGCCCTGTCAGAGTGCTTCGGGGAACGTTATGAGTCTGCTCTGTCTAAACCAGGTGCTTCCATGGCCGCGGCTCTGGTCCGCCTGCCAAGCTCTAGAGCTAGAGGGAACCTCAACGTGACAAGTTGCCTCCAGCGTAGGCCCCTAGTAGCCGTGCAGAAAGGGAGGCAGGCAGCTGTCTCCATGAGTTCTCAGTCGCTTAGAGGCTTTGTGTTAAAGGAAGTAGTACACTTTGGAGGACTCCTAGGCCCCTCGGGTATGCATCACTTTCCCTCCAAGTTCACCGAGTACCTCCAGACCCCTGTGGGGCGGCTGAGCACTTCGAGGCCCATTGGTTGAACCCCCCCACCCGCGGAGGCCCTCTGTGCGTGCCGCGCGATGGGCTACACACTGGACGTCCCGCGAGGAGCGCTACATTTCCAGAGCCCTCGAACAGCCTCAGGACAGCATTTCGGGTGAGTCCGACTTTGTCATGGCCCTTGTGTGAGCTGCCGTGGGAAAACACTGTGCTTTGAATACTTCGAGGACCTCGTACCTGAAGTCACTCTGCCCGAGGAGAAAGTCAGCATCTTACCATGCCGTGTCGCTAACGGCACGCCCAGCACGAACACAGGCCTGGAAGTAAGGCCCCGAGTGGCGGTGCAGAAGCGGAGGCGTGCAGCAGTTTCCATGAGGCGGAGGCCTCGGCTCTGGGCACCTTCAACGGCAGCAGGGTTTTCTGGACACCTAGGAGGCTGGCGCGGGCCCCCTGTTCCCGGCAGGATCACTGAGTACCGCCAGTCCCACCTGGGTCTGCTAAGCAACATCCAGGCCCGTAGCCCTTTAGAGCCCCTCTGTGTATGCCCAGCGTAGAGAAACGCGCTGCACTCTCCTTGGGAGCAGCTTAAGGTCCTCAGCACTCGCACACGTTCACGGACACCGTTCTGGCACGTCCCACATGGCGTCGAAGTCTTACGCATTACCCTCGGCTGAGCTGAACTCAGAGAAACCCTCGGCTTCGCAGTCCACCTAGGACCTCCTGCCTGAAGTCACCGTGCCTCCCAGAGAGAATCGGCTTGCGTTCTTACTGCCATGTACGTCCCCTTCCTCCTGTGGCACTGCAGGCTTTGAATAGCCACAGGCCCAGAGGAGCAGCTACGGCGTTCCTTGGTTGAGGCAGTTCGCTTGACGCAGAACACCCTACTTCGAGAAGTGGATTCAGGGAAGGAAACTGAGGGTGACCTGTGTCTCTTTGGGCTTGTTAGAAACCACGGGGATGTCTGCTGAGTGCGCCCACGGAAACGGGGTCCTGCTGCAAGTAGCCTTGCTTTCCCGTTTGGAAGGCTGCGTTCATGCTGTCTTGAAGCTACCTGACATTCCCTGCTCTCGACAGGCCTGTTAGCCCTGTCAGAGTGCTTCGGGGAACGTTATGAGTCTGCTCTGTCTAAACCAGGTGCTTCCATGGCCGCGGCTCTGGTCCGCCTGCCAAGCTCTAGAGCTAGAGGGAACCTCAACGTGACAAGTTGCCTCCAGCGTAGGCCCCTAGTAGCCGTGCAGAAAGGGAGGCAGGCAGCTGTCTCCATGAGTTCTCAGTCGCTTAGAGGCTTTGTGTTAAAGGAAGTAGTACACTTTGGAGGACTCCTAGGCCCCTCGGGTATGCATCACTTTCCCTCCAAGTTCACCGAGTACCTCCAGACCCCTGTGGGGCGGCTGAGCACTTCGAGGCCCATTGGTTGAACCCCCCCACCCGCGGAGGCCCTCTGTGCGTGCCGCGCGATGGGCTACACACTGGACGTCCCGCGAGGAGCGCTACATTTCCAGAGCCCTCGAACAGCCTCAGGACAGCATTTCGGGTGAGTCCGACTTTGTCATGGCCCTTGTGTGAGCTGCCGTGGGAAAACACTGTGCTTTGAATACTTCGAGGACCTCGTACCTGAAGTCACTCTGCCCGAGGAGAAAGTCAGCATCTTACCATGCCGTGTCGCTAACGGCACGCCCAGCACGAACACAGGCCTGGAAGTACGGCCCCGAGTGGCGGTGCAGAAGCGGAGGCGTGCAGCAGTTTCCATGAGGCGGAGGCCTCGGCTCTGGGCACCTTCAACGGCAGCAGGGTTTTCTGGACACCTAGGAGGCTGGCGCGGGCCCCCTGTTCCCGGCAGGAACACTGAGTACCGCCAGTCCCACCTGGGTCTGCTAAGCAACATCCAGGCCCGTAGCCCTTTAGAGCCCCTCTGTGTATGCCCAGCGTAGAGAAACGCGCTGCACTCTCCTTGGGAGCAGCTTAAGGTCCTCAGCACTCGCACACGTTCACGGACACCGTTCTGGCACGTCCCACATGGCGTCGAAGTCTTACGCATTACCCTCGGCTGAGCTGAACTCTGAGAAACCCTCGGCTTCGCATTCCACCTAGGACCTCCTGCCTGAAGTCACCATGCCTCCCAGAGAGAGTCGGCTTGCGTTCTTACTGCCATGTACGTCCCCTTCCTCCTGTGGCACTGCAGGCTTTGAATAGCCAGAGGCCCAGAGGAGCAGGTACGGCGTTCCTTGGTTGAGGCAGTTCGCTTGATGCAGAACACCCTACTTCGAGAAGTTGATTCAGGGAAGGAAACTGAGGGTGACCTGTGTCTCTTTGGGCTTGTTAGAAACCACGGGGATGTCTGTTGAGTGCGCCCACGGAAACGGGGGCCTGCTGCAAGTAGCCTTGCTTTCCCGTTTGGAAGGCTGCGTTCATGCTGCCTTGAAGCTACCTGACATTCCCTGCTCTCGACAGGCCTGTTAGCCCTGTCAGAGTGCTTCGGGGAACGTTATGAGTCTGCTCTGTCTAAACCAGGTGCTTCCATGGCCGCGGCTCTGGTCCGCCTGCCAAGCTCTAGAGCTAGAGGGAACCTCAACGTGACAAGTTGCCTCCAGCGTAGGCCCCTAGTAGCCGTGCAGAAAGGGAGGCAGGCAGCTGTCTCCATGAGTTCTCAGTCGCTTAGAGGCTTTGTGTTAAAGGAAGTAGTACACTTTGGAGGACTCCTAGGCCCCTCGGGTATGCATCACTTTCCCTCCAAGTTCACCGAGTACCTCCAGACCCCTGTGGGGCGGCTGAGCACTTCGAGGCCCATTGGTTGAACCCCCCCACACGCCGAGGCCCTCTGTGCGTGCCGCGCTATGGGCTACGCACTGGACGTCCCGCGTGGAGCACTACATTTCCAGAGCCCTCGAACAGCCTCAGGACAGCATTTCGGGTGAGTCCGACTTTGTCATGGCCCTTGTGTGAGCTGCCGTGGGAAAACACTGTGTTTGGAATACTTCGAGGACCTCGTACCTGAAGTCACTCTGCCCGAGGAGAAAGTCAGCATCTTACCATGCCGTGTCGCTAACGGCACGCCCAGCACGAACACAGGCCTGGAAGTAAGGCCCCGAGTGGCGGTGCAGAAGCGGAGGCGTGCAGCAGTTTCCATGAGGCGGAGGCCTCGGCTCTGGGCACCTTCAACGGCAGCAGGGTTTTCTGGACACCTAGGAGGCTGGCGCGGGCCCCCTGTTCCCGGCAGGAACACTGAGTACCGCCAGTCCCACCTGGGTCTGCTAAGCAACATCCAGGCCCGTAGCCCTTTAGAGCCCCTCTGTGTATGCCCAGCGTAGAGAAACGCGCTGCACTCTCCTTGGGAGCAGCTTAAGGTCCTCAGCACTCGCACACGTTCACGGACACCGTTCTGGCACGTCCCACATGGCGTCGAAGTCTTACGCATTACCCTCGGCTGAGCTGAACTCTGAGAAACCCTCGGCTTCGCATTCCACCTAGGACCTCCTGCCTGAAGTCACCGTGCCTCCCAGAGAGAGTCGGCTTGCGTTCTTACTGCCATGTACGTCCCCTTCCTCCTGTGGCACTGCAGGCTTTGAATAGCCACAGGCCCAGAGGAGCAGCTACGGCGTTCCTTGGTTGAGGCAGTTCGCTTGATGCAGAACACCCTACTTCGAGAAGTTGATTCAGGGAAGGAAACTGAGGGTGACCTGTGTCTCTTTGGGCTTGTTAGAAACCACGGGGATGTCTGTTGAGTGCGCCCACGGAAACGGGGGCCTGCTGCAAGTAGCCTTGCTTTCCCGTTTGGAAGGCTGCGTTCATGCTGCCTTGAAGCTACCTGACATTCCCTGCTCTCGACAGGCCTGTTAGCCCTGTCAGAGTGCTTCGGGGAACGTTATGAGTCTGCTCTGTCTAAACCAGGTGCTTCCATGGCCGCGGCTCTGGTCCGCCTGCCAAGCTCTAGAGCTAGAGGGAACCTCAACGTGACAAGTTGCCTCCAGCGTAGGCCCCTAGTAGCCGTGCAGAAAGGGAGGCAGGCAGCTGTCTCCATGAGTTCTCAGTCGCTTAGAGGCTTTGTGTTAAAGGAAGTAGTACACTTTGGAGGACTCCTAGGCCCCTCGGGTATGCATCACTTTCCCTCCAAGTTCACCGAGTACCTCCAGACCCCTGTGGGGCGGCTGAGCACTTCGAGGCCCATTGGTTGAACCCCCCCACCCGCGGAGGCCCTCTGTGCGTGCCGCGCGATGGGCTACACACTGGACGTCCCGCGAGGAGCGCTACATTTCCAGAGCCCTCGAACAGCCTCAGGACAGCATTTCGGGTGAGTCCGACTTTGTCATGGCCCTTGTGTGAGCTGCCGTGGGAAAACACTGTGCTTTGAATACTTCGAGGACCTCGTACCTGAAGTCACTCTGCCCGAGGAGAAAGTCAGCATCTTACCATGCCGTGTCGCTAACGGCACGCCCAGCACGAACACAGGCCTGGAAGTAAGGCCCCGAGTGGCGGTGCAGAAGCGGAGGCGTGCAGCAGTTTCCATGAGGCGGAGGCCTCGGCTCTGGGCACCTTCAACGGCAGCAGGGTTTTCTGGACACCTAGGAGGCTGGCGCGGGCCCCCTGTTCCCGGCAGGAACACTGAGTACCGCCAGTCCCACCTGGGTCTGCTAAGCAACATCCAGGCCCGTAGCCCTTTAGAGCCCCTCTGTGTATGCCCAGCGTAGAGAAACGCGCTGCACTCTCCTTGGGAGCAGCTTAAGGTCCTCAGCACTCGCACACGTTCACGGACACCGTTCTGGCACGTCCCACATGGCGTCGAAGTCTTACGCATTACCCTCGGCTGAGCTGAACTCAGAGAAACCCTCGGCTTCGCAGTCCACCTAGGACCTCCTGCCTGAAGTCACCGTGCCTCCCAGAGAGAATCGGCTTGCGTTCTTACTGCCATGTACGTCCCCTTCCTCCTGTGGCACTGCAGGCTTTGAATAGCCACAGGCCCAGAGGAGCAGCTACGGCGTTCCTTGGTTGAGGCAGTTCGCTTGACGCAGAACACCCTACTTCGAGAAGTTGATTCAGGGAAGGAAACTGAGGGTGACCTGTGTCTCTTTGGGCTTGTTAGAAACCACGGGGATGTCTGCTGAGTGCGCCCACGGAAACGGGGGCCTGCTGCAAGTAGCCTTGCTTTCCCGTTTGGAAGGCTGCGTTCATGCTGCCTTGAAGCTACCTGACATTCCCTGCTCTCGACAGGCCTGTTAGCCCTGTCAGAGTGCTTCGGGGAACGTTATGAGTCTGCTCTGTCTAAACCAGGTGCTTCCATGGCCGCGGCTCTGGTCCGCCTGCCAAGCTCTAGAGCTAGAGGGAACCTCAACGTGACAAGTTGCCTCCAGCGTAGGCCCCTAGTAGCCGTGCAGAAAGGGAGGCAGGCAGCTGTCTCCATGAGTTCTCAGTCGCTTAGAGGCTTTGTGTTAAAGGAAGTAGTACACTTTGGAGGACTCCTAGGCCCCTCGGGTATGCATCACTTTCCCTCCAAGTTCACCGAGTACCTCCAGACCCCTGTGGGGCGGCTGAGCACTTCGAGGCCCATTGGTTGAACCCCCCCACCCGCGGAGGCCCTCTGTGCGTGCCGCGCGATGGGCTACACACTGGACGTCCCGCGAGGAGCGCTACATTTCCAGAGCCCTCGAACAGCCTCAGGACAGCATTTCGGGTGAGTCCGACTTTGTCATGGCCCTTGTGTGAGCTGCCGTGGGAAAACACTGTGCTTTGAATACTTCGAGGACCTCGTACCTGAAGTCACTCTGCCCGAGGAGAAAGTCAGCATCTTACCATGCCGTGTCGCTAACGGCACGCCCAGCACGAACACAGGCCTGGAAGTAAGGCCCCGAGTGGCGGTGCAGAAGCGGAGGCGTGCAGCAGTTTCCATGAGGCGGAGGCCTCGGCTCTGGGCACCTTCAACGGCAGCAGGGTTTTCTGGACACCTAGGAGGCTGGCGCGGGCCCCCTCTTCCCGGCAGGATCACTGAGTACCGCCAGTCCCACCTGGGTCTGCTAAGCAACATCCAGGCCCGTAGCCCTTTAGAGCCCCTCTGTGTATGCCCAGCGTAGAGAAACGCGCTGCACTCTCCTTGGGAGCAGCTTAAGGTCCTCAGCACTCGCACACGTTCACGGACACCGTTCTGGCACGTCCCACATGGCGTCGAAGTCTTACGCATTACCCTCGGCTGAGCTGAACTCAGAGAAACCCTCGGCTTCGCAGTCCACCTAGGACCTCCTGCCTGAAGTCACCGTGCCTCCCAGAGAGAATCGGCTTGCGTTCTTACTGCCATGTACGTCCCCTTCCTCCTGTGGCACTGCAGGCTTTGAATAGCCACAGGCCCAGAGGAGCAGCTACGGCGTTCCTTGGTTGAGGCAGTTCGCTTGACGCAGAACACCCTACTTCGAGAAGTGGATTCAGGGAAGGAAACTGAGGGTGACCTGTGTCTCTTTGGGCTTGTTAGAAACCACGGGGATGTCTGCTGAGTGCGCCCACGGAAACGGGGTCCTGCTGCAAGTAGCCTTGCTTTCCCGTTTGGAAGGCTGCGTTCATGCTGTCTTGAAGCTACCTGACATTCCCTGCTCTCGACAGGCCTGTTAGCCCTGTCAGAGTGCTTCGGGGAACGTTATGAGTCTGCTCTGTCTAAACCAGGTGCTTCCATGGCCGCGGCTCTGGTCCGCCTGCCAAGCTCTAGAGCTAGAGGGAACCTCAACGTGACAAGTTGCCTCCAGCGTAGGCCCCTAGTAGCCGTGCAGAAAGGGAGGCAGGCAGCTGTCTCCATGAGTTCTCAGTCGCTTAGAGGCTTTGTGTTAAAGGAAGTAGTACACTTTGGAGGACTCCTAGGCCCCTCGGGTATGCATCACTTTCCCTCCAAGTTCACCGAGTACCTCCAGACCCCTGTGGGGCGGCTGAGCACTTCGAGGCCCATTGGTTGAACCCCCCCACCCGCGGAGGCCCTCTGTGCGTGCCGCGCGATGGGCTACACACTGGACGTCCCGCGAGGAGCGCTACATTTCCAGAGCCCTCGAACAGCCTCAGGACAGCATTTCGGGTGAGTCCGACTTTGTCATGGCCCTTGTGTGAGCTGCCGTGGGAAAACACTGTGCTTTGAATACTTCGAGGACCTCGTACCTGAAGTCACTCTGCCCGAGGAGAAAGTCAGCATCTTACCATGCCGTGTCGCTAACGGCACGCCCAGCACGAACACAGGCCTGGAAGTACGGCCCCGAGTGGCGGTGCAGAAGCGGAGGCGTGCAGCAGTTTCCATGAGGCGGAGGCCTCGGCTCTGGGCACCTTCAACGGCAGCAGGGTTTTCTGGACACCTAGGAGGCTGGCGCGGGCCCCCTGTTCCCGGCAGGAACACTGAGTACCGCCAGTCCCACCTGGGTCTGCTAAGCAACATCCAGGCCCGTAGCCCTTTAGAGCCCCTCTGTGTATGCCCAGCGTAGAGAAACGCGCTGCACTCTCCTTGGGAGCAGCTTAAGGTCCTCAGCACTCGCACACGTTCACGGACACCGTTCTGGCACGTCCCACATGGCGTCGAAGTCTTACGCATTACCCTCGGCTGAGCTGAACTCTGAGAAACCCTCGGCTTCGCATTCCACCTAGGACCTCCTGCCTGAAGTCACCATGCCTCCCAGAGAGAGTCGGCTTGCGTTCTTACTGCCATGTACGTCCCCTTCCTCCTGTGGCACTGCAGGCTTTGAATAGCCAGAGGCCCAGAGGAGCAGCTACGGCGTTCCTTGGTTGAGGCAGTTCGCTTGATGCAGAACACCCTACTTCGAGAAGTTGATTCAGGGAAGGAAACTCAGGGTGACCTGTGTCTCTTTGGGCTTGTTAGAAACCACGGGGATGTCTGTTGAGTGCGCCCACGGAAACGGGGGCCTGCTGCAAGTAGCCTTGCTTTCCCGTTTGGAAGGCTGCGTTCATGCTGCCTTGAAGCTACCTGACATTCCCTGCTCTCGACAGGCCTGTTAGCCCTGTCAGAGTGCTTCGGGGAACGTTATGAGTCTGCTCTGTCTAAACCAGGTGCTTCCATGGCCGCGGCTCTGGTCCGCCTGCCAAGCTCTAGAGCTAGAGGGAACCTCAACGTGACAAGTTGCCTCCAGCGTAGGCCCCTAGTAGCCGTGCAGAAAGGGAGGCAGGCAGCTGTCTCCATGAGTTCTCAGTCGCTTAGAGGCTTTGTGTTAAAGGAAGTAGTACACTTTGGAGGACTCCTAGGCCCCTCGGGTATGCATCACTTTCCCTCCAAGTTCACCGAGTACCTCCAGACCCCTGTGGGGCGGCTGAGCACTTCGAGGCCCATTGGTTGAACCCCCCCACACGCCGAGGCCCTCTGTGCGTGCCGCGCGATGGGCTACGCACTGGACGTCCCGCGTGGAGCACTACATTTCCAGAGCCCTCGAACAGCCTCAGGACAGCATTTCGGGTGAGTCCGACTTTGTCATGGCCCTTGTGTGAGCTGCCGTGGGAAAACACTGTGTTTGGAATACTTCGAGGACCTCGTACCTGAAGTCACTCTGCCCGAGGAGAAAGTCAGCATCTTACCATGCCGTGTCGCTAACGGCACGCCCAGCACGAACACAGGCCTGGAAGTAAGGCCCCGAGTGGCGGTGCAGAAGCGGAGGCGTGCAGCAGTTTCCATGAGGCGGAGGCCTCGGCTCTGGGCACCTTCAACGGCAGCAGGGTTTTCTGGACACCTAGGAGGCTGGCGCGGGCCCCCTGTTCCCGGCAGGAACACTGAGTACCGCCAGTCCCACCTGGGTCTGCTAAGCAACATCCAGGCCCGTAGCCCTTTAGAGCCCCTCTGTGTATGCCCAGCGTAGAGAAACGCGCTGCACTCTCCTTGGGAGCAGCTTAAGGTCCTCAGCACTCGCACACGTTCACGGACACCGTTCTGGCACGTCCCACATGGCGTCGAAGTCTTACGCATTACCCTCGGCTGAGCTGAACTCTGAGAAACCCTCGGCTTCGCATTCCACCTAGGACCTCCTGCCTGAAGTCACCGTGCCTCCCAGAGAGAGTCGGCTTGCGTTCTTACTGCCATGTAAGTCCCCTTCCTCCTGTGGCACTGCAGGCTTTGAATAGCCACAGGCCCAGAGGAGCAGCTACGGCGTTCCTTGGTTGAGGCAGTTCGCTTGATGCAGAACACCCTACTTCGAGAAGTTGATTCAGAGAAGGAAACTGAGGGTGACCTGTGTCTCTTTGGGCTTGTTAGAAACCACGGGGATGTCTGCTGAGTGCGCCCACGGAAACGGGGGCCTGCTGCAAGTAGCCTTGCTTTCCCGTTTGGAAGGCTGCGTTCATGCTGCCTTGAAGCTACCTGACATTCCCTGCTCTCGACAGGCCTGTTAGCCCTGTCAGAGTGCTTCGGGGAACGTTATGAGTCTGCTCTGTCTAAACCAGGTGCTTCCATGGCCGCGGCTCTGGTCCGCCTGCCAAGCTCTAGAGCTAGAGGGAACCTCAACGTGACAAGTTGCCTCCAGCGTAGGCCCCTAGTAGCCGTGCAGAAAGGGAGGCAGGCAGCTGTCTCCATGAGTTCTCAGTCGCTTAGAGGCTTTGTGTTAAAGGAAGTAGTACACTTTGGAGGACTCCTAGGCCCCTCGGGTATGCATCACTTTCCCTCCAAGTTCACCGAGTACCTCCAGACCCCTGTGGGGCGGCTGAGCACTTCGAGGCCCATTGGTTGAACCCCCCCACCCGCGGAGGCCCTCTGTGCGTGCCACGCGATGGGCTACACACTGGACGTCCCGCGAGGAGCGCTACATTTCCAGAGCCCTCGAACAGCCTCAGGACAGCATTTCGGGTGAGTCCGACTTTGTCATGGCCCTTGTGTGAGCTGCCGTGGGAAAACACTGAGCTTTGAATACTTCGAGGACCTCGTACCTGAAGTCACTCTGCCCGAGGAGAAAGTCAGCATCTTACCATGCCGTGTCGCTAACGGCACGCCCAGCACGAACACAGGCCTGGAAGTAAGGCCCCGAGTGGCGATGCAGAAGCGGAGGCGTGCAGCAGTTTCCATGAGGCGGAGACCTCGGCTCTGGGCACCTTCAACGGCAGCAGGGTTTTCTGGACACCTAGGAGGCTGGCGCGGGCCCCCTGTTCCCGGCAGGAACACTGAGTACCGCCAGTCCCACCTGGGTCTGCTAAGCAACATCCAGGCCCGTAGCCCTTTAGAGCCCCTCTGTGTATGCCCAGCGTAGAGAAACGCGCTACACTCTCCTTGGGAGCAGCTTAAGGTCCTCAGCACTCGCACACGTTCACGGACACCGTTCTGGCACGTCCCACATGGCGTCGAAGTCTTACGCATTACCCTCGGCTGAGCTGAACTCTGAGAAACCCTCGGCTTCGCATTCCACCTAGGACCTCCTGCCTGAAGTCACCGTGCCTCCCAGAGAGAGTCGGCTTGCGTTCTTACTGCCATGTACGTCCCCTTCCTCCTGTGGCACTGCAGGCTTTGAATAGCCACAGGCCCAGAGGAGCAGCTACGGCGTTCCTTGGTTGAGGCAGTTCGCTTGATGCAGAACACCCTACTTCGAGAAGTTGATTCAGGGAAGGAAACTGAGGGTGACCTGTGTCTCTTTGGGCTTGTTAGAAACCACGGGGATGTCTGTTGAGTGCGCCCACGGAAACGGGGGCCTGCTGCAAGTAGCCTTGCTTTCCCGTTTGGAAGGCTGCGTTCATGCTGCCTTGAAGCTACCTGACATTCCCTGCTCTCGACAGGCCTGTTAGCCCTGTCAGAGTGCTTCGGGGAACGTTATGAGTCTGCTCTGTCTAAACCAGGTGCTTCCATGGCCGCGGCTCTGGTCCGCCTGCCAAGCTCTAGAGCTAGAGGGAAACTCAACGTGACAAGTTGCCTCCAGCGTAGGCCCCTAGTAGCCGTGCAGAAAGGGAGGCAGGCAGCTGTCTCCATGAGTTCTCAGTCGCTTAGAGGCTTTGTGTTAAAGGAAGTAGTACACTTTGGAGGACTCCTAGGCCCCTCGGGTATGCATCACTTTCCCTCCAAGTTCACCGAGTACCTCCAGACCCCTGTGGGGCGGCTGAGCACTTCGAGGCCCATTGGTTGAACCCCCCCACCCGCCGAGGCCCTCTGTGCGTGCCGCGCGATGGGCTACGCACTGGACGTCCCGCGAGGAGCACTACATTTCCAGAGCCCTCGAACAGCCTCAGGACAGCATTTCGGGTGAGTCCGACTTTGTCATGGCCCTTGTGTGAGCTGCCGTGGGAAAACACTGTGTTTGGAATACTTCGAGGACCTCGTACCTGAAGTCACTCTGCCCGAGGAGAAAGTCAGCATCTTACCATGCCGTGTCGCTAACGGCACGCCCAGCACGAACACAGGCCTGGAAGTAAGGCCCCGAGTGGCGGTGCAGAAGCGGAGGCGTGCAGCAGTTTCCATGAGGCGGAGGCCTCGGCTCTGGGCACCTTCAACGGCAGCAGGGTTTTCTGGACACCTAGGAGGCTGGCGCGGGCCCCCTGTTCCCGGCAGGAACACTGAGTACCGCCAGTCCCACCTGGGTCTGCTAAGCAACATCCAGGCCCGTAGCCCTTTAGAGCCCCTCTGTGTATGCCCAGCGTAGGGAAACGCGCTGCACTCTCCTTGGGAGCAGCGTAAGGTACTCAGCACTCGCACACGTTCACGGACACCGTTCTGGCACGTCCCACATGGCGTCGAAGTCTTACGCATTACCCTCGGCTGAGCTGAACTCAGAGAAACCCTCGGCTTCGCAGTCAACCTAGGAGCTCCTGCCTGAAGTCAC
Source organism: Grampus griseus (assembly GCF_964374135.1). NCBI lineage: Eukaryota > Metazoa > Chordata > Mammalia > Artiodactyla > Delphinidae > Grampus > Grampus griseus. The sequence continues at coordinate 29,630,064 of NC_139005.1, read as the reverse complement.
CGAGCCTTCCAGAGAGAGTCGGCTTGCGTTCTTACTGCCATGTACGTCCCCTTCCTCCTGTGGCACTGCAGGCTTTGAATAGCCACAGGCCCAGAGGAGCAGCTACGGCGTTCCTTGGTTGAGGCAGTTCGCTTGAAGCAGAACACCCTACTTCGAGAAGTTGATTCAGGGAAGGAAACTCAGGGTGACCTGTGTCTCTTTGGGCTTGTGAGAAACCACGGGGATGTCTGCTGAGTGCGCCCACGGAAACGGGGGCCTGCTGCAAGTAGCCTTGCTTTCCCGTTTGGAAGGCTGCGTTCATGCTGCCTTGAAGCTACCTGACATTCCCTGCTCTCGACAGGCCTGTTAGCCCTGTCAGAGTGCTTCGGGGAACGTTATGAGTCTGCTCTGTCTAAACCAGGTGCTTCCATGGCCGCGGCTCTGGTCCGCCTGCCAAGCTCTAGAGCTAGAGGGAACCTCAACGTGACAAGTTGCCTCCAGCGTAGGCCCCTAGTAGCCTTGCAAAAAGGGAGGCAGGCAGCTGTCTCCATGAGTTCTCAGTCGCTTAGAGGCTTTGTTTTAAAGGAAGTAGTACACTTTGGAGGACTCCTAGGCCCCTCGGGTATGCATCACATTCCCTCCAAGTTCACCGAGTACCTCCAGACCCCTGTGGGGCGGCTGAGCACTTCGAGGCCCATTGGTTGAACCCCCCCACCCGCGAGGCCCTCTGTGCGTGCCGCGCGATGGGCTACACACTGGACGTCCCGCGAGGAGCGCTACATTTCCAGAGCCCTCGAACAGCCTCAGGACAGCATTTCGGGTGAGTCCGACTTTGTCATGGCCCTTGTGTGAGCTGCCGTGGGAAAACACTGTGCTTTGAATACTTCGAGGACCTCGTACCTGAAGTCACTCTGCCCGAGGAGAAAGTCAGCATCTTACCATGCCGTGTCGCTAACGGCACGCCCAGCACGAACACAGGCCTGGAAGTAAGGCCCCGAGTGGCGGTGCAGAAGCGGAGGCGTGCAGCAGTTTCCATGAGGCAGAGGCCTCGGCTCTGGGCACCTTCAACGGCAGCAGGGTTTTCTGGACACCTAGGAGGCTGGCGCGGGCCCCCTGTTCCCGGCAGGAACACTGAGTACCGCCAGTCCCACCTGGGTCTACTAAGCAACATCCAGGCCCGTAGCCCTTTAGAGCCCCTCTGTGTATGCCCAGCGTAGAGAAACGCGCTGCACTCTCCTTGGGAGCAGCTTAAGGTCCTCAGCACTCGCACACGTTCACGGACACCGTTCTGGCACGTCCCACATGGCGTCGAAGTCTTACGCATTACCCTCGGCTGAGCTGAACTCTGAGAAACCCTCGGCTTCGCATTCCACCTAGGACCTCCTGCCTGAAGTCACCGTGCCTCCCAGAGAGAGTCGGCTTGCGTTCTTACTGCCATGTACGTCCCCTTCCTCCTGTGGCACTGCAGGCTTTGAATAGCCACAGGCCCAGAGGAGCAGCTACGGCGTTCCTTGGTTGAGGCAGTTCGCTTGATGCAGAACACCCTACTTCGAGAAGTTGATTCAGGGAAGGAAACTGAGGGTGACCTGTGTCTCTTTGGGCTTGTTAGAAACCACGGGGATGTCTGTTGAGTGCGCCCACGGAAACGGGGGCCTGCTGCAAGTAGCCTTGCTTTCCCGTTTGGAAGGCTGCGTTCATGCTGCCTTGAAGCTACCTGACATTCCCTGCTCTCGACAGGCCTGTTAGCCCTGTCAGAGTGCTTCGGGGAACGTTATGAGTCTGCTCTGTCTAAACCAGGTGCTTCCATGGCCGCGGCTCTGGTCCGCCTGCCAAGCTCTAGAGCTAGAGGGAACCTCAACGTGACAAGTTGCCTCCAGCGTAGGCCCCTAGTAGCCGTGCAGAAAGGGAGGCAGGCAGCTGTCTCCATGAGTTCTCAGTCGCTTAGAGGCTTTGTGTTAAAGGAAGTAGTACACTTTGGAGGACTCCTAGGCCCCTCGGGTATGCATCACTTTCCCTCCAAGTTCACCGAGTACCTCCAGACCCCTGTGGGGCGGCTGAGCACTTCGAGGCCCATTGGTTGAACCCCCCCACACGCCGAGGCCCTCTGTGCGTGCCGCGCTATGGGCTACGCACTGGACGTCCCGCGTGGAGCACTACATTTCCAGAGCCCTCGAACAGCCTCAGGACAGCATTTCGGGTGAGTCCGACTTTGTCATGGCCCTTGTGTGAGCTGCCGTGGGAAAACACTGTGTTTGGAATACTTCGAGGACCTCGTACCTGAAGTCACTCTGCCCGAGGAGAAAGTCAGCATCTTACCATGCCGTGTCGCTAACGGCACGCCCAGCACGAACACAGGCCTGGAAGTAAGGCCCCGAGTGGCGGTGCAGAAGCGGAGGCGTGCAGCAGTTTCCATGAGGCGGAGGCCTCGGCTCTGGGCACCTTCAACGGCAGCAGGGTTTTCTGGACACCTAGGAGGCTGGCGCGGGCCCCCTGTTCCCGGCAGGAACACTGAGTACCGCCAGTCCCACCTGGGTCTGCTAAGCAACATCCAGGCCCGTAGCCCTTTAGAGCCCCTCTGTGTATGCCCAGCGTAGAGAAACGCGCTGCACTCTCCTTGGGAGCAGCTTAAGGTCCTCAGCACTCGCACACGTTCACGGACACCGTTCTGGCACGTCCCACATGGCGTCGAAGTCTTACGCATTACCCTCGGCTGAGCTGAACTCTGAGAAACCCTCGGCTTCGCATTCCACCTAGGACCTCCTGCCTGAAGTCACCGTGCCTCCCAGAGAGAGTCGGCTTGCGTTCTTACTGCCATGTAAGTCCCCTTCCTCCTGTGGCACTGCAGGCTTTGAATAGCCAGAGGCCCAGAGGAGCAGCTACGGCGTTCCTTGGTTGAGGCAGTTCGCTTGATGCAGAACACCCTACTTCGAGAAGTTGATTCAGAGAAGGAAACTGAGGGTGACCTGTGTCTCTTTGGGCTTGTTAGAAACCACGGGGATGTCTGCTGAGTGCGCCCATGGAAACGGGGGCCTGCTGCAAGTAGCCTTGCTTTCCCGTTTGGAAGGCTGCGTTCATGCTGCCTTGAAGCTACCTGACATTCCCTGCTCTCGACAGGCCTGTTAGCCCTGTCAGAGTGCTTCGGGGAACGTTATGAGTCTGCTCTGTCTAAACCAGGTGCTTCCATGGCCGCGGCTCTGGTCCGCCTGCCAAGCTCTAGAGCTAGAGGGAACCTCAACGTGACAAGTTGCCTCCAGCGTAGGCCCCTAGTAGCCGTGCAGAAAGGGAGGCAGGCAGCTGTCTCCATGAGTTCTCAGTCGCTTAGAGGCTTTGTGTTAAAGGAAGTAGTACACTTTGGAGGACTCCTAGGCCCCTCGGGTATGCATCACTTTCCCTCCAAGTTCACCGAGTACCTCCAGACCCCTGTGGGGCGGCTGAGCACTTCGAGGCCCATTGGTTGAACCCCCCCACCCGCGGAGGCCCTCTGTGCGTGCCACGCGATGGGCTACACACTGGACGTCCCGCGAGGAGCGCTACATTTCCAGAGCCCTCGAACAGCCTCAGGACAGCATTTCGGGTGAGTCCGACTTTGTCATGGCCCTTGTGTGAGCTGCCGTGGGAAAACACTGAGCTTTGAATACTTCGAGGACCTCGTACCTGAAGTCACTCTGCCCGAGGAGAAAGTCAGCATCTTACCATGCCGTGTCGCTAACGGCACGCCCAGCACGAACACAGGCCTGGAAGTAAGGCCCCGAGTGGCGATGCAGAAGCGGAGGCGTGCAGCAGTTTCCATGAGGCGGAGGCCTCGGCTCTGGGCACCTTCAACGGCAGCAGGGTTTTCTGGACACCTAGGAGGCTGGCGCGGGCCCCCTGTTCCCGGCAGGAACACTGAGTACCGCCAGTCCCACCTGGGTCTGCTAAGCAACATCCAGGCCCGTAGCCCTTTAGAGCCCCTCTGTGTATGCCCAGCGTAGAGAAACGCGCTGCACTCTCCTTGGGAGCAGCTTAAGGTCCTCAGCACTCGCACACGTTCACGGACACCGTTCTGGCACGTCCCACATGGCGTCGAAGTCTTACGCATTACCCTCGGCTGAGCTGAACTCTGAGAAACCCTCGGCTTCGCATTCCACCTAGGACCTCCTGCCTGAAGTCACCGTGCCTCCCAGAGAGAGTCGGCTTGCGTTCTTACTGCCATGTACGTCCCCTTCCTCCTGTGGCACTGCAGGCTTTGAATAGCCACAGGCCCAGAGGAGCAGCTACGGCGTTCCTTGGTTGAGGCAGTTCGCTTGATGCAGAACACCCTACTTCGAGAAGTTGATTCAGGGAAGGAAACTGAGGGTGACCTGTGTCTCTTTGGGCTTGTTAGAAACCACGGGGATGTCTGTTGAGTGCGCCCACGGAAACGGGGGCCTGCTGCAAGTAGCCTTGCTTTCCCGTTTGGAAGGCTGCGTTCATGCTGCCTTGAAGCTACCTGACATTCCCTGCTCTCGACAGGCCTGTTAGCCCTGTCAGAGTGCTTCGGGGAACGTTATGAGTCTGCTCTGTCTAAACCAGGTGCTTCCATGGCCGCGGCTCTGGTCCGCCTGCCAAGCTCTAGAGCTAGAGGGAACCTCAACGTGACAAGTTGCCTCCAGCGTAGGCCCCTAGTAGCCGTGCAGAAAGGGAGGCAGGCAGCTGTCTCCATGAGTTCTCAGTCGCTTAGAGGCTTTGTGTTAAAGGAAGTAGTACACTTTGGAGGACTCCTAGGCCCCTCGGGTATGCATCACTTTCCCTCCAAGTTCACCGAGTACCTCCAGACCCCTGTGGGGCGGCTGAGCACTTCGAGGCCCATTGGTTGAACCCCCCCACCCGCGGAGGCCCTCTGTGCGTGCCGCGCGATGGGCTACACACTGGACGTCCCGCGAGGAGCGCTACATTTCCAGAGCCCTCGAACAGCCTCAGGACAGCATTTCGGGTGAGTCCGACTTTGTCATGGCCCTTGTGTGAGCTGCCGTGGGAAAACACTGTGCTTTGAATACTTCGAGGACCTCGTACCTGAAGTCACTCTGCCCGAGGAGAAAGTCAGCATCTTACCATGCCGTGTCGCTAACGGCACGCCCAGCACGAACACAGGCCTGGAAGTAAGGCCCCGAGTGGCGGTGCAGAAGCGGAGGCGTGCAGCAGTTTCCATGAGGCGGAGGCCTCGGCTCTGGGCACCTTCAACGGCAGCAGGGTTTTCTGGACACCTAGGAGGCTGGCGCGGGCCCCCTCTTCCCGGCAGGATCACTGAGTACCGCCAGTCCCACCTGGGTCTGCTAAGCAACATCCAGGCCCGTAGCCCTTTAGAGCCCCTCTGTGTATGCCCAGCGTAGAGAAACGCGCTGCACTCTCCTTGGGAGCAGCTTAAGGTCCTCAGCACTCGCACACGTTCACGGACACCGTTCTGGCACGTCCCACATGGCGTCGAAGTCTTACGCATTACCCTCGGCTGAGCTGAACTCTGAGAAACCCTCGGCTTCGCATTCCACCTAGGACCTCCTGCCTGAAGTCACCATGCCTCCCAGAGAGAGTCGGCTTGCGTTCTTACTGCCATGTACGTCCCCTTCCTCCTGTGGCACTGCAGGCTTTGAATAGCCAGAGGCCCAGAGGAGCAGCTACGGCGTTCCTTGGTTGAGGCAGTTCGCTTGATGCAGAACACCCTACTTCGAGAAGTTGATTCAGGGAAGGAAACTCAGGGTGACCTGTGTCTCTTTGGGCTTGTTAGAAACCACGGGGATGTCTGTTGAGTGCGCCCACGGAAACGGGGGCCTGCTGCAAGTAGCCTTGCTTTCCCGTTTGGAAGGCTGCGTTCATGCTGCCTTGAAGCTACCTGACATTCCCTGCTCTCGACAGGCCTGTTAGCCCTGTCAGAGTGCTTCGGGGAACGTTATGAGTCTGCTCTGTCTAAACCAGGTGCTTCCATGGCCGCGGCTCTGGTCCGCCTGCCAAGCTCTAGAGCTAGAGGGAACCTCAACGTGACAAGTTGCCTCCAGCGTAGGCCCCTAGTAGCCGTGCAGAAAGGGAGGCAGGCAGCTGTCTCCATGAGTTCTCAGTCGCTTAGAGGCTTTGTGTTAAAGGAAGTAGTACACTTTGGAGGACTCCTAGGCCCCTCGGGTATGCATCACTTTCCCTCCAAGTTCACCGAGTACCTCCAGACCCCTGTGGGGCGGCTGAGCACTTCGAGGCCCATTGGTTGAACCCCCCCACACGCCGAGGCCCTCTGTGCGTGCCGCGCGATGGGCTACGCACTGGACGTCCCGCGTGGAGCACTACATTTCCAGAGCCCTCGAACAGCCTCACAGCATTTCGGGTGAGTCCGACTTTGTCATGGCCCTTGTGTGAGCTGCCGTGGGAAAACACTGTGTTTGGAATACTTCGAGGACCTCGTACCTGAAGTCACTCTGCCCGAGGAGAAAGTCAGCATCTTACCATGCCGTGTCGCTAACGGCACGCCCAGCACGAACACAGGCCTGGAAGTAAGGCCCCGAGTGGCGGTGCAGAAGCGGAGGCGTGCAGCAGTTTCCATGAGGCGGAGGCCTCGGCTCTGGGCACCTTCAACGGCAGCAGGGTTTTCTGGACACCTAGGAGGCTGGCGCGGGCCCCCTGTTCCCGGCAGGAACACTGAGTACCGCCAGTCCCACCTGGGTCTGCTAAGCAACATCCAGGCCCGTAGCCCTTTAGAGCCCCTCTGTGTATGCCCAGCGTAGAGAAACGCGCTGCACTCTCCTTGGGAGCAGCTTAAGGTCCTCAGCACTCGCACACGTTCACGGACACCGTTCTGGCACGTCCCACATGGCGTCGAAGTCTTACGCATTACCCTCGGCTGAGCTGAACTCTGAGAAACCCTCGGCTTCGCATTCCACCTAGGACCTCCTGCCTGAAGTCACCGTGCCTCCCAGAGAGAGTCGGCTTGCGTTCTTACTGCCATGTAAGTCCCCTTCCTCCTGTGGCACTGCAGGCTTTGAATAGCCACAGGCCCAGAGGAGCAGCTACGGCGTTCCTTGGTTGAGGCAGTTCGCTTGATGCAGAACACCCTACTTCGAGAAGTTGATTCAGAGAAGGAAACTGAGGGTGACCTGTGTCTCTTTGGGCTTGTTAGAAACCACGGGGATGTCTGCTGAGTGCGCCCACGGAAACGGGGGCCTGCTGCAAGTAGCCTTGCTTTCCCGTTTGGAAGGCTGCGTTCATGCTGCCTTGAAGCTACCTGACATTCCCTGCTCTCGACAGGCCTGTTAGCCCTGTCAGAGTGCTTCGGGGAACGTTATGAGTCTGCTCTGTCTAAACCAGGTGCTTCCATGGCCGCGGCTCTGGTCCGCCTGCCAAGCTCTAGAGCTAGAGGGAACCTCAACGTGACAAGTTGCCTCCAGCGTAGGCCCCTAGTAGCCGTGCAGAAAGGGAGGCAGGCAGCTGTCTCCATGAGTTCTCAGTCGCTTAGAGGCTTTGTGTTAAAGGAAGTAGTACACTTTGGAGGACTCCTAGGCCCCTCGGGTATGCATCACTTTCCCTCCAAGTTCACCGAGTACCTCCAGACCCCTGTGGGGCGGCTGAGCACTTCGAGGCCCATTGGTTGAACCCCCCCACCCGCGGAGGCCCTCTGTGCGTGCCACGCGATGGGCTACACACTGGACGTCCCGCGAGGAGCGCTACATTTCCAGAGCCCTCGAACAGCCTCAGGACAGCATTTCGGGTGAGTCCGACTTTGTCATGGCCCTTGTGTGAGCTGCCGTGGGAAAACACTGAGCTTTGAATACTTCGAGGACCTCGTACCTGAAGTCACTCTGCCCGAGGAGAAAGTCAGCATCTTACCATGCCGTGTCGCTAACGGCACGCCCAGCACGAACACAGGCCTGGAAGTAAGGCCCCGAGTGGCGATGCAGAAGCGGAGGCGTGCAGCAGTTTCCATGAGGCGGAGACCTCGGCTCTGGGCACCTTCAACGGCAGCAGGGTTTTCTGGACACCTAGGAGGCTGGCGCGGGCCCCCTGTTCCCGGCAGGAACACTGAGTACCGCCAGTCCCACCTGGGTCTGCTAAGCAACATCCAGGCCCGTAGCCCTTTAGAGCCCCTCTGTGTATGCCCAGCGTAGAGAAACGCGCTACACTCTCCTTGGGAGCAGCTTAAGGTCCTCAGCACTCGCACACGTTCACGGACACCGTTCTGGCACGTCCCACATGGCGTCGAAGTCTTACGCATTACCCTCGGCTGAGCTGAACTCTGAGAAACCCTCGGCTTCGCATTCCACCTAGGACCTCCTGCCTGAAGTCACCGTGCCTCCCAGAGAGAGTCGGCTTGCGTTCTTACTGCCATGTACGTCCCCTTCCTCCTGTGGCACTGCAGGCTTTGAATAGCCACAGGCCCAGAGGAGCAGCTACGGCGTTCCTTGGTTGAGGCAGTTCGCTTGATGCAGAACACCCTACTTCGAGAAGTTGATTCAGGGAAGGAAACTGAGGGTGACCTGTGTCTCTTTGGGCTTGTTAGAAACCACGGGGATGTCTGTTGAGTGCGCCCACGGAAACGGGGGCCTGCTGCAAGTAGCCTTGCTTTCCCGTTTGGAAGGCTGCGTTCATGCTGCCTTGAAGCTACCTGACATTCCCTGCTCTCGACAGGCCTGTTAGCCCTGTCAGAGTGCTTCGGGGAACGTTATGAGTCTGCTCTGTCTAAACCAGGTGCTTCCATGGCCGCGGCTCTGGTCCGCCTGCCAAGCTCTAGAGCTAGAGGGAAACTCAACGTGACAAGTTGCCTCCAGCGTAGGCCCCTAGTAGCCGTGCAGAAAGGGAGGCAGGCAGCTGTCTCCATGAGTTCTCAGTCGCTTAGAGGCTTTGTGTTAAAGGAAGTAGTACACTTTGGAGGACTCCTAGGCCCCTCGGGTATGCATCACTTTCCCTCCAAGTTCACCGAGTACCTCCAGACCCCTGTGGGGCGGCTGAGCACTTCGAGGCCCATTGGTTGAACCCCCCCACCCGCCGAGGCCCTCTGTGCGTGCCGCGCGATGGGCTACGCACTGGACGTCCCGCGAGGAGCACTACATTTCCAGAGCCCTCGAACAGCCTCAGGACAGCATTTCGGGTGAGTCCGACTTTGTCATGGCCCTTGTGTGAGCTGCCGTGGGAAAACACTGTGTTTGGAATACTTCGAGGACCTCGTACCTGAAGTCACTCTGCCCGAGGAGAAAGTCAGCATCTTACCATGCCGTGTCGCTAACGGCACGCCCAGCACGAACACAGGCCTGGAAGTAAGGCCCCGAGTGGCGGTGCAGAAGCGGAGGCGTGCAGCAGTTTCCATGAGGCGGAGGCCTCGGCTCTGGGCACCTTCAACGGCAGCAGGGTTTTCTGGACACCTAGGAGGCTGGCGCGGGCCCCCTGTTCCCGGCAGGAACACTGAGTACCGCCAGTCCCACCTGGGTCTGCTAAGCAACATCCAGGCCCGTAGCCCTTTAGAGCCCCTCTGTGTATGCCCAGCGTAGGGAAACGCGCTGCACTCTCCTTGGGAGCAGCGTAAGGTACTCAGCACTCGCACACGTTCACGGACACCGTTCTGGCACGTCCCACATGGCGTCGAAGTCTTACGCATTACCCTCGGCTGAGCTGAACTCAGAGAAACCCTCGGCTTCGCAGTCAACCTAGGAGCTCCTGCCTGAAGTCACCGAGCCTTCCAGAGAGAGTCGGCTTGCGTTCTTACTGCCATGTACGTCCCCTTCCTCCTGTGGCACTGCAGGCTTTGAATAGCCACAGGCCCAGAGGAGCAGCTACGGCGTTCCTTGGTTGAGGCAGTTCGCTTGAAGCAGAACACCCTACTTCGAGAAGTTGATTCAGGGAAGGAAACTCAGGGTGACCTGTGTCTCTTTGGGCTTGTGAGAAACCACGGGGATGTCTGCTGAGTGCGCCCACGGAAACGGGGGCCTGCTGCAAGTAGCCTTGCTTTCCCGTTTGGAAGGCTGCGTTCATGCTGCCTTGAAGCTACCTGACATTCCCTGCTCTCGACAGGCCTGTTAGCCCTGTCAGAGTGCTTCGGGGAACGTTATGAGTCTGCTCTGTCTAAACCAGGTGCTTCCATGGCCGCGGCTCTGGTCCGCCTGCCAAGCTCTAGAGCTAGAGGGAACCTCAACGTGACAAGTTGCCTCCAGCGTAGGCCCCTAGTAGCCGTGCAGAAAGGGAGGCAGGCAGCTGTCTCCATGAGTTCTCAGTCGCTTAGAGGCTTTGTTTTAAAGGAAGTAGTACACTTTGGAGGACTCCTAGGCCCCTCGGGTATGCATCACATTCCCTCCAAGTTCACCGAGTACCTCCAGACCCCTGTGGGGCGGCTGAGCACTTCGAGGCCCATTGGTTGAACCCCCCCACCCGCGAGGCCCTCTGTGCGTGCCGCGCGATGGGCTACACACTGGACGTCCCGCGAGGAGCGCTACATTTCCAGAGCCCTCGAACAGCCTCAGGACAGCATTTCGGGTGAGTCCGACTTTGTCATGGCCCTTGTGTGAGCTGCCGTGGGAAAACACTGTGCTTTGAATTCTTCGAGGACCTCGTACCTGAAGTCACTCTGCCCGAGGAGAAAGTCAGCATCTTACCATGCCGTGTCGCTAACGGCACGCCCAGCACGAACACAGGCCTGGAAGTAAGGCCCCGAGTGGTGGTGCAGAAGCGGAGGCGTGCAGCAGTTTCCATGAGGCGGAGGCCTCGGCTCTGGGCACCTTCAACGGCAGCAGGGTTTTCTGGACACCTAGGAGGCTGGCGCGGGCCCCCTGTTCCCGGCAGGAACACTGAGTACCGCCAGTCCCACCTGGGTCTGCTAAGCAACATCCAGGCCCGTAGCCCTTTAGAGCCCCTCTGTGTATGCCCAGCGTAGGGAAACGCGCTGCACTCTCCTTGGGAGCAGCGTAAGGTACTCAGCACTCGCACACGTTCACGGACACCGTTCTGGCACGTCCCACATGGCGTCGAAGTCTTACGCATTACCCTAGGCTGAGCTGAACTTAGAGAAACCCTCGGCTTCGCAGTCCACCTAGGACCTCCTGCCTGAAGTCACCGAGCCTTCCAGAGAGAGTCGGCTTGCGTTCTTACTGCCATGTACGTCCCCTTCCTCCTGTGGCACTGCAGGCTTTGAATAGCCACAGGCCCAGAGGAGCAGCTACGGCGTTCCTTGGTTGAGGCAGTTCGCTTGAAGCAGAACACCCTACTTCGAGAAGTTGATTCAGGGAAGGAAACTCAGGGTGACCTGTGTCTCTTTGGGCTTGTGAGAAACCACGGGGATGTCTGCTGAGTGCGCCCACGGAAACGGGGGCCTGCTGCAAGTAGCCTTGCTTTCCCGTTTGGAAGGCTGCGTTCATGCTGCCTTGAAGCTACCTGACATTCCCTGCTCTCGACAGGCCTGTTAGCCCTGTCAGAGTGCTTCGGGGAACGTTATGAGTCTGCTCTGTCTAAACCAGGTGCTTCCATGGCCGCGGCTCTGGTCCGCCTGCCAAGCTCTAGAGCTAGAGGGAACCTCAACGTGACAAGTTGCCTCCAGCGTAGGCCCCTAGTAGCCGTGCAGAAAGGGAGGCAGGCAGCTGTCTCCATGAGTTCTCAGTCGCTTAGAGGCTTTGTTTTAAAGGAAGTAGTACACTTTGGAGGACTCCTAGGCCCCTCGGGTATGCATCACATTCCCTCCAAGTTCACCGAGTACCTCCAGACCCCTGTGGGGCGGCTGAGCACTTCGAGGCCCATTGGTTGAACCCCCCCACCCGCAAGGCCCTCTGTGCGTGCCGCGCGATGGGCTACACACTGGACGTCCCGCGAGGAGCGCTACATTTCCAGAGCCCTCGAACAGCCTCAGGACAGCATTTCGGGTGAGTCCGACTTTGTCATGGCCCTTGTGTGAGCTGCCGTGGGAAAACACTGTGCTTTGAATACTTCGAGGACCTCGTACCTGAAGTCACTCTGCCCGAGGAGAAAGTCAGCATCTTACCATGCCGTGTCGCTAACGGCACGCCCAGCACGAACACAGGCCTGGAAGTAAGGCCCCGAGTGGCGGTGCAGAAGCGGAGGCGTGCAGCAGTTTCCATGAGGCGGAGGCCTCGGCTCTGGGCACCTTCAACGGCAGCAGGGTTTTCTGGACACCTAGGAGGCTGGCGCGGGCCCCCTGTTCCCGGCAGGAACACTGAGTACCGCCAGTCCCACCTGGGTCTGCTAAGCAACATCCAGGCCCGTAGCCCTTTAGAGCCCCTCTGTGTATGCCCAGCGTAGAGAAACGCGCTGCACTCTCCTTGGGAGCAGCTTAAGGTCCTCAGCACTCGCACACGTTCACGGACACCGTTCTGGCACGTCCCACATGGCGTCGAAGTCTTACGCATTACCCTCGGCTGAGCTGAACTCTGAGAAACCCTCGGCTTCGCATTCCACCTAGGACCTCCTGCCTGAAGTCACCGTGCCTCCCAGAGAGAGTCGGCTTGCGTTCTTACTGCCATGTACGTCCCCTTCCTCCTGTGGCACTGCAGGCTTTGAATAGCCACAGGCCCAGAGGAGCAGCTACGGCGTTCCTTGGTTGAGGCAGTTCGCTTGATGCAGAACACCCTACTTCGAGAAGTTGATTCAGGGAAGGAAACTGAGGGTGACCTGTGTCTCTTTGGGCTTGTTAGAAACCACGGGGATGTCTGTTGAGTGCGCCCACGGAAACGGGGGCCTGCTGCAAGTAGCCTTGCTTTCCCGTTTGGAAGGCTGCGTTCATGCTGCCTTGAAGCTACCTGACATTCCCTGCTCTCGACAGGCCTGTTAACCCTGTCAGAGTGCTTCGGGGAACGTTATGAGTCTGCTCTGTCTAAACCAGGTGCTTCCATGGCCGCGGCTCTGGTCCGCCTGCCAAGCTCTAGAGCTAGAGGGAACCTCAACGTGACAAGTTGCCTCCAGCGTAGGCCCCTAGTAGCCGTGCAGAAAGGGAGGCAGGCAGCTGTCTCCATGAGTTCTCAGTCGCTTAGAGGCTTTGTGTTAAAGGAAGTAGTACACTTTGGAGGACTCCTAGGCCCCTCGGGTATGCATCACTTTCCCTCCAAGTTCACCGAGTACCTCCAGACCCCTGTGGGGCGGCTGAGCACTTCGAGGCCCATTAGTTGAACCCACCCACCCGCCGAGGCCCTCTGTGCGTGCCGCGCGATGGGCTACGCACTGGACGTCCCGCGAGGAGCACTACATTTCCAGAGCCCTCGAACAGCCTCAGGACAGCATTTCGGGTGAGTCCGACTTTGTCATGGCCCTTGTGTGAGCTGCCGTGGGAAAACACTGTGTTTGGAATACTTCGAGGACCTCGTACCTGAAGTCACTCTGCCCGAGGAGAAAGTCAGCATCTTACCATGCGGTGTCGCTAACGGCACGCCCAGCACGAACACAGGCCTGGAAGTAAGGCCCCGAGTGGCGGTGCAGAAGCGGAGGCGTGCAGCAGTTTCCATGAGGCGGAGGCCTCGGCTCTGGGCACCTTCAACGGCAGCAGGGTTTTCTGGACACCTAGGAGGCTGGCGCGGGCCCCCTGTTCCCGGCAGGAACACTGAGTACCGCCAGGCCCACCTGGGTCTGCTAAGCAACATCCAGGCCCGTAGCCCTTTAGAGCCCCTCTGTGTATGCCCAGCGTAGGGAAACGCGCTGCACTCTCCTTGGGAGCAGCGTAAGGTACTCAGCACTCGCACACGTTCACGGACACCGTTCTGGCACGTCCCACATGGCGTCGAAGTCTTACGCATTACCCTCGGCTGAGCTGAACTCAGAGAAACCCTCGGCTTCGCAGTCCACCTAGGACCTCCTGCCTGAAGTCACCGAGCCTTCCAGAGAGAGTCGGCTTGCGTTCTTACTGCCATGTACGTCCCCTTCCTCCTGTGGCACTGCAGGCTTTGAATAGCCACAGGCCCAGAGGAGCAGCTACGGCGTTCCTTGGTTGAGGCAGTTTGCTTGATGCAGAACACCCTACTTCGAGAAGTTGATTCAGGGAAGGAAACTGAGGGTGACCTGTGTCTCTTTGGGCTTGTTAGAAACCACGGGGATGTCTGTTGAGTGCGCCCACGGAAACGGGGGCCTGCTGCAAGTAGCCTTGCTTTCCCGTTTGGAAGGCTGCGTTCATGCTGCCTTGAAGCTACCTGACATTCCCTGCTCTCGACAGGCCTGTTAACCCTGTCAGAGTGCTTCGGGGAACGTTATGAGTCTGCTCTGTCTAAACCAGGTGCTTCCATGGCCGCGGCTCTGGTCCGCCTGCCAAGCTCTAGAGCTAGAGGGAACCTCAACGTGACAAGTTGCCTCCAGCGTAGGCCCCTAGTAGCCGTGCAGAAAGGGAGGCAGGCAGCTGTCTCCATGAGTTCTCAGTCGCTTAGAGGCTTTGTGTTAAAGGAAGTAGTACACTTTGGAGGACTCCTAGGCCCCTCGGGTATGCATCACTTTCCCTCCAAGTTCACCGAGTACCTCCAGACCCCTGTGGGGCGGCTGAGCACTTCGAGGCCCATTGGTTGAACCCACCCACCCGCCGAGGCCCTCTGTGCGTGCCGCGCGATGGGCTACGCACTGGACGTCCCGCGAGGAGCACTACATTTCCAGAGCCCTCGAACAGCCTCAGGACAGCATTTCGGGTGAGTCCGACTTTGTCATGGCCCTTGTGTGAGCTGCCGTGGGAAAACACTGTGTTTGGAATACTTCGAGGACCTCGTACCTGAAGTCACTCTGCCCGAGGAGAAAGTCAGCATCTTACCATGCCGTGTCGCTAACGGCACGCCCAGCACGAACACAGGCCTGGAAGTAAGGCCCCGAGTGGCGGTGCAGAAGCGGAGGCGTGCAGCAGTTTCCATGAGGCGGAGGCCTCGGCTCTGGGCACCTTCAACGGCAGCAGGGTTTTCTGGACACCTAGGAGGCTGGCGCGGGCCCCCTGTTCCCGGCAGGAACACTGAGTACCGCCAGGCCCACCTGGGTCTGCTAAGCAACATCCAGGCCCGTAGCCCTTTAGAGCCCCTCTGTGTATGCCCAGCGTAGGGAAACGCGCTGCACTCTCCTTGGGAGCAGCGTAAGGTACTCAGCACTCGCACACGTTCACGGACACCGTTCTGGCACGTCCCACATGGCGTCGAAGTCTTACGCATTACCCTCGGCTGAGCTGAACTCAGAGAAACCCTCGGCTTCGCAGTCCACCTAGGACCTCCTGCCTGAAGTCACCGAGCCTTCCAGAGAGAGTCGGCTTGCGTTCTTACTGCCATGTACGTCCCCTTCCTCCTGTGGCACTGCAGGCTTTGAATAGCCACAGGCCCAGAGGAGCAGCTACGGCGTTCCTTGGTTGAGGCAGTTCGCTTGAAGCAGAACACCCTACTTCGAGAAGTTGATTCAGGGAAGGAAACTCAGGGTGACCTGTGTCTCTTTGGGCTTGTGAGAAACCACGGCGATGTCTGCTGAGTGCGCCCACGGAAACAGGGGCCTGCTGCAATTAGCCTTGCTTTCCCGTTTGGAAGGCTGCGTTCATGCTGCCTTGAAGCTACCTGACATTCCCTGCTCTCGACAGGCCTGTTAGCCCTGTCAGAGTGCTTCGGGGAACGTTATGAGTCTGCTCTGTCTAAACCAGGTGCTTCCATTGCCGCGGCTCTGGTCCGCCTGCCAAGCTCTAGAGCTAGAGGGAACCTCAACGTGACAAGTTGCCTCCAGCGTAGGCCCCTAGTAGCCGTGCAGAAAGGGAGGCAGGCAGCTGTCTCCATGAGTTCTCAGTCGCTTAGAGGCTTTGTTTTAAAGGAAGTAGTACACTTTGGAGGACTCCTAGGCCCCTCGGGTATGCATCACATTCCCTCCAAGTTCACCGAGTACCTCCAGACCCCTGTGGGGCGGCTGAGCACTTCGAGGCCCATTGGTTGAACCCCCCCACCCGCGAGGCCCTCTGTGCGTGCCGCGCGATGGGCTACACACTGGACGTCCCGCGAGGAGCGCTACATTTCCAGAGCCCTCGAACAGCCTCAGGACAGCATTTCGGGTGAGTCCGACTTTGTCATGGCCCTTGTGTGAGCTGCCGTGGGAAAACACTGTGCTTTGAATTCTTCGAGGACCTCGTACCTGAAGTCACTCTGCCCGAGGAGAAAGTCAGCATCTTACCATGCCGTGTCGCTAACGGCACGCCCAGCACGAACACAGGCCTGGAAGTAAGGCCCCGAGTGGCGGTGCAGAAGCGGAGGCGTGCAGCAGTTTCCATGAGGCGGAGGCCTCGGCTCTGGGCACCTTCAACGGCAGCAGGGTTTTCTGGACACCTAGGAGGCTGGCGCGGGCCCCCTGTTCCCGGCAGGAACACTGAGTACCGCCAGTCCCACCTGGGTCTGCTAAGCAACATCCAGGCCCGTAGCCCTTTAGAGCCCCTCTGTGTATGCCCAGCGTAGGGAAACGCGCTGCACTCTCCTTGGGAGCAGCGTAAGGTACTCAGCACTCGCACACGTTCACGGACACCGTTCTGGCACGTCCCACATGGCGTCGAAGTCTTACGCATTACCCTAGGCTGAGCTGAACTCAGAGAAACCCTCGGCTTCGCAGTCCACCTAGGACCTCCTGCCTGAAGTCACCGAGCCTTCCAGAGAGAGTCGGCTTGCGTTCTTACTGCCATGTACGTCCCCTTCCTCCTGTGGCACTGCAGGCTTTGAATAGCCACAGGCCCAGAGGAGCAGCTACGGCGTTCCTTGGTTGAGGCAGTTCGCTTGAAGCAGAACACCCTACTTCGAGAAGTTGATTCAGGGAAGGAAACTCAGGGTGACCTGTGTCTCTTTGGGCTTGTGAGAAACCACGGGGATGTCTGCTGAGTGCGCCCACGGAAACGGGGGCCTGCTGCAAGTAGCCTTGCTTTCCCGTTTGGAAGGCTGCGTTCATGCTGCCTTGAAGCTACCTGACATTCCCTGCTCTCGACAGGCCTGTTAGCCCTGTCAGAGTGCTTCGGGGAACGTTATGAGTCTGCTCTGTCTAAACCAGGTGCTTCCATGGCCGCGGCTCTGGTCCGCCTGCCAAGCTCTAGAGCTAGAGGGAACCTCAACGTGACAAGTTGCCTCCAGCGTAGGCCCCTAGTAGCCGTGCAGAAAGGGAGGCAGGCAGCTGTCTCCATGAGTTCTCAGTCGCTTAGAGGCTTTGTTTTAAAGGAAGTAGTACACTTTGGAGGACTCCTAGGCCCCTCGGGTATGCATCACATTCCCTCCAAGTTCACCGAGTACCTCCAGACCCCTGTGGGGCGGCTGAGCACTTCGAGGCCCATTGGTTGAACCCCCCCACCCGCGAGGCCCTCTGTGCGTGCCGCGCGATGGGCTACACACTGGACGTCCCGCGAGGAGCGCTACATTTCCAGAGCCCTCGAACAGCCTCAGGACAGCATTTCGGGTGAGTCCGACTTTGTCATGGCCCTTGTGTGAGCTGCCGTGGGAAAACACTGTGCTTTGAATACTTCGAGGACCTCGTACCTGAAGTCACTCTGCCCGAGGAGAAAGTCAGCATCTTACCATGCCGTGTCGCTAACGGCACGCCCAGCACGAACACAGGCCTGGAAGTAAGGCCCCGAGTGGCGGTGCAGAAGCGGAGGCGTGCAGCAGTTTCCATGAGGCGGAGGCCTCGGCTCTGGGCACCTTCAACGGCAGCAGGGTTTTCTGGACACCTAGGAGGCTGGCGCGGGCCCCCTGTTCCCGGCAGGAACACTGAGTACCGCCAGTCCCACCTGGGTCTGCTAAGCAACATCCAGGCCCGTAGCCCTTTAGAGCCCCTCTGTGTATGCCCAGCGTAGAGAAACGCGCTGCACTCTCCTTGGGAGCAGCTTAAGGTCCTCAGCACTCGCACACGTTCACGGACACCGTTCTGGCACGTCCCACATGGCGTCGAAGTCTTACGCATTACCCTCGGCTGAGCTGAACTCTGAGAAACCCTCGGCTTCGCATTCCACCTAGGACCTCCTGCCTGAAGTCACCGTGCCTCCCAGAGAGAGTCGGCTTGCGTTCTTACTGCCATGTACGTCCCCTTCCTCCTGTGGCACTGCAGGCTTTGAATAGCCACAGGCCCAGAGGAGCAGCTACGGCGTTCCTTGGTTGAGGCAGTTCGCTTGATGCAGAACACCCTACTTCGAGAAGTTGATTCAGGGAAGGAAACTGAGGGTGACCTGTGTCTCTTTGGGCTTGTTAGAAACCACGGGGATGTCTGTTGAGTGCGCCCACGGAAACGGGGGCCTGCTGCAAGTAGCCTTGCTTTCCCGTTTGGAAGGCTGCGTTCATGCTGCCTTGAAGCTACCTGACATTCCCTGCTCTCGACAGGCCTGTTAACCCTGTCAGAGTGCTTCGGGGAACGTTATGAGTCTGCTCTGTCTAAACCAGGTGCTTCCATGGCCGCGGCTCTGGTCCGCCTGCCAAGCTCTAGAGCTAGAGGGAACCTCAACGTGACAAGTTGCCTCCAGCGTAGGCCCCTAGTAGCCGTGCAGAAAGGGAGGCAGGCAGCTGTCTCCATGAGTTCTCAGTCGCTTAGAGGCTTTGTGTTAAAGGAAGTAGTACACTTTGGAGGACTCCTAGGCCCCTCGGGTATGCATCACTTTCCCTCCAAGTTCACCGAGTACCTCCAGACCCCTGTGGGGCGGCTGAGCACTTCGAGGCCCATTGGTTGAACCCACCCACCCGCCGAGGCCCTCTGTGCGTGCCGCGCGATGGGCTACGCACTGGACGTCCCGCGAGGAGCACTACATTTCCAGAGCCCTCGAACAGCCTCAGGACAGCATTTCGGGTGAGTCCGACTTTGTCATGGCCCTTGTGTGAGCTGCCGTGGGAAAACACTGTGTTTGGAATACTTCGAGGACCTCGTACCTGAAGTCACTCTGCCCGAGGAGAAAGTCAGCATCTTACCATGCGGTGTCGCTAACGGCACGCCCAGCACGAACACAGGCCTGGAAGTAAGGCCCCGAGTGGCGGTGCAGAAGCGGAGGCGTGCAGCAGTTTCCATGAGGCGGAGGCCTCGGCTCTGGGCACCTTCAACGGCAGCAGGGTTTTCTGGACACCTAGGAGGCTGGCGCGGGCCCCCTGTTCCCGGCAGGAACACTGAGTACCGCCAGGCCCACCTGGGTCTGCTAAGCAACATCCAGGCCCGTAGCCCTTTAGAGCCCCTCTGTGTATGCCCAGCGTAGGGAAACGCGCTGCACTCTCCTTGGGAGCAGCGTAAGGTACTCAGCACTCGCACACGTTCACGGACACCGTTCTGGCACGTCCCACATGGCGTTGAAGTCTTACGCATTACCCTCGGCTGAGCTGAACTCAGAGAAACCCTCGGCTTCGCAGTCCACCTAGGACCTCCTGCCTGAAGTCACCGAGCCTTCCAGAGAGAGTCGGCTTGCGTTCTTACTGCCATGTACGTCCCCTTCCTCCTGTGGCACTGCAGGCTTTGAATAGCCACAGGCCCAGAGGAGCAGCTACGGCGTTCCTTGGTTGAGGCAGTTCGCTTGATGCAGAACACCCTACTTCGAGAAGTTGATTCAGGGAAGGAAACTGAGGGTGACCTGTGTCTCTTTGGGCTTGTTAGAAACCACGGGGATGTCTGTTGAGTGCGCCCACGGAAACGGGGGCCTGCTGCATGTAGCCTTGCTTTCCCGTTTGGAAGGCTGCGTTCATGCTGCCTTGAAGCTACCTGACATTCCCTGCTCTCGACAGGCCTGTTAACCCTGTCAGAGTGCTTCGGGGAACGTTATGAGTCTGCTCTGTCTAAACCAGGTGCTTCCATGGCCGCGGCTCTGGTCCGCCTGCCAAGCTCTAGAGCTAGAGGGAACCTCAACGTGACAAGTTGCCTCCAGCGTAGGCCCCTAGTAGCCGTGCAGAAAGGGAGGCAGGCAGCTGTCTCCATGAGTTCTCAGTCGCTTAGAGGCTTTGTGTTAAAGGAAGTAGTACACTTTGGAGGACTCCTAGGCCCCTCGGGTATGCATCACTTTCCCTCCAAGTTCACTGAGTACCTCCAGACCCCTGTGGGGCGGCTGAGCACTTCGAGGCCCATTGGTTGAACCCCCCCACCCGCCGAGGCCCTCTGTGCGTGCCGCGCGATGGGCTACGCACTGGACGTCCCGCGAGGAGCACTACATTTCCAGAGCCCTCGAACAGCCTCAGGACAGCATTTCGGGTGAGTCCGACTTTGTCATGGCCCTTGTGTGAGCTGCCGTGGGAAAACACTGTGTTTGGAATACTTCGAGGACCTCGTACCTGAAGTCACTCTGCCCGAGGAGAAAGTCAGCATCTTACCATGCCGTGTCGCTAACGGCACGCCCAGCACGAACACAGGCCTGGAAGTAAGGCCCCGAGTGGCGGTGCAGAAGCGGAGGCGTGCAGCAGTTTCCATGAGGCGGAGGCCTCGGCTTTGGGCACCTTCAACGGCAGCAGGGTTTTCTGGACACCTCGGAGGCTGGCGCGGGCCCCCTGTTCCCGGCAGGAACACTGAGTACCGCCAGGCCCACCTGGGTCTGCTAAGCAACATCCAGGCCCGTAGCCCTTTAGAGCCCCTCTGTGTATGCCCAGCGTAGGGAAACGCGCTGCACTCTCCTTGGGAGCAGCGTAAGGTACTCAGCACTCGCACACGTTCACGGACACCGTTCTGGCACGTCCCACATGGCGTCGAAGTCTTACGCATTACCCTCGGCTGAGCTGAACTCAGAGAAACCCTCGGCTTCGCAGTCCACCTAGGACCTCCTGCCTGAAGTCACCGAGCCTTCCAGAGAGAGTCGGCTTGCGTTCTTACTGCCATGTACGTCCCCTTCCTCCTGTGGCACTGCAGGCTTTGAATAGCCACAGGCCCAGAGGAGCAGCTACGGCGTTCCTTGGTTGAGGCAGTTCGCTTGAAGCAGAACACCCTACTTCGAGAAGTTGATTCAGGGAAGGAAACTCAGGGTGACCTGTGTCTCTTTGGGCTTGTGAGAAACCACGGGGATGTCTGCTGAGTGCGCCCACGGAAACAGGGGCCTGCTGCAATTAGCCTTGCTTTCCCATTTGGAAGGCTGCGTTCATGCTGCCTTGAAGCTACCTGACATTCCCTGCTCTCGACAGGCCTGTTAGCCCTGTCAGAGTGCTTCGGGGAACGTTATGAGTCTGCTCTGTCTAAACCAGGTGCTTCCATGGCCGCGGCTCTGGTCCGCCTGCCAAGCTCTAGAGCTAGAGGGAACCTCAACGTGACAAGTTGCCTCCAGCGTAGGCCCCTAGTAGCCGTGCAGAAAGGGAGGCAGGCAGCTGTCTCCATGAGTTCTCAGTCGCTTAGAGGCTTTGTTTTAAAGGAAGTAGTACACTTTGGAGGACTCCTAGTCCCCTCGGGTATGCATCACATTCCCTCCAAGTTCACCGAGTACCTCCAGACCCCTGTGGGGCGGCTGAGCACTTCGAGGCCCATTGGTTGAACCCCCCCACCCGCGAGGCCCTCTGTGCGTGCCGCGCGATGGGCTACACACTGGACGTCCCGCGAGGAGCGCTACATTTCCAGAGCCCTCGAACAGCCTCAGGACAGCATTTCGGGTGAGTCCGACTTTGTCATGGCCCTTGTGTGAGCTGCCGTGGGAAAACACTGTGCTTTGAATACTTCGAGGACCTCGTACCTGAAGTCACTCTGCCCGAGGAGAAAGTCAGCATCTTACCATGCCGTGTCGCTAACGGCACGCCCAGCACGAACACAGGCCTGGAAGTAAGGCCCCGAGTGGCGATGCAGAAGCGGAGGCGTGCAGCAGTTTCCATGAGGCGGAGGCCTCGGCTCTGGGCACCTTCAACGGCAGCAGGGTTTTCTGGACACCTAGGAGGCTGGCGCGGGCCCCCTGTTCCCGGCAGGAACACTGAGTACCGCCAGTCCCACCTGGGTCTGCTAAGCAACATCCAGGCCCGTAGCCCTTTAGAGCCCCTCTGTGTATGCCCAGCGTAGAGAAACGCGCTGCACTCTCCTTGGGAGCAGCTTAAGGTCCTCAGCACTCGCACACGTTCACGGACACCGTTCTGGCACGTCCCACATGGCGTCGAAGTCTTACGCATTACCCTCGGCTGAGCTGAACTCAGAGAAACCCTCGGCTTCGCAGTCCACCTAGGACCGCCTGCCTGAAGTCACCGTGCCTCCCAGAGAGAATCGGCTTGCGTTCTTACTGCCATGTACGTCCCCTTCCTCCTGTGGCACTGCAGGCTTTGAATAGCCACAGGCCCAGAGGAGCAGCTACGGCGTTCCTTGGTTGAGGCAGTTCGCTTGAAGCAGAACACCCTACTTCGAGAAGTTGATTCAGGGAAGGAAACTCAGGGTGACCTGTGTCTCTTTGGGCTTGTTAGAAACCACGGGGATGTCTGCTGAGTGCGCCCACGGAAACGGGGGCCTGCTGCAAGTAGCCTTGCTTTCCCGTTTGGAAGGCTGCGTTCATGCTGCCTTGAAGCTACCTGACATTCCCTGCTCTCGACAGGCCTGTTAGCCCTGTCAGAGTGCTTCGGGGAACGTTATGAGTCTGCTCTGTCTAAACCAGGTGCTTCCATGGCCGCGGCTCTGGTCCGCCTGCCAAGCTCTAGAGCTAGAGGGAACCTCAACGTGACAAGTTGCCTCCAGCGTAGGCCCCTAGTAGCCGTGCAGAAAGGGAGGCAGGCAGCTGTCTCCATGAGTTCTCAGTCGCTTAGAGGCTTTGTTTTAAAGGAAGTAGTACACTTTGGAGGA
The DNA here is from genome assembly GCF_964374135.1 of Grampus griseus. Lineage (NCBI taxonomy): Eukaryota > Metazoa > Chordata > Mammalia > Artiodactyla > Delphinidae > Grampus > Grampus griseus. Next base: position 29,607,456 of record NC_139005.1, on the reverse strand, counting down.
CTCCTAGGCCCCTCGGGTATGCATCACATTCCCTCCAAGTTCACCGAGTACCTCCAGACCCCTGTGGGGCGGCTGAGCACTTCGAGGCCCATTGGTTGAACCCCCCCACCCGCGAGGCCCTCTGTGCGTGCCGCGCGATGGGCTACACACTGGACGTCCCGCGAGGAGCGCTACATTTCCAGAGCCCTCGAACAGCCTCAGGACAGCATTTCGGGTGAGTCCGACTTTGTCATGGCCCTTGTGTGAGCTGCCGTGGGAAAACACTGTGCTTTGAATACTTCGAGGACCTCGTACCTGAAGTCACTCTGCCCGAGGAGAAAGTCAGCATCTTACCATGCCGTGTCGCTAACGGCACGCCCAGCACGAACACAGGCCTGGAAGTAAGGCCCCGAGTGGCGGTGCAGAAGCGGAGGCGTGCAGCAGTTTCCATGAGGCGGAGGCCTCGGCTCTGGGCACCTTCAACGGCAGCAGGGTTTTCTGGACACCTAGGAGGCTGGCGCGGGCCCCCTGTTCCCGGCAGGAACACTGAGTACCGCCAGTCCCACCTGGGTCTGCTAAGCAACATCCAGGCCCGTAGCCCTTTAGAGCCCCTCTGTGTATGCCCAGCGTAGAGAAACGCGCTGCACTCTCCTTGGGAGCAGCTTAAGGTCCTCAGCACTCGCACACGTTCACGGACACCGTTCTGGCACGTCCCACATGGCGTCGAAGTCTTACGCATTACCCTCGGCTGAGCTGAACTCTGAGAAACCCTCGGCTTCGCATTCCACCTAGGACCTCCTGCCTGAAGTCACCGTGCCTCCCAGAGAGAGTCGGCTTGCGTTCTTACTGCCATGTACGTCCCCTTCCTCCTGTGGCACTGCAGGCTTTGAATAGCCACAGGCCCAGAGGAGCAGCTACGGCGTTCCTTGGTTGAGGCAGTTCGCTTGATGCAGAACACCCTACTTCGAGAAGTTGATTCAGGGAAGGAAACTGAGGGTGACCTGTGTCTCTTTGGGCTTGTTAGAAACCACGGGGATGTCTGTTGAGTGCGCCCACGGAAACGGGGGCCTGCTGCAAGTAGCCTTGCTTTCCCGTTTGGAAGGCTGCGTTCATGCTGCCTTGAAGCTACCTGACATTCCCTGCTCTCGACAGGCCTGTTAGCCCTGTCAGAGTGCTTCGGGGAACGTTATGAGTCTGCTCTGTCTAAACCAGGTGCTTCCATGGCCGCGGCTCTGGTCCGCCTGCCAAGCTCTAGAGCTAGAGGGAACCTCAACGTGACAAGTTGCCTCCAGCGTAGGCCCCTAGTAGCCGTGCAGAAAGGGAGGCAGGCAGCTGTCTCCATGAGTTCTCAGTCGCTTAGAGGCTTTGTTTTAAAGGAAGTAGTACACTTTGGAGGACTCCTAGGCCCCTCGGGTATGCATCACATTCCCTCCAAGTTCACCGAGTACCTCCAGACCCCTGTGGGGCGGCTGAGCACTTCGAGGCCCATTGGTTGAACCCCCCCACCCGCGAGGCCCTCTGTGCGTGCCGCGCGATGGGCTACACACTGGACGTCCCGCGAGGAGCGCTACATTTCCAGAGCCCTCGAACAGCCTCAGGACAGCATTTCGGGTGAGTCCGACTTTGTCATGGCCCTTGTGTGAGCTGCCGTGGGAAAACACTGTGCTTTGAATACTTCGAGGACCTCGTACCTGAAGTCACTCTGCCCGAGGAGAAAGTCAGCATCTTACCATGCCGTGTCGCTAACGGCACGCCCAGCACGAACACAGGCCTGGAAGTAAGGCCCCGAGTGGCGGTGCAGAAGCGGAGGCGTGCAGCAGTTTCCATGAGGCGGAGGCCTCGGCTCTGGGCACCTTCAACGGCAGCAGGGTTTTCTGGACACCTAGGAGGCTGGCGCGGGCCCCCTGTTCCCGGCAGGAACACTGAGTACCGCCAGTCCCACCTGGGTCTGCTAAGCAACATCCAGGCCCGTAGCCCTTTAGAGCCCCTCTGTGTATGCCCAGCGTAGAGAAACGCGCTGCACTCTCCTTGGGAGCAGCTTAAGGTCCTCAGCACTCGCACACGTTCACGGACACCGTTCTGGCACGTCCCACATGGCGTCGAAGTCTTACGCATTACCCTCGGCTGAGCTGAACTCTGAGAAACCCTCGGCTTCGCATTCCACCTAGGACCTCCTGCCTGAAGTCACCGTGCCTCCCAGAGAGAGTCGGCTTGCGTTCTTACTGCCATGTACGTCCCCTTCCTCCTGTGGCACTGCAGGCTTTGAATAGCCACAGGCCCAGAGGAGCAGCTACGGCGTTCCTTGGTTGAGGCAGTTCGCTTGATGCAGAACACCCTACTTCGAGAAGTTGATTCAGGGAAGGAAACTGAGGGTGACCTGTGTCTCTTTGGGCTTGTTAGAAACCACGGGGATGTCTGTTGAGTGCGCCCACGGAAACGGGGGCCTGCTGCAAGTAGCCTTGCTTTCCCGTTTGGAAGGCTGCGTTCATGCTGCCTTGAAGCTACCTGACATTCCCTGCTCTCGACAGGCCTGTTAGCCCTGTCAGAGTGCTTCGGGGAACGTTATGAGTCTGCTCTGTCTAAACCAGGTGCTTCCATGGCCGCGGCTCTGGTCCGCCTGCCAAGCTCTAGAGCTAGAGGGAACCTCAACGTGACAAGTTGCCTCCAGCGTAGGCCCCTAGTAGCCGTGCAGAAAGGGAGGCAGGCAGCTGTCTCCATGAGTTCTCAGTCGCTTAGAGGCTTTGTGTTAAAGGAAGTAGTACACTTTGGAGGACTCCTAGGCCCCTCGGGTATGCATCACTTTCCCTCCAAGTTCACCGAGTACCTCCAGACCCCTGTGGGGCGGCTGAGCACTTCGAGGCCCATTGGTTGAACCCCCCCACCCGCCGAGGCCCTCTGTGCGTGCCGCGCGATGGGCTACGCACTGGACGTCCCGCGAGGAGCGCTACATTTCCAGAGCCCTCGAACAGCCTCAGGACAGCATTTCGGGTGAGTCCGACTTTGTCATGGCCCTTGTGTGAGCTGCCGTGGGAAAACACTGTGTTTGGAATACTTCGAGGACCTCGTACCTGAAGTCACTCTGCCCGAGGAGAAAGTCAGCATCTTACCATGCCGTGTCGCTAACGGCACGCCCAGCACGAACACAGGCCTGGAAGTAAGGCCCCGAGTGGCGGTGCAGAAGCGGAGGCGTGCAGCAGTTTCCATGAGGCGGAGGCCTCGGCTCTGGGCACCTTCAACGGCAGCAGGGTTTTCTGGACACCTAGGAGGCTGGCGCGGGCCCCCTGTTCCCGGCAGGAACACTGAGTACCGCCAGTCCCACCTGGGTCTGCTAAGCAACATCCAGGCCCGTAGCCCTTTAGAGCCCCTCTGTGTATGCCCAGCGTAGGGAAACGCGCTGCACTCTCCTTGGGAGCAGCGTAAGGTACTCAGCACTCGCACACGTTCACGGACACCGTTCTGGCACGTCCCACATGGCGTCGAAGTCTTACGCATTACCCTCGGCTGAGCTGAACTCAGAGAAACCCTCGGCTTCGCAGTCCACCTAGGACCTCCTGCCTGAAGTCACCGAGCCTTCCAGAGAGAGTCGGCTTGCGTTCTTACTGCCATGTACGTCCCCTTCCTCCTGTGGCACTGCAGGCTTTGAATAGCCACAGGCCCAGAGGAGCAGCTACGGCGTTCCTTGGTTGAGGCAGTTCGCTTGAAGCAGAACACCCTACTTCGAGAAGTGGATTCAGGGAAGGAAACTCAGGGTGACCTGTGTCTCTTTGGGCTTGTGAGAAACCACGGGGATGTCTGCTGAGTGCGCCCACGGAAACAGGGGCCTGCTGCAATTAGCCTTGCTTTCCCGTTTGGAAGGCTGCGTTCATGCTGCCTTGAAGCTACCTGACATTCCCTGCTCTCGACAGGCCTGTTAGCCCTGTCAGAGTGCTTCGGGGAACGTTATGAGTCTGCTCTGTCTAAACCAGGTGCTTCCATGGCCGTGGCTCTGGTCCGCCTGCCAAGCTCTAGAGCTAGAGGGAACCTCAACGTGACAAGTTGCCTCCAGCGTAGGCCCCTAGTAACCTTGCAGAAAGGGAGGCAGGCAGCTGTCTCCATGAGTTCTCAGTCGCTTAGAGGCTTTGTGTTAAAGGAAGTAGTACACTTTGGAGGACTCCTAGGCCCCTCGGGTATGCATCACTTTCCCTCCAAGTTCACCGAGTACCTCCAGACCCCTGTGGGGCGGCTGAGCACTTCGAGGCCCATTGGTTGAACCCCCCCCACCCGCGGAGGCCCTCTGTGCGTGCCGCGCGATGGGCTACACACTGGACGTCCCGCGAGGAGCGCTACATTTCCAGAGCCCTCGAACAGCCTCAGGACAGCATTTCGGGTGAGTCCGACTTTGTCATGGCCCTTGTGTGAGCTGCCGTGGGAAAACACTGTGCTTTGAATACTTCGAGGACCTCGTACCTGAAGTCACTCTGCCCGAGGAGAAAGTCAGCATCTTACCATGCCGTGTCGCTAACGGCACGCCCAGCACGAACACAGGCCTGGAAGTAAGGCCCCGAGTGGCGATGCAGAAGCGGAGGCGTGCAGCAGTTTCCATGAGGCGGAGGCCTCAGCTCTGGGCACCTTCAACGGCAGCAGGGTTTTCTGGACACCTAGGAGGCTGGCGCGGGCCCCCTGTTCCCGGCAGGAACACTGAGTACCGCCAGTCCCACCTGGGTCTGCTAAGCAACATCCAGGCCCGTAGCCCTTTAGAGCCCCTCTGTGTATGCCCAGCGTAGAGAAACGCGCTGCACTCTCCTTGGGAGCAGCTTAAGGTCCTCAGCACTCGCACACGTTCACGGACACCGTTCTGGCACGTCCCACATGGCGTCGAAGTCTTACGCATTACCCTCGGCTGAGCTGAACTCAGAGAAACCCTCGGCTTCGCAGTCCACCTAGGACCTCCTGCCTGAAGTCACCGTGCCTCCCAGAGAGAATCGGCTTGCGTTCTTACTGCCATGTACGTCCCCTTCCTCCTGTGGCACTGCAGGCTTTGAATAGCCACAGGCCCAGAGGAGCAGCTACGGCGTTCCTTGGTTGAGGCAGTTCGCTTGAAGCAGAACACCCTACTTCGAGAAGTTGATTCAGGGAAGGAAACTCAGGGTGACCTGTGTCTCTTTGGGCTTGTTAGAAACCACGGGGATGTCTGCTGAGTGCGCCCACGGAAACGGGGGCCTGCTGCAAGTAGCCTTGCTTTCCCGTTTGGAAGGCTGCGTTCATGCTGCCTTGAAGCTACCTGACATTCCCTGCTCTCGACAGGCCTGTTAGCCCTGTCAGAGTGCTTCGGGGAACGTTATGAGTCTGCTCTGTCTAAACCAGGTGCTTCCATGGCCGCGGCTCTGGTCCGCCTGCCAAGCTCTAGAGCTAGAGGGAACCTCAACGTGACAAGTTGCCTCCAGCGTAGGCCCCTAGTAGCCGTGCAGAAAGGGAAGCAGGCAGCTGTCTCCATGAGTTCTCAGTCGCTTAGAGGCTTTGTTTTAAAGGAAGTAGTACACTTTGGAGGACTCCTAGGCCCCTCGGGTATGCATCACATTCCCTCCAAGTTCACCGAGTACCTCCAGACCCCTGTGGGGCGGCTGAGCACTTCGAGGCCCATTGGTTGAACCCCCCCACCCGCGAGGCCCTCTGTGCGTGCCGCGCGATGGGCTACACACTGGACGTCCCGCGAGGAGCGCTACATTTCCAGAGCCCTCGAACAGCCTCAGGACAGCATTTCGGGTGAGTCCGACTTTGTCATGGCCCTTGTGTGAGCTGCCGTGGGAAAACACTGTGCTTTGAATACTTCGAGGACCTCGTACCTGAAGTCACTCTGCACGAGGAGAAAGTCAGCATCTTACCATGCCGTGTCGCTAACGGCACGCCCAGCACGAACACAGGCCTGGAAGTACGGCCCCGAGTGGCGGTGCAGAAGCGGAGGCGTGCAGCAGTTTCCATGAGGCGGAGGCCTCGGCTCTGGGCACCTTCAACGGCAGCAGGGTTTTCTGGACACCTAGGAGGCTGGCGCGGGCCCCCTGTTCCCGGCAGGAACACTGAGTACCGCCAGTCCCACCTGGGTCTGCTAAGCAACATCCAGGCCCGTAGCCCTTTAGAGCCCCTCTGTGTATGCCCAGCGTAGGGAAACGCGCTGCACTCTCCTTGGGAGCAGCGTAAGGTACTCAGCACTCGCACACGTTCACGGACACCGTTCTGGCACGTCCCACATGGCGTCGAAGTCTTACGCATTACCCTCGGCTGAGCTGAACTCAGAGAAACCCTCGGCTTCGCAGTCCACCTAGGACCTCCTGCCTGAAGTCACCGAGCCTTCCAGAGAGAGTCGGCTTGCGTTCTTACTGCCATGTACGTCCCCTTCCTCCTGTGGCACTGCAGGCTTTGAATAGCCACAGGCCCAGAGGAGCAGCTACGGCGTTCCTTGGTTGAGGCAGTTCGCTTGAAGCAGAACACCCTACTTCGAGAAGTTGATTCAGGGAAGGAAACTCAGGGTGACCTGTGTCTCTTTGGGCTTGTGAGAAACCACGGGGATGTCTGCTGAGTGCGCCCACGGAAACAGGGGCCTGCTGCAATTAGCCTTGCTTTCCCGTTTGGAAGGCTGCGTTCATGCTGCCTTGAAGCTACCTGACATTCCCTGCTCTCGACAGGCCTGTTAGCCCTGTCAGAGTGCTTCGGGGAACGTTATGAGTCTGCTCTGTCTAAACCAGGTGCTTCCATGGCCGCGGCTCTGGTCCGCCTGCCAAGCTCTAGAGCTAGAGGGAACCTCAACGTGACAAGTTGCCTCCAGCGTAGGCCCCTAGTAGCCGTGCAGAAAGGGAGGCAGGCAGCTGTCTCCATGAGTTCTCAGTCGCTTAGAGGCTTTGTTTTAAAGGAAGTAGTACACTTTGGAGGACTCCTAGGCCCCTCGGGTATGCATCACATTCCCTCCAAGTTCACCGAGTACCTCCAGACCCCTGTGGGGCGGCTGAGCACTTCGAGGCCCATTGGTTGAACCCCCCCACCCGCGAGGCCCTCTGTGCGTGCCGCGCGATGGGCTACACACTGGACGTCCCGCGAGGAGCGCTACATTTCCAGAGCCCTCGAACAGCCTCAGGACAGCATTTCGGGTGAGTCCGACTTTGTCATGGCCCTTGTGTGAGCTGCCGTGGGAAAACACTGTGCTTTGAATACTTCGAGGACCTCGTACCTGAAGTCACTCTGCCCGAGGAGAAAGTCAGCATCTTACCATGCCGTGTCGCTAACGGCACGCCCAGCACGAACACAGGCCTGGAAGTAAGGCCCCGAGTGGCGGTGCAGAAGCGGAGGCGTGCAGCAGTTTCCATGAGGCGGAGGCCTCGGCTCTGGGCACCTTCAACGGCAGCAGGGTTTTCTGGACACCTAGGAGGCTGGCGCGGGCCCCCTGTTCCCGGCAGGAACACTGAGTACCGCCAGGCCCACCTGGGTCTGCTAAGCAACATCCAGGCCCGTAGCCCTTTAGAGCCCCTCTGTGTATGCCCAGCGTAGGGAAACGCGCTGCACTCTCCTTGGGAGCAGCGTAAGGTACTCAGCACTCGCACACGTTCACGGACACCGTTCTGGCACGTCCCACATGGCGTCGAAGTCTTACGCATTACCCTCGGCTGAGCTGAACTCAGAGAAACCCTCGGCTTCGCAGTCCACCTAGGACCTCCTGCCTGAAGTCACCGAGCCTTCCAGAGAGAGTCGGCTTGCGTTCTTACTGCCATGTACGTCCCCTTCCTCCTGTGGCACTGCAGGCTTTGAATAGCCACAGGCCCAGAGGAGCAGCTACGGCGTTCCTTGGTTGAGGCAGTTCGCTTGATGCAGAACACCCTACTTCGAGAAGTTGATTCAGGGAAGGAAACTGAGGGTGACCTGTGTCTCTTTGGGCTTGTTAGAAACCACGGGGATGTCTGTTGAGTGCGCCCACGGAAACGGGGGCCTGCTGCAAGTAGCCTTGCTTTCCCGTTTGGAAGGCTGCGTTCATGCTGCCTTGAAGCTACCTGACATTCCCTGCTCTCGACAGGCCTGTTAGCCCTGTCAGAGTGCTTCGGGGAACGTTATGAGTCTGCTCTGTCTAAACCAGGTGCTTCCATGGCCGCGGCTCTGGTCCGCCTGCCAAGCTCTAGAGCTAGAGGGAACCTCAACGTGACAAGTTGCCTCCAGCGTAGGCCCCTAGTAGCCGTGCAGAAAGGGAGGCAGGCAGCTGTCTCCATGAGTTCTCAGTCGCTTAGAGGCTTTGTGTTAAAGGAAGTAGTACACTTTGGAGGACTCCTAGGCCCCTCGGGTATGCATCACTTTCCCTCCAAGTTCACCGAGTACCTCCAGACCCCTGTGGGGCGGCTGAGCACTTCAAGGCCCATTGGTTGAACCCCCCCACCCGCCGAGGCCCTCTGTGCGTGCCGCGCGATGGGCTACGCACTGGACGTCCCGCGAGGAGCACTACATTTCCAGAGCCCTCGAAGAGCCTCAGGACAGCATTTCGGGTGAGTCCGACTTTGTCATGGCCCTTGTGTGAGCTGCCGTGGGAAAACACTGTGTTTGGAATACTTCGAGGACCTCGTACCTGAAGTCACTCTGCCCGAGGAGAAAGTCAGCATCTTACCATGCCGTGTCGCTAACGGCACGCCCAGCACGAACACAGGCCTGGAAGTAAGGCCCCGAGTGGCGGTGCAGAAGCGGAGGCGTGCAGCAGTTTCCATGAGGCGGAGGCCTCGGCTCTGGGCACCTTCAACGGCAGCAGGGTTTTCTGGACACCTAGGAGGCTGGCGCGGGCCCCCTGTTCCCGGCAGGAACACTGAGTACCGCCAGTCCCACCTGGGTCTGCTAAGCAACATCCAGGCCCGTAGCCCTTTAGAGCCCCTCTGTGTATGCCCAGCGTAGGGAAACGCGCTGCACTCTCCTTGGGAGCAGCGTAAGGTACTCAGCACTCGCACACGTTCACGGACACCGTTCTGGCACGTCCCACATGGCGTCGAAGTCTTACGCATTACCCTCGGCTGAGCTGAACTCAGAGAAACCCTCGGCTTCGCAGTCCACCTAGGACCTCCTGCCTGAAGTCACCGAGCCTTCCAGAGAGAGTCGGCTTGCGTTCTTACTGCCATGTACGTCCCCTTCCTCCTGTGGCACTGCAGGCTTTGAATAGCCACAGGCCCAGAGGAGCAGCTACGGCGTTCCTTGGTTGAGGCAGTTCGCTTGAAGCAGAACACCCTACTTCGAGAAGTTGATTCAGGGAAGGAAACTCAGGGTGACCTGTGTCTCTTTGGGCTTGTGAGAAACCACGGGGATGTCTGCTGAGTGCGCCCACGGAAACAGGGGCCTGCTGCAATTAGCCTTGCTTTCCCGTTTGGAAGGCTGCGTTCATGCTGCCTTGAAGCTACCTGACATTCCCTGCTCTCGACAGGCCTGTTAGCCCTGTCAGAGTGCTTCGGGGAACGTTATGAATCTGCTCTGTCTAAACCAGGTGCTTCCATGGCCACGGCTCTGGTCCGCCTGCCAAGCTCTAGAGCTAGAGGGAACCTCAACGTGACAAGTTGCCTCCAGCGTAGGCCCCTAGTAGCCGTGCAGAAAGGGAGGCAGGCAGCTGTCTCCATGAGTTCTCAGTCGCTTAGAGGCTTTGTTTTAAAGGAAGTAGTACACTTTGGAGGACTCCTAGGCCCCTCGGGTATGCATCACATTCCCTCCAAGTTCACCGAGTACCTCCAGACCCCTGTGGGGCGGCTGAGCACTTCGAGGCCCATTGGTTGAACCCCCCCACCCGCGAGGCCCTCTGTGCGTGCCGCGCGATGGGCTACACACTGGACGTCCCGCGAGGAGCGCTACATTTCCAGAGCCCTCGAACAGCCTCAGGACAGCATTTCGGGTGAGTCCGACTTTGTCATGGCCCTTGTGTGAGCTGCCGTGGGAAAACACTGTGCTTTGAATACTTCGAGGACCTCGTACCTGAAGTCACTCTGCCCGAGGAGAAAGTCAGCATCTTACCATGCCGTGTCGCTAACGGCACGCCCAGCACGAACACAGGCCTGGAAGTAAGGCCCCGAGTGGCGGTGCAGAAGCGGAGGCGTGCAGCAGTTTCCATGAGGCGGAGGCCTCGGCTCTGGGCACCTTCAACGGCAGCAGGGTTTTCTGGACACCTAGGAGGCTGGCGCGGGCCCCCTGTTCCCGGCAGGAACACTGAGTACCGCCAGTCCCACCTGGGTCTGCTAAGCAACATCCAGGCCCGTAGCCCTTTAGAGCCCCTCTGTGTATGCCCAGCGTAGGGAAACGCGCTGCACTCTCCTTGGGAGCAGCGTAAGGTACTCAGCACTCGCACACGTTCACGGACACCGTTCTGGCACGTCCCACATGGCGTCGAAGTCTTACGCATTACCCTCGGCTGAGCTGAACTCAGAGAAACCCTCGGCTTCGCAGTCCACCTAGGACCTCCTGCCTGAAGTCACCGAGCCTTCCAGAGAGAGTCGGCTTGCGTTCTTACTGCCATGTACGTCCCCTTCCTCCTGTGGCACTGCAGGCTTTGAATAGCCACAGGCCCAGAGGAGCAGCTACGGCGTTCCTTGGTTGAGGCAGTTCGCTTGAAGCAGAACACCCTACTTCGAGAAGTTGATTCAGGGAAGGAAACTCAGGGTGACCTGTGTCTCTTTGGGCTTGTGAGAAACCACGGGGATGTCTGCTGAGTGCGCCCACGGAAACAGGGGCCTGCTGCAATTAGCCTTGCTTTCCCGTTTGGAAGGCTGCGTTCATGCTGCCTTGAAGCTACCTGACATTCCCTGCTCTCGACAGGCCTGTTAGCCCTGTCAGAGTGCTTCGGGGAACGTTATGAGTCTGCTCTGTCTAAACCAGGTGCTTCCATGGCCGCGGCTCTGGTCCGCCTGCCAAGCTCTAGAGCTAGAGGGAACCTCAACGTGACAAGTTGCCTCCAGCGTAGGCCCCTAGTAGCCGTGCAGAAAGGGAGGCAGGCAGCTGTCTCCATGAGTTCTCAGTCGCTTAGAGGCTTTGTTTTAAAGGAAGTAGTACACTTTGGAGGACTCCTAGGCCCCTCGGGTATGCATCACATTCCCTCCAAGTTCACCGAGTACCTCCAGACCCCTGTGGGGCGGCTGAGCACTTCGAGGCCCATTGGTTGAACCCCCCCACCCGCGAGGCCCTCTGTGCGTGCCGCGCGATGGGCTACACACTGGACGTCCCGCGAGGAGCGCTACATTTCCAGAGCCCTCGAACAGCCTCAGGACAGCATTTCGGGTGAGTCCGACTTTGTCATGGCCCTTGTGTGAGCTGCCGTGGGAAAACACTGTGCTTTGAATACTTCGAGGACCTCGTACCTGAAGTCACTCTGCCCGAGGAGAAAGTCAGCATCTTACCATGCCGTGTCGCTAACGGCACGCCCAGCACGAACACAGGCCTGGAAGTAAGGCCCCGAGTGGCGGTGCAGAAGCGGAGGCGTGCAGCAGTTTCCATGAGGCGGTGGCCTCGGCTCTGGGCACCTTCAACGGCAGCAGGGTTTTCTGGACACCTAGGAGGCTGGCGCGGGCCCCCTGTTCCCGGCAGGAACACTGAGTACCGCCAGTCCCACCTGGGTCTGCTAAGCAACATCCAGGCCCGTAGCCCTTTAGAGCCCCTCTGTGTATGCCCAGCGTAGAGAAACGCGCTGCACTCTCCTTGGGAGCAGCTTAAGGTCCTCAGCACTCGCACACGTTCACGGACACCGTTCTGGCACGTCCCACATGGCGTCGAAGTCTTACGCATTACCCTCGGCTGAGCTGAACTCAGAGAAACCCTCGGCTTCGCAGTCCACCTAGGACCTCCTGCCTGAAGTCACCGTGCCTCCCAGAGAGAATCGGCTTGCGTTCTTACTGCCATGTACGTCCCCTTCCTCCTGTGGCACTGCAGGCTTTGAATAGCCACAGGCCCAGAGGAGCAGCTACGGCGTTCCTTGGTTGAGGCAGTTCGCTTGAAGCAGAACACCCTACTTCGAGAAGTTGATTCAGGGAAGGAAACTCAGGGTGACCTGTGTCTCTTTGGGCTTGTTAGAAACCACGGGGATGTCTGCTGAGTGCGCCCACGGAAACGGGGGCCTGCTGCAAGTAGCCTTGCTTTCCCGTTTGGAAGGCTGCGTTCATGCTGCCTTGAAGCTACCTGACATTCCCTGCTCTCGACAGGCCTGTTAGCCCTGTCAGAGTGCTTCGGGGAACGTTATGAGTCTGCTCTGTCTAAACCAGGTGCTTCCATGGCCGCGGCTCTGGTCCGCCTGCCAAGCTCTAGAGCTAGAGGGAACCTCAACGTGACAAGTTGCCTCCAGCGTAGGCCCCTAGTAGCCGTGCAGAAAGGGAGGCAGGCAGCTGTCTCCATGAGTTCTCAGTCGCTTAGAGGCTTTGTTTTAAAGGAAGTAGTACACTTTGGAGGACTCCTAGGCCCCTCGGGTATGCATCACATTCCCTCCAAGTTCACCGAGTACCTCCAGACCCCTGTGGGGCGGCTGAGCACTTCGAGGCCCATTGGTTGAACCCCCCCACCCGCGAGGCCCTCTGTGCGTGCCGCGCGATGGGCTACACACTGGACGTCCCGCGAGGAGCGCTACATTTCCAGAGCCCTCGAACAGCCTCAGGACAGCATTTCGGGTGAGTCCGACTTTGTCATGGCCCTTGTGTGAGCTGCCGTGGGAAAACACTGTGCTTTGAATACTTCGAGGACCTCGTACCTGAAGTCACTCTGCCCGAGGAGAAAGTCAGCATCTTACCATGCCGTGTCTCTAACGGCACGCCCAGCACGAACACAGGCCTGGAAGTACGGCCCCGAGTGGCGGTGCAGAAGCGGAGGCGTGCAGCAGTTTCCATGAGGCGGAGGCCTCGGCTCTGGGCACCTTCAACGGCAGCAGGGTTTTCTGGACACCTAGGAGGCTGGCGCGGGCCCCCTGTTCCCGGCAGGAACACTGAGTACCGCCAGTCCCACCTGGGTCTGCTAAGCAACATCCAGGCCCGTAGCCCTTTAGAGCCCCTCTGTGTATGCCCAGCGTAGAGAAACGCGCTGCACTTTCCTTGGGAGCAGCTTAAGGTCCTCAGCACTCGCACACGTTCACGGACACCGTTCTGGCACGTCCCACATGGCGTCGAAGTCTTACGCATTACCCTCGGCTGAGCTGAACTCAGAGAAACCCTCGGCTTCGCAGTCCACCTAGGACCTCCTGCCTGAAGTCACCGAGCCTTCCAGAGAGAGTCGGCTTGCGTTCTTACTGCCATGTACGTCCCCTTCCTCCTGTGGCACTGCAGGCTTTGAATAGCCACAGGCCCAGAGGAGCAGCTACGGCGTTCCTTGGTTGAGGCAGTTCGCTTGAAGCAGAACACCCTACTTCGAGAAGTGGATTCAGGGAAGGAAACTCAGGGTGACCTGTGTCTCTTTGGGCTTGTGAGAAACCACGGGGATGTCTGCTGAGTGCGCCCACGGAAACAGGGGCCTGCTGCAATTAGCCTTGCTTTCCCGTTTGGAAGGCTGCGTTCATGCTGCCTTGAAGCTACCTGACATTCCCTGCTCTCGACAGGCCTGTTAGCCCTGTCAGAGTGCTTCGGGGAACGTTATGAGTCTGCTCTGTCTAAACCAGGTGCTTCCATGGCCGTGGCTCTGGTCCGCCTGCCAAGCTCTAGAGCTAGAGGGAACCTCAACGTGACAAGTTGCCTCCAGCGTAGGCCCCTAGTAACCTTGCAGAAAGGGAGGCAGGCAGCTGTCTCCATGAGTTCTCAGTCGCTTAGAGGCTTTGTGTTAAAGGAAGTAGTACACTTTGGAGGACTCCTAGGCCCCTCGGGTATGCATCACTTTCCCTCCAAGTTCACCGAGTACCTCCAGACCCCTGTGGGGCGGCTGAGCACTTCGAGGCCCATTGGTTGAACCCCCCCCACCCGCGGAGGCCCTCTGTGCGTGCCGCGCGATGGGCTACACACTGGACGTCCCGCGAGGAGCGCTACATTTCCAGAGCCCTCGAACAGCCTCAGGACAGCATTTCGGGTGAGTCCGACTTTGTCATGGCCCTTGTGTGAGCTGCCGTGGGAAAACACTGTGCTTTGAATACTTCGAGGACCTCGTACCTGAAGTCACTCTGCCCGAGGAGAAAGTCAGCATCTTACCATGCCGTGTCGCTAACGGCACGCCCAGCACGAACACAGGCCTGGAAGTAAGGCCCCGAGTGGCGATGCAGAAGCGGAGGCGTGCAGCAGTTTCCATGAGGCGGAGGCCTCAGCTCTGGGCACCTTCAACGGCAGCAGGGTTTTCTGGACACCTAGGAGGCTGGCGCGGGCCCCCTGTTCCCGGCAGGAACACTGAGTACCGCCAGTCCCACCTGGGTCTGCTAAGCAACATCCAGGCCCGTAGCCCTTTAGAGCCCCTCTGTGTATGCCCAGCGTAGAGAAACGCGCTGCACTCTCCTTGGGAGCAGCTTAAGGTCCTCAGCACTCGCACACGTTCACGGACACCGTTCTGGCACGTCCCACATGGCGTCGAAGTCTTACGCATTACCCTCGGCTGAGCTGAACTCAGAGAAACCCTCGGCTTCGCAGTCCACCTAGGACCTCCTGCCTGAAGTCACCGTGCCTCCCAGAGAGAATCGGCTTGCGTTCTTACTGCCATGTACGTCCCCTTCCTCCTGTGGCACTGCAGGCTTTGAATAGCCACAGGCCCAGAGGAGCAGCTACGGCGTTCCTTGGTTGAGGCAGTTCGCTTGAAGCAGAACACCCTACTTCGAGAAGTTGATTCAGGGAAGGAAACTCAGGGTGACCTGTGTCTCTTTGGGCTTGTTAGAAACCACGGGGATGTCTGCTGAGTGCGCCCACGGAAACGGGGGCCTGCTGCAAGTAGCCTTGCTTTCCCGTTTGGAAGGCTGCGTTCATGCTGCCTTGAAGCTACCTGACATTCCCTGCTCTCGACAGGCCTGTTAGCCCTGTCAGAGTGCTTCGGGGAACGTTATGAGTCTGCTCTGTCTAAACCAGGTGCTTCCATGGCCGCGGCTCTGGTCCGCCTGCCAAGCTCTAGAGCTAGAGTGAACCTCAACGTGACAAGTTGCCTCCAGCGTAGGCCCCTAGTAGCCGTGCAGAAAGGGAGGCAGGCAGCTGTCTCCATGAGTTCTCAGTCACTTAGAGGCTTTGTTTTAAAGGAAGTAGTACACTTTGGAGGACTCCTAGGCCCCTCGGGTATGCATCACATTCCCTCCAAGTTCACCGAGTACCTCCAGACCCCTGTGGGGCGGCTGAGCACTTCGAGGCCCATTGGTTGAACCCCCCCACCCGCGAGGCCCTCTGTGCGTGCCGCGCGATGGGCTACACACTGGACGTCCCGCGAGGAGCGCTACATTTCCAGAGCCCTCGAACAGCCTCAGGACAGCATTTCGGGTGAGTCCGACTTTGTCATGGCCCTTGTGTGAGCTGCCGTGGGAAAACACTGTGCTTTGAATACTTCGAGGACCTCGTACCTGAAGTCACTCTGCCCGAGGAGAAAGTCAGCATCTTACCATGCCGTGTCTCTAACGGCACGCCCAGCACGAACACAGGCCTGGAAGTACGGCCCCGAGTGGCGGTGCAGAAGCGGAGGCGTGCAGCAGTTTCCATGAGGCGGAGGCCTCGGCTCTGGGCACCTTCAACGGCAGCAGGGTTTTCTGGACACCTAGGAGGCTGGCGCGGGCCCCCTGTTCCCGGCAGGAACACTGAGTACCGCCAGTCCCACCTGGGTCTGCTAAGCAACATCCAGGCCCGTAGCCCTTTAGAGCCCCTCTGTGTATGCCCAGCGTAGAGAAACGCGCTGCACTCTCCTTGGGAGCAGCTTAAGGTCCTCAGCACTCGCACACGTTCACGGACACCGTTCTGGCACGTCCCACATGGCGTCGAAGTCTTACGCATTACCCTCGGCTGAGCTGAACTCAGAGAAACCCTCGGCTTCGCAGTCCACCTAGGACCTCCTGCCTGAAGTCACCGAGCCTTCCAGAGAGAGTCGGCTTGCGTTCTTACTGCCATGTACGTCCCCTTCCTCCTGTGGCACTGCAGGCTTTGAATAGCCACAGGCCCAGAGGAGCAGCTACGGCGTTCCTTGGTTGAGGCAGTTCGCTTGAAGCAGAACACCCTACTTCGAGAAGTGGATTCAGGGAAGGAAACTCAGGGTGACCTGTGTCTCTTTGGGCTTGTGAGAAACCACGGGGATGTCTGCTGAGTGCGCCCACGGAAACAGGGGCCTGCTGCAATTAGCCTTGCTTTCCCGTTTGGAAGGCTGCGTTCATGCTGCCTTGAAGCTACCTGACATTCCCTGCTCTCGACAGGCCTGTTAGCCCTGTCAGAGTGCTTCGGGGAACGTTATGAGTCTGCTCTGTCTAAACCAGGTGCTTCCATGGCCGTGGCTCTGGTCCGCCTGCCAAGCTCTAGAGCTAGAGGGAACCTCAACGTGACAAGTTGCCTCCAGCGTAGGCCCCTAGTAACCTTGCAGAAAGGGAGGCAGGCAGCTGTCTCCATGAGTTCTCAGTCGCTTAGAGGCTTTGTGTTAAAGGAAGTAGTACACTTTGGAGGACTCCTAGGCCCCTCGGGTATGCATCACTTTCCCTCCAAGTTCACCGAGTACCTCCAGACCCCTGTGGGGCGGCTGAGCACTTCGAGGCCCATTGGTTGAACCCCCCCCACCCGCGGAGGCCCTCTGTGCGTGCCGCGCGATGGGCTACACACTGGACGTCCCGCGAGGAGCGCTACATTTCCAGAGCCCTCGAACAGCCTCAGGACAGCATTTCGGGTGAGTCCGACTTTGTCATGGCCCTTGTGTGAGCTGCCGTGGGAAAACACTGTGCTTTGAATACTTCGAGGACCTCGTACCTGAAGTCACTCTGCCCGAGGAGAAAGTCAGCATCTTACCATGCCGTGTCGCTAACGGCACGCCCAGCACGAACACAGGCCTGGAAGTAAGGCCCCGAGTGGCGATGCAGAAGCGGAGGCGTGCAGCAGTTTCCATGAGGCGGAGGCCTCAGCTCTGGGCACCTTCAACGGCAGCAGGGTTTTCTGGACACCTAGGAGGCTGGCGCGGGCCCCCTGTTCCCGGCAGGAACACTGAGTACCGCCAGTCCCACCTGGGTCTGCTAAGCAACATCCAGGCCCGTAGCCCTTTAGAGCCCCTCTGTGTATGCCCAGCGTAGAGAAACGCGCTGCACTCTCCTTGGGAGCAGCTTAAGGTCCTCAGCACTCGCACACGTTCACGGACACCGTTCTGGCACGTCCCACATGGCGTCGAAGTCTTACGCATTACCCTCGGCTGAGCTGAACTCAGAGAAACCCTCGGCTTCGCAGTCCACCTAGGACCTCCTGCCTGAAGTCACCGTGCCTCCCAGAGAGAATCGGCTTGCGTTCTTACTGCCATGTACGTCCCCTTCCTCCTGTGGCACTGCAGGCTTTGAATAGCCACAGGCCCAGAGGAGCAGCTACGGCGTTCCTTGGTTGAGGCAGTTCGCTTGAAGCAGAACACCCTACTTCGAGAAGTTGATTCAGGGAAGGAAACTCAGGGTGACCTGTGTCTCTTTGGGCTTGTTAGAAACCACGGGGATGTCTGCTGAGTGCGCCCACGGAAACGGGGGCCTGCTGCAAGTAGCCTTGCTTTCCCGTTTGGAAGGCTGCGTTCATGCTGCCTTGAAGCTACCTGACATTCCCTGCTCTCGACAGGCCTGTTAGCCCTGTCAGAGTGCTTCGGGGAACGTTATGAGTCTGCTCTGTCTAAACCAGGTGTTCCATGGCCGCGGCTCTGGTCCGCCTGCCAAGCTCTAGAGCTAGAGGGAACCTCAACGTGACAAGTTGCCTCCAGCGTAGGCCCCTAGTAGCCGTGCAGAAAGGGAAGCAGGCAGCTGTCTCCATGAGTTCTCAGTCGCTTAGAGGCTTTGTTTTAAAGGAAGTAGTACACTTTGGAGGACTCCTAGGCCCCTCGGGTATGCATCACATTCCCTCCAAGTTCACCGAGTACCTCCAGACCCCTGTGGGGCGGCTGAGCACTTCGAGGCCCATTGGTTGAACCCCCCCACCCGCGAGGCCCTCTGTGCGTGCCGCGCGATGGGCTACACACTGGACGTCCCGCGAGGAGCGCTACATTTCCAGAGCCCTCGAACAGCCTCAGGACAGCATTTCGGGTGAGTCCGACTTTGTCATGGCCCTTGTGTGAGCTGCCGTGGGAAAACACTGTGCTTTGAATACTTCGAGGACCTCGTACCTGAAGTCACTCTGCACGAGGAGAAAGTCAGCATCTTACCATGCCGTGTCGCTAACGGCACGCCCAGCACGAACACAGGCCTGGAAGTACGGCCCCGAGTGGCGGTGCAGAAGCGGAGGCGTGCAGCAGTTTCCATGAGGCGGAGGCCTCGGCTCTGGGCACCTTCAACGGCAGCAGGGTTTTCTGGACACCTAGGAGGCTGGCGCGGGCCCCCTGTTCCCGGCAGGAACACTGAGTACCGCCAGTCCCACCTGGGTCTGCTAAGCAACATCCAGGCCCGTAGCCCTTTAGAGCCCCTCTGTGTATGCCCAGCGTAGGGAAACGCGCTGCACTCTCCTTGGGAGCAGCGTAAGGTACTCAGCACTCGCACACGTTCACGGACACCGTTCTGGCACGTCCCACATGGCGTCGAAGTCTTACGCATTACCCTCGGCTGAGCTGAACTCAGAGAAACCCTCGGCTTCGCAGTCCACCTAGGACCTCCTGCCTGAAGTCACCGAGCCTTCCAGAGAGAGTCGGCTTGCGTTCTTACTGCCATGTACGTCCCCTTCCTCCTGTGGCACTGCAGGCTTTGAATAGCCACAGGCCCAGAGGAGCAGCTACGGCGTTCCTTGGTTGAGGCAGTTCGCTTGAAGCAGAACACCCTACTTCGAGAAGTTGATTCAGGGAAGGAAACTCAGGGTGACCTGTGTCTCTTTGGGCTTGTGAGAAACCACGGGGATGTCTGCTGAGTGCGCCCACGGAAACAGGGGCCTGCTGCAATTAGCCTTGCTTTCCGTTTGGAAGGCTGCGTTCATGCTGCCTTGAAGCTACCTGACATTCCCTGCTCTCGACAGGCCTGTTAGCCCTGTCAGAGTGCTTCGGGGAACGTTATGAGTCTGCTCTGTCTAAACCAGGTGCTTCCATGGCCGCGGCTCTGGTCCGCCTGCCAAGCTCTAGAGCTAGAGGGAACCTCAACGTGACAAGTTGCCTCCAGCGTAGGCCCCTAGTAGCCGTGCAGAAAGGGAGGCAGGCAGCTGTCTCCATGAGTTCTCAGTCGCTTAGAGGCTTTGTTTTAAAGGAAGTAGTACACTTTGGAGGACTCCTAGGCCCCTCGGGTATGCATCACATTCCCTCCAAGTTCACCGAGTACCTCCAGACCCCTGTGGGGCGGCTGAGCACTTCGAGGCCCATTGGTTGAACCCCCCCACCCGCGAGGCCCTCTGTGCGTGCCGCGCGATGGGCTACACACTGGACGTCCCGCGAGGAGCGCTACATTTCCAGAGCCCTCGAACAGCCTCAGGACAGCATTTCGGGTGAGTCCGACTTTGTCATGGCCCTTGTGTGAGCTGCCGTGGGAAAACACTGTGCTTTGAATACTTCGAGGACCTCGTACCTGAAGTCACTCTGCCCGAGGAGAAAGTCAGCATCTTACCATGCCGTGTCGCTAACGGCACGCCCAGCACGAACACAGGCCTGGAAGTAAGGCCCCGAGTGGCGGTGCAGAAGCGGAGGCGTGCAGCAGTTTCCATGAGGCGGAGGCCTCGGCTCTGGGCACCTTCAACGGCAGCAGGGTTTTCTGGACACCTAGGAGGCTGGCGCGGGCCCCCTGTTCCCGGCAGGAACACTGAGTACCGCCAGGCCCACCTGGGTCTGCTAAGCAACATCCAGGCCCGTAGCCCTTTAGAGCCCCTCTGTGTATGCCCAGCGTAGGGAAACGCGCTGCACTCTCCTTGGGAGCAGCGTAAGGTACTCAGCACTCGCACACGTTCACGGACACCGTTCTGGCACGTCCCACATGGCGTCGAAGTCTTACGCATTACCCTCGGCTGAGCTGAACTCAGAGAAACCCTCGGCTTCGCAGTCCACCTAGGACCTCCTGCCTGAAGTCACCGAGCCTTCCAGAGAGAGTCGGCTTGCGTTCTTACTGCCATGTACGTCCCCTTCCTCCTGTGGCACTGCAGGCTTTGAATAGCCACAGGCCCAGAGGAGCAGCTACGGCGTTCCTTGGTTGAGGCAGTTCGCTTGATGCAGAACACCCTACTTCGAGAAGTTGATTCAGGGAAGGAAACTGAGGGTGACCTGTGTCTCTTTGGGCTTGTTAGAAACCACGGGGATGTCTGTTGAGTGCGCCCACGGAAACGGGGGCCTGCTGCAAGTAGCCTTGCTTTCCCGTTTGGAAGGCTGCGTTCATGCTGCCTTGAAGCTACCTGACATTCCCTGCTCTCGACAGGCCTGTTAGCCCTGTCAGAGTGCTTCGGGGAACGTTATGAGTCTGCTCTGTCTAAACCAGGTGCTTCCATGGCCGCGGCTCTGGTCCGCCTGCCAAGCTCTAGAGCTAGAGGGAACCTCAACGTGACAAGTTGCCTCCAGCGTAGGCCCCTAGTAGCCGTGCAGAAAGGGAGGCAGGCAGCTGTCTCCATGAGTTCTCAGTCGCTTAGAGGCTTTGTGTTAAAGGAAGTAGTACACTTTGGAGGACTCCTAGGCCCCTCGGGTATGCATCACTTTCCCTCCAAGTTCACCGAGTACCTCCAGACCCCTGTGGGGCGGCTGAGCACTTCAAGGCCCATTGGTTGAACCCCCCCACCCGCCGAGGCCCTCTGTGCGTGCCGCGCGATGGGCTACGCACTGGACGTCCCGCGAGGAGCACTACATTTCCAGAGCCCTCGAACAGCCTCAGGACAGCATTTCGGGTGAGTCCGACTTTGTCATGGCCCTTGTGTGAGCTGCCGTGGGAAAACACTGTGTTTGGAATACTTCGAGGACCTCGTACCTGAAGTCACTCTGCCCGAGGAGAAAGTCAGCATCTTACCATGCCGTGTCGCTAACGGCACGCCCAGCACGAACACAGGCCTGGAAGTAAGGCCCCGAGTGGCGGTGCAGAAGCGGAGGCGTGCAGCAGTTTCCATGAGGCGGAGGCCTCGGCTCTGGGCACCTTCAACGGCAGCAGGGTTTTCTGGACACCTAGGAGGCTGGCGCGGGCCCCCTGTTCCCGGCAGGAACACTGAGTACCGCCAGTCCCACCTGGGTCTGCTAAGCAACATCCAGGCCCGTAGCCCTTTAGAGCCCCTCTGTGTATGCCCAGCGTAGGGAAACGCGCTGCACTCTCCTTGGGAGCAGCGTAAGGTACTCAGCACTCGCACACGTTCACGGACACCGTTCTGGCACGTCCCACATGGCGTCGAAGTCTTACGCATTACCCTCGGCTGAGCTGAACTCAGAGAAACCCTCGGCTTCGCAGTCCACCTAGGACCTCCTGCCTGAAGTCACCGAGCCTTCCAGAGAGACTCGGCTTGCGTTCTTACTGCCATGTACGTCCCCTTCCTCCTGTGGCACTGCAGGCTTTGAATAGCCACAGGCCCAGAGGAGCAGCTACGGCGTTCCTTGGTTGAGGCAGTTCGCTTGAAGCAGAACACCCTACTTCGAGAAGTTGATTCAGGGAAGGAAACTCAGGGTGACCTGTGTCTCTTTGGGCTTGTGAGAAACCACGGGGATGTCTGCTGAGTGCGCCCACGGAAACAGGGGCCTGCTGCAATTAGCCTTGCTTTCCCGTTTGGAAGGCTGCGTTCATGCTGCCTTGAAGCTACCTGACATTCCCTGCTCTCGACAGGCCTGTTAGCCCTGTCAGAGTGCTTCGGGGAACGTTATGAGTCTGCTCTGTCTAAACCAGGTGCTTCCATGGCCGCGGCTCTGGTCCGCCTGCCAAGCTCTAGAGCTAGAGGGAACCTCAACGTGACAAGTTGCCTCCAGCGTAGGCCCCTAGTAGCCGTGCAGAAAGGGAGGCAGGCAGCTGTCTCCATGAGTTCTCAGTCGCTTAGAGGCTTTGTTTTAAAGGAAGTAGTACACTTTGGAGGACTCCTAGGCCCCTCGGGTATGCATCACATTCCCTCCAAGTTCACCGAGTACCTCCAGACCCCTGTGGGGCGGCTGAGCACTTCGAGGCCCATTGGTTGAACCCCCCCACCCGCGAGGCCCTCTGTGCGTGCCGCGCGATGGGCTACACACTGGACGTCCCGCGAGGAGCGCTACATTTCCAGAGCCCTCGAACAGCCTCAGGACAGCATTTCGGGTGAGTCCGACTTTGTCATGGCCCTTGTGTGAGCTGCCGTGGGAAAACACTGTGCTTTGAATACTTCGAGGACCTCGTACCTGAAGTCACTCTGCCCGAGGAGAAAGTCAGCATCTTACCATGCCGTGTCGCTAACGGCACGCCCAGCACGAACACAGGCCTGGAAGTACGGCCCCGAGTGGCGGTGCAGAAGCGGAGGCGTGCAGCAGTTTCCATGAGGCGGAGGCCTCGGCTCTGGGCACCTTCAACGGCAGCAGGGTTTTCTGGACACCTAGGAGGCTGGCGCGGGCCCCCTGTTCCCGGCAGGAACACTGAGTACCGCCAGTCCCACCTGGGTCTGCTAAGCAACATCCAGGCCCGTAGCCCTTTAGAGCCCCTCTGTGTATGCCCAGCGTAGGGAAACGCGCTGCACTCTCCTTGGGAGCAGCGTAAGGTACTCAGCACTCGCACACGTTCACGGACACCGTTCTGGCACGTCCCACATGGCGTCGAAGTCTTACGCATTACCCTCGGCTGAGCTGAACTCAGAGAAACCCTCGGCTTCGCAGTCCACCTAGGACCTCCTGCCTGAAGTCACCGAGCCTTCCAGAGAGAGTCGGCTTGCGTTCTTACTGCCATGTACGTCCCCTTCCTCCTGTGGCACTGCAGGCTTTGAATAGCCACAGGCCCAGAGGAGCAGCTACGGCGTTCCTTGGTTGAGGCAGTTCGCTTGAAGCAGAACACCCTACTTCGAGAAGTTGATTCAGGGAAGGAAACTCAGGGTGACCTGTGTCTCTTTGGGCTTGTGAGAAACCACGGGGATGTCTGCTGAGTGCGCCCACGGAAACAGGGGCCTGCTGCAATTAGCCTTGCTTTCCCGTTTGGAAGGCTGTGTTCATGCTGCCTTGAAGCTACCTGACATTCCCTGCTCTCGACAGGCCTGTTAGCCCTGTCAGAGTGCTTCGGGGAACGTTATGAGTCTGCTCTGTCTAAACCAGGTGCTTCCATGGCCGCGGCTCTGGTCCGCCTGCCAAGCTCTAGAGCTAGAGGGAACCTCAACGTGACAAGTTGCCTCCAGCGTAGGCCCCTAGTAGCCGTGCAGAAAGGGAGGCAGGCAGCTGTCTCCATGAGTTCTCAGTCGCTTAGAGGCTTTGTTTTAAAGGAAGTAGTACACTTTGGAGGACTCCTAGGCCCCTCGGGTATGCATCACATTCCCTCCAAGTTCACCGAGTACCTCCAGACCCCTGTGGGGCGGCTGAGCACTTCGAGGCCCATTGGTTGAACCCCCCCACCCGCGAGGCCCTCTGTGCGTGCCGCGCGATGGGCTACACACTGGACGTCCCGCGAGGAGCGCTACATTTCCAGAGCCCTCGAACAGCCTCAGGACAGCATTTCGGGTGAGTCCGACTTTGTCATGGCCCTTGTGTGAGCTGCCGTGGGAAAACACTGTGCTTTGAATACTTCGAGGACCTCGTACCTGAAGTCACTCTGCCCGAGGAGAAAGTCAGCATCTTACCATGCCGTGTCGCTAACGGCACGCCCAGCACGAACACAGGCCTGGAAGTAAGGCCCCGAGTGGCGGTGCAGAAGCGGAGGCGTGCAGCAGTTTCCATGAGGCGGAGGCCTCGGCTCTGGGCACCTTCAACGGCAGCAGGGTTTTCTGGACACCTAGGAGGCTGGCGCGGGCCCCCTGTTCCCGGCAGGAACACTGAGTACCGCCAGTCCCACCTGGGTCTGCTAAGCAACATCCAGGCCCGTAGCCCTTTAGAGCCCCTCTGTGTATGCCCAGCGTAGGGAAACGCGCTGCACTCTCCTTGGGAGCAGCGTAAGGTACTCAGCACTCGCACACGTTCACGGACACCGTTCTGGCACGTCCCACATGGCGTCGAAGTCTTACGCATTACCCTAGGCTGAGCTGAACTCAGAGAAACCCTCGGCTTCGCAGTCCACCTAGGACCTCCTGCCTGAAGTCACCGAGCCTTCCAGAGAGAGTCGGCTTGCGTTCTTACTGCCATGTACGTCCCCTTCCTCCTGTGGCACTGCAGGCTTTGAATAGCCACAGGCCCAGAGGAGCAGCTACGGCGTTCCTTGGTTGAGGCAGTTCGCTTGAAGCAGAACACCCTACTTCGAGAAGTTGATTCAGGGAAGGAAACTCAGGGTGACCTGTGTCTCTTTGGGCTTGTGAGAAACCACGGGGATGTCTGCTGAGTGCGCCCACGGAAACAGGGGCCTGCTGCAATTAGCCTTGCTTTCCCGTTTGGAAGGCTGCGTTCATGCTGCCTTGAAGCTACCTGACATTCCCTGCTCTCGACAGGCCTGTTAGCCCTGTCAGAGTGCTTCGGGGAACGTTATGAGTCTGCTCTGTCTAAACCAGGTGCTTCCATGGCCGCGGCTCTGGTCCGCCTGCCAAGCTCTAGAGCTAGAGGGAACCTCAACGTGACAAGTTGCCTCCAGCGTAGGCCCCTAGTAGCCTTGCAGAAAGGGAGGCAGGCAGCTGTCTCCATGAGTTCTCAGTCGCTTAGAGGCTTTGTTTTAAAGGAAGTAGTACACTTTGGAGGACTCCTAGGCCCCTCGGGTATGCATCACATTCCCTCCAAGTTCACCGAGTACCTCCAGACCCCTGTGGGGCGGCTGAGCACTTCGAGGCCCATTGGTTGAACCCCCCCACCCGCGAGGCCCTCTGTGCGTGCCGCGCGATGGGCTACACACTGGACGTCCCGCGAGGAGCGCTACATTTCCAGAGCCCTCGAACAGCCTCAGGACAGCATTTCGGGTGAGTCCGACTTTGTCATGGCCCTTGTGTGAGCTGCCGTGGGAAAACACTGTGCTTTGAATACTTCGAGGACCTCGTACCTGAAGTCACTCTGCCCGAGGAGAAAGTCAGCATCTTACCATGCCGTGTCGCTAACGGCACGCCCAGCACGAACACAGGCCTGGAAGTAAGGCCCCGAGTGGCGGTGCAGAAGCGGAGGCGTGCAGCAGTTTCCATGAGGCGGAGGCCTCGGCTCTGGGCACCTTCAACGGCAGCAGGGTTTTCTGGACACCTAGGAGGCTGGCGCGGGCCCCCTGTTCCCGGCAGGAACACTGAGTACCGCCAGTCCCACCTGGGTCTGCTAAGCAACATCCAGGCCCGTAGCCCTTTAGAGCCCCTCTGTGTATGCCCAGCGTAGGGAAACGCGCTGCACTCTCCTTGGGAGCAGCGTAAGGTACTCAGCACTCGCACACGTTCACGGACACCGTTCTGGCACGTCCCACATGGCGTCGAAGTCTTACGCATTACCCTAGGCTGAGCTGAACTCAGAGAAACCCTCGGCTTCGCAGTCCACCTAGGACCTCCTGCCTGAAGTCACCGAGCCTTCCAGAGAGAGTCGGCTTGCGTTCTTACTGCCATGTACGTCCCCTTCCTCCTGTGGCACTGCAGGCTTTGAATAGCCACAGGCCCAGAGGAGCAGCTACGGCGTTCCTTGGTTGAGGCAGTTCGCTTGAAGCAGAACACCCTACTTCGAGAAGTTGATTCAGGGAAGGAAACTCAGGGTGACCTGTGTCTCTTTGGGCTTGTGAGAAACCACGGGGATGTCTGTTGAGTGCGCCCACGGAAACAGGGGCCTGCTGCAAGTAGCCTTGCTTTCCCGTTTGGAAGGCTGCGTTCATGCTGCCTTGAAGCTACCTGACATTCCCTGCTCTCGACAGGCCTGTTAGTCCTGTCAGAGTGCTTCGGGGAACGTTATGAGTCTGCTCTGTCTAAACCAGGTGCTTCCATGGCCGCGGCTCTGGTCCGCCTGCCAAGCTCTAGAGCTAGAGGGAACCTCAACGTGACAAGTTGCCTCCAGCGTAGGCCCCTAGTAGCCTTGCAGAAAGGGAGGCAGGCAGCTGTCTCCATGAGTTCTCAGTCGCTTAGAAGCTTTGTGTTAAAGGAAGTAGTACACTTTGGAGGACTCCTAGGCCCCTCGGGTATGCATCACTTTCCCTCCAAGTTCACCGAGTACCTCCAGACCCCTGTGGGGCGGCTGAGCACTTCGAGGCCCATTGGTTGAACCCCCCCACCCGCGGAGGCCCTCTGTGCGTGCCGCGCGATGGGCTACACACTGGACGTCCCGCGAGGAGCGCTACATTTCCAGAGCCCTCGAACAGCCTCAGGACAGCATTTCGGGTGAGTCCGACTTTGTCATGGCCCTTGTGTGAGCTGCCGTGGGAAAACACTGTGCTTTGAATACTTCGAGGACCTCGTACCTGAAGTCACTCTGCCCGAGGAGAAAGTCAGCATCTTACCATGCCGTGTCGCTAACGGCACGCCCAGCACGAACACAGGCCTGGAAGTAAGGCCCCGAGTGGCGATGCAGAAGCGGAGGCGTGCAGCAGTTTCCATGAGGCGGAGGCCTCGGCTCTGGGCACCTTCAACGGCAGCAGGGTTTTCTGGACACCTAGGAGGCTGGCGCGGGCCCCCTGTTCCCGGCAGGAACACTGAGTACCGCCAGTCCCACCTGGGTCTGCTAAGCAACATCCAGGCCCGTAGCCCTTTAGAGCCCCTCTGTGTATGCCCAGCGTAGAGAAACGCGCTGCACTCTCCTTGGGAGCAGCTTAAGGTCCTCAGCACTCGCACACGTTCACGGACACCGTTCTGGCACGTCCCACATGGCGTCGAAGTCTTACGCATTACCCTAGGCTGAGCTGAACTCAGAGAAACCCTCGGCTTCGCAGTCCACCTAGGACCTCCTGCCTGAAGTCACCGAGCCTTCCAGAGAGAGTCGGCTTGCGTTCTTACTGCCATGTACGTCCCCTTCCTCCTGTGGCACTGCAGGCTTTGAATAGCCACAGGCCCAGAGGAGCAGCTACGGCGTTCCTTGGTTGAGGCAGTTCGCTTGAAGCAGAACACCCTACTTCGAGAAGTTGATTCAGGGAAGGAAACTCAGGGTGACCTGTGTCTCTTTGGGCTTGTGAGAAACCACGGGGATGTCTGCTGAGTGCGCCCACGGAAACAGGGGCCTGCTGCAAGTAGCCTTGCTTTCCCGTTTGGAAGGCTGCGTTCATGCTGCCTTGAAGCTACCTGACATTCCCTGCTCTCGACAGGCCTGTTAGCCCTTTCAGAGTGCTTCGGGGAACGTTATGAGTCTGCTCTGTCTAAACCAGGTGCTTCCATGGCCGCGGCTCTGGTCCGCCTGCCAAGCTCTAGAGCTAGAGGGAACCTCAACGTGACAAGTTGCCTCCAGCGTAGGCCCCTAGTAGCCGTGCAGAAAGGGAGGCAGGCAGCTGTCTCCATGAGTTCTCAGTCGCTTAGAGGCTTTGTTTTAAAGGAAGTAGTACACTTTGGAGGACTCCTAGGCCCCTCGGGTATGCATCACATTCCCTCCAAGTTCACCGAGTACCTCCAGACCCCTGTGGGGCGGCTGAGCACTTCGAGGCCCATTGGTTGAACCCCCCCACCCGCGAGGCCCTCTGTGCGTGCCGCGCGATGGGCTACACACTGGACGTCCCGCGAGGAGCGCTACATTTCCAGAGCCCTCGAACAGCCTCAGGACAGCATTTCGGGTGAGTCCGACTTTGTCATGGCCCTTGTGTGAGCTGCCGTGGGAAAACACTGTGCTTTGAATACTTCGAGGACCTCGTACCTGAAGTCACTCTGCCCGAGGAGAAAGTCAGCATCTTACCATGCCGTGTCGCTAACGGCACGCCCAGCACGAACACAGGCCTGGAAGTAAGGCCCCGAGTGGCGGTGCAGAAGCGGAGGCGTGCAGCAGTTTCCATGAGGCGGAGGCCTCGGCTCTGGGCACCTTCAACGGCAGCAGGGTTTTCTGGACACCTAGGAGGCTGGCGCGGGCCCCCTGTTCCCGGCAGGAACACTGAGTACCGCCAGTCCCACCTGGGTCTGCTAAGCAACATCCAGGCCCGTAGCCCTTTAGAGCCCCTCTGTGTATGCCCAGCGTAGGGAAACGCGCTGCACTCTCCTTGGGAGCAGCGTAAGGTACTCAGCACTCGCACACGTTCACGGACACCGTTCTGGCACGTCCCACATGGCGTCGAAGTCTTACGCATTACCCTCGGCTGAGCTGAACTCAGAGAAACCCTCGGCTTCGCAGTCCACCTAGGACCTCCTGCCTGAAGTCACCGAGCCTTCCAGAGAGAGTCGGCTTGCGTTCTTACTGCCATGTACGTCCCCTTCCTCCTGTGGCACTGCAGGCTTTGAATAGCCACAGGCCCAGAGGAGCAGCTACGGCATTCCTTGGTTGAGGCAGTTCGCTTGAAGCAGAACACCCTACTTCGAGAAGTTGATTCAGGGAAGGAAACTCAGGGTGACCTGTGTCTCTTTGGGCTTGTGAGAAACCACGGGGATGTCTGCTGAGTGCGCCCACGGAAACGGGGGCCTGCTGCAAGTAGCCTTGCTTTCCCGTTTGGAAGGCTGCGTTCATGCTGCCTTGAAGCTACCTGACATTCCCTGCTCTCGACAGGCCTGTTAGCCCTGTCAGAGTGCTTCGGGGAACGTTATGAGTCTGCTCTGTCTAAACCAGGTGCTTCCATGGCCGCGGCTCTGGTCCGCCTGCCAAGCTCTAGAGCTAGAGGGAACCTCAACGTGACAAGTTGCCTCCAGCGTAGGCCCCTAGTAGCCGTGCAGAAAGGGAGGCAGGCAGCTGTCTCCATGAGTTCTCAGTCGCTTAGAGGCTTTGTGTTAAAGGAAGTAGTACACTTTGGAGGACTCCTAGGCCCCTCGGGTATGCATCACTTTCCCTCCAAGTTCACCGAGTACCTCCAGACCCCTGTGGGGCGGCTGAGCACTTCGAGGCCCATTGGTTGAACCCCCCCACCCGCCGAGGCCCTCTGTGCGTGCCGCGCGATGGGCTACGCACTGGACGTCCCGCGAGGAGCACTACATTTCCAGAGGCCTCGAACAGCCTCAGGACAGCATTTCGGGTGAGTCCGACTTTGTCATGGCCCTTGTGTGAGCTGCCGTGGGAAAACACTGTGTTTGGAATACTTCGAGGACCTCGTACCTGAAGTCACTCTGCCCGAGGAGAAAGTCAGCATCTTACCATGCCGTGTCGCTAACGGCACGCCCAGCACGAACACAGGCCTGGAAGTAAGGCCCCGAGTGGCGGTGCAGAAGCGGAGGCGTGCAGCAGTTTCCATGAGGCGGAGGCCTCGGCTCTGGGCACCTTCAACGGCAGCAGGGTTTTCTGGACACCTAGGAGGCTGGCGCGGGCCCCCTGTTCCCGGCAGGAACACTGAGTACCGCCAGGCCCACCTGGGTCTGCTAAGCAACATCCAGGCCCGTAGCCCTTTAGAGCCCCTCTGTGTATGCCCAGCGTAGAGAAACGCGCTGCACTCTCCTTGGGAGCAGCTTAAGGTGCTCAGCACTCGCACACGTTCACGGACACCGTTCTGGCACGTCCCACATGGCGTCGAAGTCTTACGCATTACCCTCGGCTGAGGTGAACTCTGAGAAACCCTCGGCTTCGCATTCCACCTAGGACCTCCTGCCTGAAGTCACCGTGCCTCCCAGAGAGAGTCGGCTTGCGTTCTTACTGCCATGTACGTCCCCTTCCTCCTGTGGCACTGCAGGCTTTGAATAGCCACAGGCCCAGAGGAGCAGCTACGGCGTTCCTTGGTTGAGGCAGTTCGCTTGAAGCAGAACACCCTACTTCGAGAAGTTGATTCAGGGAAGGAAACTCAGGGTGACCTGTGTCTCTTTGGGCTTGTGAGAAACCACGGGGATGTCTGCTGAGTGCGCCCACGGAAACAGGGGCCTGCTGCAAGTAGCCTTGCTTTCCCGTTTGGAAGGCTGCGTTCATGCTGCCTTGAAGCTACCTGACATTCCCTGCTCTCGACAGGCCTGTTAGCCCTTTCAGAGTGCTTCGGGGAACGTTATGAGTCTGCTCTGTCTAAACCAGGTGCTTCCATGGCCGCGGCTCTGGTCCGCCTGCCAAGCTCTAGAGCTAGAGGGAACCTCAACGTGACAAGTTGCCTCCAGCGTAGGCCCCTAGTAGCCGTGCAGAAAGGGAGGCAGGCAGCTGTCTCCATGAGTTCTCAGTCGCTTAGAGGCTTTGTTTTAAAGGAAGTAGTACACTTTGGAGGACTCCTAGGCCCCTCGGGTATGCATCACATTCCCTCCAAGTTCACCGAGTACCTCCAGACCCCTGTGGGGCGGCTGAGCACTTCGAGGCCCATTGGTTGAACCCCCCCACCCGCGAGGCCCTCTGTGCGTGCCGCGCGATGGGCTACACACTGGACGTCCCGCGAGGAGCGCTACATTTCCAGAGCCCTCGAACAGCCTCAGGACAGCATTTCGGGTGAGTCCGACTTTGTCATGGCCCTTGTGTGAGCTGCCGTGGGAAAACACTGTGCTTTGAATACTTCGAGGACCTCGTACCTGAAGTCACTCTGCCCGAGGAGAAAGTCAGCATCTTACCATGCCGTGTCGCTAACGGCACGCCCAGCACGAACACAGGCCTGGAAGTAAGGCCCCGAGTGGCGGTGCAGAAGCGGAGGCGTGCAGCAGTTTCCATGAGGCGGAGGCCTCGGCTCTGGGCACCTTCAACGGCAGCAGGGTTTTCTGGACACCTAGGAGGCTGGCGCGGGCCCCCTGTTCCCGGCAGGAACACTGAGTACCGCCAGTCCCACCTGGGTCTGCTAAGCAACATCCAGGCCCGTAGCCCTTTAGAGCCCCTCTGTGTATGCCCAGCGTAGGGAAACGCGCTGCACTCTCCTTGGGAGCAGCGTAAGGTACTCAGCACTCGCACACGTTCACGGACACCGTTCTGGCACGTCCCACATGGCGTCGAAGTCTTACGCATTACCCTCGGCTGAGCTGAACTCAGAGAAACCCTCGGCTTCGCAGTCCACCTAGGACCTCCTGCCTGAAGTCACCGAGCCTTCCAGAGAGAGTCGGCTTGCGTTCTTACTGCCATGTACGTCCCCTTCCTCCTGTGGCACTGCAGGCTTTGAATAGCCACAGGCCCAGAGGAGCAGCTACGGCATTCCTTGGTTGAGGCAGTTCGCTTGAAGCAGAACACCCTACTTCGAGAAGTTGATTCAGGGAAGGAAACTCAGGGTGACCTGTGTCTCTTTGGGCTTGTGAGAAACCACGGGGATGTCTGCTGAGTGCGCCCACGGAAACGGGGGCCTGCTGCAAGTAGCCTTGCTTTCCCGTTTGGAAGGCTGCGTTCATGCTGCCTTGAAGCTACCTGACATTCCCTGCTCTCGACAGGCCTGTTAGCCCTGTCAGAGTGCTTCGGGGAACGTTATGAGTCTGCTCTGTCTAAACCAGGTGCTTCCATGGCCGCGGCTCTGGTCCGCCTGCCAAGCTCTAGAGCTAGAGGGAACCTCAACGTGACAAGTTGCCTCCAGCGTAGGCCCCTAGTAGCCGTGCAGAAAGGGAGGCAGGCAGCTGTCTCCATGAGTTCTCAGTCGCTTAGAGGCTTTGTGTTAAAGGAAGTAGTACACTTTGGAGGACTCCTAGGCCCCTCGGGTATGCATCACTTTCCCTCCAAGTTCACCGAGTACCTCCAGACCCCTGTGGGGCGGCTGAGCACTTCGAGGCCCATTGGTTGAACCCCCCCACCCGCCGAGGCCCTCTGTGCGTGCCGCGCGATGGGCTACGCACTGGACGTCCCGCGAGGAGCACTACATTTCCAGAGGCCTCGAACAGCCTCAGGACAGCATTTCGGGTGAGTCCGACTTTGTCATGGCCCTTGTGTGAGCTGCCGTGGGAAAACACTGTGTTTGGAATACTTCGAGGACCTCGTACCTGAAGTCACTCTGCCCGAGGAGAAAGTCAGCATCTTACCATGCCGTGTCGCTAACGGCACGCCCAGCACGAACACAGGCCTGGAAGTAAGGCCCCGAGTGGCGGTGCAGAAGCGGAGGCGTGCAGCAGTTTCCATGAGGCGGAGGCCTCGGCTCTGGGCACCTTCAACGGCAGCAGGGTTTTCTGGACACCTAGGAGGCTGGCGCGGGCCCCCTGTTCCCGGCAGGAACACTGAGTACCGCCAGGCCCACCTGGGTCTGCTAAGCAACATCCAGGCCCGTAGCCCTTTAGAGCCCCTCTGTGTATGCCCAGCGTAGAGAAACGCGCTGCACTCTCCTTGGGAGCAGCTTAAGGTGCTCAGCACTCGCACACGTTCACGGACACCGTTCTGGCACGTCCCACATGGCGTCGAAGTCTTACGCATTACCCTCGGCTGAGGTGAACTCTGAGAAACCCTCGGCTTCGCATTCCACCTAGGACCTCCTGCCTGAAGTCACCGTGCCTCCCAGAGAGAGTCGGCTTGCGTTCTTACTGCCATGTACGTCCCCTTCCTCCTGTGGCACTGCAGGCTTTGAATAGCCACAGGCCCAGAGGAGCAGCTACGGCGTTCCTTGGTTGAAGCAGTTCGCTTGATGCAGAACACCCTACTTCGAGAAGTTGATTCAGGGAAGGAAACTCAGGGTGACCTGTGTCTCTTTGGGCTTGTTAGAAACCACGGGGATGTCTGTTGAGTGCGCCCACGGAAACGGGGGCCTTCTGCAAGTAGCCTTGCTTTCCCGTTTGGAAGGCTGCGTTCATGCTGCCTTGAAGCTACCTGACATTCCCTGCTCT
The DNA here is from genome assembly GCF_964374135.1 of Grampus griseus. NCBI lineage: Eukaryota > Metazoa > Chordata > Mammalia > Artiodactyla > Delphinidae > Grampus > Grampus griseus. The sequence continues at coordinate 29,574,673 of NC_139005.1, read as the reverse complement.
CGACAGGCCTGTTAGTCCTGTCAGAGTGCTTCGGGGAACGTTATGAGTCTGCTCTGTCTAAACCAGGTGCTTCCATGGCCGCGGCTCTGGTCCGCCTGCCAAGCTCTAGAGCTAGAGGGAACCTCAACGTGACAAGTTGCCTCCAGCGTAGGCCCCTAGTAGCCTTGCAGAAAGGGAGGCAGGCAGCTGTCTCCATGAGTTCTCAGTCGCTTAGAAGCTTTGTGTTAAAGGAAGTAGTACACTTTGGAGGACTCCTAGGCCCCTCGGGTATGCATCACTTTCCCTCCAAGTTCACCGAGTACCTCCAGACCCCTGTGGGGCGGCTGAGCACTTCGAGGCCCATTGGTTGAACCCCCCCACCCGCGGAGGCCCTCTGTGCGTGCCGCGCGATGGGCTACACACTGGACGTCCCGCGAGGAGCGCTACATTTCCAGAGCCCTCGAACAGCCTCAGGACAGCATTTCGGGTGAGTCCGACTTTGTCATGGCCCTTGTGTGAGCTGCCGTGGGAAAACACTGTGCTTTGAATACTTCGAGGACCTCGTACCTGAAGTCACTCTGCCCGAGGAGAAAGTCAGCATCTTACCATGCCGTGTCGCTAACGGCACGCCCAGCACGAACACAGGCCTGGAAGTAAGGCCCCGAGTGGCGATGCAGAAGCGGAGGCGTGCAGCAGTTTCCATGAGGCGGAGGCCTCGGCTCTGGGCACCTTCAACGGCAGCAGGGTTTTCTGGACACCTAGGAGGCTGGCGCGGGCCCCCTGTTCCCGGCAGGAACACTGAGTACCGCCAGTCCCACCTGGGTCTGCTAAGCAACATCCAGGCCCGTAGCCCTTTAGAGCCCCTCTGTGTATGCCCAGCGTAGAGAAACGCGCTGCACTCTCCTTGGGAGCAGCTTAAGGTCCTCAGCACTCGCACACGTTCACGGACACCGTTCTGGCACGTCCCACATGGCGTCGAAGTCTTACGCATTACCCTCGGCTGAGCTGAACTCAGAGAAACCCTCGGCTTCGCAGTCCACCTAGGACCTCCTGCCTGAAGTCACCGTGCCTCCCAGAGAGAATCGGCTTGCGTTCTTACTGCCATGTACGTCCCCTTCCTCCTGTGGCACTGCAGGCTTTGAATAGCCACAGGCCCAGAGGAGCAGCTACGGCGTTCCTTGGTTGAGGCAGTTCGCTTGAAGCAGAACACCCTACTTCGAGAAGTTGATTCAGGGAAGGAAACTCAGGGTGACCTGTGTCTCTTTGGGCTTGTTAGAAACCACGGGGATGTCTGCTGAGTGCGCCCACGGAAACGGGGGCCTGCTGCAAGTAGCCTTGCTTTCCCGTTTGGAAGGCTGCGTTCATGCTGCCTTGAAGCTACCTGACATTCCCTGCTCTCGACAGGCCTGTTAGCCCTGTCAGAGTGCTTCGGGGAACGTTATGAGTCTGCTCTGTCTAAACCAGGTGCTTCCATGGCCGCGGCTCTGGTCCGCCTGCCAAGCTCTAGAGCTAGAGGGAACCTCAACGTGACAAGTTGCCTCCAGCGTAGGCCCCTAGTAGCCGTGCAGAAAGGGAGGCAGGCAGCTGTCTCCATGAGTTCTCAGTCGCTTAGAGGCTTTGTTTTAAAGGAAGTAGTACACTTTGGAGGACTCCTAGGCCCCTCGGGTATGCATCACATTCCCTCCAAGTTCACCGAGTACCTCCAGACCCCTGTGGGGCGGCTGAGCACTTCGAGGCCCATTGGTTGAACCGCCCCACCCGCGAGGCCCTCTGTGCGTGCCGCGCGATGGGCTACACACTGGACGTCCCGCGAGGAGCGCTACATTTCCAGAGCCCTCGAACAGCCTCAGGACAGCATTTCGGGTGAGTCCGACTTTGTCATGGCCCTTGTGTGAGCTGCCGTGGGAAAACACTGTGTTTGGAATACTTCGAGGACCTCGTACCTGAAGTCACTCTGCCCGAGGAGAAAGTCAGCATCTTACCATGCCGTGTCGCTAACGGCACGCCCAGCACGAACACAGGCCTGGAAGTAAGGCCCCGAGTGGCGGTGCAGAAGCGGAGGCGTGCAGCAGTTTCCATGAGGCGGAGGCCTCGGCTCTGGGCACCTTCAACGGCAGCAGGGTTTTCTGGACACCTAGGAGGCTGGCGCGGGCCCCCTGTTCCCGGCAGGAACACTGAGTACCGCCAGTCCCACCTGGGTCTGCTAAGCAACATCCAGGCCCGTAGCCCTTTAGAGCCCCTCTGTGTATGCCCAGCGTAGAGAAACGCGCTGCACTCTCCTTGGGAGCAGCTTAAGGTCCTCAGCACTCGCACACGTTCACGGACACCGTTCTGGCACGTCCCACATGGCGTCGAAGTCTTACGCATTACCCTCGGCTGAGCTGAACTCAGAGAAACCCTCGGCTTCGCATTCCACCTAGGACATCCTGCCTGAAGTCACCGTGCCTCCCAGAGAGAGTCGGCTTGCGTTCTTACTGCCATGTACGTCCCCTTCCTCCTGTGGCACTGCAGGCTTTGAATAGCCACAGGCCCAGAGGAGCAGCTAAGGCGTTCCTTGGTTGAGGCAGTTCGCTTGAAGCAGAACACCCTACTTCGAGAAGTTGATTCAGGGAAGGAAACTGAGGGTGACCTGTGTCTCTTTGGGCTTGTTAGAAACCACGGGGATGTCTGCTGAGTGCGCCCACGGAAACGGGGGCCTGCTGCAAGTAGCCTTGCTTTCCCGTTTGGAAGGCTGCGTTCATGCTGCCTTGAAGCTACCTGACATTCCCTGCTCTCGACAGGCCTGTTAGCCCTGTCAGAGTGCTTCGGGGAACGTTATGAGTCTGCTCTGTCTAAACCAGGTGCTTCCATGGCCGCGGCTCTGGTCTGCCTGCCAAGCTCTAGAGCTAGAGGGAACCTCAACGTGACAAGTTGCCTCCAGCGTAGGCCCCTAGTAGCCGTGCAGAAAGGGAGGCAGGCAGCTGTCTCCATGAGTTCTCAGTCGCTTAGAGGCTTTATTTTAAAGGAAGTAGTACACTTTGGAGGACTCCTAGGCCCCTCGGGTATGCATCACTTTCCCTCCAAGTTCACCGAGTACCTCCAGACCCCTGTGGGGCGGCTGAGCACTTCGAGGCCCATTGGTTGAACCCCCCCACCCGCGGAGGCCCTCTGTGCGTGCCGCGCGATGGGCTACACACTGGACGTCCCTCGAGGAGCGCTACATTTCCAGTTCCCTCGAACAGCCTCAGGACAGCATTTCGGGTGAGTCCGACTTTGTCATGGCCCTTGTGTGAGCTGCCGTGGGAAAACACTGTGCTTTGAATACTTCGAGGACCTCGTACCTGAAGTCACTCTGCCCGAGGGGAAAGTCAGCATCTTACCATGCCGTGTCGCTAACGGCACGCCCAGCACGATCACAGGTCTGGAAGTAAGGCCCCGAGTGGCGGTGCAGAAGCGGAGGCGTGCAGCAGTTTCCATGAGGCGGAGGCCTCGGCTCTGGGCACCTTCAACGGCAGCAGGGTTTTCTGGACACCTAGGAGGCTGGCGCGGGCCCCCTGTTCCCGGCAGGAACACTGAGTACCGCCAGTCCCACCTGGGTCTGCTAAGCAACATCCAGGCCCGTAGCCCTTTAGAGCCCCTCTGTGTATGCCCAGCGTAGGGAAACGCGCTGCACTCTCCTTGGGAGCAGCGTAAGGTACTCAGCACTCGCACACGTTCACGGACACCGTTCTGGCACGTCCCACATGGCGTCGAAGTCTTACGCATTACCCTCGACTGAGCTGAACTCAGAGAAACCCTCGGCTTCGCAGTCCACCTAGGACCTCCTGCCTGAAGTCACCGAGCCTTCCAGAGAGAGTCGGCTTGCGTTCTTACTGCCATGTACGTCCCCTTCCTCCTGTGGCACTGCAGGCTTTGAATAGCCACAGGCCCAGAGGAGCAGCTACGGCGTTCCTTGGTTGAGGCAGTTCGCTTGAAGCAGAACACCCTACTTCGAGAAGTTGATTCAGGGAAGGAAACTCAGGGTGACCTGTGTCTCTTTGGGCTTGTGAGAAACCACGGGGATGTCTGCTGAGTGCGCCCACGGAAACAGGGGCCTGCTGCAATTAGCCTTGCTTTCCCATTTGGAAGGCTGCGTTCATGCTGCCTTGAAGCTACCTGACATTCCCTGCTCTCGACAGGCCTGTTAGCCCTGTCAGAGTGCTTCGGGGAACGTTATGAGTCTGCTCTGTCTAAACCAGGTGCTTCCATGGCCGCGGCTCTGGTCCGCCTGCCAAGCTCTAGAGCTAGAGGGAACCTCAACGTGACAAGTTGCCTCCAGCGTAGGCCCCTAGTAGCCGTGCAGAAAGGGAGGCAGGCAGCTGTCTCCATGAGTTCTCAGTCGCTTAGAGGCTTTGTTTTAAAGGAAGTAGTACACTTTGGAGGACTCCTAGGCCCCTCGGGTATGCATCACATTCCCTCCAAGTTCACCGAGTACCTCCAGACCCCTGTTGGGCGGCTGAGCACTTCGAGGCCCATTGGTTGAACCCCCCCACCCGCGAGGCCCTCTGTGCGTGCCGCGCGATGGGCTACACACTGGACGTCCCGCGAGGAGCGCTACATTTCCAGAGCCCTCGAACAGCCTCAGGACAGCATTTCGGGTGAGTCCGACTTTGTCATGGCCCTTGTGTGAGCTGCCGTGGGAAAACACTGTGCTTTGAATACTTCGAGGACCTCGTACCTGAAGTCACTCTGCCCGAGGAGAAAGTCAGCATCTTACCATGCCGTGTCGCTAACGGCACGCCCAGCACGAACACAGGCCTGGAAGTACGGCCCCGAGTGGCGGTGCAGAAGCGGAGGCGTGCAGCAGTTTCCATGAGGCGGAGGCCTCGGCTCTGGGCACCTTCAACGGCAGCAGGGTTTTCTGGACACCTAGGAGGCTGGCGCGGGCCCCCTGTTCCCGGCAGGAACACTGAGTACCGCCAGTCCCACCTGGGTCTGCTAAGCAACATCCAGGCCCGTAGCCCTTTAGAGCCCCTCTGTGTATGCCCAGCGTAGAGAAACGCGCTGCACTCTCCTTGGGAGCAGCTTAAGGTCCTCAGCACTCGCACACGTTCACGGACACCGTTCTGGCACGTCCCACATGGCGTCGAAGTCTTACGCATTACCCTCGGCTGAGCTGAACTCTGAGAAACCCTCGGCTTCGCATTCCACCTAGGACCTCCTGCCTGAAGTCACCGTGCCTCCCAGAGAGAGTCGGCTTGCGTTCTTACTGCCATGTACGTCCCCTTCCTCCTGTGGCACTGCAGGCTTTGAATAGCCACAGGCCCAGAGGAGCAGCTACGGCGTTCCTTGGTTGAGGCAGTTCGCTTGATGCAGAACACCCTACTTCGAGAAGTTGATTCAGGGAAGGAAACTCAGGGTGACCTGTGTCTCTTTGGGCTTGTTAGAAACCACGGGGATGTCTGTTGAGTGCGCCCACGGAAACGGGGGCCTTCTGCAAGTAGCCTTGCTTTCCCGTTTGGAAGGCTGCGTTCATGCTGCCTTGAAGCTACCTGACATTCCCTGCTCTCGACAGGCCTGTTAGTCCTGTCAGAGTGCTTCGGGGAACGTTATGAGTCTGCTCTGTCTAAACCAGGTGCTTCCATGGCCGCGGCTCTGGTCCGCCTGCCAAGCTCTAGAGCTAGAGGGAACCTCAACGTGACAAGTTGCCTCCAGCGTAGGCCCCTAGTAACCTTGCAGAAAGGGAGGCAGGCAGCTGTCTCCATGAGTTCTCAGTCGCTTAGAGGCTTTGTGTTAAAGGAAGTAGTACACTTTGGAGGACTCCTAGGCCCCTCGGGTATGCATCACTTTCCCTCCAAGTTCACCGAGTACCTCCAGACCCCTGTGGGGCGGCTGAGCACTTCGAGGCCCATTGGTTGAACCCCCCCACCCGCGGAGGCCCTCTGTGCGTGCCGCGCGATGGGCTACACACTGGACGTCCCGCGAGGAGCGCTACATTTCCAGAGCCCTCGAACAGCCTCAGGACAGCATTTCGGGTGAGTCCGACTTTGTCATGGCCCTTGTGTGAGCTGCCGTGGGAAAACACTGTGTTTGGAATACTTCGAGGACCTCGTACCTGAAGTCACTCTGCCCGAGGAGAAAGTCAGCATCTTACCATGCCGTGTCGCTAACGGCACGCCCAGCACGAACACAGGCCTGGAAGTAAGGCCCCGAGTGGCGGTGCAGAAGCGGAGGCGTGCAGCAGTTTCCATGAGGCGGAGGCCTCGGCTCTGGGCACCTTCAACGGCAGCAGGGTTTTCTGGACACCTAGGAGGCTGGCGCGGGCCCCCTGTTCCCGGCAGGAACACTGAGTACCGCCAGTCCCACCTGGGTCTGCTAAGCAACATCCAGGCCCGTAGCCCTTTAGAGCCCCTCTGTGTATGCCCAGCGTAGGGAAACGCGCTGCACTCTCCTTGGGAGCAGCGTAAGGTACTCAGCACTCGCACACGTTCACGGACACGGTTCTGGCACGTCCCACATGGCGTCGAAGTCTTACGCATTACCCTCGGCTGAGCTGAACTCAGAGAAACCCTCGGCTTCGCAGTCCACCTAGGACCTCCTGCCTGAAGTCACCGAGCCTTCCAGAGAGAGTCGGCTTGCGTTCTTACTGCCATGTACGTCCCCTTCCTCCTGTGGCACTGCAGGCTTTGAATAGCCACAGGCCCAGAGGAGCAGCTACGGCGTTCCTTGGTTGAGGCAGTTCGCTTGAAGCAGAACACCCTACTTCGAGAAGTTGATTCAGGGAAGGAAACTCAGGGTGACCTGTGTCTCTTTGGGCTTGTGAGAAACCACGGGGATGTCTGCTGAGTGCGCCCACGGAAACAGGGGCCTGCTGCAATTAGCCTTGCTTTCCCGTTTGGAAGGCTGCGTTCATGCTGCCTTGAAGCTACCTGACATTCCCTGCTCTCGACAGGCCTGTTAGCCCTGTCAGAGTGCTTCGGGGAACGTTATGAGTCTGCTCTGTCTAAACCAGGTGCTTCCATGGCCGCGGCTCTGGTCCGCCTGCCAAGCTCTAGAGCTAGAGTGAACCTCAACGTGACAAGTTGCCTCCAGCGTAGGCCCCTAGTAGCCGTGCAGAAAGGGAGGCAGGCAGCTGTCTCCATGAGTTCTCAGTCGCTTAGAGGCTTTATTTTAAAGGAAGTAGTACACTTTGGAGGACTCCTAGGCCCCTCGGGTATGCATCACATTCCCTCCAAGTTCACCGAGTACCTCCAGACCCCTGTGGGGCGGCTGAGCACTTCGAGGCCCATTGGTTGAACCCCCCCACCCGCGAGGCCCTCTGTGCGTGCTGCGCGATGGGCTACACACTGGACGTCCCGCGAGGAGCGCTACATTTCCAGAGCCCTCGAACAGCCTCAGGACAGCATTTCGGGTGAGTCCGACTTTGTCATGGCCCTTGTGTGAGCTGCCGTGGGAAAACACTGTGCTTTGAATACTTCGAGGACCTCGTACCTGAAGTCACTCTGCCCGAGGAGAAAGTCAGCATCTTACCATGCCGTGTCGCTAACGGCACGCCCAGCACGAACACAGGCCTGGAAGTAAGGCCCCGAGTGGCGGTGCAGAAGCGGAGGCGTGCAGCAGTTTCCATGAGGCGGAGGCCTCGGCTCTGGGCACCTTCAACGGCAGCAGGGTTTTCTGGACACCTAGGAGGCTGGCGCGGGCCCCCTGTTCCCGGCAGGAACACTGAGTACCGCCAGTCCCACCTGGGTCTGCTAAGCAACATCCAGGCCCGTAGCCCTTTAGAGCCCCTCTGTGTATGCCCAGCGTAGGGAAACGCGCTGCACTCTCCTTGGGAGCAGCGTAAGGTACTCAGCACTCGCACACGTTCACGGACACCGTTCTGGCACGTCCCACATGGCGTCGAAGTCTTACGCATTACCCTCGGCTGAGCTGAACTCAGAGAAACCCTCGGCTTCGCAGTCCACCTAGGACCTCCTGCCTGAAGTCACCGAGCCTTCCAGAGAGAGTCGGCTTGCGTTCTTACTGCCATGTACGTCCCCTTCCTCCTGTGGCACTGCAGGCTTTGAATAGCCACAGGCCCAGAGGAGCAGCTACGGCGTTCCTTGGTTGAGGCAGTTCGCTTGAAGCAGAACACCCTACTTCGAGAAGTTGATTCAGGGAAGGAAACTCAGGGTGACCTGTGTCTCTTTGGGCTTGTGAGAAACCACGGGGATGTCTGCTGAGTGCGCCCACGGAAACAGGGGCCTGCTGCAAGTAGCCTTGCTTTCCCGTTTGGAAGGCTGCGTTCATGCTGCCTTGAAGCTACCTGACATTCCCTGCTCTCGACAGGCCTGTTAGCCCTTTCAGAGTGCTTCGGGGAACGTTATGAGTCTGCTCTGTCTAAACCAGGTGCTTCCATGGCCGCGGCTCTGGTCCGCCTGCCAAGCTCTAGAGCTAGAGGGAACCTCAACGTGACAAGTTGCCTCCAGCGTAGGCCCCTAGTAGCCGTGCAGAAAGGGAGGCAGGCAGCTGTCTCCATGAGTTCTCAGTCGCTTAGAGGCTTTGTTTTAAAGGAAGTAGTACACTTTGGAGGACTCCTAGGCCCCTCGGGTATGCATCACATTCCCTCCAAGTTCACCGAGTACCTCCAGACCCCTGTTGGGCGGCTGAGCACTTCGAGGCCCATTGGTTGAACCCCCCCACCCGCGAGGCCCTCTGTGCGTGCCGCGCGATGGGCTACACACTGGACGTCCCGCGAGGAGCGCTACATTTCCAGAGCCCTCGAACAGCCTCAGGACAGCATTTCGGGTGAGTCCGACTTTGTCATGGCCCTTGTGTGAGCTGCCGTGGGAAAACACTGTGCTTTGAATACTTCGAGGACCTCGTACCTGAAGTCACTCTGCCCGAGGAGAAAGTCAGCATCTTACCATGCCGTGTCGCTAACGGCACGCCCAGCACGAACACAGGCCTGGAAGTAAGGCCCCGAGTGGCGGTGCAGAAGCGGAGGCGTGCAGCAGTTTCCATGAGGCGGAGGCCTCGGCTCTGGGCACCTTCAACGGCAGCAGGGTTTTCTGGACACCTAGGAGGCTGGCGCGGGCCCCCTGTTCCCGGCAGGAACACTGAGTACCGCCAGTCCCACCTGGGTCTGCTAAGCAACATCCAGGCCCGTAGCCCTTTAGAGCCCCTCTGTGTATGCCCAGCGTAGAGAAACGCGCTGCACTCTCCTTGGGAGCAGCTTAAGGTCCTCAGCACTCGCACACGTTCACGGACACCGTTCTGGCACGTCCCACATGGCGTCGAAGTCTTACGCATTACCCTCGGCTGAGCTGAACTCTGAGAAACCCTCGGCTTCGCATTCCACCTAGGACCTCCTGCCTGAAGTCACCGTGCCTCCCAGAGAGAGTCGGCTTGCGTTCTTACTGCCATGTACGTCCCCTTCCTCCTGTGGCACTGCAGGCTTTGAATAGCCACAGGCCCAGAGGAGCAGCTACGGCGTTCCTTGGTTGAGGCAGTTCGCTTGATGCAGAACACCCTACTTCGAGAAGTTGATTCAGGGAAGGAAACTGAGGGTGACCTGTGTCTCTTTGGGCTTGTTAGAAACCACGGGGATGTCTGTTGAGTGCGCCCACGGAAACGGGGGCCTGCTGCAAGTAGCCTTGCTTTCCCGTTTGGAAGGCTGCGTTCATGCTGCCTTGAAGCTACCTGACATTCCCTGCTCTCGACAGGCCTGTTAACCCTGTCAGAGTGCTTCGGGGAACGTTATGAGTCTGCTCTGTCTAAACCAGGTGCTTCCATGGCCGCGGCTCTGGTCCGCCTGCCAAGCTCTAGAGCTAGAGGGAACCTCAACGTGACAAGTTGCCTCCAGCGTAGGCCCCTAGTAGCCGTGCAGAAAGGGAGGCAGGCAGCTGTCTCCATGAGTTCTCAGTCGCTTAGAGGCTTTGTGTTAAAGGAAGTAGTACACTTTGGAGGACTCCTAGGCCCCTCGGGTATGCATCACTTTCCCTCCAAGTTCACCGAGTACCTCCAGACCCCTGTGGGGCGGCTGAGCACTTCGAGGCCCATTGGTTGAACCCACCCACCCGCCGAGGCCCTCTGTGCGTGCCGCGCGATGGGCTACGCACTGGACGTCCCGCGAGGAGCACTACATTTCCAGAGCCCTCGAACAGCCTCAGGACAGCATTTCGGGTGAGTCCGACTTTGTCATGGCCCTTGTGTGAGCTGCCGTGGGAAAACACTGTGTTTGGAATACTTCGAGGACCTCGTACCTGAAGTCACTCTGCCCGAGGAGAAAGTCAGCATCTTACCATGCCGTGTCGCTAACGGCACGCCCAGCACGAACACAGGCCTGGAAGTAAGGCCCCGAGTGGCGGTGCAGAAGCGGAGGCGTGCAGCAGTTTCCATGAGGCGGAGGCCTCGGCTCTGGGCACCTTCAACGGCAGCAGGGTTTTCTGGACACCTAGGAGGCTGGCGCGGGCCCCCTGTTCCCGGCAGGAACACTGAGTACCGCCAGGCCCACCTGGGTCTGCTAAGCAACATCCAGGCCCGTAGCCCTTTAGAGCCCCTCTGTGTATGCCCAGCGTAGGGAAACGCGCTGCACTCTCCTTGGGAGCAGCGTAAGGTACTCAGCACTCGCACACGTTCACGGACACCGTTCTGGCACGTCCCACATGGCGTCGAAGTCTTACGCATTACCCTCGGCTGAGCTGAACTCAGAGAAACCCTCGGCTTCGCAGTCCACCTAGGACCTCCTGCCTGAAGTCACCGAGCCTTCCAGAGAGAGTCGGCTTGCGTTCTTACTGCCATGTACGTCCCCTTCCTCCTGTGGCACTGCAGGCTTTGAATAGCCACAGGCCCAGAGGAGCAGCTACGGCGTTCCTTGGTTGAGGCAGTTCGCTTGAAGCAGAACACCCTACTTCGAGAAGTTGATTCAGGGAAGGAAACTCAGGGTGACCTGTGTCTCTTTGGGCTTGTGAGAAACCACGGGGATGTCTGCTGAGTGCGCCCACGGAAACAGGGGCCTGCTGCAATTAGCCTTGCTTTCCCGTTTGGAAGGCTGCGTTCATGCTGCCTTGAAGCTACCTGACATTCCCTGCTCTCGACAGGCCTGTTAGCCCTGTCAGAGTGCTTCGGGGAACGTTATGAGTCTGCTCTGTCTAAACCAGGTGCTATCATGGCCGCGGCTCTGGTCCGCCTACCAAGCTCTAGAGCTAGAGGGAACCTCAACGTGACAAGTTGCCTCCAGCGTAGGACCCTAGTAGCCGTGCAGAAAGGGAGGCAGGCAGCTGTCTCCATGAGTTCTCAGTCGCTTAGAGGCTTTGTTTTAAAGGAAGTAGTACACTTTGGAGGACGCCTAGGCCCCTCGGGTATGCATCACATTCCCTCCAAGTTCACCGAGTACCTCCAGACCCCTGTGGGGCGGCTGAGCACTTCGAGGCCCATTGGTTGAACCCCCCCACCCGCGAGGCCCTCTGTGCGTGCCGCGCGATGGGCTACACACTGGACGTCCCGCGAGGAGCGCTACATTTCCAGAGCCCTCGAACAGCCTCAGGACAGCATTTCGGGTGAGTCCGACTTTGTCATGGCCCTTGTGTGAGCTGCCGTGGGAAAACACTGTGTTTGGAATACTTCGAGGACCTCGTACCTGAAGTCACTCTGCCCGAGGAGAAAGTCAGCATCTTACCATGCCGTGTCGCTAACGGCACGCCCAGCACGAACACAGGCCTGGAAGTAAGGCCCCGAGTGGCGGTGCAGAAGCGGAGGCGTGCAGCAGTTTCCATGAGGCGGAGGCCTCGGCTCTGGGCACCTTCAACGGCAGCAGGGTTTTCTGGACACCTAGGAGGCTGGCGCGGGCCCCCTGTTCCCGGCAGGAACACTGAGTACCGCCAGTCCCACCTGGGTCTGCTAAGCAACATCCAGGCCCGTAGCCCTTTAGAGCCCCTCTGTGTATGCCCAGCGTAGGGAAACGCGCTGCACTCTCCTTGGGAGCAGCGTAAGGTACTCAGCACTCGCACACGTTCACGGACACCGTTCTGGCACGTCCCACATGGCGTCGAAGTCTTACGCATTACCCTAGGCTGAGCTGAACTCAGAGAAACCCTCGGCTTCGCAGTCCACCTAGGACCTCCTGCCTGAAGTCACCGAGCCTTCCAGAGAGAGTCGGCTTGCGTTCTTACTGCCATGTACGTCCCCTTCCTCCTGTGGCACTGCAGGCTTTGAATAGCCACAGGCCCAGAGGAGCAGCTACGGCGTTCCTTGGTTGAGGCAGTTCGCTTGAAGCAGAACACCCTACTTCGAGAAGTTGATTCAGGGAAGGAAACTCAGGGTGACCTGTGTCTCTTTGGGCTTGTTAGAAACCACGGGGATGTCTGTTGAGTGCGCCCACGGAAACGGGGGCCTTCTGCAAGTAGCCTTGCTTTCCCGTTTGGAAGGCTGCGTTCATGCTGCCTTGAAGCTACCTGACATTCCCTGCTCTCGACAGGCCTGTTAGCCCTGTCAGAGTGCTTCGGGGAACGTTATGAGTCTGCTCTGTCTAAACCAGGTGCTTCCATGGCCGCGGCTCTGGTCCGCCTGCCAAGCTCTAGAGCTAGAGGGAACCTCAACGTGACAAGTTGCCTCCAGCGTAGGCCCCTAGTAGCCTTGCAGAAAGGGAGGCAGGCAGCTGTCTCCATGAGTTCTCAGTCGCTTAGAGGCTTTGTGTTAAAGGAAGTAGTACACTTTGGAGGACTCCTAGGCCCCTCGGGTATGCATCACATTCCCTCCAAGTTCACCGAGTACCTCCAGACCCCTGTGGGGCGGCTGAGCACTTCGAGGCCCATTGGTTGAACCCCCCCACCCGCGAGGCCCTCTGTGCGTGCCGCGCGATGGGCTACACACTGGACGTCCCGCGAGGAGCGCTACATTTCCAGAGCCCTCGAACAGCCTCAGGACAGCATTTCGGGTGAGTCCGCTTTGTCATGGCCCTTGTGTGAGCTGCCGTGGGAAAACACTGTGCTTTGAATACTTCGAGGACCTCGTACCTGAAGTCACTCTGCCCGAGGAGAAAGTCAGCATCTTACCATGCCGTGTCGCTAACGGCACGCCCAGCACGAACACAGGCCTGGAAGTAAGGCCCCGAGTGGCGATGCAGAAGCGGAGGCGTGCAGCAGTTTCCATGAGGCGGAGGCCTCGGCTCTGGGCACCTTCAACGGCAGCAGGGTTTTCTGGACACCTAGGAGGCTGGCGCGGGCCCCCTGTTCCCGGCAGGAACACTGAGTACCGCCAGTCCCACCTGGGTCTGCTAAGCAACATCCAGGCCCGTAGCCCTTTAGAGCCCCTCTGTGTATGCCCAGCGTAGAGAAACGCGCTGCACTCTCCTTGGGAGCAGCTTAAGGTCCTCAGCACTCGCACACGTTCACGGACACCGTTCTGGCACGTCCCACATGGCGTCGAAGTCTTACGCATTACCCTCGGCTGAGCTGAACTCAGAGAAACCCTCGGCTTCGCAGTCCACCTAGGACCTCCTGCCTGAAGTCACCGTGCCTCCCAGAGAGAATCGGCTTGCGTTCTTACTGCCATGTACGTCCCCTTCCTCCTGTGGCACTGCAGGCTTTGAATAGCCACAGGCCCAGAGGAGCAGCTACGGCGTTCCTTGGTTGAGGCAGTTCGCTTGAAGCAGAACACCCTACTTCGAGAAGTTGATTCAGGGAAGGAAACTCAGGGTGACCTGTGTCTCTTTGGGCTTGTTAGAAACCACGGGGATGTCTGCTGAGTGCGCCCACGGAAACGGGGGCCTGCTGCAAGTAGCCTTGCTTTCCCGTTTGGAAGGCTGCGTTCATGCTGCCTTGAAGCTACCTGACATTCCCTGCTCTCGACAGGCCTGTTAGCCCTTTCAGAGTGCTTCGGGGAACGTTATGAGTCTGCTCTGTCTAAACCAGGTGCTTCCATGGCCGCGGCTCTGGTCCGCCTGCCAAGCTCTAGAGCTAGAGGGAACCTCAACGTGACAAGTTGCCTCCAGCGTAGGCCCCTAGTAGCCGTGCAGAAAGGGAGGCAGGCAGCTGTCTCCATGAGTTCTCAGTCGCTTAGAGGCTTTGTTTTAAAGGAAGTAGTACACTTTGGAGGACTCCTAGGCCCCTCGGGTATGCATCACATTCCCTCCAAGTTCACCGAGTACCTCCAGACCCCTGTGGGGCGGCTGAGCACTTCGAGGCCCATTGGTTGAACCCCCCCACCCGCGAGGCCCTCTGTGCGTGCCGCGCGATGGGCTACACACTGGACGTCCCGCGAGGAGCGCTACATTTCCAGAGCCCTCGAACAGCCTCAGGACAGCATTTCGGGTGAGTCCGACTTTGTCATGGCCCTTGTGTGAGCTGCCGTGGGAAAACACTGTGCTTTGAATACTTCGAGGACCTCGTACCTGAAGTCACTCTGCCCGAGGAGAAAGTCAGCATCTTACCATGCCGTGTCGCTAACGGCACGCCCAGCACGAACACAGGCCTGGAAGTAAGGCCCCGAGTGGCGGTGCAGAAGCGGAGGCGTGCAGCAGTTTCCATGAGGCGGAGGCCTCGGCTCTGGGCACCTTCAACGGCAGCAGGGTTTTCTGGACACCTAGGAGGCTGGCGCGGGCCCCCTGTTCCCGGCAGGAACACTGAGTACCGCCAGTCCCACCTGGGTCTGCTAAGCAACATCCAGGCCCGTAGCCCTTTAGAGCCCCTCTGTGTATGCCCAGCGTAGGGAAACGCGCTGCACTCTCCTTGGGAGCAGCGTAAGGTACTCAGCACTCGCACACGTTCACGGACACCGTTCTGGCACGTCCCACATGGCGTCGAAGTCTTACGCATTACCCTCGGCTGAGCTGAACTCAGAGAAACCCTCGGCTTCGCAGTCCACCTAGGACCTCCTGCCTGAAGTCACCGAGCCTTCCAGAGAGAGTCGGCTTGCGTTCTTACTGCCATGTACGTCCCCTTCCTCCTGTGGCACTGCAGGCTTTGAATAGCCACAGGCCCAGAGGAGCAGCTACGGCGTTCCTTGGTTGAGGCAGTTCGCTTGAAGCAGAACACCCTACTTCGAGAAGTTGATTCAGGGAAGGAAACTCAGGGTGACCTGTGTCTCTTTGGGCTTGTGAGAAACCACGGGGATGTCTGCTGAGTGCGCCCACGGAAACGGGGGCCTTCTGCAAGTAGCCTTGCTTTCCCGTTTGGAAGGCTGCGTTCATGCTGCCTTGAAGCTACCTGACATTCCCTGCTCTCGACAGGCCTGTTAGCCCTGTCAGAGTGCTTCGGGGAACGTTATGAGTCTGCTCTGTCTAAACCAGGTGCTTCCATGGCCGCGGCTCTGGTCCGCCTGCCAAGCTCTAGAGCTAGAGGGAACCTCAACGTGACAAGTTGCCTCCAGCGTAGGCCCCTAGTAGCCGTGCAGAAAGGGAGGCAGGCAGCTGTCTCCATGAGTTCTCAGTCGCTTAGAGGCTTTGTGTTAAAGGAAGTAGTACACTTTGGAGGACTCCTAGGCCCCTCGGGTATGCATCACTTTCCCTCCAAGTTCACCGAGTACCTCCAGACCCCTGTGGGGCGGCTGAGCACTTCGAGGCCCATTGGTTGAACCCCCCCACCCGCCGAGGCCCTCTGTGCGTGCCGCGCGATGGGCTACGCACTGGACGTCCCGCGAGGAGCGCTACATTTCCAGAGGCCTCGAACAGCCTCAGGACAGCATTTCGGGTGAGTCCGACTTTGTCATGGCCCTTGTGTGAGCTGCCGTGGGAAAACACTGTGTTTGGAATACTTCGAGGACCTCGTACCTGAAGTCACTCTGCCCGAGGAGAAAGTCAGCATCTTACCATGCCGTGTCGCTAACGGCACGCCCAGCACGAACACAGGCCTGGAAGTAAGGCCCCGAGTGGCGGTGCAGAAGCGGAGGCGTGCAGCAGTTTCCATGAGGCGGAGGCCTCGGCTCTGGGCACCTTCAACGGCAGCAGGGTTTTCTGGACACCTAGGAGGCTGGCGCGGGCCCCCTGTTCCCGGCAGGAACACTGAGTACCGCCAGGCCCACCTGGGTCTGCTAAGCAACATCCAGGCCCGTAGCCCTTTAGAGCCCCTCTGTGTATGCCCAGCGTAGAGAAACGCGCTGCACTCTCCTTGGGAGCAGCTTAAGGTGCTCAGCACTCGCACACGTTCACGGACACCGTTCTGGCACGTCCCACATGGCGTCGAAGTCTTACGCATTACCCTCGGCTGAGGTGAACTCTGAGAAACCCTCGGCTTCGCATTCCACCTAGGACCTCCTGCCTGAAGTCACCGTGCCTCCCAGAGAGAGTCGGCTTGCGTTCTTACTGCCATGTACGTCCCCTTCCTCCTGTGGCACTGCAGGCTTTGAATAGCCACAGGCCCAGAGGAGCAGCTACGGCGTTCCTTGGTTGAGGCAGTTCGCTTGATGCAGAACACCCTACTTCGAGAAGTTGATTCAGGGAAGGAAACTCAGGGTGACCTGTGTCTCTTTGGGCTTGTTAGAAACCACGGGGATGTCTGTTGAGTGCGCCCACGGAAACGGGGGCCTTCTGCAAGTAGCCTTGCTTTCCCGTTTGGAAGGCTGCGTTCATGCTGCCTTGAAGCTACCTGACATTCCCTGCTCTCGACAGGCCTGTTAGTCCTGTCAGAGTGCTTCGGGGAACGTTATGAGTCTGCTCTGTCTAAACCAGGTGCTTCCATGGCCGCGGCTCTGGTCCGCCTGCCAAGCTCTAGAGCTAGAGGGAACCTCAACGTGACAAGTTGCCTCCAGCGTAGGCCCCTAGTAGCCTTGCAGAAAGGGAGGCAGGCAGCTGTCTCCATGAGTTCTCAGTCGCTTAGAAGCTTTGTGTTAAAGGAAGTAGTACACTTTGGAGGACTCCTAGGCCCCTCGGGTATGCATCACTTTCCCTCCAAGTTCACCGAGTACCTCCAGACCCCTGTGGGGCGGCTGAGCACTTCGAGGCCCATTGGTTGAACCCCCCCACCCGCGGAGGCCCTCTGTGCGTGCCGCGCGATGGGCTACACACTGGACGTCCCGCGAGGAGCGCTACATTTCCAGAGCCCTCGAACAGCCTCAGGACAGCATTTCGGGTGAGTCCGACTTTGTCATGGCCCTTGTGTGAGCTGCCGTGGGAAAACACTGTGCTTTGAATACTTCGAGGACCTCGTACCTGAAGTCACTCTGCCCGAGGAGAAAGTCAGCATCTTACCATGCCGTGTCGCTAACGGCACGCCCAGCACGAACACAGGCCTGGAAGTAAGGCCCCGAGTGGCGATGCAGAAGCGGAGGCGTGCAGCAGTTTCCATGAGGCGGAGGCCTCGGCTCTGGGCACCTTCAACGGCAGCAGGGTTTTCTGGACACCTAGGAGGCTGGCGCGGGCCCCCTGTTCCCGGCAGGAACACTGAGTACCGCCAGTCCCACCTGGGTCTGCTAAGCAACATCCAGGCCCGTAGCCCTTTAGAGCCCCTCTGTGTATGCCCAGCGTAGAGAAACGCGCTGCACTCTCCTTGGGAGCAGCTTAAGGTGCTCAGCACTCGCACACGTTCACGGACACCGTTCTGGCACGTCCCACATGGCGTCGAAGTCTTACGCATTACCCTCGGCTGAGGTGAACTCTGAGAAACCCTCGGCTTCGCATTCCACCTAGGACCTCCTGCCTGAAGTCACCGTGCCTCCCAGAGAGAGTCGGCTTGCGTTCTTACTGCCATGTACGTCCCCTTCCTCCTGTGGCACTGCAGGCTTTGAATAGCCACAGGCCCAGAGGAGCAGCTACGGCGTTCCTTGGTTGAGGCAGTTCGCTTGAAGCAGAACACCCTACTTCGAGAAGTTGATTCAGGGAAGGAAACTCAGGGTGACCTGTGTCTCTTTGGGCTTGTGAGAAACCACGGGGATGTCTGCTGAGTGCGCCCACGGAAACAGGGGCCTGCTGCAAGTAGCCTTGCTTTCCCGTTTGGAAGGCTGCGTTCATGCTGCCTTGAAGCTACCTGACATTCCCTGCTCTCGACAGGCCTGTTAGCCCTTTCAGAGTGCTTCGGGGAACGTTATGAGTCTGCTCTGTCTAAACCAGGTGCTTCCATGGCCGCGGCTCTGGTCCGCCTGCCAAGCTCTAGAGCTAGAGGGAACCTCAACGTGACAAGTTGCCTCCAGCGTAGGCCCCTAGTAGCCGTGCAGAAAGGGAGGCAGGCAGCTGTCTCCATGAGTTCTCAGTCGCTTAGAGGCTTTGTTTTAAAGGAAGTAGTACACTTTGGAGGACTCCTAGGCCCCTCGGGTATGCATCACATTCCCTCCAAGTTCACCGAGTACCTCCAGACCCCTGTGGGGCGGCTGAGCACTTCGAGGCCCATTGGTTGAACCCCCCCACCCGCGAGGCCCTCTGTGCGTGCCGCGCGATGGGCTACACACTGGACGTCCCGCGAGGAGCGCTACATTTCCAGAGCCCTCGAACAGCCTCAGGACAGCATTTCGGGTGAGTCCGACTTTGTCATGGCCCTTGTGTGAGCTGCCGTGGGAAAACACTGTGCTTTGAATACTTCGAGGACCTCGTACCTGAAGTCACTCTGCCCGAGGAGAAAGTCAGCATCTTACCATGCCGTGTCGCTAACGGCACGCCCAGCACGAACACAGGCCTGGAAGTAAGGCCCCGAGTGGCGGTGCAGAAGCGGAGGCGTGCAGCAGTTTCCATGAGGCGGAGGCCTCGGCTCTGGGCACCTTCAACGGCAGCAGGGTTTTCTGGACACCTAGGAGGCTGGCGCGGGCCCCCTGTTCCCGGCAGGAACACTGAGTACCGCCAGTCCCACCTGGGTCTGCTAAGCAACATCCAGGCCCGTAGCCCTTTAGAGCCCCTCTGTGTATGCCCAGCGTAGGGAAACGCGCTGCACTCTCCTTGGGAGCAGCGTAAGGTACTCAGCACTCGCACACGTTCACGGACACCGTTCTGGCACGTCCCACATGGCGTCGAAGTCTTACGCATTACCCTCGGCTGAGCTGAACTCAGAGAAACCCTCGGCTTCGCAGTCCACCTAGGACCTCCTGCCTGAAGTCACCGAGCCTTCCAGAGAGAGTCGGCTTGCGTTCTTACTGCCATGTACGTCCCCTTCCTCCTGTGGCACTGCAGGCTTTGAATAGCCACAGGCCCAGAGGAGCAGCTACGGCATTCCTTGGTTGAGGCAGTTCGCTTGAAGCAGAACACCCTACTTCGAGAAGTTGATTCAGGGAAGGAAACTCAGGGTGACCTGTGTCTCTTTGGGCTTGTGAGAAACCACGGGGATGTCTGCTGAGTGCGCCCACGGAAACGGGGGCCTGCTGCAAGTAGCCTTGCTTTCCCGTTTGGAAGGCTGCGTTCATGCTGCCTTGAAGCTACCTGACATTCCCTGCTCTCGACAGGCCTGTTAGCCCTGTCAGAGTGCTTCGGGGAACGTTATGAGTCTGCTCTGTCTAAACCAGGTGCTTCCATGGCCGCGGCTCTGGTCCGCCTGCCAAGCTCTAGAGCTAGAGGGAACCTCAACGTGACAAGTTGCCTCCAGCGTAGGCCCCTAGTAGCCGTGCAGAAAGGGAGGCAGGCAGCTGTCTCCATGAGTTCTCAGTCGCTTAGAGGCTTTGTGTTAAAGGAAGTAGTACACTTTGGAGGACTCCTAGGCCCCTCGGGTATGCATCACTTTCCCTCCAAGTTCACCGAGTACCTCCAGACCCCTGTGGGGCGGCTGAGCACTTCGAGGCCCATTGGTTGAACCCCCCCACCCGCCGAGGCCCTCTGTGCGTGCCGCGCGATGGGCTACACACTGGACGTCCCGCGAGGAGCACTACATTTCCAGAGGCCTCGAACAGCCTCAGGACAGCATTTCGGGTGAGTCCGACTTTGTCATGGCCCTTGTGTGAGCTGCCGTGGGAAAACACTGTGTTTGGAATACTTCGAGGACCTCGTACCTGAAGTCACTCTGCCCGAGGAGAAAGTCAGCATCTTACCATGCCGTGTCGCTAACGGCACGCCCAGCACGAACACAGGCCTGGAAGTAAGGCCCCGAGTGGCGGTGCAGAAGCGGAGGCGTGCAGCAGTTTCCATGAGGCGGAGGCCTCGGCTCTGGGCACCTTCAACGGCAGCAGGGTTTTCTGGACACCTAGGAGGCTGGCGCGGGCCCCCTGTTCCCGGCAGGAACACTGAGTACCGCCAGGCCCACCTGGGTCTGCTAAGCAACATCCAGGCCCGTAGCCCTTTAGAGCCCCTCTGTGTATGCCCAGCGTAGAGAAACGCGCTGCACTCTCCTTGGGAGCAGCTTAAGGTGCTCAGCACTCGCACACGTTCACGGACACCGTTCTGGCACGTCCCACATGGCGTCGAAGTCTTACGCATTACCCTCGGCTGAGGTGAACTCTGAGAAACCCTCGGCTTCGCATTCCACCTAGGACCTCCTGCCTGAAGTCACCGTGCCTCCCAGAGAGAGTCGGCTTGCGTTCTTACTGCCATGTACGTCCCCTTCCTCCTGTGGCACTGCAGGCTTTGAATAGCCACAGGCCCAGAGGAGCAGCTACGGCGTTCCTTGGTTGAAGCAGTTCGCTTGATGCAGAACACCCTACTTCGAGAAGTTGATTCAGGGAAGGAAACTCAGGGTGACCTGTGTCTCTTTGGGCTTGTTAGAAACCACGGGGATGTCTGTTGAGTGCGCCCACGGAAACGGGGGCCTTCTGCAAGTAGCCTTGCTTTCCCGTTTGGAAGGCTGCGTTCATGCTGCCTTGAAGCTACCTGACATTCCCTGCTCTCGACAGGCCTGTTAGTCCTGTCAGAGTGCTTCGGGGAACGTTATGAGTCTGCTCTGTCTAAACCAGGTGCTTCCATGGCCGCGGCTCTGGTCCGCCTGCCAAGCTCTAGAGCTAGAGGGAACCTCAACATGACAAGTTGCCTCCAGCGTAGGCCCCTAGTAGCCTTGCAGAAAGGGAGGCAGGCAGCTGTCTCCATGAGTTCTCAGTCGCTTAGAAGCTTTGTGTTAAAGGAAGTAGTACACTTTGGAGGACTCCTAGGCCCCTCGGGTATGCATCACTTTCCCTCCAAGTTCACCGAGTACCTCCAGACCCCTGTGGGGCGGCTGAGCACTTCGAGGCCCATTGGTTGAACCCCCCCACCCGCGGAGGCCCTCTGTGCGTGCCGCGCGATGGGCTACACACTGGACGTCCCGCGAGGAGCGCTACATTTCCAGAGCCCTCGAACAGCCTCAGGACAGCATTTCGGGTGAGTCCGACTTTGTCATGGCCCTTGTGTGAGCTGCCGTGGGAAAACACTGTGCTTTGAATACTTCGAGGACCTCGTACCTGAAGTCACTCTGCCCGAGGAGAAAGTCAGCATCTTACCATGCCGTGTCGCTAACGGCACGCCCAGCACGAACACAGGCCTGGAAGTAAGGCCCCGAGTGGCGATGCAGAAGCGGAGGCGTGCAGCAGTTTCCATGAGGCGGAGGCCTCGGCTCTGGGCACCTTCAACGGCAGCAGGGTTTTCTGGACACCTAGGAGGCTGGCGCGGGCCCCCTGTTCCCGGCAGGAACACTGAGTACCGCCAGTCCCACCTGGGTCTGCTAAGCAACATCCAGGCCCGTAGCCCTTTAGAGCCCCTCTGTGTATGCCCAGCGTAGAGAAACGCGCTGCACTCTCCTTGGGAGCAGCTTAAGGTCCTCAGCACTCGCACACGTTCACGGACACCGTTCTGGCACGTCCCACATGGCGTCGAAGTCTTACGCATTACCCTCGGCTGAGCTGAACTCAGAGAAACCCTCGGCTTCGCAGTCCACCTAGGACCTCCTGCCTGAAGTCACCGTGCCTCCCAGAGAGAATCGGCTTGCGTTCTTACTGCCATGTACGTCCCCTTCCTCCTGTGGCACTGCAGGCTTTGAATAGCCACAGGCCCAGAGGAGCAGCTACGGCGTTCCTTGGTTGAGGCAGTTCGCTTGAAGCAGAACACCCTACTTCGAGAAGTTGATTCAGGGAAGGAAACTCAGGGTGACCTGTGTCTCTTTGGGCTTGTTAGAAACCACGGGGATGTCTGCTGAGTGCGCCCACGGAAACGGGGGCCTGCTGCAAGTAGCCTTGCTTTCCCGTTTGGAAGGCTGCGTTCATGCTGCCTTGAAGCTACCTGACATTCCCTGCTCTCGACAGGCCTGTTAGCCCTGTCAGAGTGCTTCGGGGAACGTTATGAGTCTGCTCTGTCTAAACCAGGTGCTTCCATGGCCGCGGCTCTGGTCCGCCTGCCAAGCTCTAGAGCTAGAGGGAACCTCAACGTGACAAGTTGCCTCCAGCGTAGGCCCCTAGTAGCCGTGCAGAAAGGGAGGCAGGCAGCTGTCTCCATGAGTTCTCAGTCGCTTAGAGGCTTTGTTTTAAAGGAAGTAGTACACTTTGGAGGACTCCTAGGCCCCTCGGGTATGCATCACATTCCCTCCAAGTTCACCGAGTACCTCCAGACCCCTGTGGGGCGGCTGAGCACTTCGAGGCCCATTGGTTGAACCCCCCCACCCGCGAGGCCCTCTGTGCGTGCCGCGCGATGGGCTACACACTGGACGTCCCGCGAGGAGCGCTACATTTCCAGAGCCCTCGAACAGCCTCAGGACAGCATTTCGGGTGAGTCCGACTTTGTCATGGCCCTTGTGTGAGCTGCCGTGGGAAAACACTGTGTTTGGAATACTTCGAGGACCTCGTACCTGAAGTCACTCTGCCCGAGGAGAAAGTCAGCATCTTACCATGCCGTGTCGCTAACGGCACGCCCAGCACGAACACAGGCCTGGAAGTAAGGCCCCGAGTGGCGGTGCAGAAGCGGAGGCGTGCAGCAGTTTCCATGAGGCGGAGGCCTCGGCTCTGGGCACCTTCAACGGCAGCAGGGTTTTCTGGACACCTAGGAGGCTGGCGCGGGCCCCCTGTTCCCGGCAGGAACACTGAGTACCGCCAGTCCCACCTGGGTCTGCTCAGCAACATCCAGGCCCGTAGCCCTTTAGAGCCCCTCTGTGTATGCCCAGCGTAGAGAAACGCGCTGCACTCTCCTTGGGAGCAGCTTAAGGTCCTCAGCACTCGCACACGTTCACGGACACCGTTCTGGCACGTCCCACATGGCGTCGAAGTCTTACGCATTACCCTCGGCTGAGCTGAACTCAGAGAAACCCTCGGCTTCGCATTCCACCTAGGACATCCTGCCTGAAGTCACCGTGCCTCCCAGAGAGAGTCGGCTTGCGTTCTTACTGCCATGTACGTCCCCTTCCTCCTGTGGCACTGCAGGCTTTGAATAGCCACAGGCCCAGAGGAGCAGCTAAGGCGTTCCTTGGTTGAGGCAGTTCGCTTGAAGCAGAACACCCTACTTCGAGAAGTTGATTCAGGGAAGGAAACTGAGGGTGACCTGTGTCTCTTTGGGCTTGTTAGAAACCACGGGGATGTCTGCTGAGTGCGCCCACGGAAACGGGGGCCTGCTGCAAGTAGCCTTGCTTTCCCGTTTGGAAGGCTGCGTTCATGCTGCCTTGAAGCTACCTGACATTCCCTGCTCTCGACAGGCCTGTTAGCCCTGTCAGAGTGCTTCGGGGAACGTTATGAGTCTGCTCTGTCTAAACCAGGTGCTTCCATGGCCGCGGCTCTGGTCTGCCTGCCAAGCTCTAGAGCTAGAGGGAACCTCAACGTGACAAGTTGCCTCCAGCGTAGGCCCCTAGTAGCCGTGCAGAAAGGGAGGCAGGCAGCTGTCTCCATGAGTTCTCAGTCGCTTAGAGGCTTTATTTTAAAGGAAGTAGTACACTTTGGAGGACTCCTAGGCCCCTCGGGTATGCATCACTTTCCCTCCAAGTTCACCGAGTACCTCCAGACCCCTGTGGGGCGGCTGAGCACTTCGAGGCCCATTGGTTGAACCCCCCCACCCGCGGAGGCCCTCTGTGCGTGCCGCGCGATGGGCTACACACTGGACGTCCCTCGAGGAGCGCTACATTTCCAGTTCCCTCGAACAGCCTCAGGACAGCATTTCGGGTGAGTCCGACTTTGTCATGGCCCTTGTGTGAGCTGCCGTGGGAAAACACTGTGCTTTGAATACTTCGAGGACCTCGTACCTGAAGTCACTCTGCCCGAGGGGAAAGTCAGCATCTTACCATGCCGTGTCGCTAACGGCACGCCCAGCACGAACACAGGCCTGGAAGTAAGGCCCCGAGTGGCGGTGCAGAAGCGGAGGCGTGCAGCAGTTTCCATGAGGCGGAGGCCTCGGCTCTGGGCACCTTCAACGGCAGCAGGGTTTTCTGGACACCTAGGAGGCTGGCGCGGGCCCCCTGTTCCCGGCAGGAACACTGAGTACCGCCAGTCCCACCTGGGTCTGCTAAGCAACATCCAGGCCCGTAGCCCTTTAGAGCCCCTCTGTGTATGCCCAGCGTAGAGAAACGCGCTGCACTCTCCTTGGGAGCAGCTTAAGGTCCTCAGCACTCGCACACGTACACGGACACCGTTCTGGCACGTCCCACATGGCGTCGCAGTCTTACGCATTACCCTCGGCTGAGCTGAACTCAGAGAAACCCTCGGCTTCGCAGTCCACCTAGGACCTCCTGCCTGAAGTCACCGTGCCTCCCAGAGAGAATCGGCTTGCGTTCTTACTGCCATGTACGTCCCCTTCTTCCTGTGGCATTGCAGGCTTTGAATAGCCACAGGCCCAGAGGAGCAGCTACGGCGTTCCTTGGTTGAAGCAGTTCGCTTGATGCAGAACAGCCTACTTCGAGAAGTTGATTCAGGGAAGGAAACTCAGGGTGACCTGTGTCTCTTTGGGCTTGTTAGAAACCACGGGGATGTCTGCTGAGTGCGCCCACGGAAACGGGGGCCTGCTGCAAGTAGCCTTGCTTTCCCGTTTGGAAGGCTGCGTTCATGCTGCCTTGAAGCTACCTGACATTCCCTGCTCTCGACAGGCCTGTTAGCCCTGTCAGAGTGCTTCGGGGAACGTTATGAGTCTGCTCTGTCTAAACCAGGCGCTTCCATGGCCGCGGCTCTGGTCCGCCTGACAAGCTCTAGAGCTAGAGGGAACCTCAACGTGACAAGTTGCTTCCAGCGTAGGCCCCTAGTAGCCGTGCAGAAAAGGGAGGCAGGCAGCCGTCTCCATGAGTTCTCAGTCGCTTAGAGGCTTTATTTTAAAGGAAGTAGTACACTTTGGAGGTCTCCTAGGCCTCTCAGGTATGCACCACTTTCCCTCCAAGTTCACCGAGTACCTCCAGACCCCAGTGGGGCGGCTGAGCAACTTCGAGGCCCATTGGTTGACCGGCCCCCCCCCCCGGCCCCTGGAGGCCCTCTGTGCCTGCCGCGCGATGGGCTACCCACTGGACGTCCCGCGAGGAGCGCTACATTTCCAGAGCCCTCGAACAGCCTCAGGACAGCATTTCGGGTGAGTCCGACTTTGTCATGGCCCTTGTGTGAGCTGCCGTGGGAAAACACTGTGTTTGGAATACTTCGAGGACCTCGTACCTGAAGTCACTCTGCCCGAGGAGAAAGTCAGCATCTTACCATGCCGTGTCGCTAACGGCACGCCCAGCACGAACACAGGCCTGGAAGTAAGGCCCCGAGTGGCGGTGCAGAAGCGGAGGCGTGCAGCAGTTTCCATGAGGCGGAGGCCTCGGCTCTGGGCACCTTCAACGGCAGCAGGGTTTTCTGGACACCTAGGATGCTGGCACGGGCCCCCTGTCCCCGGCAGGAACACTGAGTACCGCCAGGCCCACCTGGGTCTGCTAAGCAACATCCAGGCCCGTAGCCCTTTAGAGCCCCTCTGTGTATGCCCAGCGTAGGGAAACGCGCTGCACTCCCCTTGGGAGCAGCTTAAGGTCCTCTGCACTCGCACACGTTCACGGACACCGTTCTGGCACGTCCCACATGGCGTCGAAGTCTTACGCATTACCCTAGGCTGAGCTGAACTCAGAGAAACCCTCGGCTTCGCATTCCACCTAGGACCTCCTGCCTGAAGTCACCGTGCCTCCCAGAGAGAGTCGGCTTGCGTTCTTACTGCCATGTACGTCCCCTTCCTCCTGTGGCACTGCAGGCTTTGAATAGCCACAGGCCCAGAGGAGCAGCTACGGCGTTCCTTGGTTGAAGCAGTTCGCTTGATGCAGAACACCCTACTTCGAGAAGTTGATTCAGGGAAGGAAACTCAGGGTGACCTGTGTCTCTTTGGGCTTGTTAGAAACCACGGGGATGTCTGCTGAGTGCGCCCACGGAAACGGGGGGCCTGCTGCAAGTAGCCTTGCTTTCCCGTTTGGAAGGCTGCGTTCATGCTGCCTTGAAGCTACCTGACATTCCCTGCTCTCGACAGGCCTGTTAGCCCTGTCAGAGTGCTTCGGGGAACGTTATGAGTCTGCTCTGTCTAAACCAGGTGCTTCCATGGCCGCGGCTCTGGTCCGCCTGCCAAGCTCTAGAGCTAGAGGGAACCTCAACGTGACAAGTTGCCTCCAGCGTAGGCCCCTAGTAGCCGTGCAGAAAGGGAGGCAGGCAGCTGTCTCCATGAGTTCTCAGTCGCTGAGAGGCTTTATTTTAAAGGAAGTAGTACACTTTGGAGGACTCCTAGGCCTCTCGGGTATGCACCACTTTCCCTCCAAGTTCACTGAGTACCTCCAGACCCCTGTGGGGCGGCTGAGCAACTTCGAGGCCCATTGGTTGACCGGTCCACCCCCACCCCCGGAGGACCTCTGTGCATGCCGCGCGATGGGCTACACACTGGACGTCCCGCGAGGAGCACTACATTTCCAGAGCCCTCGAACAGCCTCAGGACAGCATTTCGGGTGAGTCCGACTTCGTCATGGCCCTTGTGTGAGCTGCCGTGGGAAAACACTGTGTTTGGAATACTTCGAGGACCTCGTACCTTAAGTCACTCTGCCCGAGGAGAAAGTCAGCATCTTACCATGCCGTGTCGCTAACGGCACGCCCAGCACGAACACAGGCCTGGAAGTAAGGCCCCGAGTGGCGGTGCAGAAGCGGAGGCGTGCAGCAGGTTCCATGAGGCGGTGGCCTCGGCTCTGGGCACCTTCAACGGCAGCAGGGTTTTCTGGACACCTAGGAGGCTGGCGCGGGCCCCCTGTTCCCGGCAGGAACACTGAGTACCGCCAGGCCCACCTGGGTCTGCTAAGCAACATCCAGGCCCGTAGCCCTTTAGAGGCCCTCTGTGTATGCCCAGCGTAGGGAAGCGCGCTGCACACCCCTTGGGAGCAGTTTAAGGTCCTCTGCACTCGCACACGTTCACGGACACCGTTCTGGCACGTCCCACATGGCGTCGAAGTCTTACGCATTACCCTAGGCTGAGCTGAACTCAGAGAAACCCTCGGTTTCGCATTCCACCTAGGACCTCCTGCCTGAAGTCACCGTGCCTCCCAGAGAGAGTCGGCTTGCGTTCTTACTGCCATGTACGTCCCCTTCCTCCTGTGGCACTGCAGGCTTTGAATAGCCACAGGCCCAGAGGAGCAGCTACGGCGTTCCTTGGTTGAGGCAGTTCGCTTGACGCAGAACACCCTACTTCGAGAAGTTGATTCAGGGAAGGAAACTCAGGGTGACCTGTGTCTCTTTGGGCTTGTTAGAAACCACGGGTATATCTGCTGAGTGCGTCCACGGAAACGGGGGCCTGCTGCAAGTAGCCTTGCTTTCCCGTTTGGAAGGCTGCGTTCATGCTGCCTTGAAGCTACCTGACATTCCCTGCTCTCGACAGGCCTGTTAGCCCTGTCAGAGTGCTTCGGGGAACGTTATGAGTCTGCTCTGTCTAAACCAGGTGCTTCCATGGCCGAGGCTCTTGTCTGCCTGCCAAGCTCTAGAGCTAGAGGGAACCTCAACGTTACAAGTTGCCTCCAGCGTAGGCCCCTAGTCGCCGTGCAGAAAGGGAGGCAGGCAGCTGTCTCCATGAGTTCTCAGTCGCTTAGAGGCTTTATTTTAAAGGAAGTAGTACACTTTGGAGGACTCCTAGGCCCCTCGGGTATGCATCACTTTCCCTCCAAGTTCACCGAGTACCTCCAGACCCCTGTGGGGCGGCTGAGCACTTCGAGGCCCATTGGTTGAACCCCCCCCACCCGCGGAGGCCCTCTGTGCGTGCCGCGCGATGGGCTACACACTGGACGTCCCTCGAGGAGCGCTACATTGCCAGAGCCCTCGAACAGCCTCAGGACAGCATTTCGGGTGAGTCCGACTTTGTCATGGCCCTTGTGTGAGCTGCCGTGGGAAAACACTGTGCTTTGAATACTTCGAGGACCTCGTACCTGAAGTCACTCTGCCCGAGGAGAAAGTCAGCATCTTACCATGCCGTGTCGCTAACGGCACGCCCAGCACGAACACAGGCCTGGAAGTAAGGCCCCGAGTGGCGGTGCAGAAGCGGAGGCGTGCAGCAGTTTCCATGAGGCGGTGGCCTCGGCTCTGGGCACCTTCAACGGCAGCAGGGTTTTCTGGACACCTAGGAGGCTGGCGCGGGCCCCCTGTTCCCGGCAGGAACACTGAGTACCGCCAGGCCCACCTGGGTCTGCTAAGCAACATCCAGGCCCGTAGCCCTTTAGAGCCCCTCTGTGTATGCCCAGCATAGGGAATCGCGCTGCACTCCCCTTGGGAGCAGCTTAAGGTCCTCTGCACTCGCACACGTTCACGGACACCGTTCTGGCACGTCCCACATGGCGTCGAAGTCTTACGCATTACCCTAGGCTGAGCTGAACTCAGAGAAACCCTCGGCTTCGCATTCCACCTAGGACCTCCTGCCTGAAGTCACCGTGCCTCCCAGAGAGAGTCGGCTTGCGTTCTTACTGCCATGTAAGTCCGCTTCCTCCTGTGGCACTGCAGGCTTTGAATAGCCACAGGCCCAGAGGAGCAGCTACGGCGTTCCTTGGTTGAGGCAGTTCGCTTGATGCAGAACACCCTACTTCGAGAAGTTGATTCAGGGAAGGAAACTCAGGGTGACCTGTGTCTCTTTGGGCTTGTTAGAAACCACGGGGATGTCTGCTGAGTGCGCCCACGGAAACGGGGGGCCTGCTGCAAGTAGCCTTGCTTTCCCGTTTGGAAGGCTGCGTTCATGCTGCCTTGAAGCTACCTGACATTCCCTGCTCTCGACAGGCGTGTTAGCCCTGTCAGAGTGCTTCGGGGAACGTTATGAGTCTGCTCTGTCTAAACCAGGTGCTTCAATGGCCGCGGCTCCGGTCCGCCTGCCAAGCTCTAGAGCTAGAGGGAACCTCAACGTGACAAGTTGCCTCCAGCGTAGGCCCCTAGTCGCCGTGCAGAAAGGGAGGCAGGCAGCTGTCTCCACGAGTTCTCAGTCGCTTAGAGGCTTTATTTTAAAGGAAGTAGTACACTTTGGAGGACTCCTAGGCCCCTCGGGTATGCATCACTTTCCCTCCAAGTTCACCGAGTACCTCCAGACCCCTGTGGGGCGGCTGAGCACTTCGAGGCCCATTGGTTGAACCCCCCCACCCACGGAGGCCCTCTGTGCGTGCCGCGCGATGGGCTACACACGGACGTCCCTCGAGGAGCGCTATATTTCCAGAGCCCTCGAACAGCCTCAGGACAGCATTTCGGGTGAGTCCGACTTTGTCATGGTCCTTGTGTGAGCTTCCGTGGGAAAACACTGTGCTTTGAATACTTCGAGGACCTCGTACCTGAAGTCACTCTGCCCGAGGAGAAAGTCAGCATCTTACCATGCCGTGTCGCTAACGGCACGCCCAGCACGAACACAGGCCTGGAAGTAAGGCCCCGAGTGGCGGTGCAGAAGCGGAGGCGTGCAGCAGTTTCCATGAGGCGGTGGCCTCGGCTCTGGGCACCTTCAACGGCAGCAGGGTTTTCTGGACACCTAGGAGGCTGGCGCGGGCCCCCTGTTCCCGGCAGGAACACTGAGTACCGCCAGGCCCACCTGGGTCTGCTAAGCAACATCCAGGCCCGTAGCCCTTTAGAGCCCCTCTGTGTATGCCCAGCGTAGGGAAACGCGCTGCACTCCCCTTGGGAGCAGCTTAAGGTCCTCTGCACTCGCACACGTTCACGGACACCGTTCTGGCACGTCCCACATGGCGTCGAAGTCTTACGCATTACACTAGGCTGAGCTGAACTCAGAGAAACCCTCGGCTTCGCATTCCACCTAGGACCTCCTGCCTGAAGTCACCGTGCCTCCCAGAGAGAGTCGGCTTGCGTTCTTACTGCCATGTAAGTCCCCTTCCTCCTGTGGCACTGCAGGCTTTGAATAGCCACAGGCCCAGAGGAGCAGCTACGGCGTTCCTTGGTTGAGGCAGTTCGCTTGACGCAGAACACCCTACTTCGAGAAGTTGATTCAGGGAAGGAAACTCAGGGTGACCTGTGTCTCTTTGGGCTTGTTAGAAACCACGGGGATGTCTGCTGAGTGCGCCCACGGAAACGGGGGGCCTGCTGCAAGTAGCCTTGCTTTCCCGTTTGGAAGGCTGCGTTCATGCTGCCTTGAAGCTACCTGACATTCCCTGCTCTCGACAGGCGTGTTAGCCCTGTCAGAGTGCTTCGGGGAACGTTATGAGTCTGCTCTGTCTAAACCAGGTGCTTCCATGGCCGCGGCTCTGGTATGCCTGCCAAGCTCTAGAGCTAGAGGGAACCTCAACGTGACAAGTTGCCTCCAGCGTAGGCCCCTAGTAGCCGTGCAGAAAGGGAGGCAGGCAGCTGTCTCCATGAGTTCTCAGTCGCTGAGAGGCTTTATTTTAAAGGAAGTAGTACACTCTGGAGGACTCCTAGGCCTCTCGGGTATGCACCACTTTCCCTCCAAGTTCACTGAGTACCTCCAGACCCCTGTGGGGCGGCTGAGCAACTTCGAGGCCCATTGGTTGACCGGTCCACCCCCACCCCCGGAGGACCTCTGTGCATGCCGCGCGATGGGCTACACACTGGACGTCCCGCGAGGAGCACTACATTTCCAGAGCCCTCGAACAGCCTCAGGACAGCATTTCGGGTGAGTCCGACTTCGTCATGGCCCTTGTGTGAGCTGCCGTGGGAAAACACTGTGTTTGGAATACTTCGAGGACCTCGTACCTTAAGTCACTCTGCCCGAGGAGAAAGTCAGCATCTTACCATGCCGTGTCGCTAACGGCACGTCCAGCACGAACACAGGCCTGGAAGTAAGGCCCCGAGTGGCGGTGCAGAAGCGGAGGCGTGCAGCAGGTTCCATGAGGCGGTGGCCTCGGCTCTGGGCACCTTCAACGGCAGCAGGGTTTTCTGGACACCTAGGAGGCTGGCGCGGGCCCCCTGTTCCCGGCAGGAACACTGAGTACCGCCAGGCCCACCTGGGTCTGCTAAGCAACATCCAGGCCCGTAGCCCTTTAGAGGCCCTCTGTGTATGCCCAGCGTAGGGAAGCGCGCTGCACACCCCTTGGGAGCAGTTTAAGGTCCTCTGCACTCGCACACGTTCACGGACACCGTTCTGGCACGTCCCACATGGCGTCGAAGTCTTACGCATTACCCTAGGCTGAGCTGAACTCAGAGAAACCCTCGGTTTCGCATTCCACCTAGGACCTCCTGCCTGAAGTCACCGTGCCTCCCAGAGAGAGTCGGCTTGCGTTCTTACTGCCATGTACGTCCCCTTCCTCCTGTGGCACTGCAGGCTTTGAATAGCCACAGGCCCAGAGGAGCAGCTACGGCGTTCCTTGGTTGAGGCAGTTCGCTTGACGCAGAACACCCTACTTCGAGAAGTTGATTCAGGGAAGGAAACTCAGGGTGACCTGTGTCTCTTTGGGCTTGTTAGAAACCACGGGTATATCTGCTGAGTGCGTCCACGGAAACGGGGGCCTGCTGCAAGTAGCCTTGCTTTCCCGTTTGGAAGGCTGCGTTCATGCTGCCTTGAAGCTACCTGACATTCCCTGCTCTCGACAGGCCTGTTAGCCCTGTCAGAGTGCTTCGGGGAACGTTATGAGTCTGCTCTGTCTAAACCAGGTGCTTCCATGGCCGAGGCTCTTGTCTGCCTGCCAAGCTCTAGAGCTAGAGGGAACCTCAACGTGACAAGTTGCCTCCAGCGTAGGCCCCTAGTAGCCGTGCAGAAAGGGAGGCAGGCAGCTGTCTCCATGAGTTCTCAGTCGCTTAGAGGCTTTATTTTAAAGGAAGTAGTACACTTTGGAGGACTCCTAGGCCTCTCGGGTATGCATCACTTTCCCTCCAAGTTCACCGAGTACCTCCAGACCCCTGTGGGGCGGCTGAGCAACTTCGAGGCCCATTGGTTGACCGGTCCACCCCCACCCCCGGAGGCCCTCTGTGCGTGCCGCGCTATGGGCTACACACTGGACGTCCCTCGAGGAGCGCTACATTTCCAGTTCCCTCGAACAGCCTCAGGACAGCATTTCGGGTGAGTCCGACTTCGTCATGGCCCTAGTGTGAGCTGCTGTGGGAAAACACTGTGTTTGGAATACTTCGAGGACCTCGTACCTGAAGTCACTCTGCCCGAGGAGAAAGTCAGCATCTTACCATGCCGTGTCTCTAACGGCACGCCCAGCACGAACACAGGCCTGGAAGTAAGGCCCCGAGTGGCGGTGCAGAAGCGGAGGCGTGCAGCAGTTTCCATGAGGCGGTAGCCTCGGCTCTGGACACCTTCAACGGCAGCAGGGTTTTCTGGACACCTAGGAGGCTGGCGCGGGCCCCCTGTTCCCGGCAGGAACACTGAGTACCGCCAGGCCCACCTGGGTCTGCTAAGCAACATCCAGGCCCGTAGCCCTTTAGAGCCCCTCTGTGTATGCCCAGCGTAGGGGAACGCGCTGCACTCCCCTTGGGAGCAGCTTAAGGTCCTCTGCACTCGCACACGTTCACGGACACCGTTCTGGCACGTCCCACATGGCCTCGAAGTCTTACGCATTACCCTAGGCTGAGATGAACTCAGAGAAACCCTCGGCTTCGCATTCCACCTAGGACCTCCTGCCTGAAGTCACCGTGCCTCCCAGAGAGAGTCGGCTTGCGTTCTTACTGCCATGTACGTCCCCTTCCTCCTGTGGCACTGCAGGCTTTGAATAGCCACAGGCCCAGAGGAGCAGCTACGGCGTTCCTTGGTTGAGGCAGTTCGCTTGATGCAGAACACCCTACTTCGAGAAGTTGATTCAGGGAAGGAAACTCAGGGTGACCTGTGTCTCTTTGGGCTTGTTAGAAACCACGGGGATGTCTGCTGAGTGCGCCCACGGAAACGGGGGGCCTGCTGCAAGTAGCCTTGCTTTCCCGTTTGGAAGGCTGCGTTCATGCTGCCTTGAAGCTACCTGACATTCCCTGCTCTCGACAGGCCTGTTAGCCCTGTCAGAGTGCTTCGGGGAACGTTATGAGTCTGCTCTGTCTAAACCAGGTGCTTCAATGGCCGCGGCTCTGGTCCGCCTGCCAAGCTCTAGAGCTAGAGGGAACCTCAACGTGACAAGTTGCCTCCAGCGAAGGCCCATAGTCGCCGTGCAGAAAGGGAGGCAGGCAGCTGTCTCCATGAGTTCTCAGTCGCTTAGAGGCTTTATTTTAAAGGAAGTAGTACACTTTGGAGGACTCCTAGGCCCCTCGGGTATGCATCACTTTCCCTCCAAGTTCACCGAGTACCTCCAGACCCCTGTGGGGCGGCTGAGCACTTCGAGGCCCATTGGTTGAACCCCCCCACCCACGGAGGCCCTCTGTGCGTGCCGCGCGATGGGCTACACACTGGACGTCCCTCGAGGAGCGCTACATTTCCAGAGCCCTCGAACAGCCTCAGGACAGCATTTCGGGTGAGTCCGACTTTGTCATGGTCCTTGTGTGAGCTTCCGTGGGAAAACACTGTGCTTTGAATACTTCGAGGACCTCGTACCTGAAGTCACTCTGCCCGAGGAGAAAGTCAGCATCTTACCATGCCGTGTCGCTAACGGTACGCCCAGCACGAAAACAGGCCTGGAAGTAAGGCCCCGAGTGGCGGTGCAGAAGCGGAGGCGTGCAGCAGTTTCCATGAGGCGGTGGCCTCGGCTCTGGGCACCTTCAACGGCAGCAGGGTTTTCTGGACACCTAGGAGGCTGGCACGGGCCCCCTGTTCCCGGCAGGAACACTGAGTACCGCCAGTCCCACCTGGGTCTGCTAAGCAACATCCAGGCCCGTAGCCCTTTAGAGCCCCTCTGTGTATGCCCAGCGTAGGGAAACGCGCTGCACTCCCCTTGGGAGCAGCTTAAGGTCCTCTGCACTCGCACACGTTCACGGACACCGTTCTGGCACGTCCCACATGGCCTCGAAGTCTTACGCATTACCCTAGGCTGAGCTGAACTCAGAGAAACCCTCGGCTTCGCAGTCCACCTAGGACCTCCTGCCTGAAGTCACCGTGCCTCCCAGAGAGAGTCGGCTTGCGTTCTTACTGCCATGTAGGTCCCCTTCCTCCTGTGGCACTGCAGGCTTTGAATAGCCACAGGCCCAGAGGAGCAGCTACGGCGTTCCTTGGTTGAGGCAGTTCGCTTGATGCAGAACACCCTACTTCGAGAAGTTGATTCAGGGAAGGAAACTCAGCGTGACCTGTGTCTCTTTGGGCTTGTTAGAAACCACGGGGATGTCTGCTGAGTGCGCCCACGGAAACGGGGGGCCTGCTGCAAGTAGCCTTGCTTTCCCGTTTGGAAGGCTGCGTTCATGCTGCCTTGAAGCTACCTGACATTCCCTGCTCTCGACAGGCCTGTTAGCCCTGTCAGAGTGCTTCGGGGAACGTTATGAGTCTGCTCTGTCTAAACCAGGTGCTTCCATGGCCGCGGCTCCGGTCCGCCTGCCAAGCTCTAGAGCTAGAGGGAACCTCAACGTGACAAGTTGCCTCCAGCGTAGGCCCCTAGTAGCCGTGCAGAAAGGGAGGCAGGCAGCTGTCTCCACGAGTTCTCAGTCGCTTAGAGGCTTTATTTTAAAGGAAGTAGTACACTTTGGAGGACTCCTAGGCCCCTCGGGTATGCATCACTTTCCCTCCAAGTTCACCGAGTACCTCCAGACCCCTGTGGGGCGGCTGAGCACTTCGAGGCCCATTGGTTGAACCCCCCCACCCGCGGAGGCCCTCTGTGCGTGCCGCGCGATGGGCTACACACTGGACGTCCCTCGAGGAGCGCTACATTGCCAGAGCCCTCGAACAGCCTCAGGACAGCATTTCGGGTGAGTCCGACTTTGTCATGGCCCTTGTGTGAGCTGCCGTGGGAAAACACTGTGTTTGGAATACTTCGAGGACCTCGTACCTGAAGTCACTCTGCCCGAGGAGAAAGTAAGCATCTTACCATGCCGTGTCGCTAACGGCACGCCCAGCACGAACACAGGCCTGGAAGTAAGGCCCCGAGTGGCGGTGCAGAAGCGGAGGCGTGCAGCAGTTTCCATGAGGCGGTGGCCTCGGCTCTGGGCACCTTCAACGGCAGCAGGGTTTTCTGGACACCTAGGAGGCTGGCGCGGGCCCCCTGTTCCCGGCAGGAACACTGAGTACCGCCAGGCCCACCTGGGTCTGCTAAGCAACATCCAGGCCCGTAGCCCTTTAGAGCCCCTCTGTGTATGCCCAGCGTAGGGAAACGCGCTGCACTCCCCTTGGGAGCAGCTTAAGGTCCTCTGCACTCGCACACGTTCACGGACACCGTTCTGGCACGTCCCACATGGCGTCGAAGTCTTACGCATTACCCTAGGCTGAGCTGAACTCAGAGAAAACCTCGGCTTCGCATTCCACCTAGGACCTCCTGCCTGAAGTCACCGTGCCTCCCAGAGAGAGTCGGCTTGCGTTCTTACTGCCATGTAAGTCCCCTTCCTCCTGTGGCACTGCAGGCTTTGAATAGCCACAGGCCCAGAGGAGCAGCTACGGCGTTCCTTGGTTGAGGCAGTTCGCTTGACGCAGAACACCTTACTTCGAGAAGTTGATTCAGGGAAGGAAACTCAGGGTGACCTGTGTCTCTTTGGGCTTGTTAGAAACCACGGGGATGTCTGCTGAGTGCGCCCACGGAAACGGGGGGCCTGCTGCAAGTAGCCTTGCTTTCCCGTTTGGAAGGCTGCGTTCATGCTGCCTTGAAGCTACCTGACATTCCCTGCTCTCGACAGGCGTGTTAGCCCTGTCAGAGTGCTTCGGGGAACGTTATGAGTCTGCTCTGTCTAAACCAGGTGCTTCCATGGCCGCGGCTCTGGTATGCCTGCCAAGCTCTAGAGCTAGAGGGAACCTCAACGTGACAAGTTGCCTCCAGCGTAGGCCCCTAGTAGCCGTGCAGAAAGGGAGGCAAGCAGCTGTCTCCATGAGTTCTCAGTCGCTGAGAGGCTTTATTTTAAAGGAAGTAGTACACTCTGGAGGACTCCTAGGCCTCTCGGGTATGCATCACTTTCCCTCCAAGTTCACCGAGTACCTCCAGACCCCTGTGGGGCGGCTGAGCAACTTCGAGGCCCATTGGTTGACCGGTCCACCCCCACCCCCGGAGGCCCTCTGTGCGTGCCGCGCTATGGGCTACACACTGGACGTCCCTCGAGGAGCGCTACATTTCCAGTTCCCTCGAACAGCCTCAGGACAGCATTTCGGGTGAGTCCGACTTCGTCATGGCCCTTGTGTGAGCTGCTGTGGGAAAACACTGTGTTTGGAATACTTCGAGGACCTCGTACCTGAAGTCACTCTGCCCGAGGAGAAAGTCAGCATCTTACCATGCCGTGTCTCTAACGGCACGCCCAGCACGAACACAGGCCTGGAAGTAAGGCCCCGAGTGGCGGTGCAGAAGCGGAGGCGTGCAGCAGTTTCCATGAGGCGGTAGCCTCGGCTCTGGGCACCTTCAACGGCAGCAGGGTTTTCTGGACACCTAGGAGGCTGGCGCGGGCCCCCTGTTCCCGGCAGGAACACTGAGTACCGCCAGGCCCACCTGGGTCTGCTAAGCAACATCCAGGCCCGTAGCCCTTTAGAGCCCCTCTGTGTATGCCCAGCGTAGGGGAACGCGCTGCACTCCCCTTGGGAGCAGCTTAAGGTCCTCTGCACTCGCACACGTTCACGGACACCGTTCTGGCACGTCCCACATGCCGTCGAAGTCTTACGCATTACCCTAGGCTGAGCTGAACTCAGAGAAACCCTCGGTTTCGCATTCCACCTAGGACCTCCTGCCTGAAGTCACCGTGCCTCCCAGAGAGAGTCGGCTTGCTTTCTTACTGCCATGTACGTCCCCTTCCTCCTGTGGCACTGCAGGCTTTGAATAGCCACAGGCCCAGAGGAGCAGCTACGGCGTTCCTTGGTTGAGGCAGTTCGCTTGACGCAGAACACCCTACTTCATGAAGTTGATTCAGGGAAGGAAACTCAGGGTGACCTGTGTCTCTTTGGGCTTGTTAGAAACCACGGGGATGTCTGCTGAGTGCGCCCACGGAAACGGGGGGCCTGCTGCAAGTAGCCTTGCTTTCCCGTTTGGAAGGCTGCGTTCATGCTGCCTTGAAGCTACCTGACATTCCCTGCTCTCGACAGGCCTGTTAGCCCTGTCAGAGTGCTTCGGGGAACGTTATGAGTCTGCTCTGTCTAAACCAGGTGCTTCCATGGCCGCGGCTCTGGTCCGCCTGCCAAGCTCTAGAGCTAGAGGGAACCTCAACGTGACAAGTTGCCTCCAGCGTAGGCCCCTAGTAGCCGTGCAGAAAGGGAGGCAAGCAGCTGTCTCCATGAGTTCTCAGTCGCTGAGAGGCTTTATTTTAAAGGAAGTAGTACACTTTGGAGGACTCCTAGGCCTCTCGGGTATGCATCACTTTCCCTCCAAGTTCACCGAGTACCTCCAGACCCCTGTGGGGCGGCTGAGCAACTTCGAGGCCCATTGGTTGACCGGTCCACCCCCACCCCCGGAGGCCCTCTGTGCGTGCCGCGCTATGGGCTACACACTGGACGTCCCTCGAGGAGCGCTACATTTCCAGTTCCCTCGAACAGCCTCAGGACAGCATTTCGGGTGAGTCCGACTTCGTCATGGCCCTTGTGTGAGCTGCTGTGGGAAAACACTGTGTTTGGAATACTTCGAGGACCTCGTACCTGAAGTCACTCTGCCCGAGGAGAAAGTCAGCATCTTACCATGCCGTGTCTCTAACGGCACGCCCAGCACGAACACAGGCCTGGAAGTAAGGCCCCGAGGGGCGGTGCAGAAGCGGAGGCGTGCAGCAGTTTCCATGAGGCGGTAGCCTCGGCTCTGGGCACCTTCAACGGCAGCAGGGTTTTCTGGACACCTAGGAGGCTGGCGCGGGCCCCCTGTTCCCGGCAGGAACACTGAGTACCGCCAGGCCCACCTGGGTCTGCTAAGCAACATCCAGGCCCGTAGCCCTTTAGAGCCCCTCTGTGTATGCCCAGCGTAGGGAAACGCGCTGCACTCCCCTTGGGAGCAGCTTAAGGTCCTCTGCACTCGCACACGTTCACGGACACCGTTCTGGCACGTCCCACATGGCGTCGAAGTCTTACTCATTACCCTAGGCTGAGCTGAACTCAGAGAAACCCTCGGTTTCGCATTCCACCTAGGACCTCCTGCCTGAAGTCACCGTGCCTCCCAGAGAGAGTCGGCTTGCGTTCTTACTGCCATGTAAGTCCCCTTCCTCCTGTGGCACTGCAGGCTTTGAATAGCCACAGGCCCAGAGGAGCAGCTACGGTGTTCCTTGGTTGAGGCAGTTCGCTTGACGCAGAACACCCTACTTCGAGAAGTTGATTCAGGGAAGGAAACTCAGGGTGACCTGTGTCTCTTTGGGCTTGTTAGAAACCACGGGGATGTCTGTTGAGTGCGCCCACGGAAACGGGGGGCCTGCTGCAAGTAGCCTTGCTTTCCCGTTTGGAAGGCTGCGTTCATGCTGCCTTGAAGCTACCTGATATTCCCTGCTCTCGACAGGCCTGTTAGCCCTGTCAGAGTGCTTCGGGGAACGTTATGAGTCTGCTCTGTCTAAACCAGGTGCCTCCATGGGCGCGGCTCTGGTATGCCTGCCAAGCTCTAGAGCTAGAGGGAACCTCAACGTGACAAGTTGCCTCCAGCGTAGGCCCCTAGTAGCCGTGCAGAAAGGGAGGCAGGCAGCTGTCTCCATGAGTTCTCAGTCGCTGAGAGGCTTTATTTTAAAGGAAGTAGTACACTCTGGAGGACTCCTAGGCCTCTCGGGTATGCACCACTTTCCCTCCAAGTTCACTGAGTACCTCCAGACACCTGTGGGGCGGCTGAGCAACTTCGAGGCCCATTGGTTGACCGGTCCACCCCCACCCCCGGAGGCCCTCTGTGCATGCCGCGCGATGGGCTACACACTGGACGTCCCTCGAGGAGCGCTACATTTCCAGCTCCCTCGAACAGCCTCAGGACAGCATTTCGGGTGAGTCCGACTTCGTCATGGCCCTTGTGTGAGCTGCCGTGGGAAAACACTGTGTTTGGAATACTTCGAGGACCTCGTACCTGAAGTCACTCTGCCCGAGGAGAAAGTCAGCATCTTACCATGCCGTGTCGCTAACGGCACGCCCAGCACGAACACAGGCCTGGAAGTAAGGCCCCGAGTGGCGGTGCAGAAGCGGAGGCGTGCAGCAGTTTCCATGAGGCGGTGGCCTCGGCTCTGGGCACCTTCAACGGCAGCAGGGTTTTCTGGACACCTAGGAGGCTGGCGCGGGCCCCCTGTTCCCGGCAGGAACACTGAGTACCACCAGGCCCACCTGGGTCTGCTAAGCAACATCCTGGCCCGTAGCCCTTTAGAGGCCCTCTGTGTATGCCCAGCATAGGGAAACGCGCTGCACTCCCCTTAGGAGCAGCTTAAGGTCCTCTGCACTCGCACACGTTCACGGACACCGTTCTGGCACGTCCCACATGGCGTCGAAGTCTTAGCATTACCCTAGGCTGAGCTGAACTCAGAGAAACCCTCGGTTTCGCATTCCACCTAGGACCTCCTGCCTGAAGTCACCGTGCCTCCCAGAGAGAGTCGGCTTGCGTTCTTACTGCCATGTACGTCCCCTTCCTCCTGTGGCACTGCAGGCTTTGAATAGCCACAGGCCCAGAGGAGCAGCTACGGCGTTCCTTGGTTGAGGCAGTTCGCTTGACACAGAACACCCTACTTCGAGAAGTTGATTCAGGGAAGGAAACTCAGGGTGACCTGTGTCTCTTTGGGCTTGTTAGAAACCACGGGGATATCTGCTGAGTGCGCCCATGGAAACGGGGGCCTGCTGCAAGTAGCCTTGCTTTCCCGTTTGGAAGGCTGCGTTCATGCTGCCTTGAAGCTACCTGACATTCCCTGCTCTCGACAGGCCTGTTAGCCCTGTCAGAGTGCTTCGGGGAACGTTATGAGTCTGCTCTGTCTAAACCAGGTGCTTCCATGGCCGCGGCTCTGGTCCGCCTGCCAAGCTCTAGAGCTAGAGGGAACCTCAACGTGACAAGTTGCCTCCAGCGTAGGCCCCTAGTAGCCGTGCAGAAAGGGAGGCAGGCAGCTGTCTCCATGAGTTCTCAGTCGCTTAGAGGCTTTATTTTAAAGGAAGTAGTACACTTTGGAGGACTCCTAGGCCCCTCGGGTATGCATCACTTTCCCTCCAAGTTCACCGAGTACCTCCAGACCCCTGTGGGGCGGCTGAGCACTTCGAGGCCCATTGGTTGACCGGTCCACCCCCACCCCCGGAGGCCCTCTGTGCGTGCCGCACGATGGGCTACACACTGGACGTCCCTCGAGGAGCGCTACATTTCCAGTTCCCTCGAACAGCCTCAAGACAGCATTTCGGGTGAGTCTGACTTCGTCATGGTCCTTGTGTGAGCTGCCGTGGGAAAACACTGTGTTTGGAATACTTCGAGGACCTCGTACCTGAAGTCACTCTGTCCGAGGAGAAAGTCAGCATCTTACCATGCCGTGTCGCTAACGGCACGCCCAGCACGAACACAGGCCTGGAAGTAAGGCCCCGAGTGGCGGTGCAGAAGCGGAGGCGTGCAGCAGTTTCCATGAGGCGGTGGCCTCGGCTCTGGGCACCTTCAACGGCAGCAGGGTTTTCTGGACACCTAGGAGGCTGGCGCGGGCCCCCTGTTCCCGGCAGGAACACTGAGTACCGCCAGGCCCACCTGGGTCTGCTAAGCAACATCCAGGCCCGTAGCCCTTT
Organism: Grampus griseus; assembly: GCF_964374135.1. NCBI lineage: Eukaryota > Metazoa > Chordata > Mammalia > Artiodactyla > Delphinidae > Grampus > Grampus griseus. The sequence goes on along the minus strand of NC_139005.1, from coordinate 29,533,857 downwards.
AGAGCCCCTCTGTGTATGCCCAGCGTAGGGAAACGCGCTGCACTCCCCTTGGAAGCAGCGTAAGGTCCTCTGCACTCGCACACGTTCACGGACACCGTTCTGGCACGTCCCACATGGCTTCGAAGTCTTACGCATTACCCTAGGCTGAGCTGAACTCAGAGAAACCCTCGGTTTCGCATTCCACCTAGGACCTCCTGCCTGAAGTCACCGTGCCTCCCAGAGAGAGTCTGCTTGCGTTCTTACTGCCATGTAAGTCCCCTTCCTCCTGTGGCACTGCAGGCTTTGAATAGCCACAGGCCCAGAGGAGCAGCTACGGCGTTCCTTGTTTGAGGCAGTTCGCTTGATGCAGAACACCCTACTTCGAGAAGTTGATTCAGGAAAGGAAACTCAGGGTGACCTGTGTCTCTTTGGGCTTGTTAGAAACCACGGGGATGTCTGCTGAGTGCGCCCATGGAAACGGGGGGCCTGCTGCAAGTAGCCTTGCTTTCCCGTTTGGAAGGCTGCGTTCATGCTGCCTTGAAGCTACCTGACATTCCCTGCTCTCGACAGGGCTGTTAGCCCTGTCAGAGTGCTTCGGGGAACGTTATGAGTCTGCTCTGTCTAAACCAGGTGCTTCCATGGCCGCGGCTCCGGTCCGCCTGCCAAGCTCTAGAGCTAGAGGGAACCTCAACGTGACAAGTTGCCTCCAGCGTAGGCCCCTAGTAGCCGTGCAGAAAGGGAGGCAGGCAGCTGTCTCCACGAGTTCTCAGTCGCTTAGAGGCTTTATTTTAAAGGAAGTAGTACACTTTGGAGGACTCCTAGGCCCCTCGGGTATGCATCACTTTCCCTCCAAGTTCACCGAGTACCTCCAGACCCCTGTGGGGCGGCTGAGCACTTCGAGGCCCATTGGTTGAACCCCCCCACCCGCGGAGGCCCTCTGTGCGTGCCGCGCGATGGGCTACACACTGGACGTCCCTCGAGGAGCGCTACATTGCCAGAGCCCTCGAACAGCCTCAGGACAGCATTTCGGGTGAGTCCGACTTTGTCCTGGCCCTTGTGTGAGCTGCCGTGGGAAAACACTGTGCTTTGAATACTTCGAGGACCTCGTACCTGAAGTCACTCTGCCCGAGGAGAAAGTAAGCATCTTACCATGCCGTGTCGCTAACGGCACGCCCAGCACGAACACAGGCCTGGAAGTAAGGCCCCGAGTGGCGGTGCAGAAGCGGAGGCGTGCAGCAGTTTCCATGAGGCGGTGGCCTCGGCTCTGGGCACCTTCAACGGCAGCAGGGTTTTCTGGACACCTAGGAGGCTGGCGCAGGCCCCCTGTTCCCGGCAGGAACACTGAGTACCGCCAGGCCCACCTGGGTCTGCTAAGCAACATCCAGGCCCGTAGCCCTTTAGAGCCCCTCTGTGTATGCCCAGCGTAGGGAAACGCGCTGCACTCCCCTTGGGAGCAGCTTAAGGTCCTCTGCACTCGCACACGTTCACGGACACCGTTCTGGCACGTCCCACATGCCGTCGAAGTCTTACGCATTACCCTAGGCTGAGCTGAACTCAGAGAAACCCTCGGCTTCGCATTCCACCTAGGACCTCCTGCCTGAAGTCACCGTGCCTCCCAGAGAGAGTCGGCTTGCGTTCTTACTGCCATGTAAGTCCCCTTCCTCCTGTGGCACTGCAGGCTTTGAATAGCCACAGGCCCAGAGGAGCAGCTACGGCGTTCCTTGGTTGAGGCAGTTCGCTTGACGCAGAACACCCTACTTCGAGAAGTTGATTCAGGGAAGGAAACTCAGGGTGACCTGTGTCTCTTTGGGCTTGTTAGAAACCACGGGGATGTCTGCTGAGTGCGCCCACGGAAACGGGGGGCCTGCTGCAAGTAGCCTTGCTTTCCCGTTTGGAAGGCTGCGTTCATGCTGCCTTGAAGCTACCTGACATTCCCTGCTCTCGACAGGCGTGTTAGCCCTGTCAGAGTGCTTCGGGGAACGTTATGAGTCTGCTCTGTCTAAACCAGGTGCTTCCATGGCCGCGGCTCTGGTATGCCTGCCAAGCTCTAGAGCTAGAGGGAACCTCAACGTGACAAGTTGCCTCCAGCGTAGGCCCCTAGTAGCCGTGCAGAAAGGGAGGCAGGCAGCTGTCTCCATGAGTTCTCAGTCGCTGAGAGGCTTTATTTTAAAGGAAGTAGTACACTCTGGAGGACTCCTAGGCCTCTCGGGTATGCACCACTTTCCCTCCAAGTTCACTGAGTACCTCCAGACCCCTGTGGGGCGGCTGAGCAACTTCGAGGCCCATTGGTTGACCGGTCCACCCCCACCCCCGGAGGACCTCTGTGCATGCCGCGCGATGGGCTACACACTGGACGTCCCGCGAGGAGCACTACATTTCCAGAGCCCTCGAACAGCCTCAGGACAGCATTTCGGGTGAGTCCGACTTCGTCATGGCCCTTGTGTGAGCTGCCGTGGGAAAACACTGTGTTTGGAATACTTCGAGGACCTCGTACCTTAAGTCACTCTGCCCGAGGAGAAAGTCAGCATCTTACCATGCCGTGTCGCTAACGGCACGCCCAGCACGAAAACAGGCCTGGAAGTAAGGCCCCGAGTGGCGGTGCAGAAGCGGAGGCGTGCAGCAGGTTCCATGAGGCGGTGGCCTCGGCTCTGGGCACCTTCAACGGCAGCAGGGTTTTCTGGACACCTAGGAGGCTGGCGCGGGCCCCCTGTTCCCGGCAGGAACACTGAGTACCGCCAGGCCCACCTGGGTCTGCTAAGCAACATCCAGGCCCGTAGCCCTTTAGAGGCCCTCTGTGTATGCCCAGCGTAGGGAAGCGCGCTGCACACCCCTTGGGAGCAGTTTAAGGTCCTCTGCACTCGCACACGTTCACGGACACCGTTCTGGCACGTCCCACATGGCGTCGAAGTCTTACGCATTACCCTAGGCTGAGCTGAACTCAGAGAAACCCTCGGTTTCGCATTCCACCTAGGACTTCCTGCCTGAAGTCACCGTGCCTCCCAGAGAGAGTCGGCTTGCGTTCTTACTGCCATGTACGTCCCCTTCCTCCTGTGGCACTGCAGGCTTTGAATAGCCACAGGCCCAGAGGAGCAGCTACGGCGTTCCTTGGTTGAGGCAGTTCGCTTGACGCAGAACACCCTACTTCGAGAAGTTGATTCAGGGAAGGAAACTCAGGGTGACCTGTGTCTCTTTGGGCTTGTTAGAAACCACGGGTATATCTGCTGAGTGCGTCCACGGAAACGGGGGCCTGCTGCAAGTAGCCTTGCTTTCCCGTTTGGAAGGCTGCGTTCATGCTGCCTTGAAGCTACCTGACATTCCCTGCTCTCGACAGGCCTGTTAGCCCTGTCAGAGTGCTTCGGGGAACGTTATGAGTCTGCTCTGTCTAAACCAGGTGCTTCCATGGCCGAGGCTCTTGTCTGCCTGCCAAGCTCTAGAGCTAGAGGGAACCTCAACGTTACAAGTTGACTCCAGCGTAGGCCCCTAGTAGCCGTGCAGAAAGGGAGGCAGGCAGCTGTCTCCATGAGTTCTCAGTCGCTTAGAGGCTTTATTTTAAAGGAAGTAGTACACTTTGGAGGACTCCTAGGCCCCTCGGGTATGCATCACTTTCCCTCCAAGTTCACCGAGTACCTCCAGACCCCTGTGGGGCGGCTGAGCACTTCGAGGCCCATTGGTTGAACCCCCCCCACCCGCGGAGGCCCTCTGTGCGTGCCGCGCGATGGGCTACACACTGGACGTCCCTCGAGGAGCGCTACATTGCCAGAGCCCTCGAACAGCCTCAGGACAGCATTTCGGGTGAGTCCGACTTTGTCATGGCCCTTGTGTGAGCTGCCGTGGGAAAACACTGTGCTTTGAATACTTCGAGGACCTCGTACCTGAAGTCACTCTGCCCGAGGAGAAAGTAAGCATCTTACCATGCCGTGTCGCTAACGGCACGCCCAGCACGAACACAGGCCTGGAAGTAAGGCCCCGAGTGGCGGTGCAGAAGCGGAGGCGTGCAGCAGTTTCCATGAGGCGGTGGCCTCGGCTCTGGGCACCTTCAACGGCAGCAGGGTTTTCTGGACACCTAGGAGGCTGGCGCGGGCCCCCTGTTCCCGGCAGGAACACTGAGTACCGCCAGGCCCACCTGGGTCTGCTAAGCAACATCCAGGCCCGTAGCCCTTTAGAGCCCCTCTGTGTATGCCCAGCGTAGGGAAACGCGCTGCACTCCCCTTGGGAGCAGCTTAAGGTCCTCTGCACTCGCACACGTTCACGGACACCGTTCTGGCACGTCCCACATGGCGTCGAAGTCTTACGCATTATCCTAGGCTGAGCTGAACTCAGAGAAACCCTCGGCTTCGCATTCCACCTAGGACCTCCTGCCTGAAGTCACCGTGCCTCCCAGAGAGAGTCGGCTTGCGTTCTTACTGCCATGTAAGTCCCCTTCCTCCTGTGGCACTGCAGGCTTTGAATAGCCACAGGCCCAGAGGAGCAGCTACGGCGTTCCTTGGTTGAGGCAGTTCGCTTGACGCAGAACACCCTACTTCGAGAAGTTGATTCAGGAAAGGAAACTCAGGGTGACCTGTGTCTCTTTGGGCTTGTTAGAAACCACGGGTATATCTGCTGAGTGCGTCCACGGAAACGGGGGCCTGCTGCAAGTAGCCTTGCTTTCCCGTTTGGAAGGCTGCGTTCATGCTGCCTTGAAGCTACCTGACATTCCCTGCTCTCGACAGGCCTGTTAGCCCTGTCAGAGTGCTTCGGGGAACGTTATGAGTCTGCTCTGTCTAAACCAGGTGCTTCCATGGCCGAGGCTCTTGTCTGCCTGCCAAGCTCTAGAGCTAGAGGGAACCTCAACGTGACAAGTTGCCTCCAGCGTAGGCCCCTAGTAGCCGTGCAGAAAGGGAGGCAGGCAGCTGTCTCCATGAGTTCTCAGTCGCTTAGAGGCTTTATTTTAAAGGAAGTAGTACACTTTGGAGGACTCCTAGGCCTCTCGGGTATGCATCACTTTCCCTCCAAGTTCACCGAGTACCTCCAGACCCCTGTGGGGCGGCTGAGCAACTTCGAGGCCCATTGGTTGACCGGTCCACCCCCACCCCCGGAGGCCCTCTGTGCGTGCCGCGCTATGGGCTACACACTGGACGTCCCTCGAGGAGCGCTACATTTCCAGTTCCCTCGAACAGCCTCAGGACAGCATTTCGGGTGAGTCCGACTTCGTCATGGCCCTTGTGTGAGCTGCTGTGGGAAAACACTGTGTTTGGAATACTTCGAGGACCTCGTACCTGAAGTCACTCTGCCCGAGGAGAAAGTCAGCATCTTACCATGCCGTGTCTCTAACGGCACGCCCAGCACGAACACAGGCCTGGAAGTAAGGCCCCGAGTGGCGGTGCAGAAGCGGAGGCGTGCAGCAGTTTCCATGAGGCGGTAGCCTCGGCTCTGGGCACCTTCAACGGCAGCAGGGTTTTCTGGACACCTAGGAGGCTGGCGCGGGCCCCCTGTTCCCGGCAGGAACACTGAGTACCGCCAGGCCCACCTGGGTCTGCTAAGCAACATCCAGGCCCGTAGCCCTTTAGAGCCCCTCTGTGTATGCCCAACGTAGGGGAACGCGCTGCACTCCCCTTGGGAGCAGCTTAAGGTCCTCTGCACTCGCACACGTTCACGGACACCGTTCTGGCACGTCCCACATGGCGTCGAAGTCTTACGCATTACCCTAGGCTGAGCTGAACTCAGAGAAACCCTCGGCTTCGCATTCCACCTAGGACCTCCTGCCTGAAGTCACCGTGCCTCCCAGAGAGAGTCGGCTTGCGTTCTTACTGCCATGTACGTGCCCTTCCTCCTGTGGCACTGCAGGCTTTGAATAGCCACAGGCCCAGAGGAGCAGCTACGGCGTTCCTTGGTTGAAGCAGTTCGCTTGATGCAGAACACCCTACTTCGAGAAGTTGATTCAGGGAAGGAAACTCAGGGTGACCTGTGTCTCTTTGGGCTTGTGAGAAACCACGGGGATGTCTGCTGAGTGCGCCCACGGAAACGGGGGGCCTGCTGCAAGTAGCCTTGCTTTCCCATTTGGAAGGCTGCGTTCATGCTGCCTTGAAGCTACCTGACATTCCCTGCTCTCGACAGGCCTGTTAGCCCTGTCAGAGTGCTTCGGGGAACGTTATGAGTCTGCTCTGTCTAAACCAGGTGCCTCCATGGGCGCGGCTCTGGTATGCCTGCCAAGCTCTAGAGCTAGAGGGAACCTCAACGTGACAAGTTGCTTCCAGCGTAGGCCCCTAGTAGCCGTGCAGAAAGGGAGGCAGGCAGCTGTCTCCATGAGTTCTCAGTCGCTGAGAGGCTTTATTTTAAAGGAAGTAGTACACTCTGGAGGACTCCTAGGCCTCTCGGGTATGCACCACTTTCCCTCCAAGTTCACTGAGTACCTCCAGACACCTGTGGGGCGGCTGAGCAACTTCGAGGCCCATTGGTTGACCGGTCCACCCCCACCCCCGGAGGCCCTCTGTGCATGCCGCGCGATGGGCTACACACTGGACGTCCCTCGAGGAGCGCTACATTTCCAGCTCCCTCGAACAGCCTCAGGACAGCATTTCGGGTGAGTCCGACTTCGTCATGGCCCTTGTGTGAGCTGCCGTGGGAAAACACTGTGTTTGGAATACTTCGAGGACCTCGTACCTGAAGTCACTCTGCCCGAGGAGAAAGTCAGCATCTTACCATGCCGTGTCGCTAACGGCACGCCCAGCACGAACACAGGCCTGGAAGTAAGGCCCCGAGTGGCGGTGCAGAAGCGGAGGCGTGCAGCAGTTTCCATGAGGCGGTGGCCTCGGCTCTGGGCACCTTCAACGGCAGCAGGGTTTTCTGGACACCTAGGAGGCTGGCGCGGGCCCCCTGTTCCCGGCAGGAACACTGAGTACCACCAGGCCCACCTGGGTCTGCTAAGCAACATCCTGGCCCGTAGCCCTTTAGAGGCCCTCTGTGTATGCCCAGCATAGGGAAACGCGCTGCACTCCCCTTAGGAGCAGCTTAAGGTCCTCTGCACTCGCACACGTTCACGGACACCGTTCTGGCACGTCCCACATGGCGTCGAAGTCTTAGCATTACCCTAGGCTGAGCTGAACTCAGAGAAACCCTCGGTTTCGCATTCCACCTAGGACCTCCTGCCTGAAGTCACCGTGCCTCCCAGAGAGAGTCCGCTTGCGTTCTTACTGCCATGTACGTCCCCTTCCTCCTGTGGCACTGCAGGCTTTGAATAGCCAGAGGCCCAGAGGAGCAGCTACGGCGTTCCTTGGTTGAGGCAGTTCGCTTGACACAGAACACCCTACTTCGAGAAGTTGATTCAGGGAAGGAAACTCAGGGTGACCTGTGTCTCTTTGGGCTTGTTAGAAACCACGGGGATATCTGCTGAGTGCGCCCACGGAAACGGGGGCCTGCTGCAAGTAGCCTTGCTTTCCCGTTTGGAAGGCTGCGTTCATGCTGCCTTGAAGCTACCTGACATTCCCTGCTCTCGACAGGCCTGTTAGCCCTGTCAGAGTGCTTCGGGGAACGTTATGAGTCTGCTCTGTCTAAACCAGGTGCTTCCATGGCCGCGGCTCTGGTCCGCCTGCCAAGCTCTAGAGCTAGAGGGAACCTCAACGTGACAAGTTGCCTCCAGCGTAGGCCCCTAGTAGCCGTGCAGAAAGGGAGGCAGGCAGCTGTCTCCATGAGTTCTCAGTCGCTTAGAGGCTTTATTTTAAAGGAAGTAGTACACTTTGGAGGACTCCTAGGCCCCTCGGGTATGCATCACTTTCCCTCCAAGTTCACCGAGTACCTCCAGACCCCTGTGGGGCGGCTGAGCACTTCGAGGCCCATTGGTTGAATCCCCCCACCCGCAGAGGCCCTCTGTGCGTGCCGGGCGAGGGGCTACACACTGGACGTCCCTCGAGGAGCACTACATTTCCAGAGCCCTCGAACAGCCTCAGGACAGCATTTCGGGTGAGTCCGACTTCGTCATGGCCCTTGTGTGAGCTGCCGTGGGAAAACACTGTGTTTGGAATACTTCGAGGACCTCGTACCTGAAGTCACTCTGCCCGAGGAGAAAGTCAGCATCTTACCATGCCGTGTCGCTAACGGCACGCCCAGCACGAACACAGGCCTGGAAGTAAGGCCCCGAGTGGCGGTGCAGAAGCGGAGGCGTGCAGCAGTTTCCATGAGGCGGTGGCCTCGGCTCTGGGCACCTTCAACGGCAGCAGGGTTTTCTGGACACCTAGGAGGCTGGCACGGGCCCCCTGTTCCCGGCAGGAACACTGAGTACCGCCAGTCCCACCTGGGTCTGCTAAGCAACATCCAGGCCCGTAGCCCTTTAGAGCCCCTCTGTGTATGCCCAGCGTAGGGAAACGCGCTGCACTCCCCTTGGGAGCAGCTTAAGGTCCTCTGCACTCGCACACGTTCACGGACACCGTTCTGGCACGTCCCACATGGCCTCGAAGTCTTACGCATTACCCTAGGCTGAGCTGAACTCAGAGAAACCCTCGGCTTCGCAGTCCACCTAGGCCCTCCTGCCTGAAGTCACCGTGCTTCCCAGAGAGAGTCGGCTTGCGTTCTTACTGCCATGTAGGTCCCCTTCCTCCTGTGGCACTGCAGGCTTTGAATAGCCACAGGCCCAGAGGAGCAGCTACGGCGTTCCTTGGTTGAGGCAGTTCGCTTGATGCAGAACACCCTACTTCGAGAAGTTGATTCAGGGAAGGAAACTCAGCGTGACCTGTGTCTCTTTGGGCTTGTTAGAAACCACGGGGATGTCTGCTGAGTGCGCCCACGGAAACGGGGGGCCTGCTGCAAGTAGCCTTGCTTTCCCGTTTGGAAGGCTGCGTTCATGCTGCCTTGAAGCTACCTGACATTCCCTGCTCTCGACAGGCGTGTTAGCCCTGTCAGAGTGCTTCGGGGAACGTTATGAGTCTGCTCTGTCTAAACCAGGTGCTTCCATGGCCGCGGCTCTGGTATGCCTGCCAAGCTCTAGAGCTAGAGGGAACCTCAACGTGACAAGTTGCCTCCAGCGTAGGCCCCTAGTAGCCGTGCAGAAAGGGAGGCAGGCAGCTGTCTCCATGAGTTCTCAGTCGCTGAGAGGCTTTATTTTAAAGGAAGTAGTACACTCTGGAGGACTCCTAGGCCTCTCGGGTATGCACCACTTTCCCTCCAAGTTCACCGAGTACCTCCAGACCCCTGTGGGGCGGCTGAGCACTTCGAGGCCCATTGGTTGAACCCCCCCACCCGCGGAGGCCCTCTGAGCGTGCCGCGCGATGGGCTACACACTGGACGTCCCTCGAGGAGCGCTACATTGCCAGAGCCCTCGAACAGCCTCAGGACAGCATTTCGGGTGAGTCCGACTTTGTCCTGGCCCTTGTGTGAGCTGCCGTGGGAAAACACTGTGCTTTGAATACTTCGAGGACCTCGTACCTGAAGTCACTCTGCCCGAGGAGAAAGTCAGCATCTTACCATGCCGTGTCGCTAACGGCACGCCCAGCACGAAAACAGGCCTGGAAGTAAGGCCCCGAGTGGCAGTGCAGAAGCGGAGGCGTGCAGCAGTTTCCATGAGGCGGTGGCCTCGGCTCTGGGCACCTTCAACGGCAGCAGGGTTTTCTGGACACCTAGGAGGCTGGCGCGGGCCCCCTGTTCCCGGCAGGAACACTGAGTACCGCCAGGCCCACCTGGGTCTGCTAAGCAACATCCAGGCCCGTAGCCCTTTAGAGGCCCTCTGTGTATGCCCAGCGTAGGGAAGCGCGCTGCACACCCCTTGGGAGCAGTTTAAGGTCCTCTGCACTCGCACACGTTCACGGACACCGTTCTGGCACGTCCCACATGGCGTCGAAGTCTTACGCATTACCCTCGGCTGAGCTGAACTCAGAGAAACCCTCGGTTTCGCATTCCACCTAGGACCTCCTGCCTGAAGTCACCGTGCCTCCCAGAGAGAGTCGGCTTGCGTTCTTACTGCCATGTACGTCCCCTTCCTCCTGTGGCACTGCAGGCTTTGAATAGCCACAGGCCCAGAGGAGCAGCTACGGCGTTCCTTGGTTGAGGCAGTTCGCTTGACGCAGAACACCCTACTTCGAGAAGTTGATTCAGGGAAGGAAACTCAGGGTGACCTGTGTCTCTTTGGGCTTGTTAGAAACCACGGGTATATCTGCTGAGTGCGTCCACGGAAACGGGGGCCTGCTGCAAGTAGCCTTGCTTTCCCGTTTGGAAGGCTGCGTTCATGCTGCCTTGAAGCTACCTGACATTCCCTGCTCTCGACAGGCCTGTTAGCCCTGTCAGAGTGCTTCGGGGAACGTTATGAGTCTGCTCTGTCTAAACCAGGTGCTTCCATGGCCGAGGCTCTTGTCTGCCTGCCAAGCTCTAGAGCTAGAGGGAACCTCAACGTGACAAGTTGCCTCCAGCGTAGGCCCCTAGTAGCCGTGCAGAAAGGGAGGCAGGCAGCTGTCTCCATGAGTTCTCAGTCGCTTAGAGGCTTTATTTTAAAGGAAGTAGTACACTTTGGAGGACTCCTAGGCCCCTCGGGTATGCATCACTTTCCCTCCAAGTTCACCGAGTACCTCCAGACCCCTGTGGGGCGGCTGAGCACTTCGAGGCCCATTGGTTGACCGGTCCACCCCCACCCCCGGAGGCCCTCTGTGCGTGCCGCACGATGGGCTACACACTGGACGTCCCTCGAGGAGCGCTACATTTCCAGTTCCCTCGAACAGCCTCAAGACAGCATTTCGGGTGAGTCCGACTTCGTCATGGTCCTTGTGTGAGCTGCCGTGGGAAAACACTGTGTTTGCAATACTTCGAGGACCTCGTACCTGAAGTCACTCTGTCCGAGGAGAAAGTCAGCATCTTACCATGCCGTGTCGCTAACGGCACGCCCAGCACGAACACAGGCCTGGAAGTAAGGCCCCGAGTGGCGGTGCAGAAGCGGAGGCGTGCAGCAGTTTCCATGAGGCGGTGGCCTCGGCTCTGGGCACCTTCAACGGCAGCAGGGTTTTCTGGACACCTAGGAGGCTGGCGCGGGCCCCCTGTTCCCGGCAGGAACACTGAGTACCGCCAGGCCCACCTGGGTCTGCTAAGCAACATCCAGGCCCGTAGCCCTTTAGAGCCCCTCTGTGTATGCCCAGCGTAGGGAAACGCGCTGCACTCCCCTTGGAAGCAGCTTAAGGTCCTCTGCACTCGCACACGTTCACGGACACCGTTCTGGCACGTCCCACATGGCGTCGAAGTCTTACGCATTACCCTAGGCTGAGCTGAACTCAGAGAAACCCTCGGTTTCGCATTCCACCTAGGACCTCCTGCCTGAAGTCACCGTGCCTCCCAGAGAGAGTCTGCTTGCGTTCTTACTGCCATGTAAGTCCCCTTCCTCCTGTGGCACTGCAGGCTTTGAATAGCCACAGGCCCAGAGGAGCAGCTACGGCGTTCCTTGTTTGAGGCAGTTCGCTTGATGCAGAACACCCTACTTCGAGAAGTTGATTCAGGAAAGGAAACTCAGGGTGACCTGTGTCTCTTTGGGCTTGTTAGAAACCACGGGGATGTCTGCTGAGTGCGCCCACGGAAACGGGGGGCCTGCTGCAAGTAGCCTTGCTTTCCCGTTTGGAAGGCTGCGTTCATGCTGCCTTGAAGCTACCTGACATTCCCTGCTCTCGACAGGCCTGTTAGCCCTGTCAGAGTGCTTCGGGGAACGTTATGAGTCTGCTCTGTCTAAACCAGGTGCTTCCATGGCCGCGGCTCTGGTCTGCCTGCCAAGCTCTAGAGCTAGGGGGAACCTCAACGTGACAAGTTGCCTCCAGCGTAGGCCCCTAGTAGCCGTGCAGAAAGGGAGGCAGGCAGCTGTCTCCTTGAGTTCTCAGTCGCTTAGAGGCTTTATTTTAAAGGAAGTAGTACACTTTGGAGGACTCCTAGGCCCCTCGGGTATGCATCACTTTCCCTCCAAGTTCACCGAGTACCTCCAGACCCCTGTGGGGCGGCTGAGCACTTCGAGGCCCATTGGTTGAACCCCCCCACCCCCGGAGGCCCTCTGTGCGTGCCGCGCGATGGGCTACACACTGGACGTCCCTCGAGGAGCGCTACATTTTCAGAGCCTTCGAACAGCCTCAGGATAGCATTTCGGATGAGTCCGACTTTGTCATTGCCCTTGTGTGAGCTGCCGTGGGAAAACACTGTGCTTTGAATACTTCGAGGACCTCGTACCTGAAGTCACTCTGCCCGAGGAGAAAGTCAGCATCTTACCATGCCGTGTCGCTAACGGCACGCCCAGCACGAACACAGGCCTGGAAGTAAGGCCCCGAGTGGCGGTGCAGAAGCGGAGGCGTGCAGCAGTTTCCATGAGGCGGTTGCCTCGGCTCTGGGCACCTTCAACGGCAGCAGGGTTTTCTGGACACCTAGGAGGCTGGCGCGGGCCCCCTGTTCCCGGCAGGAACACTGAGTACCGCCAGGCCCACCTGGGTCTGCTAAGCCACATCCAGGCCCGTAGCCCTTTAGAGCCCCTCTGTGTATGCCCAGCGTAGGGAAACGCGCTGCACTCCCCTTGGGAGCAGCTTAAGGTCCTCTGCACTCGCACACGTTCACGGACACCGTTCTGGCACGTCCCACATGGCGTCGAAGTCTTACGCATTACCCTAGGCTGAGCTGAACTCAGAGAAACCCTCGGCTTCGCATTCCACCTAGGACCTCCTGCCTGAAGTCACCGTGCCTCCCAGAGAGAGTCGGCTTGCGTTCTTACTGCCATGTACGTGCCCTTCCTCCTGTGGCACTGCAGGCTTTGAATAGCCACAGGCCCAGAGGAGCAGCTACGGCGTTCCTTGGTTGAAGCAGTTCGCTTGATGCAGAACACCCTACTTCGAGAAGTTGATTCAGGGAAGGAAACTCAGGGTGACCTGTGTCTCTTTGGGCTTGTGAGAAACCACGGGGATGTCTGCTGAGTGCGCCCACGGAAACGGGGGGCCTGCTGCAAGTAACCTTGCTTTCCCGTTTGGAAGGCTGCGTTCATGCTGCCTTGAAGCTACCTGACATTCCCTGGTCTCGACAGGCCTGTTAGCCCTGTCAGAGTGCTTCGGGGAACGTTATGAGTCTGCTCTGTCTAAACCAGGTGCTTCCATGGCCGCGGCTCTGGTCCGCCTGCCAAGCTCTAGAGCTAGAGGGAACCTCAACGTGACAAGTTGCCTCCAGCGTAGGCCCCTAGTAGCCGTGCAGAAAGGGAGGCAGGCAGCTGTCTCCATGAGTTCTCAGTCGCTTAGAGGCTTTGTTTTAAAGGAAGTAGTACACTTTGGAGGACTCCTAGGCCCCTCGGGTATGCATCACTTTCCCTCCAAGTTCACCGAGTACCTCCAGACCCCTGTGGGGCGGCTGAGCACTTCGAGGCCCATTGGTTTAACCCCCCCACCCGCGGAGGCCCTCTGTGCGTGCCGCGCGATGGGCTACACACTGGACGCCCCGCGAGGAGCACTACATTTCCAGAGCCCTCGAACAGCCTCAGGACAGCATTTCGGGTGAGTCCGACTTCGTCATGGCCCTTGTGTGAGCTGCCGTGGGAAAACACTGTGTTTGGAATACTTCGAGGACCTCGTACCTGAAGTCACTCTGCCCGAGGAGAAAGTCAGCATCTTACCATGCCGTGTCGCTAACGGCACGCCCAGCACGAACACAGGCCTGGAAGTAAGGCCCCGAGTGGCGGTGCAGAAGCGGAGGCGTGCAGCAGTTTCCATGAGGCGGAGGCCTCGGCTCTGGGCACCTTCAACGGCAGCAGGGTTTTCTGGACACCTAGGAGGCTGGCGCGGGCCCCCTGTTCCCGGAAGGAACACTGAGTACCGCCAGGCCCACCTGGGTCTGCTAAGCAACATCCAGGCCCGTAGCCCTTTAGAGCCCCTCTGTGTATGCCCAGAGTAGAGAAACGCGCTGCACTCTCCTTGGGAGCAGCTTAAGGTCCTCAGCACTCGCACACGTTCACGGACACCGTTCTGGCACGTCCCACATGGCGTCGCAGTCTTACGCATTACCCTCGGCTGAGCTGAACTCAGAGAAACCCTCGGCTTCGCAGTCCACCTAGGACCTCCTGCCTGAAGTCACCGTGCCTCCCAGAGAGAGTCGGCTTGCGTTCTTACTGCCATGTACGTCCCCTTCCTCCTGTGGCACTGCAGGCTTTGAATAGCCACAGGCCCAGAGGAGCAGCTACGGCGTTCCTTGGTTGAAGCAGTTCGCTTGATGCAGAACACCCTACTTCGAGAAGTTGATTCAGGGAAGGAAACTCAGGGTGACCTGTGTCTCTTTGGGCTTGTTAGAAACCACGGGGATGTCTGTTGAGTGCACCCACGGAAACGGGGGCCTGCTGCAAGTAGCCTTGCTTTCCCGTTTGGAAGGCTGCGTTCATGCTGCCTTGAAGCTACCTGACATTCCCTGCTCTCGACAGGCCTGTTAGCCCTGTCAGAGTGCTTCGGGGAACGTTATGAGTCTGCTCTGTCTAAACCAGGTGCTTCCATGGCCGCGGCTCTGGTCCGCCTGACAAGCTCTAGAGCTAGAGGGAACCTCAACGTGACAAGTTGCTTCCAGCGTAGGCCCCTAGTAGCCGTGAAGAAAAGGGAGGCAGGCAGCCGTCTCCATGAGTTCTCAGTCGCTTAGAGGCTTTATTTTAAAGGAAGTAGTACACTTTGGAGGTCTCCTAGGCCTCTCAGGTATGCACCACTTTCCCTCCAAGTTCACCGAGTACCTCCAGACCCCTGTGGGGCGGCTGAGCAACTTCGAGGCCCATTGGTTGACCGGTCCACCCCCACCCCCGGAGGCCCTCTGTGTGTGCCGCACGATGGGCTACACACTGGACGTCCCTCGAGGAGCGCTACATTTCCAGTTCCGTCGAACAGCCTGAAGACAGCATTTCGGGTGAGTCCGACTTCGTCATGGTCCTTGTGTGAGCTGCCGTGGGAAAACACTGTGTTTGGAATACTTCGAGGACCTCGTACCTGAAGTCACTCTGCCCGAGGAGAAAGTCAGCATCTTACCATGCCGTGTCGCTAACGGCACGCCCAGCACGAACACAGGCCTGGAAGTAAGGCCCCGAGTGGCGGTGCAGAAGCGGAGGCGTGCAGCAGTTTCCATGAGGCGGTGGCCTCGGCTCTGGGCACCTTCAACGGCAGCAGGGTTTTCTGGACACCTAGGAGGCTGGCGCGGGCCCCCTGTTCCCGGCAGGAACACTGAGTACCGCCAGGCCCACCTGGGTCTGCTAAGCAACATCCAGGCCCGTAGCCCTTTACAGCCCCTCTGTGTATGCCCAGCGTAGGGAAACGCGCTGCACTCCCCTTGGGAGAAGCTTAAGGTCCTCTGCACTCGCACACGTTCACGGACACCGTTCTGGCACGTCCCACATGGCGTCGAAGTCTTACGCATTACCCTAGGCTGAGCTGAACTCAGAGAAACCCTCGGCTTCGCATTCCACCTAGGACCTCCTGCCTGAAGTCACCGTGCCTCCCAGAGAGAGTCGGCTTGCGTTCTTACTGCCATGTACGTCCCCTTCCTCCTGTGGCACTGCAGGCTTTGAATAGCCACAGGCCCAGAGGAGCAGCTACGGCGTTCCTTGGTTGAAGCAGTTCGCTTGATGCAGAACACCCTACTTCGAGAAGTTGATTCAGGGAAGGAAACTCAGGGTGACCTGTGTCTCTTTGGGCTTGTGAGAAACCACGGGGATGTCTGCTGAGTGCGCCCACGGAAACGGGGGGCCTGCTGCAAGTAGCCTTGCTTTCCCGTTTGGAAGGCTGCGTTCATGCTGCCTTGAAGCTACCTGACATTCCCTGCTCTCGACAGGGCTGTTAGCCCTGTCAGAGTGCTTCGGGGAACGTTATGAGTCTGCTCTGTCTAAACCAGGTGCTTCCATGGTCGCGGCTCTGGTATGCCTGCCAAGCTCTAGAGCTAGAGGGAACCTCAACGTGACAAGTTGCCTCCAGCGTAGGCCCCTAGTAGCCGTGCAGAAAGGGAGGCAGGCAGCTGTCTCCATGAGTTCTCAGTCGCTTAGAGGCTTTATTTTAAAGGAAGTAGTACACTTTGGAGGACTCCTAGGCCCCTCGGGTATGCATCACTTTCCCTCCAAGTTCACCGAGTACCTCCAGACCCCTGTGGGGCGGCTGAGCACTTCGAGGCCCATTGGTTGAACCCCCCCACCCCCGGAGGCCCTCTGTGCGTGCCGCGCGATGGGCTACACACTGGACGTCCCTCGAGGAGCACTACATTTCCAGAGCCCTCGAACAGCCTCAGGACAGCATTTCGGGTGAGTCCGACTTCGTCATGGCCCTTGTGTGAGCTGCCGTGGGAAAACACTGTGCTTTGAATACTTCGAGGACCTCGTACCTGAAGTCACTCTGCCCGAGGGGAAAGTCAGCATCTTACCATGCCGTGTCGCTAACGGCACGCCCAGCACGAACACAGGCCTGGAAGTAAGGCCCCGAGTGGCGGTGCAGAAGCGGAGGCGTGCAGCAGTTTCCATGAGGCGGAGGCCTCGGCTCTGGGCACCTTCAACGGCAGCAGGGTTTTCTGGACACCTAGGAGGCTGGCGCGGGCCCCCTGTTCCCGGCAGGAACACTGAGTACCGCCAGGCCCACCTGGGTCTGCTAAGCAACATCCAGGCCCGTAGCCCTTTACAGCCCCTCTGTGTATGCCCAGCGTAGGGAAACGCGCTGCACTCCCCTTGGGAGCAGCTTAAGGTCCTCTGCACTCGCACACGTTCACGGACACCGTTCTGGCACGTCCCACATGGCGTCGAAGTCTTACGCATTACCCTAGGCTGAGCTGAACTCAGAGAAACCCTCGGCTTCGCATTCCACCTAGGACCTCCTGCCTGAAGTCACCGTGCCTCCCAGAGAGAGTCGGCTTGCGTTCTTACTGCCATGTACGTCCCCTTCCTCCTGTGGCACTGCAGGCTTTGAATAGCCACAGGCCCAGAGGAGCAGCTACGGCGTTCCTTGGTTGAGGCAGTTCGCTTGATGCAGAACACCCTACTTCGAGAAGTTGATTCAGGGAAGGAAACTCAGGGTGACCTGTGTCTCTTTGGGCTTGTTAGAAACCACGGGGATGTCTGCTGAGTGCGCCCATGGAAACGGGGGGCCTGCTGCAAGTAGCCTTGCTTTCCCGTTTGGAAGGCTGCGTTCATGCTGCCTTGAAGCTACCTGACATTCCCTGCTCTCGACAGGCCTGTTAGCCCTGTCAGAGTGCTTCGGGGAACGTTATGAGTCTGCTCTGTCTAAACCAGGTGCTTCCATGGCCGCGGCTCTGGTCCGCCTGCCAAGCTCTAGAGCTAGAGGGAACCTCAACGTGACAAGTTGCCTCCAGCATAGGCCCCTAGTAGCCGTGCAGAAAGGGAGGCAGGCAGCTGTCTCCATGAGTTCTCAGTAGCTGAGAGGCTTTATTTTAAAGGAAGTAGTACACTTTGGAGGACTCCTAGGCCCCTCGGGTATGCATCACTTTCCCTCCAAGTTCACCGAGTACCTCCAGACCCCTGTGGGGTGGCTGAGCACTTCGAGGCCCATTGGTTGAACCCCTCCACCCTCGGAGGCCCTCTGTGCGTGCCGCGCGATGGGCTACACACTAGACGTCCCTCGAGGAGCGCTACATTTCCAGAGCCCTCGAACAGCCTCAGGACAGCATTTCGGGTGAGTCCGACTTCGTCATGGCCCTTGTGTGAGCTGCCATGGGAAAACACTGTGTTTGGAATACTTCGAGGACCTCGTACCTGAAGTCACTCTGCCCGAGGAGAAAGTCAGCATCTTACCATGCCGTGTCGCTAACGGCACGCCCAGCACGAACACAGGCCTGGAAGTAAGGCCCCGAGTGGCGGTGCAGAAGCGGAGGCGTGCAGCAGTTTCCATGAGGCGGAGGCCTCGGCTCGGGGCACCTTCAACGGCAGCAGGGTTTTCTGGACACCTAGGAGGCTGGCGCGGGCCCCCTGTTCCCGGCAGGAACACTGAGTACCGCCAGGCCCACCTGGGTCTGCTAAGCAACATCCAGGCCCGTAGCCCTTTAGAGCTCCTCTGTGTATGCCCAGCATAAGGAAACGCGCTGCACTCTCCTTGAGAGCAGCGTAAGGTCCTCTGCACTCGCACACGTTCACGGACACCTTTCTGGCACGTCTCACATGGCGTCGAAGTCTTACGCATTACCCTAGGCTGAGCTGAACTCAGAGAAACCCTCGGCTTCGCATTCCACCTAGGACCTCCTGCCTGAAGTCACCGTGCCTCCCAGAGAGAGTCGGCATGCGTTCTTACTGCCATGTTCGTCCCCTTCCTCCTGTGGCACTGCAGGCTTTGAATAGCCACTGGCCCAGAGGAGCAGCTTCGGCGTTCCTTGGTTGAGGCAGTTCGCTTGATGCAGAACACCCTACTTCGAGAAGTTGATTCAGGGAAGGAAACTCAGGGTGACCTGTGTCTCTTTGGGCTGGTTAGAAACCATGGGGATGTCTGCTGAGTGCGCCCACGGAAACGGGGGCCTGCTGCAAGTAGCCTTGCTTTCCCGTTTGGAAGGCTGCGTTCATGCTGCCTTGAAGCTACCTGACATTCCCTGCTCTCGACAGGCCTGTTAGCCCTGTCAGAGTGCTTCGGGGAACGTTATGAGTCTGCTCTGTCTAAACCAGGTGCTTCCATGGCCGCGGCTCTGGTCCGCCTGCCAAGCTCTAGAGCTAGAGGGAACCTCAACGTGACAAGTTGCCTCCAGCATAGGCCCCTAGTAGCCGTGCAGAAAGGGAGGCAGGCAGCTGTCTCCATGAGTTCTCAGTAGCTGAGAGGCTTTATTTTAAAGGAAGTAGTACACTTTGGAGGACTCCTAGGCCCCTCGGGTATGCATCACTTTCCCTCCAAGTTCACCGAGTACCTCCAGACCCCTGTGGGGTGGCTGAGCACTTCGAGGCCCATTGGTTGAACCCCTCCACCCTCGGAGGCCCTCTGTGCGTGCCGCGCGATGGGCTACACACTAGACGTCCCTCGAGGAGCGCTACATTTCCAGAGCCCTCGAACAGCCTCAGGACAGCATTTCGGGTGAGTCCGACTTCGTCATGGCCCTTGTGTGAGCTGCCATGGGAAAACACTGTGTTTGGAATACTTCGAGGACCTCGTACCTGAAGTCACTCTGCCCGAGGAGAAAGTCAGCATCTTACCATGCCGTGTCGCTAACGGCACGCCCAGCACGAACACAGGCCTGGAAGTAAGGCCCCGAGTGGCGGTGCAGAAGCGGAGGCGTGCAGCAGTTTCCATGAGGCGGAGGCCTCGGCTCGGGGCACCTTCAACGGCAGCAGGGTTTTCTGGACACCTAGGAGGCTGGCGCGGGCCCCCTGTTCCCGGCAGGAACACTGAGTACCGCCAGGCCCACCTGGGTCTGCTAAGCAACATCCAGGCCCGTAGCCCTTTAGAGGCCCTCTGTGTATGCCCAGCGTAGGGAAGCGCGCTGCACACCCCTTGGGAGCAGTTTAAGGTCCTCTGCACTCGCACACGTTCACGGACACCGTTCTGGCACGTCCCACATGGCGTCGAAGTCTTACGCATTACCCTCGGCTGAGCTGAACTCAGAGAAACCCTCGGTTTCGCATTCCACCTAGGACCTCCTGCCTGAAGTCACCGTGCCTCCCAGAGAGAGTCGGCTTGCGTTCTTACTGCCATGTACGTCCCCTTCCTCCTGTGGCACTGCAGGCTTTGAATAGCCACAGGCCCAGAGGAGCAGCTACGGCGTTCCTTGGTTGAGGCAGTTCGCTTGACGCAGAACACCCTACTTCGAGAAGTTGATTCAGGAAAGGAAACTCAGGGTGACCTGTGTCTCTTTGGGCTTGTTAGAAACCACGGGTATATCTGCTGAGTGCGTCCACGGAAACGGGGGCCTGCTGCAAGTAGCCTTGCTTTCCCGTTTGGAAGGCTGCGTTCATGCTGCCTTGAAGCTACCTGACATTCCCTGCTCTCGACAGGCCTGTTAGCCCTGTCAGAGTGCTTCGGGGAACGTTATGAGTCTGCTCTGTCTAAACCAGGTGCTTCCATGGCCGAGGCTCTTGTCTGCCTGCCAAGCTCTAGAGCTAGAGGGAACCTCAACGTGACAAGTTGCCTCCAGCGTAGGCCCCTAGTAGCCGTGCAGAAAGGGAGGCAGGCAGCTGTCTCCATGAGTTCTCAGTCGCTTAGAGGCTTTATTTTAAAGGAAGTAGTACACTTTGGAGGACTCCTAGGCCTCTCGGGTATGCATCACTTTCCCTCCAAGTTCACCGAGTACCTCCAGACCCCTGTGGGGCGGCTGAGCAACTTCGAGGCCCATTGGTTCACCGGTCCACCCCCACCCCCGGAGGCCCTCTGTGCGTGCCGCGCTATGGGCTACACACTGGACGTCCCTCGAGGAGCGCTACATTTCCAGTTCCCTCGAACAGCCTCAGGACAGCATTTCGGGTGAGTCCGACTTCGTCATGGCCCTTGTGTGAGCTGCTGTGGGAAAACACTGTGTTTGGAATACTTCGAGGACCTCGTACCTGAAGTCACTCTGCCCGAGGAGAAAGTCAGCATCTTACCATGCCGTGTCTCTAACGGCACGCCCAGCACGAACACAGGCCTGGAAGTAAGGCCCCGAGTGGCGGTGCAGAAGCGGAGGCGTGCAGCAGTTTCCATGAGGCGGTAGCCTCGGCTCTGGGCACCTTCAACGGCAGCAGGGTTTTCTGGACACCTAGGAGGCTGGCGCGGGCCCCCTGTTCCCGGCAGGAACACTGAGTACCGCCAGGCCCACCTGGGTCTGCTAAGCAACATCCAGGCCCGTAGCCCTTTAGAGCCCCTCTGTGTATGCCCAGCGTAGGGGAACGCGCTACACTCCCCTTGGGAGCAGCTTAAGGTCCTCTGCACTCGCACACGTTCACGGACACCGTTCTGGCACGTCCCACATGCCGTCGAAGTCTTACGCATTACCCTCGGCTGAGCTGAACTCAGAGAAACCCTCGGTTTCGCATTCCACCTATGACCTCCTGCCTGAAGTCACCGTGCCTCCCAGAGAGAGTCGGCTTGCTTTCTTACTGCCATGTACGTCCCCTTCCTCCTGTGGCACTGCAGGCTTTGAATAGCCACAGGCCCAGAGGAGCAGCTACGGCGTTCCTTGATTGAGGCAGTTCGCTTGACGCAGAACACCCTACTTCATGAAGTTGATTCAGGGAAGGAAACTCAGGGTGACCTGTGTCTCTTTGGGCTTGTTAGAAACCACGGGGATGTCTGCTGAGTGCGCCCACGGAAACGGGGGGCCTGCTGCAAGTAGCCTTGCTTTCCCGTTTGGAAGGCTGCGTTCATGCTGCCTTGAAGCTACCTGACATTCCCTGCTCTCGACAGGCCTGTTAGCCCTGTCAGAGTGCTTCGGGGAACGTTATGAGTCTGCTCTGTCTAAACCAGGTGCTTCCATGGCCGCGGCTCTGGTCCGCCTGCCAAGCTCTAGAGCTAGAGGGAACCTCAACGTGACAAGTTGCTTCCAGCGTAGGCCCCTAGTAGCCGTGCAGAAAGGGAGGCAGGCAGCTGTCTCCATGAGTTCTCAGTCGCTGAGAGGCTTTATTTTAAAGGAAGTAGTACACTCTGGAGGACTCCTAGGCCTCTCGGGTATGCACCACTTTCCCTCCAAGTTCACTGAGTACCTCCAGACACCTGTGGGGCGGCTGAGCAACTTCGAGGCCCATTGGTTGACCGGTCCACCCCCACCCCCGGAGGCCCTCTGTGCATGCCGCGCGATGGGCTACACACTGGACGTCCCTCGAGGAGCGCTACATTGCCAGAGCCCTCGAACAGCCTCAGGACAGCATTTCGGGTGAGTCCGACTTTGTCCTGGCCCTTGTGTGAGCTGCCGTGGGAAAACACTGTGCTTTGAATACTTCGAGGACCTCGTACCTGAAGTCACTCTGCCCGAGGAGAAAGTCAGCATCTTACCATGCCGTGTCGCTAACGGCACGCCCAGCACGAAAACAGGCCTGGAAGTAAGGCCCCGAGTGGCAGTGCAGAAGCGGAGGCGTGCAGCAGTTTCCATGAGGCGGTGGCCTCGGCTCTGGGCACCTTCAACGGCAGCAGGGTTTTCTGGACACCTAGGAGGCTGGCGCGGGCCCCCTGTTCCCGGCAGGAACACTGAGTACCGCCAGGCCCACCTGGGTCTGCTAAGCAACATCCAGGCCCGTAGCCCTTTAGAGGCCCTCTGTGTATGCCCAGCGTAGGGAAGCGCGCTGCACACCCCTTGGGAGCAGTTTAAGGTCCTCTGCACTCGCACACGTTCACGGACACCGTTCTGGCACGTCCCACATGGCGTCGAAGTCTTACGCATTACCCTCGGCTGAGCTGAACTCAGAGAAACCCTCGGTTTCGCATTCCACCTAGGACCTCCTGCCTGAAGTCACCGTGCCTCCCAGAGAGAGTCGGCTTGCGTTCTTACTGCCATGTACGTCCCCTTCCTCCTGTGGCACTGCAGGCTTTGAATAGCCACAGGCCCAGAGGAGCAGCTACGGCGTTCCTTGGTTGAGGCAGTTCGCTTGATGCAGAACACCCTACTTCGAGAAGTTGATTCAGGGAAGGAAACTCAGGGTGACCTGTGTCTCTTTGGGCTTGTGAGAAACCACGGGGATGTCTGCTGAGTGCGCCCACGGAAACGGGGGGCCTGCTGCAAGTAGCCTTGCTTTCCCGTTTGGAAGGCTGCGTTCATGCTGCCTTGAAGCTACCTGACATTCCCTGCTCTCGACAGGGCTGTTAGCCCTGTCAGAGTGCTTCGGGGAACGTTATGAGTCTGCTCTGTCTAAACCAGGTGCTTCCATGGTCGCGGCTCTGGTATGCCTGCCAAGCTCTAGAGCTAGAGGGAACCTCAACGTGACAAGTTGCCTCCAGCGTAGGCCCCTAGTAGCCGTGCAGAAAGGGAGGCAGGCAGCTGTCTCCATGAGTTCTCAGTCGCTTAGAGGCTTTATTTTAAAGGAAGTAGTACACTTTGGAGGACTCCTAGGCCCCTCGGGTATGCATCACTTTCCCTCCAAGTTCACCGAGTACCTCCAGACCCCTGTGGGGCGGCTGAGCACTTCGAGGCCCATTGGTTGAACCCCCCCACCCCCGGAGGCCCTCTGTGCGTGCCGCGCGATGGGCTACACACTGGACGTCCCTCGAGGAGCACTACATTTCCAGAGCCCTCGAACAGCCTCAGGACAGCATTTCGGGTGAGTCCGACTTCGTCATGGCCCTTGTGTGAGCTGCCGTGGGAAAACACTGTGCTTTGAATACTTCGAGGACCTCGTACCTGAAGTCACTCTGCCCGAGGGGAAAGTCAGCATCTTACCATGCCGTGTCGCTAACGGCACGCCCAGCACGAACACAGGCCTGGAAGTAAGGCCCCGAGTGGCGGTGCAGAAGCGGAGGCGTGCAGCAGTTTCCATGAGGCGGAGGCCTCGGCTCTGGGCACCTTCAACGGCAGCAGGGTTTTCTGGACACCTAGGAGGCTGGCGCGGGCCCCCTGTTCCCGGCAGGAACACTGAGTACCGCCAGGCCCACCTGGGTCTGCTAAGCAACATCCAGGCCCGTAGCCCTTTACAGCCCCTCTGTGTATGCCCAGCGTAGGGAAACGCGCTGCACTCCCCTTGGGAGCAGCTTAAGGTCCTCTGCACTCGCACACGTTCACGGACACCGTTCTGGCACGTCCCACATGGCGTCGAAGTCTTACGCATTACCCTAGGCTGAGCTGAACTCAGAGAAACCCTCGGCTTCGCATTCCACCTAGGACCTCCTGCCTGAAGTCACCGTGCCTCCCAGAGAGAGTCGGCTTGCGTTCTTACTGCCATGTACGTCCCCTTCCTCCTGTGGCACTGCAGGCTTTGAATAGCCACAGGCCCAGAGGAGCAGCTACGGCGTTCCTTGGTTGAGGCAGTTCGCTTGATGCAGAACACCCTACTTCGAGAAGTTGATTCAGGGAAGGAAACTCAGGGTGACCTGTGTCTCTTTGGGCTTGTTAGAAACCACGGGGATGTCTGCTGAGTGCGCCCATGGAAACGGGGGGCCTGCTGCAAGTAGCCTTGCTTTCCCGTTTGGAAGGCTGCGTTCATGCTGCCTTGAAGCTACCTGACATTCCCTGCTCTCGACAGGCCTGTTAGCCCTGTCAGAGTGCTTCGGGGAACGTTATGAGTCTGCTCTGTCTAAACCAGGTGCTTCCATGGCCGCGGCTCTGGTCCGCCTGCCAAGCTCTAGAGCTAGAGGGAACCTCAACGTGACAAGTTGCCTCCAGCATAGGCCCCTAGTAGCCGTGCAGAAAGGGAGGCAGGCAGCTGTCTCCATGAGTTCTCAGTAGCTGAGAGGCTTTATTTTAAAGGAAGTAGTACACTTTGGAGGACTCCTAGGCCCCTCGGGTATGCATCACTTTCCCTCCAAGTTCACCGAGTACCTCCAGACCCCTGTGGGGTGGCTGAGCACTTCGAGGCCCATTGGTTGAACCCCTCCACCCTCGGAGGCCCTCTGTGCGTGCCGCGCGATGGGCTACACACTAGACGTCCCTCGAGGAGCGCTACATTTCCAGAGCCCTCGAACAGCCTCAGGACAGCATTTCGGGTGAGTCCGACTTCGTCATGGCCCTTGTGTGAGCTGCCATGGGAAAACACTGTGTTTGGAATACTTCGAGGACCTCGTACCTGAAGTCACTCTGCCCGAGGAGAAAGTCAGCATCTTACCATGCCGTGTCGCTAACGGCACGCCCAGCACGAACACAGGCCTGGAAGTAAGGCCCCGAGTGGCGGTGCAGAAGCGGAGGCGTGCAGCAGTTTCCATGAGGCGGAGGCCTCGGCTCGGGGCACCTTCAACGGCAGCAGGGTTTTCTGGACACCTAGGAGGCTGGCGCGGGCCCCCTGTTCCCGGCAGGAACACTGAGTACCGCCAGGCCCACCTGGGTCTGCTAAGCAACATCCAGGCCCGTAGCCCTTTAGAGCTCCTCTGTGTATGCCCAGCATAAGGAAACGCGCTGCACTCTCCTTGAGAGCAGCGTAAGGTCCTCTGCACTCGCACACGTTCACGGACACCTTTCTGGCACGTCTCACATGGCGTCGAAGTCTTACGCATTACCCTAGGCTGAGCTGAACTCAGAGAAACCCTCGGCTTCGCATTCCACCTAGGACCTCCTGCCTGAAGTCACCGTGCCTCCCAGAGAGAGTCGGCATGCGTTCTTACTGCCATGTTCGTCCCCTTCCTCCTGTGGCACTGCAGGCTTTGAATAGCCACTGGCCCAGAGGAGCAGCTTCGGCGTTCCTTGGTTGAGGCAGTTCGCTTGATGCAGAACACCCTACTTCGAGAAGTTGATTCAGGGAAGGAAACTCAGGGTGACCTGTGTCTCTTTGGGCTGGTTAGAAACCATGGGGATGTCTGCTGAGTGCGCCCACGGAAACGGGGGCCTGCTGCAAGTAGCCTTGCTTTCCCGTTTGGAAGGCTGCGTTCATGCTGCCTTGAAGCTACCTGACATTCCCTGCTCTCGACAGGCCTGTTAGCCCTGTCAGAGTGCTTCGGGGAACGTTATGAGTCTGCTCTGTCTAAACCAGGTGCTTCCATGGCCGCGGCTCTGGTCCGCCTGCCAAGCTCTAGAGCTAGAGGGAACCTCAACGTGACAAGTTGCCTCCAGCATAGGCCCCTAGTAGCCGTGCAGAAAGGGAGGCAGGCAGCTGTCTCCATGAGTTCTCAGTAGCTGAGAGGCTTTATTTTAAAGGAAGTAGTACACTTTGGAGGACTCCTAGGCCCCTCGGGTATGCATCACTTTCCCTCCAAGTTCACCGAGTACCTCCAGACCCCTGTGGGGTGGCTGAGCACTTCGAGGCCCATTGGTTGAACCCCTCCACCCTCGGAGGCCCTCTGTGCGTGCCGCGCGATGGGCTACACACTAGACGTCCCTCGAGGAGCGCTACATTTCCAGAGCCCTCGAACAGCCTCAGGACAGCATTTCGGGTGAGTCCGACTTCGTCATGGCCCTTGTGTGAGCTGCCATGGGAAAACACTGTGTTTGGAATACTTCGAGGACCTCGTACCTGAAGTCACTCTGCCCGAGGAGAAAGTCAGCATCTTACCATGCCGTGTCGCTAACGGCACGCCCAGCACGAACACAGGCCTGGAAGTAAGGCCCCGAGTGGCGGTGCAGAAGCGGAGGCGTGCAGCAGTTTCCATGAGGCGGAGGCCTCGGCTCGGGGCACCTTCAACGGCAGCAGGGTTTTCTGGACACCTAGGAGGCTGGCGCGGGCCCCCTGTTCCCGGCAGGAACACTGAGTACCGCCAGGCCCACCTGGGTCTGCTAAGCAACATCCAGGCCCGTAGCCCTTTAGAGGCCCTCTGTGTATGCCCAGCGTAGTGAAGCGCGCTGCACACCCCTTGGGAGCAGTTTAAGGTCCTCTGCACTCGCACACGTTCACGGACACCGTTCTGGCACGTCCCACATGGCGTCGAAGTCTTACGCATTACCCTCGGCTGAGCTGAACTCAGAGAAACCCTCGGTTTCGCATTCCACCTAGGACCTCCTGCCTGAAGTCACCGTGCCTCCCAGAGAGAGTCGGCTTGCGTTCTTACTGCCATGTACGTCCCCTTCCTCCTGTGGCACTGCAGGCTTTGAATAGCCACAGGCCCAGAGGAGCAGCTACGGCGTTCCTTGGTTGAGGCAGTTCGCTTGACGCAGAACACCCTACTTCGAGAAGTTGATTCAGGAAAGGAAACTCAGGGTGACCTGTGTCTCTTTGGGCTTGTTAGAAACCACGGGTATATCTGCTGAGTGCGTCCACGGAAACGGGGGCCTGCTGCAAGTAGCCTTGCTTTCCCGTTTGGAAGGCTGCGTTCATGCTGCCTTGAAGCTACCTGACATTCCCTGCTCTCGACAGGCCTGTTAGCCCTGTCAGAGTGCTTCGGGGAACGTTATGAGTCTGCTCTGTCTAAACCAGGTGCTTCCATGGCCGAGGCTCTTGTCTGCCTGCCAAGCTCTAGAGCTAGAGGGAACCTCAACGTGACAAGTTGCCTCCAGCGTAGGCCCCTAGTAGCCGTGCAGAAAGGGAGGCAGGCAGCTGTCTCCATGAGTTCTCAGTCGCTTAGAGGCTTTATTTTAAAGGAAGTAGTACACTTTGGAGGACTCCTAGGCCTCTCGGGTATGCATCACTTTCCCTCCAAGTTCACCGAGTACCTCCAGACCCCTGTGGGGCGGCTGAGCAACTTCGAGGCCCATTGGTTCACCGGTCCACCCCCACCCCCGGAGGCCCTCTGTGCGTGCCGCGCTATGGGCTACACACTGGACGTCCCTCGAGGAGCGCTACATTTCCAGTTCCCTCGAACAGCCTCAGGACAGCATTTCGGGTGAGTCCGACTTCGTCATGGCCCTTGTGTGAGCTGCTGTGGGAAAACACTGTGTTTGGAATACTTCGAGGACCTCGTACCTGAAGTCACTCTGCCCGAGGAGAAAGTCAGCATCTTACCATGCCGTGTCTCTAACGGCACGCCCAGCACGAACACAGGCCTGGAAGTAAGGCCCCGAGTGGCGGTGCAGAAGCGGAGGCGTGCAGCAGTTTCCATGAGGCGGTAGCCTCGGCTCTGGGCACCTTCAACGGCAGCAGGGTTTTCTGGACACCTAGGAGGCTGGCGCGGGCCCCCTGTTCCCGGCAGGAACACTGAGTACCGCCAGGCCCACCTGGGTCTGCTAAGCAACATCCAGGCCCGTAGCCCTTTAGAGCCCCTCTGTGTATGCCCAGCGTAGGGGAACGCGCTACACTCCCCTTGGGAGCAGCTTAAGGTCCTCTGCACTCGCACACGTTCACGGACACCGTTCTGGCACGTCCCACATGCCGTCGAAGTCTTACGCATTACCCTCGGCTGAGCTGAACTCAGAGAAACCCTCGGTTTCGCATTCCACCTATGACCTCCTGCCTGAAGTCACCGTGCCTCCCAGAGAGAGTCGGCTTGCTTTCTTACTGCCATGTACGTCCCCTTCCTCCTGTGGCACTGCAGGCTTTGAATAGCCACAGGCCCAGAGGAGCAGCTACGGCGTTCCTTGATTGAGGCAGTTCGCTTGACGCAGAACACCCTACTTCATGAAGTTGATTCAGGGAAGGAAACTCAGGGTGACCTGTGTCTCTTTGGGCTTGTTAGAAACCACGGGGATGTCTGCTGAGTGCGCCCACGGAAACGGGGGGCCTGCTGCAAGTAGCCTTGCTTTCCCGTTTGGAAGGCTGCGTTCATGCTGCCTTGAAGCTACCTGACATTCCCTGCTCTCGACAGGCCTGTTAGCCCTGTCAGAGTGCTTCGGGGAACGTTATGAGTCTGCTCTGTCTAAACCAGGTGCTTCCATGGCCGCGGCTCTGGTCCGCCTGCCAAGCTCTAGAGCTAGAGGGAACCTCAACGTGACAAGTTGCTTCCAGCGTAGGCCCCTAGTAGCCGTGCAGAAAGGGAGGCAGGCAGCTGTCTCCATGAGTTCTCAGTCGCTGAGAGGCTTTATTTTAAAGGAAGTAGTACACTCTGGAGGACTCCTAGGCCTCTCGGGTATGCACCACTTTCCCTCCAAGTTCACTGAGTACCTCCAGACACCTGTGGGGCGGCTGAGCAACTTCGAGGCCCATTGGTTGACCGGTCCACCCCCACCCCCGGAGGCCCTCTGTGCATGCCGCGCGATGGGCTACACACTGGACGTCCCTCGAGGAGCGCTACATTGCCAGAGCCCTCGAACAGCCTCAGGACAGCATTTCGGGTGAGTCCGACTTTGTCCTGGCCCTTGTGTGAGCTGCCGTGGGAAAACACTGTGCTTTGAATACTTCGAGGACCTCGTACCTGAAGTCACTCTGCCCGAGGAGAAAGTCAGCATCTTACCATGCCGTGTCGCTAACGGCACGCCCAGCACGAAAACAGGCCTGGAAGTAAGGCCCCGAGTGGCAGTGCAGAAGCGGAGGCGTGCAGCAGTTTCCATGAGGCGGTGGCCTCGGCTCTGGGCACCTTCAACGGCAGCAGGGTTTTCTGGACACCTAGGAGGCTGGCGCGGGCCCCCTGTTCCCGGCAGGAACACTGAGTACCGCCAGGCCCACCTGGGTCTGCTAAGCAACATCCAGGCCCGTAGCCCTTTAGAGGCCCTCTGTGTATGCCCAGCGTAGGGAAGCGCGCTGCACACCCCTTGGGAGCAGTTTAAGGTCCTCTGCACTCGCACACGTTCACGGACACCGTTCTGGCATGTCCCACATGGCGTCGAAGTCTTACGCATTACCCTCGGCTGAGCTGAACTCAGAGAAACCCTCGGTTTCGCATTCCACCTAGGACCTCCTGCCTGAAGTCACCGTGCCTCCCAGAGAGAGTCGGCTTGCGTTCTTACTGCCATGTACGTCCCCTTCCTCCTGTGGCACTGCAGGCTTTGAATAGCCACAGGCCCAGAGGAGCAGCTACGGCGTTCCTTGGTTGAGGCAGTTCGCTTGACGCAGAACACCCTACTTCGAGAAGTTGATTCAGGGAAGGAAACTCAGGGTGACCTGTGTCTCTTTGGGCTTGTTAGAAACCACGGGTATATCTGCTGAGTGCGTCCACGGAAACGGGGGCCTGCTGCAAGTAGCCTTGCTTTCCCGTTTGGAAGGCTGCGTTCATGCTGCCTTGAAGCTACCTGACATTCCCTGCTCTCGACAGGCCTGTTAGCCCTGTCAGAGTGCTTCGGGGAACGTTATGAGTCTGCTCTTTCTAAACCAGGTGCTTCCATGGCCGAGGCTCTTGTCTGCCCGCCAAGCTCTAGAGCTAGAGGGAACCTCAACGTGACAAGTTGCCTCCAGCGTAGGCCCCTAGTAGCCGTGCAGAAAGGGAGGCAGGCAGCTGTCTCCATGAGTTCTCAGTCGCTTAGAGGCTTTATTTTAAAGGAAGTAGTACACTTTGGAGGACTCCTAGGCCCCTCGGGTATGCATCACTTTCCCTCCAAGTTCACCGAGTACCTCCAGACCCCTGTGGGGCGGCTGAGCACTTCGAGGCCCATTGGTTGACCGGTCCACCCCCACCCCCGGAGGCCCTCTGTGCGTGCCGCACGATGGGCTACACACTGGACGTCCCTCGAGGAGCGCTACATTTCCAGTTCCCTCGAACAGCCTCAAGACAGCATTTCGGGTGAGTCCGACTTCGTCATGGTCCTTGTGTGAGCTGCCGTGGGAAAACACTGTGTTTGGAATACTTCGAGGACCTCGTACCTGAAGTCACTCTGTCCGAGGAGAAAGTCAGCATCTTACCATGCCGTGTCGCTAACGGCACGCCCAGCACGAACACAGGCCTGGAAGTAAGGCCCCGAGTGGCGGTGCAGAAGCGGAGGCGTGCAGCAGTTTCCATGAGGCGGTGGCCTCGGCTCTGGGCACCTTCAACGGCAGCAGGGTTTTCTGGACACCTAGGAGGCTGGCGCGGGCCCCCTGTTCCCGGCAGGAACACTGAGTACCGCCAGGCCCACCTGGGTCTGCTAAGCAACATCCAGGCCCGTAGCCCTTTAGAGCCCCTCTGTGTATGCCCAGCGTAGGGAAACGCGCTGCACTCCCCTTGGAAGCAGCTTAAGGTCCTCTGCACTCGCACACGTTCACGGACACCGTTCTGGCACGTCCCACATGGCGTCGAAGTCTTACGCATTACCCTAGGCTGAGCTGAACTCAGAGAAACCCTCGGTTTCGCATTCCACCTAGGACCTCCTGCCTGAAGTCACCGTGCCTCCCAGAGAGAGTCTGCTTGCGTTCTTACTGCCATGTAAGTCCCCTTCCTCCTGTGGCACTGCAGGCTTTGAATAGCCACAGGCCCAGAGGAGCAGCTACGGCGTTCCTTGGTTGAGGCAGTTCGCTTGATGCAGAACACCCTACTTCGAGAAGTTGATTCAGGAAAGGAAACTCAGGGTGACCTGTGTCTCTTTGGGCTTGTTAGAAACCACGGGGATGTCTGCTGAGTGCGCCCACGGAAACGGGGGGCCTGCTGCAAGTAGCCTTGCTTTCCCGTTTGGAAGGCTGCGTTCATGCTGCCTTGAAGCTACCTGACATTCCCTGCTCTCGACAGGCCTGTTAGCCCTGTCAGAGTGCTTCGGGGAACGTTATGAGTCTGCTCTGTCTAAACCAGGTGCTTCCATGGCCGCGGCTCTGGTCTGCCTGCCAAGCTCTAGAGCTAGGGGGAACCTCAACGTGACAAGTTGCCTCCAGCGTAGGCCCCTAGTAGCCGTGCAGAAAGGGAGGCAGGCAGCTGTCTCCTTGAGTTCTCAGTCGCTTAGAGGCTTTATTTTAAAGGAAGTAGTACACTTTGGAGGACTCCTAGGCCCCTCGGGTATGCATCACTTTCCCTCCAAGTTCACCGAGTACCTCCAGACCCCTGTGGGGCGGCTGAGCACTTCGAGGCCCATTGGTTGAACCCCCCCACCCCCGGAGGCCCTCTGTGCGTGCCGCGCGATGGGCTACACACTGGACGTCCCTCGAGGAGCGCTACATTTTCAGAGCCTTCGAACAGCCTCAGGATAGCATTTCGGATGAGTCCGACTTTGTCATTGCCCTTGTGTGAGCTGCCGTGGGAAAACACTGTGCTTTGAATACTTCGAGGACCTCGTACCTGAAGTCACTCTGCCCGAGGAGAAAGTCAGCATCTTACCATGCCGTGTCGCTAACGGCACGCCCAGCACGAACACAGGCCTGGAAGTAAGGCCCCGAGTGGCGGTGCAGAAGCGGAGGCGTGCAGCAGTTTCCATGAGGCGGTGGCCTCGGCTCTGGGCACCTTCAACGGCAGCAGGGTTTTCTGGACACCTAGGAGGCTGGCGCGGGCCCCCTGTTCCCGGCAGGAACACTGAGTACCGCCAGGCCCACCTGGGTCTGCTAAGCAACATCCAGGCCCGTAGCCCTTTACAGCCCCTCTGTGTATGCCCAGCGTAGGGAAACGCGCTGCACTCCCCTTGGGAGCAGCTTAAGGTCCTCTGCACTCGCACACGTTCACGGACACCGTTCTGGCACGTCCCACATGGCGTCGAAGTCTTACGCATTACCCTAGGCTGAGCTGAACTCAGAGAAACCCTCGGCTTCGCATTCCACCTAGGACCTCCTGCCTGAAGTCACCGTGCCTCCCAGAGAGAGTCGGCTTGCGTTCTTACTGCCATGTACGTCCCCTTCCTCCTGTGGCACTGCAGGCTTTGAATAGCCACAGGCCCAGAGGAGCAGCTACGGCGTTCCTTGGTTGAAGCAGTTCGCTTGATGCAGAACACCCTACTTCGAGAAGTTGATTCAGGGAAGGAAACTCAGGGTGACCTGTGTCTCTTTGGGCTTGTGAGAAACCACGGGGATGTCTGCTGAGTGCGCCCACGGAAACGGGGGGCCTGCTGCAAGTAACCTTGCTTTCCCGTTTGGAAGGCTGCGTTCATGCTGCCTTGAAGCTACCTGACATTCCCTGGTCTCGACAGGCCTGTTAGCCCTGTCAGAGTGCTTCGGGGAACGTTATGAGTCTGCTCTGTCTAAACCAGGTGCTTCCATGGCCGCGGCTCTGGTCCGCCTGCCAAGCTCTAGAGCTAGACGGAACCTCAACGTGACAAGTTGCCTCCAGCGTAGGCCCCTAGTAGCCGTGCAGAAAGGGAGGCAGGCAGCTGTCTCCATGAGTTCTCAGTCGCTTAGAGGCTTTGTTTTAAAGGAAGTAGTACACTTTGGAGGACTCCTAGGCCCCTCGGGTATGCATCACTTTCCCTCCAAGTTCACCGAGTACCTCCAGACCCCTGTGGGGCGGCTGAGCACTTCGAGGCCCATTGGTTTAACCCCCCCACCCGCGGAGGCCCTCTGTGCGTGCCGCGCGATGGGCTACACACTGGACGCCCCGCGAGGAGCACTACATTTCCAGAGCCCTCGAACAGCCTCAGGACAGCATTTCGGGTGAGTCCGACTTCGTCATGGCCCTTGTGTGAGCTGCCGTGGGAAAACACTGTGTTTGGAATACTTCGAGGACCTCGTACCTGAAGTCACTCTGCCCGAGGAGAAAGTCAGCATCTTACCATGCCGTGTCGCTAACGGCACGCCCAGCACGAACACAGGCCTGGAAGTAAGGCCCCGAGTGGCGGTGCAGAAGCGGAGGCGTGCAGCAGTTTCCATGAGGCGGAGGCCTCGGCTCTGGGCACCTTCAACGGCAGCAGGGTTTTCTGGACACCTAGGAGGCTGGCGCGGGCCCCCTGTTCCCGGAAGGAACACTGAGTACCGCCAGGCCCACCTGGGTCTGCTAAGCAACATCCAGGCCCGTAGCCCTTTAGAGCCCCTCTGTGTATGCCCAGAGTAGAGAAACGCGCTGCACTCTCCTTGGGAGCAGCTTAAGGTCCTCAGCACTCGCACACGTTCACGGACACCGTTCTGGCACGTCCCACATGGCGTCGCAGTCTTACGCATTACCCTCGGCTGAGCTGAACTCAGAGAAACCCTCGGCTTCGCAGTCCACCTAGGACCTCCTGCCTGAAGTCACCGTGCCTCCCAGAGAGAGTCGGCTTGCGTTCTTACTGCCATGTACGTCCCCTTCCTCCTGTGGCACTGCAGGCTTTGAATAGCCACAGGCCCAGAGGAGCAGCTACGGCGTTCCTTGGTTGAAGCAGTTCGCTTGATGCAGAACACCCTACTTCGAGAAGTTGATTCAGGGAAGGAAACTCAGGGTGACCTGTGTCTCTTTGGGCTTGTTAGAAACCACGGGGATGTCTGTTGAGTGCACCCACGGAAACGGGGGCCTGCTGCAAGTAGCCTTGCTTTCCCGTTTGGAAGGCTGCGTTCATGCTGCCTTGAAGCTACCTGACATTCCCTGCTCTCGACAGGCCTGTTAGCCCTGTCAGAGTGCTTCGGGGAACGTTATGAGTCTGCTCTGTCTAAACCAGGTGCTTCCATGGCCGCGGCTCTGGTCCGCCTGACAAGCTCTAGAGCTAGAGGGAACCTCAACGTGACAAGTTGCTTCCAGCGTAGGCCCCTAGTAGCCGTGAAGAAAAGGGAGGCAGGCAGCCGTCTCCATGAGTTCTCAGTCGCTTAGAGGCTTTATTTTAAAGGAAGTAGTACACTTTGGAGGTCTCCTAGGCCTCTCAGGTATGCACCACTTTCCCTCCAAGTTCACCGAGTACCTCCAGACCCCTGTGGGGCGGCTGAGCAACTTCGAGGCCCATTGGTTGACCGGTCCACCCCCACCCCCGGAGGCCCTCTGTGTGTGCCGCACGATGGGCTACACACTGGACGTCCCTCGAGGAGCGCTACATTTCCAGTTCCGTCGAACAGCCTGAAGACAGCATTTCGGGTGAGTCCGACTTCGTCATGGTCCTTGTGTGAGCTGCCGTGGGAAAACACTGTGTTTGGAATACTTCGAGGACCTCGTACCTGAAGTCACTCTGCCCGAGGAGAAAGTCAGCATCTTACCATGCCGTGTCGCTAACGGCACGCCCAGCACGAACACAGGCCTGGAAGTAAGGCCCCGAGTGGCGGTGCAGAAGCGGAGGCGTGCAGCAGTTTCCATGAGGCGGTGGCCTCGGCTCTGGGCACCTTCAACGGCAGCAGGGTTTTCTGGACACCTAGGAGGCTGGCGCGGGCCCCCTGTTCCCGGCAGGAACACTGAGTACCGCCAGGCCCACCTGGGTCTGCTAAGCAACATCCAGGCCCGTAGCCCTTTAGAGCCCCTCTGTGTATGCCCAGCGTAGGGAAACGCGCTGCACTCCCCTTGGGAGAAGCTTAAGGTCCTCTGCACTCGCACACGTTCACGGACACCGTTCTGGCACGTCCCACATGGCGTCGAAGTCTTACGCATTACCCTAGGCTGAGCTGAACTCAGAGAAACCCTCGGCTTCGCATTCCACCTAGGACCTCCTGCCTGAAGTCACCGTGCCTCCCAGAGAGAGTCGGCTTGCGTTCTTACTGCCATGTACGTCCCCTTCCTCCTGTGGCACTGCAGGCTTTGAATAGCCACAGGCCCAGAGGAGCAGCTACGGCGTTCCTTGGTTGAAGCAGTTCGCTTGATGCAGAACACCCTACTTCGAGAAGTTGATTCAGGGAAGGAAACTCAGGGTGACCTGTGTCTCTTTGGGCTTGTGAGAAACCACGGGGATGTCTGCTGAGTGCGCCCACGGAAACGGGGGGCCTGCTGCAAGTAGCCTTGCTTTCCCGTTTGGAAGGCTGCGTTCATGCTGCCTTGAAGCTACCTGACATTCCCTGCTCTCGACAGGGCTGTTAGCCCTGTCAGAGTGCTTCGGGGAACGTTATGAGTCTGCTCTGTCTAAACCAGGTGCTTCCATGGCCGCGGCTCTGGTATGCCTGCCAAGCTCTAGAGCTAGAGGGAACCTCAACGTGACAAGTTGCCTCCAGCGTAGGCCCCTAGTAGCCGTGCAGAAAGGGAGGCAGGCAGCTGTCTCCTTGAGTTCTCAGTCGCTTAGAGGCTTTATTTTAAAGGAAGTAGTACACTTTGGAGGACTCCTAGGCCCCTCGGGTATGCATCACTTTCCCTCCAAGTTCACCGAGTACCTCCAGACCCCTGTGGGGCGGCTGAGCACTTCGAGGCCCATTGGTTGAACCCCCCCACCCCCGGAGGCCCTCTGTGCGTGCCGCGCGATGGGCTACACACTGGACGTCCCTCGAGGAGCGCTACATTTTCAGAGCCTTCGAACAGCCTCAGGATAGCATTTCGGATGAGTCCGACTTTGTCATTGCCCTTGTGTGAGCTGCCGTGGGAAAACACTGTGCTTTGAATACTTCGAGGACCTCGTACCTGAAGTCACTCTGCCCGAGGAGAAAGTCAGCATCTTACCATGCCGTGTCGCTAACGGCACGCCCAGCACGAACACAGGCCTGGAAGTAAGGCCCCGAGTGGCGGTGCAGAAGCGGAGGCGTGCAGCAGTTTCCATGAGGCGGTGGCCTCGGCTCTGGGCACCTTCAACGGCAGCAGGGTTTTCTGGACACCTAGGAGGCTGGCGCGGGCCCCCTGTTCCCGGCAGGAACACTGAGTACCGCCAGGCCCACCTGGGTCTGCTAAGCAACATCCAGGCCCGTAGCCCTTTAGAGCCCCTCTGTGTATGCCCAGCGTAGGGAAACGCGCTGCACTCCCCTTGGGAGCAGCTTAAGGTCCTCTGCACTCGCACACGTTCACGGACACCGTTCTGGCACGTCCCACATGGCGTCGAAGTCTTACGCATTACCCTAGGCTGAGCTGAACTCAGAGAAACCCTCGGCTTCGCATTCCACCTAGGACCTCCTGCCTGAAGTCACCGTGCCTCCCAGAGAGAGTCGGCTTGCGTTCTTACTGCCATGTACGTGCCCTTCCTCCTGTGGCACTGCAGGCTTTGAATAGCCACAGGCCCAGAGGAGCAGCTACGGCGTTCCTTGGTTGAAGCAGTTCGCTTGATGCAGAACACCCTACTTCGAGAAGTTGATTCAGGGAAGGAAACTCAGGGTGACCTGTGTCTCTTTGGGCTTGTGAGAAACCACGGGGATGTCTGCTGAGTGCGCCCACGGAAACGGGGGGCCTGCTGCAAGTAACCTTGCTTTCCCGTTTGGAAGGCTGCGTTCATGCTGCCTTGAAGCTACCTGACATTCCCTGGTCTCGACAGGCCTGTTAGCCCTGTCAGAGTGCTTCGGGGAACGTTATGAGTCTGCTCTGTCTAAACCAGGTGCTTCCATGGCCGCGGCTCTGGTCCGCCTGCCAAGCTCTAGAGCTAGACGGAACCTCAACGTGACAAGTTGCCTCCAGCGTAGGCCCCTAGTAGCCGTGCAGAAAGGGAGGCAGGCAGCTGTCTCCATGAGTTCTCAGTCGCTTAGAGGCTTTGTTTTAAAGGAAGTAGTACACTTTGGAGGACTCCTAGGCCCCTCGGGTATGCATCACTTTCCCTCCAAGTTCACCGAGTACCTCCAGACCCCTGTGGGGCGGCTGAGCACTTCGAGGCCCATTGGTTTAATCCCCCCACCCGCGGAGGCCCTCTGTGCGTGCCGCGCGATGGGCTACACACTGGACGCCCCGCGAGGAGCACTACATTTCCAGAGCCCTCGAACAGCCTCAGGACAGCATTTCGGGTGAGTCCGACTTCGTCATGGCCCTTGTGTGAGCTGCCGTGGGAAAACACTGTGTTTGGAATACTTCGAGGACCTCGTACCTGAAGTCACTCTGCCCGAGGAGAAAGTCAGCATCTTACCATGCCGTGTCGCTAACGGCACGCCCAGCACGAACACAGGCCTGGAAGTAAGGCCCCGAGTGGCGGTGCAGAAGCGGAGGCGTGCAGCAGTTTCCATGAGGCGGAGGCCTCGGCTCTGGGCACCTTCAACGGCAGCAGGGTTTTCTGGACACCTAGGAGGCTGGCGCGGGCCCCCTGTTCCCGGAAGGAACACTGAGTACCGCCAGGCCCACCTGGGTCTGCTAAGCAACATCCAGGCCCGTAGCCCTTTAGAGCCCCTCTGTGTATGCCCAGAGTAGAGAAACGCGCTGCACTCTCCTTGGGAGCAGCTTAAGGTCCTCAGCACTCGCACACGTTCACGGACACCGTTCTGGCACGTCCCACATGGCGTCGCAGTCTTACGCATTACCCTCGGCTGAGCTGAACTCAGAGAAACCCTCGGCTTCGCAGTCCACCTAGGACCTCCTGCCTGAAGTCACCGTGCCTCCCAGAGAGAGTCGGCTTGCGTTCTTACTGCCATGTACGTCCCCTTCCTCCTGTGGCACTGCAGGCTTTGAATAGCCACAGGCCCAGAGGAGCAGCTACGGCGTTCCTTGGTTGAAGCAGTTCGCTTGATGCAGAACACCCTACTTCGAGAAGTTGATTCAGGGAAGGAAACTCAGGGTGACCTGTGTCTCTTTGGGCTTGTTAGAAACCACGGGGATGTCTGTTGAGTGCACCCACGGAAACGGGGGCCTGCTGCAAGTAGCCTTGCTTTCCCGTTTGGAAGGCTGCGTTCATGCTGCCTTGAAGCTACCTGACATTCCCTGCTCTCGACAGGCCTGTTAGCCCTGTCAGAGTGCTTCGGGGAACGTTATGAGTCTGCTCTGTCTAAACCAGGTGCTTCCATGGCCGCGGCTCTGGTCCGCCTGACAAGCTCTAGAGCTAGAGGGAACCTCAACGTGACAAGTTGCTTCCAGCGTAGGCCCCTAGTAGCCGTGAAGAAAAGGGAGGCAGGCAGCCGTCTCCATGAGTTCTCAGTCGCTTAGAGGCTTTATTTTAAAGGAAGTAGTACACTTTGGAGGTCTCCTAGGCCTCTCAGGTATGCACCACTTTCCCTCCAAGTTCACCGAGTACCTCCAGACCTCTGTGGGGCGGCTGAGCAACTTCGAGGCCCATTGGTTGACCGGTCCACCCCCACCCCCGGAGGCCCTCTGTGTGTGCCGCACGATGGGCTACACACTGGACGTCCCTCGAGGAGCGCTACATTTCCAGTTCCGTCGAACAGCCTGAAGACAGCATTTCGGGTGAGTCCGACTTCGTCATGGTCCTTGTGTGAGCTGCCGTGGGAAAACACTGTGTTTGGAATACTTCGAGGACCTCGTACCTGAAGTCACTCTGCCCGAGGAGAAAGTCAGCATCTTACCATGCCGTGTCGCTAACGGCACGCCCAGCACGAACACAGGCCTGGAAGTAAGGCCCCGAGTGGCGGTGCAGAAGCGGAGGCGTGCAGCAGTTTCCATGAGGCGGTGGCCTCGGCTCTGGGCACCTTCAACGGCAGCAGGGTTTTCTGGACACCTAGGAGGCTGGCGCGGGCCCCCTGTTCCCGGCAGGAACACTGAGTACCGCCAGGCCCACCTGGGTCTGCTAAGCAACATCCAGGCCCGTAGCCCTTTAGAGCCCCTCTGTGTATGCCCAGCGTAGGGAAACGCGCTGCACTCCCCTTGGGAGAAGCTTAAGGTCCTCTGCACTCGCACACGTTCACGGACACCGTTCTGGCACGTCCCACATGGCGTCGAAGTCTT
Organism: Grampus griseus; assembly: GCF_964374135.1. NCBI lineage: Eukaryota > Metazoa > Chordata > Mammalia > Artiodactyla > Delphinidae > Grampus > Grampus griseus. Next base: position 29,495,083 of record NC_139005.1, on the reverse strand, counting down.
ACGCATTACCCTAGGCTGAGCTGAACTCAGAGAAACCCTCGGCTTCGCATTCCACCTAGGACCTCCTGCCTGAAGTCACCGTGCCTCCCAGAGAGAGTCGGCTTGCGTTCTTACTGCCATGTACGTCCCCTTCCTCCTGTGGCACTGCAGGCTTTGAATAGCCACAGGCCCAGAGGAGCAGCTACGGCGTTCCTTGGTTGAAGCAGTTCGCTTGATGCAGAACACCCTACTTCGAGAAGTTGATTCAGGGAAGGAAACTCAGGGTGACCTGTGTCTCTTTGGGCTTGTGAGAAACCACGGGGATGTCTGCTGAGTGCGCCCACGGAAACGGGGGGCCTGCTGCAAGTAGCCTTGCTTTCCCGTTTGGAAGGCTGCGTTCATGCTGCCTTGAAGCTACCTGACATTCCCTGCTCTCGACAGGGCTGTTAGCCCTGTCAGAGTGCTTCGGGGAACGTTATGAGTCTGCTCTGTCTAAACCAGGTGCTTCCATGGCCGCGGCTCTGGTATGCCTGCCAAGCTCTAGAGCTAGAGGGAACCTCAACGTGACAAGTTGCCTCCAGCGTAGGCCCCTAGTAGCCGTGCAGAAAGGGAGGCAGGCAGCTGTCTCCATGAGTTCTCAGTCGCTTAGAGGCTTTATTTTAAAGGAAGTAGTACACTTTGGAGGACTCCTAGGCCCCTCGGGTATGCATCACTTTCCCTCCAAGTTCACCGAGTACCTCCAGACCCCTGTGGGGCGGCTGAGCACTTCGAGGCCCATTGGTTGAACCCCCCCACCCCCGGAGGCCCTCTGTGCGTGCCGCGCGATGGGCTACACACTGGACGTCCCTCGAGGAGCACTACATTTCCAGAGCCCTCGAACAGCCTCAGGACAGCATTTCGGGTGAGTCCGACTTCGTCATGGCCCTTGTGTGAGCTGCCGTGGGAAAACACTGTGCTTTGAATACTTCGAGGACCTCGTACCTGAAGTCACTCTGCCCGAGGAGAAAGTCAGCATCTTACCATGCCGTGTCGCTAACGGCACGCCCAGCACGAACACAGGCCTGGAAGTAAGGCCCCGAGTGGCGGTGCAGAAGCGGAGGCGTGCAGCAGTTTCCATGAGGCGGAGGCCTCGGCTCTGGGCACCTTCAACGGCAGCAGGGTTTTCTGGACACCTAGGAGGCTGGCGCGGGCCCCCTGTTCCCGGCAGGAACACTGAGTACCGCCAGGCCCACCTGGGTCTGCTAAGCAACATCCAGGCCCGTAGCCCTTTACAGCCCCTCTGTGTATGCCCAGCGTAGGGAAACGCGCTGCACTCCCCTTGGGAGCAGCTTAAGGTCCTCTGCACTCGCACACGTTCACGGACACCGTTCTGGCACGTCCCACATGCCGTCGAAGTCTTACGCATTACCCTAGGCTGAGCTGAACTCAGAGAAACCCTCGGCTTCGCATTCCACCTAGGACCTCCTGCCTGAAGTCACCGTGCCTCCCAGAGAGAGTCGGCTTGCGTTCTTACTGCCATGTACGTCCCCTTCCTCCTGTGGCACTGCAGGCTTTGAATAGCCACAGGCCCAGAGGAGCAGCTACGGCGTTCCTTGGTTGAGGCAGTTCGCTTGATGCAGAACACCCTACTTCGAGAAGTTGATTCAGGGAAGGAAACTCAGGGTGACCTGTGTCTCTTTGGGCTTGTTAGAAACCACGGGGATGTCTGCTGAGTGCGCCCATGGAAACGGGTGGCCTGCTGCAAGTAGCCTTGCTTTCCCGTTTGGAAGGCTGCGTTCATGCTGCCTTGAAGCTACCTGACATTCCCTGCTCTCGACAGGCCTGTTAGCCCTGTCAGAGTGCTTCGGGGAACGTTATGAGTCTGCTCTGTCTAAACCAGGTGCTTCCATGGCCGCGGCTCTGGTCCGCCTGCCAAGCTCTAGAGCTAGAGGGAACCTCAACGTGACAAGTTGCCTCCAGCATAGGCCCCTAGTAGCCGTGCAGAAAGGGAGGCAGGCAGCTGTCTCCATGAGTTCTCAGTAGCTGAGAGGCTTTATTTTAAAGGAAGTAGTACACTTTGGAGGACTCCTAGGCCCCTCGGGTATGCATCACTTTCCCTCCAAGTTCACCGAGTACCTCCAGACCCCTGTGGGGTGGCTGAGCACTTCGAGGCCCATTGGTTGAACCCCTCCACCCTCGGAGGCCCTCTGTGCGTGCCGCGCGATGGGCTACACACTAGACGTCCCTCGAGGAGCGCTACATTTCCAGAGCCCTCGAACAGCCTCAGGACAGCATTTCGGGTGAGTCCGACTTCGTCATGGCCCTTGTGTGAGCTGCCATGGGAAAACACTGTGTTTGGAATACTTCGAGGACCTCGTACCTGAAGTCACTCTGCCCGAGGAGAAAGTCAGCATCTTACCATGCCGTGTCGCTAACGGCACGCCCAGCACGAACACAGGCCTGGAAGTAAGGCCCCGAGTGGCGGTGCAGAAGCGGAGGCGTGCAGCAGTTTCCATGAGGCGGAGGCCTCGGCTCGGGGCACCTTCAACGGCAGCAGGGTTTTCTGGACACCTAGGAGGCTGGCGCGGGCCCCCTGTTCCCGGCAGGAACACTGAGTACCGCCAGGCCCACCTGGGTCTGCTAAGCAACATCCAGGCCCGTAGCCCTTTAGAGCTCCTCTGTGTATGCCCAGCATAAGGAAACGCGCTGCACTCTCCTTGAGAGCAGCGTAAGGTCCTCTGCACTCGCACACGTTCACGGACACCTTTCTGGCACGTCTCACATGGCGTCGAAGTCTTACGCATTACCCTAGGCTGAGCTGAACTCAGAGAAACCCTCGGCTTTGCATTCCACCTAGGACCTCCTGCCTGAAGTCACCGTGCCTCCCAGAGAGAGTCGGCTTGCGTTCTTACTGCCATGTTCGTCCCCTTCCTCCTGTGGCACTGCAGGCTTTGAATAGCCACTGGCCCAGAGGAGCAGCTTCGGCGTTCCTTGGTTGAGGCAGTTCGCTTGATGCAGAACACCCTACTTCGAGAAGTTGATTCAGGGAAGGAAACTCAGGGTGACCTGTGTCTCTTTGGGCTTGTTAGAAACCATGGGGATGTCTGCTGAGTGCGCCCACGGAAACGGGGGCCTGCTGCAAGTAGCCTTGCTTTCCCGTTTGGAAGGCTGCGTTCATGCTGCCTTGAAGCTACCTGACATTCCCTGCTCTCGACAGGCCTGTTAGCCCTGTCAGAGTGCTTCGGGGAACTTTATGAGTCTGCTCTGTCTAAACTAGGTGCTTCCATGGCCGCGGCTCCGGTCCGCCTGCCAAGCTCTAGAGCTAGAGGGAACCTCAACGTGACAAGTTGCCTCCAGCGTAGGCCCCTAGTAGCCGTGCAGAAAGGGAGGCAGGCAGCTGTCTCCATGAGTTCTCAGTCGCTTAGAGGCTTTATTTTAAAGGAAGTAGTACACTTTGGAGGACTCCTAGGCCCCTCGGGTATGCATCACTTTCCCTCCAACTTCACCGAGTACCTCCAGACCCCTGTGGGGCGGCTGAGCACTTCGAGGCCCATTGGTTGAATCCCCCCACCCGCAGAGGCCCTCTGTGCGTGCCGGGCGAGGGGCTACACACTGGACGTCCCTCGAGGAGCACTACATTTCCAGAGCCCTCGAACAGCCTCAGGACAGCATTTCGGGTGAGTCCGACTTCGTCATGGCCCTTGTGTGAGCTGCCGTGGGAAAACACTGTGTTTGGAATACTTCGAGGACCTCGTACCTGAAGTCACTCTGCCCGAGGAGAAAGTCAGCATCTTACCATGCCGTGTCGCTAACGGCACGCCCAGCACGAACACAGGCCTGGAAGTAAGGCCCCGAGTGGCGGTGCAGAAGCGGAGGCGTGCAGCAGGTTCCATGAGGCTGTGGCCTCGGCTCTGGGCACCTTCAACGGCAGCAGGGTTCTCTGGACACCTAGGATGCTGGCACGGGCCCCCTGTTCCCGGCAGGAACACTGAGTACCGCCAGGCCCACCTGGGTCTGCTAAGCAACATCCAGGCCCGTAGCCCTTTACAGCCCCTCTGTGTATGCCCAGCGTAGGGAAACGCGCTGCACTCCCCTTGGGAGCAGCTTAAGGTCCTCTGCACTTGCACACGTTCACGGACACCGTTCTGGCACGACCCACATGCCGTCGAAGTCTTACGCATTACCCTAGGCTGAGCTGAACTCAGAGAAACCCTCGGCTTCGCATTCCACCTAGGACCTCCTGCCTGAAGTCACCGTGCCTCCCAGAGAGAGTCGGCTTGCGTTCTTACTGCCATGTACGTCCCCTTCCTCCTGTGGCACTGCAGGCTTTGAATAGCCACAGGCCCAGAGGAGCAGCTACGGCGTTCCTTGGTTGAGGCAGTTCGCTTGATGCAGAACACCCTACTTCGAGAAGTTGATTCAGGGAAGGAAACTCAGGGTGACCTGTGTCTCTTTGGGCTTGTTAGAAACCACGGGGATGTCTGCTGAGTGCGCCCACGGAAACGGGGGGCCTGCTGCAAGTAGCCTTGCTTTCCCGTTTGGAAGGCTGCGTTCATGCTGCCTTGAAGCTACCTGACATTCCCTGCTCTCGACAGGCCTGTTAGCCCTGTCAGAGTGCTTCGGGGAACGTTATGAGTCTGCTCTGTCTAAACCAGGTGCTTCCATGGCCGCGGCTTTGGTCTGCCTGCCAAGCTCTAGAGCTAGAGGGAACCTCAACGTGACAAGTTGCCTCCAGCGTAGGCCCCTAGTAGCCGTGCAGAAAGGGAGGCAGGCAGCTGTCTCCATGAGTTCTCAGTCGCTTAGAGGCTTTATTTTAAAGGAAGTAGTACACTTTGGAGGACTCCTAGGCCCCTCGGGTATGCATCACTTTCCCTCCAAGTTCACCGAGTACCTCCAGACCCCTGTGGGGCGGCTGAGCACTTCGAGGCCCATTGGTTGAACCCCCCGCACCCCCGGAGGCTCTCTGTGCGTGCCGCGCGATGGGCTACACACTGGACGTCCCTCGAGGAGCACTACATTTCCAGAGCCCTCGAACAGCCTCAGGACAGCATTTCGGGTGAGTCCGACTTCGTCATGGCCCTTGTGTGAGCTGCCGTGGGAAAACACTGTGCTTTGAATACTTCGAGGACCTCGTACCTGAAGTCACTCTGCCCGAGGAGAAAGTCAGCATCTTACCATGCCGTGTCGCTAACGGCACGCCCAGCACGAACACAGGCCTGGAAGTAAGGCCCCGAGTGGCGGTGCAGAAGCGGAGGCGTGCAGCAGTTTCCATGAGGCGGAGGCCTCGGCTCGGGGCACCTTCAACGGCAGCAGGGTTTTCTGGACACCTAGGAGGCTGGCGCGGGCCCCCTGTTCCCGGCAGGAACACTGAGTACCGCCAGGCCCACCTGGGTCTGCTAAGCAACATCCAGGCCCGTAGCCCTTTAGAGCTCCTCTGTGTATGCCCAGCATAGGGAAACGCACTGCACTCTCCTTGAGAGCAGCGTAAGGTCCTCTGCACTCGCACACGTTCACGGACACCTTTCTGGCACGTCTCACATGGCGTCGAAGTCTTACGTATTACCCTAGGCTGAGCTGAACTCAGAGAAACCCTCGGCTTCGCATTCCACCTAGGACCTCCTGCCTGAAGTCACCGTGCCTCCCAGAGAGAGTCGGCTTGCGTTCTTACTGCCATGTTCGTCCCCTTCCTCCTGCGGCACTGCAGGCTTTGAATAGCCACAGGCCCAGAGGAGCAGCTTCGGCGTTCCTTGGTTGAAGCAGTTCGCTTGATGCAGAACACCCTACTTCGAGAAGTTGATTCAGGGAAGGAAACTCAGGGTGACCTGTGTCTCTTTGGGCTTGTTAGAAACCACGGGGATGTCTGCTGAGTGCGCCCACGGAAACGGGGGGCCTGCTGCAAGTAGCCTTGCTTTCCCGTTTGGAAGGCTGCGTTCATGCTGCCTTGAAGCTACCTGACATTCCCTGCTCTCGACAGGCCTGTTAGCCCTGTCAGAGTGCTTCGGGGAACGTTATGAGTCTGCTCTGTCTAAACCAGGTGCTTCCATGGCCGCGGCTTTGGTCTGCCTGCCAAGCTCTAGAGCTAGAGGGAACCTCAACGTGACAAGTTGCCTCCAGCGTAGGCCCCTAGTAGCCGTGCAGAAAGGGAGGCAGGCAGCTGTCTCCATGAGTTCTCAGTCGCTTAGAGGCTTTATTTTAAAGGAAGTAGTACACTTTGGAGGACTCCTAGGCCTCTCGGGTATGCACCACTTTCCCTCCAAGTTCACCGAGTACCTCCAGACCTCTGTGGGGCGGCTGAGCAACTTCGAGGCCCATTGGTTGACCGGTCCACCCCCACCCCCGGAGGCCCTCTGTGCATGTCGCGCGATGGGCTACACACTGGACGTCCCTCGAGGAGCGCTACATTTCCAGTTCCCTCGAACCGCCTCAGGACAGCATTTCGGGTGAGTCCGACTTCGTCATGGTCCTTGTGTGAGCTGCCGTGGGAAAACAGGGTGTTTGGAATACTTCGAGGACCACGTACCTGAAGTCACTCTGCCCGAGGAGAAAGTCAGCATCTTACCATGCCGTGTCGCTAACGGCACGCCCAGCACGAACACAGGCCTGGAAGTAAGGCCCCGAGTGGCGGTGCAGAAGCGGAGGCGTGCAGCAGTTTCCATGAGGCGGTGGCCTCGGCTCTGGGCACCTTCAACGGCAGCAGGGTTTTCTGGACACCTAGGAGGCTGGCGCGGGCCCCCTGTTCCCGGCAGGAACACTGAGTACCGCCAGGCCCACCTGGGTCTGCTAAGCAACATCCAGGCCCGTAGCCCTTTACAGCCCCTCTGTGTATGCCCAGCGTAGGGAAACGCGCTGCACTCCCCTTGGGAGCAGCTTAAGGTCCTCTGCACTCGCACACGTTCACGGACACCGTTCTGGCACGTCCCACATGGCGTCGAAGTCTTACGCATTACCCTAGGCTGAGCTGAACTCAGAGAAACCCTCGGCTTCGCATTCCACCTAGGACCTCCTGCCTGAAGTCACCGTGCCTCCCAGAGAGAGTCGGCTTGCGTTCTTACTGCCATGTACGTCCCCTTCCTCCTGTGGCACTGCAGGCTTTGAATAGCCACAGGCCCAGAGGAGCAGCTACGGCGTTCCTTGGTTGAGGCAGTTCGCTTGATGCAGAACACCCAACTTCGAGAAGTTGATTCAGGGAAGGAAACTCAGGGTGACCTGTGTCTCTTTGGGCTTGTTAGAAACCACGGGGATGTCTGCTGAGTGCGCCCACGGAACCGGGGGGCCTGCTGCAAGTAGCCTTGCTTTCCCGTTTGGAAGGCTGCGTTCATGCTGCCTTGAAGCTACCTGACATTCCCTGCTCTCGACAGGCCTGTTAGCCCTGTCAGAGTGCTTCGGGGAACGTTATGAGTCTGCTCTGTCTAAACCAGGTGCTTCCATGGCCGCGGCTCTGGTCTGCCTGCCAAGCTCTAGAGCTAGAGGGAACCTCAACGTGACAAGTTGCCTCCAGCGTAGGCCCCTAGTAGCCGTGCAGAAAGGGAGGCAGGCAGCTGTCTCCATGAGTTCTCAGTCGCTTAGAGGCTTTATTTTAAAGGAAGTAGTACACTTTGGAGGACTCCTAGGCCCCTCGGGTATGCATCACTTTCCCTCCAAGTTCACCGAGTACCTCCAGACCCCTGTGGGGCGGCTGAGCACTTCGAGGCCCATTGGTTGAACCCCCCGCACCCCCGGAGGCTCTCTGTGCGTGCCGCGCGATGGGCTACACACTAGACGTCCCTCGAGGAGCACTACATTTCCAGAGCCCTCGAACAGCCTCAGGACAGCATTTCGGGTGAGTCCGACTTCGTCATGGCCCTTGTGTGAGCTGCCGTGGGAAAACACTGTGCTTTGAATACTTCGAGGACCTCGTACCTGAAGTCACTCTGCCCGAGGAGAAAGTCAGCATCTTACCATGCCGTGTCGCTAACGGCACGCCCAGCACGAACACAGGCCTGGAAGTAAGGCCCCGAGTGGCGGTGCAGAAGCGGAGGCGTGCAGCAGTTTCCATGAGGCGGAGGCCTCGGCTCTGGGCACCTTCAACGGCAGCAGGGTTTTCTGGACACCTAGGAGGCTGGCGCGGGCCCCCTGTTCCCGGCAGGAACACTGAGTACCGCCAGGCCCACCTGGGTCTGCTAAGCAACATCCAGGCCCGTAGCCCTTTACAGCCCCTCTGTGTATGCCCAGCGTAGGGAAACGCGCTGCACTCCCCTTGGGAGCAGCTTAAGGTCCTCTGCACTCGCACACGTTCACGGACACCGTTCTGGCACGTCCCACATGGCGTCGAAGTCTTACGCATTACCCTAGGCTGAGCTGAACTCAGAGAAACCCTCGGCTTCGCATTCCACCTAGGACCTCCTGCCTGAAGTCACCGTGCCACCCAGAGAGAGTCGGCTTGCGTTCTTACTGCCATGTACGTCCCCTTCCTCCTGTGGCACTGCAGGCTTTGAATAGCCACAGGCCCAGAGGAGCAGCTACGGCGTTCCTTGGTTGAGGCAGTTCGCTTGATGCAGAACACCCTACTTCGAGAAGTTGATTCAGGGAAGGAAACTCAGGGTGACCTGTGTCTCTTTGGGCTTGTTAGAAACCACGGGGATGTCTGCTGAGTGCGCCCATGGAAACGGGGGGCCTGTTGCAAGTAGCCTTGCTTTCCCGTTTGGAAGGCTGCGTTCATGCTGCCTTGAAGCTACCTGACATTCCCTGCTCTCGACAGGCCTGTTAGCCCTGTCAGAGTGCTTCGGGGAACGTTATGAGTCTGCTCTGTCTAAACCAGGTGCTTCCATGGCCGCGGCTCTGGTCCGCCTGCCAAGCTCTAGAGCTAGAGGGAACCTCAACGTGACAAGTTGCCTCCAGCATAGGCCCCTAGTAGCCGTGCAGAAAGGGAGGCAGGCAGCTGTCTCCATGAGTTCTCAGTAGCTGAGAGGCTTTATTTTAAAGGAAGTAGTACACTTTGGAGGACTCCTAGGCCCCTCGGGTATGCATCACTTTCCCTCCAAGTTCACCGAGTACCTCCAGACCCCTGTGGGGTGGCTGAGCACTTCGAGGCCCATTGGTTGAACCCCTCCACCCTCGGAGGCCCTCTGTGCGTGCCGCGCGATGGGCTACACACTAGACGTCCCTCGAGGAGCGCTACATTTCCAGAGCCCTCGAACAGCCTCAGGACAGCATTTCGGGTGAGTCCGACTTCGTCATGGCCCTTGTGTGAGCTGCCATGGGAAAACACTGTGTTTGGAATACTTCGAGGACCTCGTACCTGAAGTCACTCTGCCCGAGGAGAAAGTCAGCATCTTACCATGCCGTGTCGCTAACGGCACGCCCAGCACGAACACAGGCCTGGAAGTAAGGCCCCGAGTGGCGGTGCAGAAGCGGAGGCGTGCAGCAGTTTCCATGAGGCGGAGGCCTCGGCTCGGGGCACCTTCAACGGCAGCAGGGTTTTCTGGACACCTAGGAGGCTGGCGCGGGCCCCCTGTTCCCGGCAGGAACACTGAGTACCGCCAGGCCCACCTGGGTCTGCTAAGCAACATCCAGGCCCGTAGCCCTTTAGAGCTCCTCTGTGTATGCCCAGCATAAGGAAACGCGCTGCACTCTCCTTGAGAGCAGCGTAAGGTCCTCTGCACTCGCACACGTTCACGGACACCTTTCTGGCACGTCTCACATGGCGTCGAAGTCTTACGCATTACCCTAGGCTGAGCTGAACTCAGAGAAACCCTCGGCTTCGCATTCCACCTAGGACCTCCTGCCTGAAGTCACCGTGCCTCCCAGAGAGAGTCGGCATGCGTTCTTACTGCCATGTTCGTCCCCTTCCTCCTGTGGCACTGCAGGCTTTGAATAGCCACTGGCCCAGAGGAGCAGCTTCGTCGTTCCTTGGTTGAGGCAGTTCGCTTGATGCAGAACACCCTACTTCGAGAAGTTGATTCAGGGAAGGAAACTCAGGGTGACCTGTGTCTCTTTGGGCTTGTTAGAAACCATGGGGATGTCTGCTGAGTGCGCCCACGGAAACGGGGGCCTGCTGCAAGTAGCCTTGCTTTCCCGTTTGGAAGGCTGCGTTCATGCTGCCTTGAAGCTACCTGACATTCCCTGCTCTCGACAGGCCTGTTAGCCCTGTCAGAGTGCTTCGGGGAACGTTATGAGTCTGCTCTGTCTAAACCAGGTGCTTCCATGGCCGCGGCTCTGGTCCGCCTGCCAAGCTCTAGAGCTAGAGGGAACCTCAACGTGACAAGTTGCCTCCAGCATAGGCCCCTAGTAGCCGTGCAGAAAGGGAGGCAGGCAGCTGTCTCCATGAGTTCTCAGTAGCTGAGAGGCTTTATTTTAAAGGAAGTAGTACACTTTGGAGGACTCCTAGGCCCCTCGGGTATGCATCACTTTCCCTCCAAGTTCACCGAGTACCTCCAGACCCCTGTGGGGTGGCTGAGCACTTCGAGGCCCATTGGTTGAACCCCTCCACCCTCGGAGGCCCTCTGTGCGTGCCGCGCGATGGGCTACACACTAGACGTCCCTCGAGGAGCGCTACATTTCCAGAGCCCTCGAACAGCCTCAGGACAGCATTTCGGGTGAGTCCGACTTCGTCATGGCCCTTGTGTGAGCTGCCATGGGAAAACACTGTGTTTGGAATACTTCGAGGACCTCGTACCTGAAGTCACTCTGCCCGAGGAGAAAGTCAGCATCTTACCATGCCGTGTCGCTAACGGCACGCCCAGCACGAACACAGGCCTGGAAGTAAGGCCCCGAGTGGCGGTGCAGAAGCGGAGGCGTGCAGCAGTTTCCATGAGGCGGAGGCCTCGGCTCGGGGCACCTTCAACGGCAGCAGGGTTTTCTGGACACCTAGGAGGCTGGCGCGGGCCCCCTGTTCCCGGCAGGAACACTGAGTACCGCCAGGCCCACCTGGGTCTGCTAAGCAACATCCAGGCCCGTAGCCCTTTAGAGGCCCTCTGTGTATGCCCAGCGTAGGGAAGCGCGCTGCACACCCCTTGGGAGCAGTTTAAGGTCCTCTGCACTCGCACACGTTCACGGACACCGTTCTGGCACGTCCCACATGGCGTCGAAGTCTTACGCATTACCCTCGGCTGAGCTGAACTCAGAGAAACCCTCGGTTTCGCATTCCACCTAGGACCTCCTGCCTGAAGTCACCGTGCCTCCCAGAGAGAGTCGGCTTGCGTTCTTACTGCCATGTACGTCCCCTTCCTCCTGTGGCACTGCAGGCTTTGAATAGCCACAGGCCCAGAGGAGCAGCTACGGCGTTCCTTGGTTGAGGCAGTTCGCTTGACGCAGAACACCCTACTTCGAGAAGTTGATTCAGGGAAGGAAACTCAGGGTGACCTGTGTCTCTTTGGGCTTGTTAGAAACCACGGGTATATCTGCTGAGTGCGTCCACGGAAACGGGGGCCTGCTGCAAGTAGCCTTGCTTTCCCGTTTGGAAGGCTGCGTTCATGCTGCCTTGAAGCTACCTGACATTCCCTGCTCTCGACAGGCCTGTTAGCCCTGTCAGAGTGCTTCGGGGAACGTTATGAGTCTGCTCTGTCTAAACCAGGTGCTTCCATGGCCGAGGCTCTTGTCTGCCTGCCAAGCTCTAGAGCTAGAGGGAACCTCAACGTGACAAGTTGCCTCCAGCGTAGGCCCCTAGTAGCCGTGCAGAAAGGGAGGCAGGCAGCTGTCTCCATGAGTTCTCAGTCGCTTAGAGGCTTTATTTTAAAGGAAGTAGTACACTTTGGAGGACTCCTAGGCCTCTCGGGTATGCATCACTTTCCCTCCAAGTTCACCGAGTACCTCCAGACCCCTGTGGGGCGGCTGAGCAACTTCGAGGCCCATTGGTTGACCGGTCCACCCCCACCCCCGGAGGCCCTCTGTGCGTGCCGCGCTATGGGCTACACACTGGACGTCCCTCGAGGAGCGCTACATTTCCAGTTCCCTCGAACAGCCTCAGGACAGCATTTCGGGTGAGTCCGACTTCGTCATGGCCCTTGTGTGAGCTGCTGTGGGAAAACACTGTGTTTGGAATACTTCGAGGACCTCGTACCTGAAGTCACTCTGCCCGAGGAGAAAGTCAGCATCTTACCATGCCGTGTCTCTAACGGCACGCCCAGCACGAACACAGGCCTGGAAGTAAGGCCCCGAGTGGCGGTGCAGAAGCGGAGGCGTGCAGCAGTTTCCATGAGGCGGTAGCCTCGGCTCTGGGCACCTTCAACGGCAGCAGGGTTTTCTGGACACCTAGGAGGCTGGCGCGGGCCCCCTGTTCCCGGCAGGAACACTGAGTACCGCCAGGCCCACCTGGGTTTGCTAAGCAACATCCAGGCCCGTAGCCCTTTAGAGCCCCTCTGTGTATGCCCAGCGTAGGGGAACGCGCTACACTCCCCTTGGGAGCAGCTTAAGGTCCTCTGCACTCGCACACGTTCACGGACACCGTTCTGGCACGTCCCACATGCCGTCGAAGTCTTACGCATTACCCTCGGCTGAGCTGAACTCAGAGAAACCCTCGGTTTCGCATTCCACCTATGACCTCCTGCCTGAAGTCACCGTGCCTCCCAGAGAGAGTCGGCTTGCTTTCTTACTGCCATGTACGTCCCCTTCCTCCTGTGGCACTGCAGGCTTTGAATAGCCACAGGCCCAGAGGAGCAGCTACGGCGTTCCTTGATTGAGGCAGTTCGCTTGACGCAGAACACCCTACTTCATGAAGTTGATTCAGGGAAGGAAACTCAGGGTGACCTGTGTCTCTTTGGGCTTGTTAGAAACCACGGGGATGTCTGCTGAGTGCGCCCACGGAAACGGGGGGCCTGCTGCAAGTAGCCTTGCTTTCCCGTTTGGAAGGCTGCGTTCATGCTGCCTTGAAGCTACCTGACATTCCCTGCTCTCGACAGGCCTGTTAGCCCTGTCAGAGTGCTTCGGGGAACGTTATGAGTCTGCTCTGTCTAAACCAGGTGCTTCCATGGCCGCGGCTCTGGTCCGCCTGCCAAGCTCTAGAGCTAGAGGGAACCTCAACGTGACAAGTTGCTTCCAGCGTAGGCCCCTAGTAGCCGTGCAGAAAGGGAGGCAGGCAGCTGTCTCCATGAGTTCTCAGTCGCTGAGAGGCTTTATTTTAAAGGAAGTAGTACACTCTGGAGGACTCCTAGGCCTCTCGGGTATGCACCACTTTCCCTCCAAGTTCACTGAGTACCTCCAGACACCTGTGGGGCGGCTGAGCAACTTCGAGGCCCATTGGTTGACCGGTCCACCCCCACCCCCGGAGGCCCTCTGTGCATGCCGCGCGATGGGCTACACACTGGACGTCCCTCGAGGAGCGCTACATTTCCAGCTCCCTCGAACAGCCTCAGGACAGCATTTCGGGTGAGTCCGACTTCGTCATGGCCCTTGTGTGAGCTGCCGTGGGAAAACACTGTGTTTGGAATACTTCGAGGACCTCGTACCTGAAGTCACTCTGCCCGAGGAGAAAGTCAGCATCTTACCATGCCGTGTCGCTAACGGCACGCCCAGCACGAACACAGGCCTGGAAGTAAGGCCCCGAGTGGCGGTGCAGAAGCGGAGGCGTGCAGCAGTTTCCATGAGGCGGTGGCCTCGGCTCTGGGCACCTTCAACGGCAGCAGGGTTTTCTGGACACCTAGGAGGCTGGCGCGGGCCCCCTGTTCCCGGCAGGAACACTGAGTACCGCCAGGCCCACCTGGGTCTGCTAAGCAACATCCTGGCCCGTAGCCCTTTAGAGGCCCTCTGTGTATGCCCAGCATAGGGAAACGCGCTGCACTCCCCTTAGGAGCAGCTTAAGGTCCTCTGCACTCGCACACGTTCACGGACACCGTTCTGGCACGTCCCACATGGCGTCGAAGTCTTAGCATTACCCTAGGCTGAGCTGAACTCAGAGAAACCCTCGGTTTCGCATTCCACCTAGGACCTCCTGCCTGAAGTCACCGTGCCTCCCAGAGAGAGTCGGCTTGCGTTCTTACTGCCATGTACGTCCCCTTCCTCCTGTGGCACTGCAGGCTTTGAATAGCCACAGGCCCAGAGGAGCAGCTACGGCGTTCCTTGGTTGAGGCAGTTCGCTTGACACAGAACACCCTACTTCGAGAAGTTGATTCAGGGAAGGAAACTCAGGGTGACCTGTGTCTCTTTGGGCTTGTTAGAAACCACGGGGATATCTGCTGAGTGCGCCCACGGAAACGGGGGCCTGCTGCAAGTAGCCTTGCTTTCCCGTTTGGAAGGCTGCGTTCATGCTGCCTTGAAGCTACCTGACATTCCCTGCTCTCGACAGGCCTGTTAGCCCTGTCAGAGTGCTTCGGGGAACGTTATGAGTCTGCTCTGTCTAAACCAGGTGCTTCCATGGCCGCGGCTCTGGTCCGCCTGCCAAGCTCTAGAGCTAGAGGGAACCTCAACGTGACAAGTTGCTTCCAGCGTAGGCCCCTAGTAGCCGTGCAGAAAGGGAGGCAGGCAGCTGTCTCCATGAGTTCTCAGTCGCTTAGAGGCTTTATTTTAAAGGAAGTAGTACACTTTGGAGGACTCCTAGGCCCCTCGGGTATGCATCACTTTCCCTCCAAGTTCACCGAGTACCTCCAGACCCCTGTGGGGCGGCTGAGCACTTCGAGGCCCATTGGTTGACCGGTCCACCCCCACCCCCGGAGGCCCTCTGTGCGTGCCGCGCGATGGGCTACACACTGGACGTCCCTCGAGGAGCGCTACATTTTCAGAGCCTTCGAACAGCCTCAGGACAGCATTTCGGATGAGTCCGACTTTGTCATTGCCCTTGTGTGAGCTGCCGTGGGAAAACACTGTGCTTTGAATACTTCGAGGACCTCGTACCTGAAGTCACTCTGCCCGAGGAGAAAGTCAGCATCTTACCATGCCGTGTCGCTAACGGCACGCCCAGCACGAACACAGGCCTGGAAGTAAGGCCCCGAGTGGCGGTGCAGAAGCGGAGGCGTGCAGCAGTTTCCATGAGGCGGTGGCCTCGGCTCTGGGCACCTTCAACGGCAGCAGGGTTTTCTGGACACCTAGGAGGCTGGCGCGGGCCCCCTGTTCCCGGCAGGAACACTGAGTACCGCCAGGCCCACCTGGGTCTGCTAAGCAACATCCAGGCCCGTAGCCCTTTACAGCCCCTCTGTGTATGCCCAGCGTAGGGAAACGCGCTGCACTCCCCTTGGGAGCAGCTTAAGGTCCTCTGCACTCGCACACGTTCACGGACACCGTTCTGGCACGTCCCACATGGCGTCGAAGTCTTACGCATTACCCTAGGCTGAGCTGAACTCAGAGAAACCCTCGGCTTCGCATTCCACCTAGGACCTCCTGCCTGAAGTCACCGTGCCTCTCAGAGAGAGTCGGCTTGCGTTCTTACTGCCATGTACGTGCCCTTCCTCCTGTGGCACTGCAGGCTTTGAATAGCCACAGGCCCAGAGGAGCAGCTACGGCGTTCCTTGGTTGAAGCAGTTCGCTTGATGCAGAACACCCTACTTCGAGAAGTTGATTCAGGGAAGGAAACTCAGGGTGACCTGTGTCTCTTTGGGCTTGTGAGAAACCACGGGGATGTCTGCTGAGTGCGCCCACGGAAACGGGGGGCCTGCTGCAAGTAACCTTGCTTTCCCGTTTGGAAGGCTGCGTTCATGCTGCCTTGAAGCTACCTGACATTCCCTGGACTCGACAGGCCTGTTAGCCCTGTCAGAGTGCTTCGGGGAACGTTATGAGTCTGCTCTGTCTAAACCAGGTGCTTCCATGGCCGCGGCTCTGGTCCGCCTGCCAAGCTCTAGAGCTAGAGGGAACCTCAACGTGACAAGTTGCCTCCAGCGTAGGCCCCTAGTAGCCGTGCAGAAAGGGAGGCAGGCAGCTGTCTCCATGAGTTCTCAGTCGCTTAGAGGCTTTGTTTTAAAGGAAGTAGTACACTTTGGAGGACTCCTAGGCCCCTCGGGTATGCATCACTTTCCCTCCAAGTTCACCGAGTACCTCCAGACCCCTGTGGGGCGGCTGAGCACTTCGAGGCCCATTGGTTTAACCCCCCCACCCGCGGAGGCCCTCTGTGCGTGCCGCGCGATGGGCTACACACTGGACGCCCCGCGAGGAGCACTACATTTCCAGAGCCCTCGAACAGCCTCAGGACAGCATTTCGGGTGAGTCCGACTTCGTCATGGCCCTTGTGTGAGCTGCCGTGGGAAAACACTGTGTTTGGAATACTTCGAGGACCTCGTACCTGAAGTCACTCTGCCCGAGGAGAAAGTCAGCATCTTACCATGCCGTGTCGCTAACGGCACGCCCAGCACGAACACAGGCCTGGAAGTAAGGCCCCGAGTGGCGGTGCAGAAGCGGAGGCGTGCAGCAGTTTCCATGAGGCGGAGGCCTCGGCTCTGGGCACCTTCAACGGCAGCAGGGTTTTCTGGACACCTAGGAGGCTGGCGCGGGCCCCCTGTTCCCGGCAGGAACACTGAGTACCGCCAGGCCCACCTGGGTCTGCTAAGCAACATCCAGGCCCGTAGCCCTTTAGAGCCCCTCTGTGTATGCCCAGCGTAGAGAAACGCGCTGCACTCTCCTTGGGAGCAGTTTAAGGTCCTCAGCACTCGCACACGTTCACGGACACCGTTCTGGCACGTCCCACATGGCGTCGCAGTCTTACGCATTACCCTCGGCTGAGCTGAACTCAGAGAAACCCTCGGCTTCGCAGTCCACCTAGGACCTCCTGCCTGAAGTCACCGTGCCTCCCAGAGAGAGTCGGCTTGCGTTCTTACTGCCATGTACGTCCCCTTCCTCCTGTGGCACTGCAGGCTTTGAATAGCCACAGGCCCAGAGGAGCAGCTACGGCGTTCCTTGGTTGAAGCAGTTCGCTTGATGCAGAACACCCTACTTCGAGAAGTTGATTCAGGGAAGGAAACTCAGGGTGACCTGTGTCTCTTTGGGCTTGTTAGAAAGCACGGGGATGTCTGTTGAGTGCGCCCACGGAAACGGGGGCCTGCTGCAAGTAGCCTTGCTTTCCCGTTTGGAAGGCTGCGTTCATGCTGCCTTGAAGCTACCTGACATTCCCTGCTCTCGACAGGCCTGTTAGCCCTGTCAGAGTGCTTCGGGGAACGTTATGAGTCTGCTCTGTCTAAACCAGGTGCTTCCATGGCCGCGGCTCTGGTCCGCCTGACAAGCTCTAGAGCTAGAGGGAACCTCAACGTGACAAGTTGCTTCCAGCGTAGGCCCCTAGTAGCCGTGAAGAAAAGGGAGGCAGGCAGCCGTCTCCATGAGTTCTCAGTCGCTTAGAGGCTTTATTTTAAAGGAAGTAGTACACTTTGGAGGTCTCCTAGGCCTCTCAGGTATGCACCACTTTCCCTCCAAGTTCACCGAGTACCTCCAGACCCCTGTGGGGCGGCTGAGCAACTTCGAGGCCCATTGGTTGACCGGTCCACCCCCACCCCCGGAGGCCCTCTGTGTGTGCCGCACGATGGGCTACACACTGGACGTCCCTCGAGGAGCGCTACATTTCCAGTTCCGTCGAACAGCCTGAAGACAGCATTTCGGGTGAGTCCGACTTCGTCATGGTCCTTGTGTGAGCTGCCGTGGGAAAACACTGTGTTTGGAATACTTCGAGGACCTCGTACCTGAAGTCACTCTGCCCGAGGAGAAAGTCAGCATCTTACCATGCCGTGTCGCTAACGGCACGCCCAGCACGAACACAGGCCTGGAAGTAAGGCCCCGAGTGGCGGTGCAGAAGCGGAGGCGTGCAGCAGGTTCCATGAGGCGGTGGCCTCGGCTCTGGGCACCTTCAACGGCAGCAGGGTTTTCTGGACACCTAGGAGGCTGGCGCGGGCCCCCTGTTCCCGGCAGGAACACTGAGTACCGCCAGGCCCACCTGGGTCTGCTAAGCAACATCCAGGCCCGTAGCCCTTTAGAGCCCCTCTGTGTATGCCCAGCGTAGGGAAACGCGCTGCACTCCCCTTGGGAGAAGCTTAAGGTCCTCTGCACTCGCACACGTTCACGGACACCGTTCTGGCACGTCCCACATGGCGTCGAAGTCTTACGCATTACCCTAGGCTGAGCTGAACTCAGAGAAACCCTCGGCTTCGCATTCCACCTAGGACCTCCTGCCTGAAGTCACCGTGCCTCCCAGAGAGAGTCGGCTTGCGTTCTTACTGCCATGTACGTCCCCTTCCTCCTGTGGCACTGCAGGCTTTGAATAGCCACAGGCCCAGAGGAGCAGCTACGGCGTTCCTTGGTTGAAGCAGTTCGCTTGATGCAGAACACCCTACTTCGAGAAGTTGATTCAGGGAAGGAAACTCAGGGTGACCTGTGTCTCTTTGGGCTTGTGAGAAACCACGGGGATGTCTGCTGAGTGCGCCCACGGAAACGGGGGGCCTGCTGCAAGTAGCCTTGCTTTCCCGTTTGGAAGGCTGCGTTCATGCTGCCTTGAAGCTACCTGACATTCCCTGCTCTCGACAGGCCTGTTAGCCCTGTCAGAGTGCTTCGGGGAACGTTATGAGTCTGCTCTGTCTAAACCAGGTGCTTCCATGGCCGCGGCTCTGGTCCGCCTGCCAAGCTCTAGAGCTAGAGGGAACCTCAACGTGACAAGTTGCTTCCAGCGTAGGCCCCTAGTAGCCGTGCAGAAAGGGAGGCAGGCAGCTGTCTCCATGAGTTCTCAGTCGCTGAGAGGCTTTATTTTAAAGGAAGTAGTACACTCTGGAGGACTCCTAGGCCTCTCGGGTATGCACCACTTTCCCTCCAAGTTCACTGAGTACCTCCAGACACCTGTGGGGCGGCTGAGCAACTTCGAGGCCCATTGGTTGACCGGTCCACCCCCACCCCCGGAGGCCCTCTGTGCATGCCGCGCGATGGGCTACACACTGGACGTCCCTCGAGGAGCGCTACATTTCCAGCTCCCTCGAACAGCCTCAGGACAGCATTTCGGGTGAGTCCGACTTCGTCATGGCCCTTGTGTGAGCTGCCGTGGGAAAACACTGTGTTTGGAATACTTCGAGGACCTCGTACCTGAAGTCACTCTGCCCGAGGAGACAGTCAGCATCTTACCATGCCGTGTCGCTAACGGCACGCCCAGCACGAACACAGGCCTGGAAGTAAGGCCCCGAGTGGCGGTGCAGAAGCGGAGGCGTGCAGCAGTTTCCATGAGGCGGTGGCCTCGGCTCTGGGCACCTTCAACGGCAGCAGGGTTTTCTGGACACCTAGGAGGCTGGCGCGGGCCCCCTGTTCCCGGCAGGAACACTGAGTACCGCCAGGCCCACCTGGGTCTGCTAAGCAACATCCTGGCCCGTAGCCCTTTAGAGGCCCTCTGTGTATGCCCAGCATAGGGAAACGCGCTGCACTCCCCTTAGGAGCAGCTTAAGGTCCTCTGCACTCGCACACGTTCACGGACACCGTTCTGGCACGTCCCACATGGCGTCGAAGTCTTAGCATTACCCTAGGCTGAGCTGAACTCAGAGAAACCCTCGGTTTCGCATTCCACCTAGGACCTCCTGCCTGAAGTCACCGTGCCTCCCAGAGAGAGTCGGCTTGCGTTCTTACTGCCATGTACGTCCCCTTCCTCCTGTGGCACTGCAGGCTTTGAATAGCCACAGGCCCAGAGGAGCAGCTACGGCGTTCCTTGGTTGAGGCAGTTCGCTTGACACAGAACACCCTACTTCGAGAAGTTGATTCAGGGAAGGAAACTCAGGGTGACCTGTGTCTCTTTGGGCTTGTTAGAAACCACGGGGATATCTGCTGAGTGCGCCCACGGAAACGGGGGCCTGCTGCAAGTAGCCTTGCTTTCCCGTTTGGAAGGCTGCGTTCATGCTGCCTTGAAGCTACCTGACATTCCCTGCTCTCGACAGGCCTGTTAGCCCTGTCAGAGTGCTTCGGGGAACGTTATGAGTCTGCTCTGTCTAAACCAGGTGCTTCCATGGCCGCGGCTCTGGTCCGCCTGCCAAGCTCTAGAGCTAGAGGGAACCTCAACGTGACAAGTTGCTTCCAGCGTAGGCCCCTAGTAGCCGTGAAGAAAAGGGAGGCAGGCAGCCGTCTCCATGAGTTCTCAGTCGCTTAGAGGCTTTATTTTAAAGGAAGTAGTACACTTTGGAGGTCTCCTAGGCCTCTCAGGTATGCACCACTTTCCCTCCAAGTTCACCGAGTACCTCCAGACCCCTGTGGGGCGGCTGAGCAACTTCGAGGCCCATTGGTTGACCGGTCCACCCCCACCCCCGGAGGCCCTCTGTGTGTGCCGCGCGATGGGCTACACACTGGACGTCCCTCGAGGAGCGCTACATTTCCAGTTCCGTCGAACAGCCTGAAGACAGCATTTCGGGTGAGTCCGACTTCGTCATGGTCCTTGTGTGAGCTGCCGTGGGAAAACACTGTGTTTGGAATACTTCGAGGACCTCGTACCTGAAGTCACTCTGCCCGAGGAGAAAGTCAGCATCTTACCATGCCGTGTCGCTAACGGCACGCCCAGCACGAACACAGGCCTGGAAGTAAGGCCCCGAGTGGCGGTGCAGAAGCGGAGGCGTGCAGCAGGTTCCATGAGGCGGTGGCCTCGGCTCTGGGCACCTTCAACGGCAGCAGGGTTTTCTGGACACCTAGGAGGCTGGCGCGGGCCCCCTGTTCCCGGCAGGAACACTGAGTACCGCCAGGCCCACCTGGGTCTGCTAAGCAACATCCAGGCCCGTAGCCCTTTAGAGCCCCTCTGTGTATGCCCAGCGTAGGGAAACGCGCTGCACTCCCCTTGGGAGAAGCTTAAGGTCCTCTGCACTCGCACACGTTCACGGACACCGTTCTGGCACGTCCCACATGGCGTCGAAGTCTTACGCATTACCCTAGGCTGAGCTGAACTCAGAGAAACCCTCGGCTTCGCATTCCACCTAGGACCTCCTGCCTGAAGTCACCGTGCCTCCCAGAGAGAGTCGGCTTGCGTTCTTACTGCCATGTACGTCCCCTTCCTCCTGTGGCACTGCAGGCTTTGAATAGCCACAGGCCCAGAGGAGCAGCTACGGCGTTCCTTGGTTGAAGCAGTTCGCTTGATGCAGAACACCCTACTTCGAGAAGTTGATTCAGGGAAGGAAACTCAGGGTGACCTGTGTCTCTTTGGGCTTGTGAGAAACCACGGGGATGTCTGCTGAGTGCGCCCACGGAAACGGGGGGCCTGCTGCAAGTAGCCTTGCTTTCCCGTTTGGAAGGCTGCGTTCATGCTGCCTTGAAGCTACCTGACATTCCCTGCTCTCGACAGGCCTGTTAGCCCTGTCAGAGTGCTTCGGGGAACGTTATGAGTCTGCTCTGTCTAAACCAGGTGCTTCCATGGCCGCGGCTCTGGTCCGCCTGCCAAGCTCTAGAGCTACAGGGAACCTCAACGTGACAAGTTGCCTCCAGCGTAGGCCCCTAGTAGCCGTGCAGAAAGGGAGGCAGGCAGCTGTCTCCATGAGTTCTCAGTCGCTTAGAGGCTTTATTTTAAAGGAAGTAGTACACTTTGGAGGACTCCTAGGCCCCTCGGGTATGCATCACTTTCCCTCCAAGTTCACCGAGTACCTCCAGACCCCTGTGGGGCGGCTGAGCACTTCGAGGCCCATTGGTTGAACCCCCCGCACCCCCGGAGGCTCTCTGTGCGTGCCGCGCGATGGGCTACACACTGGACGTCCCTCGAGGAGCACTACATTTCCAGAGCCCTCGAACAGCCTCAGGACAGCATTTCGGGTGAGTCCGACTTCGTCATGGCCCTTGTGTGAGCTGCCGTGGGAAAACACTGTGCTTTGAATACTTCGAGGACCTCGTACCTGAAGTCACTCTGCCCGAGGAGAAAGTCAGCATCTTACCATGCCGTGTCGCTAACGGCACGCCCAGCACGAACACAGGCCTGGAAGTAAGGCCCCGAGTGGCGGTGCAGAAGCGGAGGCGTGCAGCAGTTTCCATGAGGCGGAGGCCTCGGCTCGGGGCACCTTCAACGGCAGCAGGGTTTTCTGGACACCTAGGAGGCTGGCGCGGGCCCCCTGTTCCCGGCAGGAACACTGAGTACCGCCAGGCCCACCTGGGTCTGCTAAGCAACATCCAGGCCCGTAGCCCTTTAGAGCTCCTCTGTGTATGCCCAGCATAGGGAAACGCACTGCACTCTCCTTGAGAGCAGCGTAAGGTCCTCTGCACTCGCACACATTCACGGACACCTTTCTGGCACGTCTCACATGGCGTCGAAGTCTTACGTATTACCCTAGGCTGAGCTGAACTCAGAGAAACCCTCGGCTTCGCATTCCACCTAGGACCTCCTGCCTGAAGTCACCGTGCCTCCCAGAGAGAGTCGGCTTGCGTTCTTACTGCCATGTATGTCCCCTTCCTCCTGTGGCACTGCAGGCTTTGAATAGCCACAGGCCCAGAGGAGCAGCTACGGCGTTCCTTGGTTGAGGCAGTTCGCTTGATGCAGAACACCCAACTTCGAGAAGTTGATTCAGGGAAGGAAACTCAGGGTGACCTGTGTCTCTTTGGGCTTGTTAGAAACCACGGGGATGTCTGCTGAGTGCGCCCACGGAACCGGGGGGCCTGCTGCAAGTAGCCTTGCTTTCCCGTTTGGAAGGCTGCGTTCATGCTGCCTTGAAGCTACATGACATTCCCTGCTCTCGACAGGCCTGTTAGCCCTGTCAGAGTGCTTCGGGGAACGTTATGAGTCTGCTCTGTCTAAACCAGGTGCTTCCATGGCCGCGGCTCTGGTCTGCCTGCCAAGCTCTAGAGCTAGAGGGAACCTCAACGTGACAAGTTGCCTCCAGCGTAGGCCCTTAGTAGCCGTGCAGAAAGGGAGGCAGGCAGCTGTCTCCATGAGTTCTCAGTCGCTTAGAGGCTTTATTTTAAAGGAAGTAGTACACTTTGGAGGACTCCTAGACCCCTCGGGTATGCATCACTTTCCCTCCAAGTTCACCGAGTACCTCCAGACCCCTGTGGGGCGGCTGAGCAACTTCGAGGCCCATTGGTTGACCGGTCCACCCCCACCCCCGGAGGCCCTCTGTGCATGCCGCGCGAAGGGCTACACAGGGGACGTCCCTCGAGGAGCGCTACATTTCCAGTTCCCTAGAACAGCCTCAGGACAGCATTTCGGGTGAGTCCGACTTCGTCATGGCCCTTGTGTGAGCTGCCGTGGGAAAACACTGTGTTTGGAATACTTCGAGGACCTCGTACCTGAAGTCACTCTGCCCGAGGAGAAAGTCAGCATCTTACCATGCCGTGTCGCTAACGGCACGCCCAGCACGAACACAGGCCTGGAAGTAAGGCCCCGAGTGGCGGTGCAGAAGCGGAGGCGTGCAGCAGGTTCCATGAGGCGGTGGCCTCGGCTCTGGGCACCTTCAACGGCAGCAGGGTTTTCTGGACACCTAGGAGGCTGGCGCGGGCTCCCTGTTCCCGGCAGGAACACTGAGTACCGCCAGGCCCACCTGGGTCTGCTAAGCAACATCCAGGCCCGTAGCCCTTTAGAGGCCCTCTGTGTATGCCCAGCGTAGGGAAACGCGCTGCACTCCCCTTAGGAGCAGCTTAAGGTCCTCTGCACTCGCACACGTTCACGGACACCGTTCTGGCACGTCCCACATGGCGTCGAAGTCTTACGCATTACCCTAGGCTGAGCTGAGCTCAGAGAAACCCTCGGTTTCGCATTCCACCTAGGACCTCCTGCCTGAAGTCACCGTGCCTCCCAGAGAGAGTCGGCTTGCGTTCTTACTGCCATGTACGTCCCCTTCCTCCTGTGGCACTGCAGGCTTTGAATAGCCACAGGCCCAGAGGAGCAGCTACGGCGTTCCTTGGTTGAGGCAGTTCGCTTGACGCAGAACACCCTACTTCGAGAAGTTGATTCAGGGAAGGAAACTCAGGGTGACCTGTGTCTCTTTGGGCTTGTTAGAAACCACGGGGATATCTGCTGAGTGCGCCCACGGAAACGGGGGCCTGCTGCAAGTAGCCTTGCTTTCCCGTTTGGAAGGCTGCATTCATGCTGCCTTTAAGCTACCTGACATTCCCTGCTCTCGACAGGCCTTTTAGCCCTGTCAGAGTGCTTCGGGGAACGTTATGAGTCTGCTCTGTCTAAACCAGGTGCTTCCATGGCCGCGGCTCTGGTCCGCCTGCCAAGCTCTAGAGCTAGAGGGAACCTCAACGTGACAAGTTGCCTCCAGCGTAGGCCCCTAGTAGCCGTGCAGAAAGGGAGGCAGGCAGCTGTCTCCATGAGTTCTCAGTCGCTTAGAGGCTTTATTTTAAAGGAAGTAGTACACTTTGGAGGACTCCTAGGCCCCTCGGGTATGCATCACTTTCCCTCCAAGTTCACCGAGTACCTCCAGACCCGTGTGGGGGGGCTGAGCACTTCGAGGCCCATTGGTTGAACCCCCCCACCACCGGAGGCCCTCTGTGCGTGCCGCGCGATGGGCTACACACTGGACGTCCCTCGAGGAGCACTACATTTCCAGTTCCCTCGAACAGCCTCAGGACAGCATTTCGGGTGAGTCCGACTTCGTCATGGCCCTTGTGTGAGCTGCCGTGGGAAAACACTGTGTTTGGAATACTTCGAGGACCTCGTACCTGAAGTCACTCTGCCCGAGGAGAAACTCAGCATCTTACCATGCCGTATCGCTAACGGCACGCCCAGCACGAACACAGGCCTGGAGGTAAGGCCCCGAGTGGCGGTGCAGAAGCGGAGGCGTGCAGCAGTTTCCATGAGGCGGTGGCCTCGGCTCTGGGCACCTTCAACGGCAGCAGGGTTTTCTGGACACCTAGGAGGCTGGCGCGGGCCCCCTGTTCCCGGCAGGAACACTGAGTACCGCCAGGCCCACCTGGGTCTCCTAAGCAACATCCAGGCCCGTAGCCCTTTAGAGCCCCTCTGTGTATGCCCAGCGTAGGGAAACGCGCTGCACTCCCCTTGGGAGCAGCTTAAGGTCCTCTGCACTCGCACACGTTCACGGACACCGTTCTGGCACGTCCCACATGGCGTCGAAGTCTTACGCATTACCCTAGGCTGAGCTGAACTCAGAGAAACTCTCGGCTTCGCATTCCACCTAGGACCTCCTGCCTGAAGTCACCGTGCCTCCCAGAGAGAGTCGGCTTGCGTTCTTACTGCCATGTACGTCGCCTTCCTCCTGTGGCACTGCAGGCTTTGAATAGCCACAGGCCCAGAGGAGCAGCTACGGCGTTCCTTGGTTGAAGCAGTTCGCTTGATGCAGAACACCCTACTTCGAGAAGTTGATTCAGGGAAGGAAACTCAGGGTGACCTGTGTCTCTTTGGGCTTGTTAGAAACCACGGGGATGTCTGCTGAGTGCGCCCTGGGAAACGGGGGCCTGCTGCAAGTAGCCTTGCTTTCCCGTTTGGAAGGCTGCGTTCATGCTGCCTTGAAGCTACCTGACATTCCCTGCTCTCGACAGGCCTGTTAGCCCTGTCAGAGTGCTTCAGGGAACGTTATGAGTCTGCTCTGTCTAAACTAGGTGCTTCCATGGCCGCGGCTCCGGTCCGCCTGCCAAGCTCTAGAGCTAGAGGGAACCTCAACGTGACAAGTTCCCTCCAGCGTAGGCCCCTAGTAGCCGTGCAGAAAGGGAGGCAGGCAGCTGTCTCCATGAGTTCTCAGTCGCTTAGAGGCTTTATTTTAAAGGAAGTAGTACACTTTGGAGGACTCCTAGGCCCCTCGGGTATGCATCACTTTCCCTCCAAGTTCACCGAGTACCTCCAGACCCCTGTGGGGCGGCTGAGCACTTGGAGGCCCATTGGTTGAACCCCCCCACCCGCGGAGGCCTTCTGTGCGTGCCGCGCGATGGGCTACACACTGGACGTCCCTCGAGGAGCGCTACATTTCCAGAGCCCTCGAACAGCCTCAGGACAGCATTTCGGGTGAGTCCGACTTTGTCATGGCCCTTGTGTGAGCTGCCGTGGGAAAACACTGTGCTTTGAATACTTCGAGGACCTCGTACCTGAAGTCACTCTGCCCGAGGAGAAAGTCAGCATCTTACCATGCCGTGTCGCTAACGGCACGCCCAGCACGAACACAGGCCTGGAAGTAAGGCCCCGAGTGGCGGTGCAGAAGCGGAGGCGTGCAGCAGGTTCCATGAGGCGGTGGCCTCGGCTCTGGGCACCTTCAACGGCAGCAGGGTTTTCTGGACACCTAGGAGGCTGGCGCGGGTCCCCTGTTCCCGGCAGGAACACTGAGTACCGCCAGTCCCACCTGGGTCTGCTAAGCAACATCCAGGCCCGTAGCCCTTTAGAGCCCCTCTGTGTATGCCCAGCGTAGGGAAACGCGCTGCACTCCCCTTGGGAGCAGCTTAAGGTCCTCTGCACTCGCACACGTTCACGGACACCGTTCTGGCACGTCCCACATGGCGTCGAAGTCTTACGCATTACCCTAGGCTGAGCTGGACTCAGAGAAACCCTCGGTTTCGCATTCCACCTAGGACCTCCTGCCTGAAGTCACCGTGCCTCCCAGAGAGAGTCGGCTTGCGTTCTTACTGCCATGTACGTCCCCTTCCTCCTGTGGCACTGCAGGCTTTGAATAGCCACAGGCCCAGAGGAGCAGCTACGGCGTTCCTTGGTTGAGGCAGTTCGCTTGACGCAGAACACCCTACTTCATGAAGTTGATTCAGGGAAGGAAACTCAGCGTGACCTGTGTCTCTTTGGGCTTGTTAGAAACCACGGGGATGTCTGCTGAGTGCGCCCACGGAAACGGGGGCCTGCTGCAAGTAGCCTTGCTTTCCCGTTTGGAAGGCTGCGTTCATGCTGCCTTGAAGCTACCTGACATTCCCTGCTCTCGACAGGCCTGTTAGCCCTGTCAGAGTGCTTCGGGGAACGTTATGAGTCTGCTCTGTCTAAACCAGGTGCTTCCATGGCCGCGGCTCTGGTCCGCCTGCCAAGCTCTAGAGCTACAGGGAACCTCAACGTGACAAGTTGCCTCCAGCGTAGGCCCCTAGTAGCCGTGCAGAAAGGGAGGCAGGCAGCTGTCTCCATGAGTTCTCAGTCGCTTAGAGGCTTTATTTTAAAGGAAGTAGTACACTTTGGAGGACTCCTAGGCCCCTCGGGTATGCATCACTTTCCCTCCAAGTTCACCGAGTACCTCCAGACCCCTGTGGGGCGGCTGAGCACTTCGAGGCCCATTGGTTGAACCCCCCCACCCGTGGAGGCCCTCTGTGCGTGCCGCGCGGTGGGCTACACACTGGACGTCCCTCGAGGAGCACTACATTTCCAGAGCCCTCGAACAGCCTCAGGACAGCATTTCGGGTGAGTCCGACTTCGTCATGGCCCTTGTGTGAGCTGCCGTGGGAAAACACTGTGTTTGGAATACTTCGAGGACCTCGTACCTGAAGTCACTCTGCCCGAGGAGAAAGTCAGCATCTTACCATGCCGTGTCGCTAACGGCACGCCCAGCACGAACACAGGCCTGGAAGTAAGGCCCCGAGTGGCGGTGCAGAAGCGGAGGCATGCAGCAGGTTCCATAAGGCGGTGGCCTCGGCTCTGGGCACCTTCAACGGCAGCAGGGTTTTCTGGACACGTAGGAGGCTGGCACGGGCCCCCTGTTCCCGGCAGGAACACAGAGTACCGCCAGGCCCACCTGGGTCTGCTAAGCAACATCCAGGCCCGTAGCCCTTTAGAGCCCCTCTGTGTATGCCCAGCGTAGGGAAACGCGCTGCACTCCCCTTGGGAGCAGCTTAAGGTCCTCTGCACTCGCACACGTTCACGGACACCGTTCTGGCACGTCCCACATGGCGTCGAAGTCTTACGCATTACCCTAGGCTGAGCTGAACTCAGAGAAACCCTCGGCTTCGCATTCCACCTAGGACCTCCTGCCTGAAGTCACCGTGCCTCCCAGAGAGAGTCGGCTTGCGTTCTTACTGCCATGTACGTCCCCTTCCTCCTGTGGCACTGCAGGCTTTGAATAGCCACAGGCCCAGAGGAGCAGCTACGGCGTTCCTTGGTTGAAGCAGTTCGCTTGATGCAGAACACCCTACTTCGAGAAGTTGATTCAGGGAAGGAAACTCAGGGTGACCTGTGTCTCTTTGGGCTTGTTAGAAACCACGGGGATGTCTGCTGAGTGCGCCCACGGAAACGGGGGCCTGCTGCAAGTAGCCTTGCTTTCCCGTTTGGAAGGCTGCGTTCATGCTGCCTTGAAGCTACCTGACATTCCCTGCTCTCGACAGGCCTGTTAGCCCTGTCAGAGTGCTTCGGGGAACGTTATGAGTCTGCTCTGTCTAAACTAGGTGCTTCCATGGCCGCGGCTCCGGTCCGCCTGCCAAGCTCTAGAGCTAGAGGGAACCTCAACGTGACAAGTTGCCTCCAGCGTAGGCCCCTAGTAGCCGTGCAGAAAGGGAGGCAGGCAGCTGTCTCCATGAGTTCTCAGTCGCTTAGAGGCTTTATTTTAAAGGAAGTAGTACACTTTGGAGGACTCCTAGGTCCCTCGGGTATGCATCACTTTCCCTCCAAGTTCACCGAGTACCTCCAGACCCCTGTGGGGCGGCTGAGCACTTCGAGGCCCATTGGTTGAACCCCCCCACCCGTGGAGGCCCTCTGTGCGTGCCGCGCGATGGGCTACACACTGGACGTCCCTCGAGGAGCGCTACATTTCCAGAGCCCTCGAACAGCCTCAGGACAGCATTTCGGGTGAGTCCGACTTTGTCATGGCCCTTGTGTGAGCTTCCGTGGGAAAACACTGTGCTTTGAATACTTCGAGGACCTCGTACCTGAAGTCACTCTGCCCGAGGAGAAAGTCAGCATCTTACCATGCCGTGTCGCTATCGGTACGCCCAGCACGAAAACAGGCCTGGAGGTAAGGCCCCGAGTGGCGGTGCAGAAGCGGAGGCGTGCAGCAGTTTCCATGAGGCGGTGGCCTCGGCTCTGGGCACCTTCAACGGCAGCAGGGTTTTCTGGACACCTAGGATGCTGGCACGGGCCCCCTGTTCCCGGCAGGAACACTGAGTACCGCCAGGCCCACCTGGGTCTGCTAAGCAACATCCAGGCCCGTAGCCCTTTACAGCCCCTCTGTGTATGCCCAGCGTAGGGAAACGCGCTGCACTCCCCTTGGGAGCAGCTTAAGGTCCTCTGCACTCGCACACGTTCACGGACACCGTTCTGGCACGTCCCACATGGCGTCGAAGTCTTACGCATTACCCTAGGCTGAGCTGAACTCAGAGAAACCCTCGGCTTCGCATTCCACCTAGGACCTCCTGCCTGAAGTCACCGTGCCTCCCAGAGAGAGTCGGCTTGCGTTCTTACTGCCATGTACGTCCCCTTCCTCCTGTGGCACTGCAGGCTTTGAATAGCCACAGGCCCAGAGGAGCAGCTACGGCGTTCCTTGGTTGAAGCAGTTCGCTTGATGCAGAACACCCTACTTCGAGAAGTTGATTCAGGGAAGGAAACTCAGGGTGACCTGTGTCTCTTTGGGCTTGTTAGAAACCACGGGGATGTCTGCTGAGTGCGCCCACGGAAACGGGGGGCCTGCTGCAAGTAGCCTTGCTTTCCCGTTTGGAAGGCTGCGTTCATGCTGCCTTGAAGCTACCTGACATTCCCTGCTCTCGACAGGCCTGTTAGCCCTGTCAGAGTGCTTCGGGGAACGTTATGAGTCTGCTCTGTCTAAACCAGGTGCTTCCATGGCCGCGGCTCTGGTCCGCCTGCCAAGCTCTAGAGCTAGAGGGAACCTCAACGTGACAAGTTGCCTCCAGCGTAGGCCCCTAGTAGCCGTGCAGAAAGGGAGGCAGGCAGCTGTCTCCATGAGTTCTCAGTCGCTTAGAGGCTTTATTTTAAAGGAAGTAGTACACTTTGGAGGACTCCGAGGCCCCTCGGGTATGCATCACTTTCCCTCCAAGTTCACCGAGTACCTCCAGACCCCTGTGGGGCGGCTGAGCACTTCGAGGCCCATTGTTTGAACCCCCCCACCCACGGAGGCCCTCTGTGCGTGCCGCGCGATGGGCTACACACTGGACGTCCCTCGAGGAGCGCTACATTTCCAGAGCCCTCGAACAGCCTCAGGACAGCATTTCGGGTGAGTCCGACTTCGTCATGGCCCTTGTGTGAGCTGCCGTGGGAAAACACTGTGTTTGGAATACTTCGAGGACCTCGTACCTGAAGTCACTCTGCCCGAGGAGAAAGTCAGCATCTTACCATGCCGTGTCGCTAACGGTACGCCCAGCACGAACACAGGCCTGGAGGTAAGGCCCCGAGTGGCGGTGCAGAAGCGGAGGCGTGCAGCAGTTTCCATGAGGCGGTGGCCTCGGCTCTGGGCACCTTCAACGGCAGCAGGGTTTTCCGGACACCTAGGAGGCTGGCACGGGCCCCCTGTTCCCGGCAGGAACACTGAGTACCGCCAGGCCCACCTGGGTCTGCTAAGCAACATCCAGGCCCGTAGCCCTTTAGAGCTCCTCTGTGTATGCCCAGCATAGGGAAACGCGCTGCACTCTCCTTGAGAGCAGCGTAAGGTCCTCTGCACTCGCACACGTTCACGGACACCGTTCTGGCACGTCCCACATGGCCTCGAAGTCTTACGCATTACCCTAGGCTGAGCTGAACTCAGAGAAACCCTCGGCTTCGCAGTCCACCTAGGACCTCCTGCCTGAAGTCACCGTGCCTCCCAGAGAGAGTCGGCTTGCGTTCTTACTGCCATGTACGTCCCCTTCCTCCTGTGGCACTGCAGGCTTTGAATAGCCACAGGCCCAGAGGACCAGCTACGGCGTTCCTTGTTTGAGGCAGTTCGCTTGATGCAGAACACCCTACTTCGAGAAGTTGATTCAGGGAAGGAAACTCAGGGTGACCTGTGTCTCTTTGGGCTTGTTAGAAACCACGGGGATGTCTGCTGAGTGCGCCCACGGAAACGGGGGGCCTGCTGCAAGTAGCCTTGCTTTCCCGTTTGGAAGGCTGCGTTCATGCTGCCTTGAAGCTACCTGACATTCCCTGCTCTCGACAGGCCTGTTAGCCCTGTCAGAGTGCTTCGGGGAACGTTCTGAGTCTGCTCTGTCTAAACCAGGTTCCTCCATGGCCGCAGCTCTGGTCCACCTGACAAACTCTAGAGCTAGAGGGAACCTCAACGTGACAAGTTGCCTCCAGCGTAGGCCCCTAGTAGCCGTGCAGAAAGGGAGGCAGGCAGCTGTCTCCATGAGTTCTCAGTTGCTTAGAGGCTTTATTTTAAAGGAAGTAGTACACTTTGGAGGA
The DNA here is from genome assembly GCF_964374135.1 of Grampus griseus. NCBI lineage: Eukaryota > Metazoa > Chordata > Mammalia > Artiodactyla > Delphinidae > Grampus > Grampus griseus. The sequence continues at coordinate 29,464,062 of NC_139005.1, read as the reverse complement.
CTCCTAGGCCCCTCGGGTATGCATCACTTTCCCTCCAAGTTCACCGAGTACCTCCAGACCCCTGTGGGGCGGCTGAGCAACTTCGAGGCCCATTGGTTGACCGGTCCACCCCCACCCCCGGAGGCCCTCTGTGCATGCCGCGCGATGGGCTACACACTGGACGTCCCTCGAGGAGCGCTACATTTCCAGAGCCCTCGAACAGCCTCAGGACAGCATTTCGGGTGAGTCCGACTTCGTCATGGCCCTTGTGTGAGCTGCCGTGGGAAAACACTGTGTTTGGAATACTTCGAGGACCTCGTACCTGAAGTCACTCTGCCCGAGGAGAAAGTCAGCATCTTACCATGCCGTGTCGCTAACGGCACGCCCAGCACGAAAACAGGCCTGGAAGTAAGGCCCCGAGTGGCGGTGCAGAAGCGGAGGCATGCAGCAGTTTCCATGAGGCGGTGGCCTCGGCTCTGGGCACCTTCAACGGCAGCAGGGTTTTCTGGACACCTAGGAGGCTGGCGCGGGCCCCCTGTTCCCGGCAGGAACACTGAGTACCGCCAGGCCCACCTGGGTCTGCTAAGCAACATCCAGGCCCGTAGCCCTTTAGAGCCCCTCTGTGTATGCCCAGCGTAGGGGAACGCGCTGCACTCCCCTTGGGAGCAGCTTAAGGTCCTCTGCACTCGCACACGTTCACGGACACCGTTCTGGCACGTCCCACATGGCGTCGAAGTCTTACGCATTACCCTAGGCTGAGCTGAACTCAGAGAAACCCTCGGTTTCGCATTCCACCTAGGACCTCCTGCCTGAAGTCACCGTGCCTCCCAGAGAGAGTCGGCTTGCGTTCTTACTGCCATGTAAGTTCCCTTCCTCCTGTGGCACTGCAGGCTTTGAATAGCCACAGGCCCAGAGGAGCAGCTACGGCGTTCCTTGGTTGAGGCAGTTCGCTTGATGCAGAACACCCTACTTCGAGAAGCTGATTCAGGGAAGGAAACTCAGGGTGACCTGTGTCTCTTTGGGCTTGTTAGAAACCACGGGGATGTCTGCTGAGTGCGCCCACGGAAACGGGGGGCCTGCTGCAAGTAGCCTTGCTTTCCCGTTTGGAAGGCTGCGTTCATGCTGCCTTGAAGCTACCTGACATTCCCTGCTCTCGACAGGCCTGTTAGCCCTGTCAGAGTGCTTCGGGGAACGTTATGAGTCTGCTCTGTCTAAACCAGGTGCTTCCATGGCCGCGGCTCTGGTCTGCCTGCCAAGCTCTAGAGCTAGAGGGAACCTCAACGTGACAAGTTGCCTCCAGCGTAGGCCCCTAGTAGCCGTGCAGAAAGGGAGGCAGGCAGCTGTCTCCATGAGTTCTCAGTCGCTTAGAGGCTTTATTTTAAAGGAAGTAGTACACTTTGGAGGACTCCTAGGCCCCTCGGGTATGCATCACTTTCCCTCCAAGTTCACTGAGTACCTCCAGACCGCTGTTGGGTGGCTGAGCAACTTCGAGGCCCATTGGTGGATCCCTCGGAGGCCCTCTGTGCGTGCTGAGTGACGGGGAACACACTGTACGTTCCTTGAGGAGCGCTACATTTCCAGAGTCCTCGAACAGCCTTAGGACAACATTTCTGGTGAGTCCACCTTTGTCGTGGCCCTTGTGTGATCTGCCATGAGAAAACACTGTGCTTTGAATACTTCGAGGACCTCGTACCTGAAGTCAGTGTGCTCGAGGAGAAAGTTAGCATCTTATCATGCAGTGTCGCTAACGGCACTCCCAGCATGAACACAGGTCTGGAACTAGGGTCCTGATTGGCCGTGCAGAAGCAAAGGCGTGCAGCAATTTCCATGAGACGGTGGCCTCGGCTCTGGGTACCTTCAATGGCAGCAGAGTTTTCTGGACACCTAGGAGGTTGGCCTGGGCCCCCTGTTCCCGGCAGGAACACTGAGTACCGCCAGACCCACCTGGGTCTGCTAAGCAACATCTAGTTCGGTAGCCCTTTAGAGCCCCTCGGTGTATGCCGAGCGTAGGGAAACGCACTAAGGTATATCATGAACTACAATTTATTAATATAAAACTTAAAGAGCCTGTTAAAAAATATGGAGTTAGTTTTTTTTATCATTAATTTAGAACAATTTTACATGCTTCCATTTGATTTAGATATTACCAAAAAAAGGGCATTTAAAAAGCATTTGATCTTCAGAAAACCTTTACTAAGTAATTATAAGCTCTTTAGATCACTTTCCTTTAGGGCTTCCCTGGTGGCACAGTTGTTGAGTGTCCGCCTGCCGATGCAGGGGACACGGTTTCGTGCCCCGGTCCGGGAAGATCCCACATGCCGCGGAGTGACTAGGCCCGTGAGCCATGGCCGCTGAACCTGCGTGTCCAGAGCCTGTGCTCCACAACGGGAGAAGCTGCAACAGTGAGAGGCCTGCGTACCGCCAAAAAAAAAAAAAAAAAAAAAAAATCACTCTTCTTTGAAAAGGAAAGCATGTGTTCTTTTGTGTAATCCATCTTATACTTTAAAGTTTTTCATTCTGGGCAAAAGAAGTTTGCTCAACAAACTTCTAGATATTATATTTCTAGATATAATAAATATTTCTAGATGCACAGTAAGTTAGCAAAAGATGAGAATTTGAGTATGTAAATTTTGAAAATTTTAGTGGATTATGTTTGTCACTAATTTCTAGTACTGAATCCTCTCACCAGATCTTTTTAAAACTGTATTTAGTTTTTTGCTGTTGTTGTTTCTTTTTGTTTTTTTTTTTTTTTTTTTTGCATATTGCCTTTATTTTGCAGAAAATGTTTTGCTCATTGTCTTTGGCTATCTTTTTTCAGAAGAAAAATATTGCCATTGTATGTTTGACAATACAAGAGGCAATTACATATGCTCAAAATAAACACATTCTATTGGACAGAACAGTGAAATTTCCATTTCAGTTAAAGTCTGTTGTCCTCAACTATGAATTTATTATTTTTTCCCTAACAGCTTAACCTGAAAACTACTCTGAAGAAACAAGGAATGCAATTGAAAGCATGCTTTTTATTTCACTAAATAAGACGAGTTGAGTTTATTAATTCTAGTGTGTCAAATCTTCTATATTCTGTAAGAGACACAAAAAAATAAGTTTCTGGATCTTAGCAAACATAATTTTATTATGATCAAGTAATGGTGATTTAATAGTCCAACTGAGTTTTGTTTCCATACTTAAATTCATCTGTAGCATATAAACACAACATAGGACTACACTTGTGTTGCAGACGATGGGTGGGGTTATTTTTTTGATGAACAACAGAACATATATTGCTTTTCATATTTTAAAGTGAAGTTAATAAGACTTTTTCTTTCTTGACCTATGAGACTGTCATTTTGTACCTAGATCAAATCCTGAGTAAAACTGGTAGACATAAAAAAAAAATAGTGTATATTTTAAGGAAAGGCTTTGGTTTACATGGAAGGTGGTGACAGGGATATCCATGAGGTTATGAGGCCAAGGTGTGATATTGGCTGTCAGGAATATCTGTGGCCACGACATGGTTCTTATAGAGTGAGAATCCTGAGGAGAAGGGACCTGAGATTATTTGGGTAAGATAGTGTTCACTGGGAAGGTCTGGACTCCCAGCCCATTAGGTAGCTATGCTGTCTGAGACCCTGGTGCGAAGGTGCTCTGCTAGCTGACCACAGGTTGGGGTACTGATGCAGTCCTGTTGTGCTCAGGAGTGACATGATAGTATGTACACACATGCTGAGGCTGGGCTAAGTTCATGGGATCAGATCATGGACAACTTGCAAATGAATTGTCAGGATAGGTTGGAGAATTTTTCCAATGAGTGTATGGGCTAAGTATGACCTTGTCCAAGTGGGGAGGAGTCCTAGGCACAGCTTTGAGGACAGGGACAGGGATGTGTGAACTGTGGTTCCTCAGCATAGAGCATTTTTCACAGCCATGAGAAAAGTGAGACAGGACCTCCAAACTGAGGATGGGGGTTGACAGCAGGTAGAAGGAACTGAGTCCAGGGATAAGCTACTTCCATTAGTAATACCCAGGTTGCTGTTTGTCTCTGGGTTCTTCCATCTTATCTTTGTGATCCCTGCTTCTTTTTGCATCACAGCAAGCCCTTGCAAATCAGTTTTATTTGGTTTTAAGAGCTGTAATCTCTTTCTGGTAAGCCTTGACAGATATGCATCGAGTCTTGAGAATGCCGTGGCTGGTAGTCATCCCCTGTAGACCCTCAACTCATACTATATGAATTTAGAGCTTTTATTTATGTAAGGAGTTCAATATGCACATATGAATTGGACTGACCCCCCAGGCACCCACTCTCTGTTCACACACTTCCAGAAATGGTTGCTCTCCATCACAAAATCCAAGATAAAACAACACATGGTGTTTGGGTCCAGGCCAGACATACTCAATTTCAGCACTGGGAACATCCTCCTGCTGTTATTGGTGACCATCACCTGGTTGGTGAGCTCTCTGAAGTGCAGCCATATCTAACTTTTCTTGGTTGACACTAGGGTCACCCTTCTCCCTGCCAGCCTGTAGCTCTCACTTCAAGGAGCTCAGCTGGTGGCCCACTCTATTGCAGGCTATTCTACAAGTTCCGGACACCAAGGGAGATTGTCCTCTTGCTGACCCTTCTTCATGGCCCTCCAACCCAGACTTACTTACCCAAGAGCCATATTTAACTCCTTTCAACAGCCACTCTTCCAAGAAAAGGAGCAGCAAAGGTCCACAGTTCCCAGGCAGAGACCTGTGAGGAGAAGACTTGAAGGTAGGGGAGGGGCAGAAGGGTGAAGATAGAGGATATTCCCCTTGAACTCCTGCAAGGCATGACTAAAGTAGCTCTTTGTGGCATTGGATTTGCTTTAAACAATTAAAAATCAGACTATTGACTAGCACACAAATATTTATAAAATATACAAATAAAACTATTGATATCTTTGAAGCCGATTTTTAAACAAAAGGAACATTTTTAAATGTGCCAGGATATAAATTATGGGTACCTCAGGATTATTATAACTTTTCTATAACATTTTATTAGATCTTTATGGTGTTTTTAAAAATGTTGGCCACTGATATTTGAAATTTGATAGGTATTTATAAAGTTTCCTCAAAGGATTCTTATGACAGCTAAAATTTTTGCCTATTTAGACAGACACTTTTGGCTGGCTACTCGGTAAAGTACCACATGCTGTGATTATTACTTTTTGTGCTTTCCAATCAACACCCAGATGCCTGTGAACCTGACCTGCACAGAGTAGTTATTTTGGTTCTTTAAACTGCCTGCCAAACGGTTGCAGTAGCTTTTTCATATGGGCAGATGGCCACTTCAGAACAAATCAAAATATAATATTTGGTCTCTGAACTTACTTTTGAATTCAAATCTTTGAATTCAATGAATTCAATGAATGCTAACTCAGATTGAATTTTGGGTTTGACTAATGGTTTTGATGTTCTTAGGCAGTTTTCATGAAACATATTTGATCAAATAACTTAACATGGACTTCACTTCTTATTAGTTGTAAAATGTCCCTTCTGGTGTGTTAAATGCAATAAAAATTTGAGCATATATACTAATATGTAGCTCCTACCCAGCATATGATGAACAAAATATGTATTAACAAGAGACATCAATCCATTTCTGAGGTTATGCACGTAGTTTACTGCTGAAATGCGGTAAAACTTTAAAATTTGTAATTTCTGGTCAGAGTTTATGAGAAACATGAATATGAGCAAAATAGGTAAATTTAGTGTTTTTTTAACAAGGTAGGTATGGCACAGACTTCAAACTATAACACAGATTTCAAGCAAACAAGGGTAATTACATTGATTTAAGCAGTTCTTTCCCATTTATTCATATTTTTTGTCTTATTTCAGACCTAGCTTAATTCACCCCTCCCTCCCTCCCTCCCTCCTTCCCTCCTTTCCTCCCTCTCTCTCTTCATTCCTTCTTTCATTCCTTCCTTCCTTCCATCTTTCCTTCCCTTTCTTCTGTTCTGCCTTTCTTTCTCCTATCTCTTTAAACTGCAGTCCTGAGTAAAATGGATGGTTTCAGATTAACCTAATTAATTACAACTAAATAGCCACTTATGTCATTAACCCAGGATACTTCCCTGGGCTACTCAGATCCAAATGTAGATTTCATATATTCAATGGAACAATGTTTGTTAGAAAATATATTTCATATTATAATTTTTATAATGAGAAAAATGCTAATTAAAACCAAAACCATTAGTCACCTGTAAGATTTGAAATATATGAAAAGTTTGATAACACTCTGTTGGTGAGGCTAAGGAGGAAAAAGCAGTCTAATATTTTGTTTTTCAAAATGTAAAATGGGACAACATCCATGGAGAAGATTTTATCAATATCTAACAAAATCATAGCTGTATCTGACCTTTGATCTATCAATCCCTCTTCCAGGAATCTGTTCCAAAGATCCAAAAGTACACTGACATTAGTTTGAAATGACATGTATCAAATGTTCTTCAGTGTAACATTATTGGTACTAGTAACAAAATTGAAATCACCCCCAAAATCCAAAATTCTAACACCAAAATCCAACAGTTATATAAACTGCAATATATCTACACAGTGGATTACTATGTATTGTGCAAAGCAGTTGGAAAGATCTCTACAAAATGGATTAAATGGATTATATATTGTATATTTTGGAGTATAAATTGTTAAGTGATAAAAGGAAGTTGCAGAAAACTGTGTATAGTATGTCACCTTGTGTGTAAGAAACCCTCCCTTCCTTCCTTCCTTCTTTCCATCCTTCCTTCCACCCCTTTCTCTCTCTTTCATCTCTGTTTCTTTTCTTTATTATTTCACAGTTTGTGCTTTTTTTTTTTTATATTTGCAAAAATAAATAAGGGAAGGAGAGAAGAAAAACTCATAAAAATTGTTCCCTATAAGGTAACTGTCTCTCCATTCTGAAAAGTGAGACGTTGAAATCATCTACTATTATTGCACTTCTGTCTATTTTTCTAGTCAATTCTGTCAGTGTTTGTTTTATATATTTAGGTGCTCTGATGTTGCATGAATATATATTTGTAATTGTTATATCTTCTTAGTGACTTGACCTTTTATCATTATATAATGTCCTACTTTGTTTTTGTGATAGTTTTTTGTTCAAATTGACAATAAATTTTAAGCATAATTAATTGTCATTAGCACAAATTCATGAACTGTATCTTCGTTTTTCTCATTTTTTGAAACCTTATATTTGTAATCATAGTTATTTATATTTGATAAATAAAATTATTTATAAAGAATTCAAGTTATAAGTAAATGGAAATGTATCATTCAATTTTTGTTTTCTTGCTAGTGGAGGACATTAAGCAAAACTAAGATTTTTAATTCATAAATACGGTAATAAAATTGAACATGTATTTAAAGTATTGAAATAGTATAACTGAAGAATAAAAGAAACATTATAATAAATGCTTTATTATCATTAATGTTAAATTCTTTTGATTACTGAGTTTAATTGAAGATTTTAAAAATACACTATAAAAAAATAAAAATACATTATAAATATATTTGCATTATAAATCTATATTTTAAAACTTGTAAATGTTGATAGAACTAATTGTCCTGTTGAATAATGGAACAGAGTTCCTCATCTAATTATTTAATTTTTATGATCCTTGTGAAATAACAGTTAACTATTTGAAATGTGCTATTCATGTTTGTATGTGTTTTACAGAAAGAAATTGTATTCTGTCATAGCTTACATTTCTAAATTCAAAAAGGCAAATATTTCAAGATCTTTATTATCTTGATCATTTTGACACATTTAAAAATCATCCAATTTTAACAAAGATGTCCTTACCAGGAAATGGTAAGTTCTACTGACAAGTTAAAACAAATGATCAGTTATTATTTTTAATTATATTTGTTGCTGGGAAAAAGAAATTGTAGAAAAGTGCCGGGGACCGGCCCCAGCTGGACAGGTTTCACCCAAAGGGGAGGACGGAGTCGGCGTGGACAGAGCACAAGACACCTCAGAGGATGCAAGGCTCTGACAAATTTATTTTCAAGATTCCAAAAGCTTTTATACTATAAAGTGATCTTATTTTCAAATTCAACATCCTCTTTCCCATACCAAAAACTCCCCCACATAGGCCACAAAACAAAGGTGGTTTACATCAGCAAATTAATCAAAACAAATTAGGTAATTTTCCCATCGCCCAGAGTCTCTTTCATCTCCTGTGGTTAGGTACATGTTGGTCACATCTACGTCAGGAACACAGTCTGCGGTTTTCTCATTCTTCTCAGAAGATTAAGGTGTTCTTGTACCTGTACATTCTGCTTGATCAAGCCATAAACTTAAACATATAATTCTATTAGTGATTAACAATATTCAAATAACATTTCATCTACAAATTTCCCAACCCTACCATAATAATCAAAACAATACACATTATTTTTATGCTTCTAAAAAACTATGGGAGCGGGCATTGTACCATAAACTCATTGATTAAACTCACTGTTGCATAAAAACTCGCCACCATACCCAGGTATTTTCCAACATGTTTATAACTCTACTGGGAGGCCGTGACTCTCACAATTAAAATCAAAAACTACTGCAAAAATATTCCCACCATTGTATTTCCCCAACAAATATAATCATTAAAGGAGCCGAAGTAGCTACAATTCTTTTCTTGGTTTTTACCCTAACTTGGGGTTTTTCTTAAACCCCTGCATTAAAACTATACATTTTTCCCAACACCAATAACAATCCTACAAAAATCATCTTAGGCAAAGGCAGGGGAAAACAAGGGGAACCACACAGAGGAAAGCTTTGCTTCCACACAAAAAAAAGCTGTGGTTCACGGAGGAAATGGGAAACAAAGTCCTGCTGCGGCGGAAGAGCAGCTGCTATTGGCCAGGTCTCTTGTCTGCTACCTGGGTTCCCATCTGAGCTGGGCGTGGGAATCGAAGCAGCCATGGGGACAGGAGACCTCCCTCAAAACAGGTGAGGGTTCAGGCCCCTGCAAAGTTGGGGGGGTGAGGGTCTGTGCCCCACCTCTGTTGGCCCCCAAGTCCTCTCCTGATGGCCCCTCTGCGACTGTGCCTGTCTTAGGTTGTTCCTTCCCTGAGGAATCTTACCCGTCTCTGGCTAACCAGCCATCCTCCGGGGCCAAGCAGGGAGATGAGAGGTGTGTGAGTGGGCGAGGTGCAGCGCCCCCAGAGAAGGTCAGTTCTCTGTCACCTTGGTAGCCTATGCCCCCGTGGCCTCCACGCCCAGCACCTGCCCTGGGATTCCCTCGCCAACTGGCGGGGCCCCGGCTCTGGTCACATGTCTTCGGGAACCCAGGTTTCTCCTCCAGGGAGAGCCCAGCTTACAGCACTGGGCAAGAGAGACCGATTGCACGGCACCAGCCACCAGGAGGCCTCAACCTCAGTGTGGGCAGGAAAGCCCAGGCACCAGCCTTGGGCAAGGAGATTGTGAAAAGAGAGCGCCTCTTGGCAAAAGGGCAAGAGGGGCCGTTGCAGGACAGAGGAAGGAAGAACTTCCATCAGCAGGAAGTCCCAGGGAGGGAGAGCTTTCTCTGCCCAGGGATACCAGGCTCTTGGCTCAAAGCAACTCCATGTATGGGGCATGATATAAAGATATGCCCCCTAGCCACGGTAAAAAAGGGAGCTGCTCTTCATGGAACAACAGGGTAGGGGGAATGTAAAAAACCCTGTGTTCAGGAAGCTTTGCAACCGAGAGCTTTGCTTTTCCAATTTTATGTCTGACAGCATCAGCTTTGCAGAGGAGAACTTTGCCTCTCCATATTTGTGCCTGATAGCATCAACTTTGCTTGACACTACGGGTCTCGTCTGTGCTGTAACTCAAAGGCACTTCCTATACGGCTCCCAGCATCTCCCCCTTTTTTATTTTTTAAAAAGGCAGTATGCAATTCCACTTTGGTTTTATATACACTCTGGAGGGCAACTTGAATTAATCGGATAATGACTGGAAAAGAAATAAGAAGCAAAATTATAACCACTCCGGCAGCCCCATAATTTATTAAAATATGCATAAAGGAATTACCCTTAAAATAACTTTGTAAATTTTGTAAAAATTCTGCAGCAGTCTTAGAGGGATTCATATCATATTGAGAGGCTGCAATATCATGAATTTGTTTATGTAAATGTTCCAAATCAATTCCTACATCACTAGAATTCCATATATTTAAAATGTGCATTTGAATTTTTTCCCAGGAGTATTCAGAATAATTCACTTTTAAGGGAGTAACACATATCCAAGAATATTTTTTATGGCATGTTAAAGATAGGCGAATTTTTAAAGCAGTAAGTTCTTGACCAATATGTAAAACTGCTTCTTCAAGGGCATCAACCTTAGCTTCTAACTTTCTATCTATTGCTTCCTGAGTCGCTAAAGCCAAGGATATATTTTTTGATAAATCATTAGCATATTGTGCTGTTTGTACTTCTTTTACTAAAGTATATGTTGCAACAGTAAAAGAGCTCAGTATTCCTATCAAGGCGGAAATTCCCAAAATCAAAGTAGCCACAAATCTTTTTGGCCGTATAAGCTCTCCAACCTGTCTTACAATTTCCGCTCCTATATCTGTATACCAAGATTCATTAAGCGCTACTGGCAGCATAATATAAGCTGGTCTTTTTAACACCATTATAGTTGACACATTCATTTCAGGAACAATACAAGTGGTCAATATGCATTGCTGACAGGTAATATAAAACCTCATATTATACTGCATAATCTGCAACTTTTCACTATCATTAGAAAGCAATAAGGAATATGGAGATGACACACAGGTTTGAACATGGTACTCTTCCACATGGGTAGTAGCTCTAACTAACCTTATTTTACGAGTGGTTAAGGGTAATCTCCATAACTGAGATTGATAATAGGTTTTATTTTCATAAACAAAAGTATAAATAGGAGCCACCCATCCATGACTATTCCATCTATTTACCTTCAATGGGCGGGGAATATAGGAATCGTTCCATGGATATAGCAAGCCGGACTTTAAATATGTTCTATAATCTCCCTCAGGAAAATTAATACTCCAATCTGAAATATAATATTTAGTTCCAGGAATGGATATTTTATTCTCTTTATTATACATACAATATATCCATGGAGGATATCCAGTTTTAATATTTATCCATGTCCATTCATTTGTAGCTTCCCCTGCAACCTCATCACAATCGTCATATCTAGGAGGATGAACATCTTTAACTGGATATTTATTAACATAAACTTGGTTTTGTCCAACAACTTTCCCTAACAATGACCATAAATATCTTGTGGTTTTATCTTTTCCTACTGGTTTTTTAGGGGACTTTTTAGGGGAATCTGTCAAAAATCCTGCATCAACTACTGACAAACACCCATTTTTTGTTTGACTATTTCCTATTGACCCTGAGCCAAGAAAAAAGCATATTGGAGGAAAGTCAGTCTGACCTGTAAATGAATAGTTAAAATTGATTACAAATTGTTTATAACCCTGTATTCCTCGAATGCCATCGGTCAATTCAGGAAATGAGGAAGTTACTGGAATATTGGAATCTGTCCAAGTACATGTATGTAAAATAGGAGGATCTGGAAAAAAAAGTCCAATATGTATCATTGGCGCTCACCTGAACCGAAAGCAAGCTAAGCATAGCCACAAAAAAATTAGGAGTCGTCAACGGCAATTCTTGAACATTCACCGCATTCTCAGCACTCAGGCAAAGCTTTTTAATTGCTCCCCAAGTTATTGGAGCCGCTTCAACGGTGGAGGCAGCGTACCTTCTCTTTCGTGAACGAGAAGGCAGTGTAGGTTTTTTCTCCGATAATTCAGGAGAAGTTTGCACCTCTTTATCGCAGGATTCTTTATTACAGGATGATTCAAATAACAACTGTTTCATCTGGGGAACTATTATCGTAGCCGTAGGGTTAATTGGTTTCTCTTCCTGGGGATGTGATTCCGCCATCTCAGCAGTGCAGTTTCTTTTCTGAAAAACGCTTCGATAAATTCCCCACCTCAGGGTGTCTAATTAATCGATCAGGAATCCAAATTGGTGAATCAAAATTCTGAGGAAAAATACAAGCATATCCTCTACCACTAGTTAGTAATATATCTGGTCCATTCCATTTTCCTGTTAAAACATCCTTCCATAATACCTTTGGTTTTATACTTTCTTCATTTGTCTCCCAATGTCTCATCATAGGAGTTTTCTCTTTATCATTCATATTTAAATAATTTAACACAAACATAGAATGACTAAGTAAATGATGAGGAGAAAAATATTTTAAATCTCCATGTTGCAATTTATAAATCATATTTTTTAATACTTGATTGGTTCTTTCAATTATAGCTTGTCCTTGTGGGTTATAAGGAATTAAACCAAGGACATTGTTCCTATACGAACTGAAAAAACTGAGTTAATTGCTTATTAGTTACCTTAATTCCTCTTCCCTTTATCATATGTTTAACTATATCAATAAATAAGAGCCTCTCTTTGGACTCAGAGTGTCCCATCTTGACACCGCCTTACTCACCTTTCTAACCAGTATTCCTAACTGGGGGTCTGCAGCACCCTACGGTGAGACTCCTATCCGTCCGAGAAAACAAAAATAATACTTACCCCTTCAGGTCCCTGTTCGGGCGCCACTTGCCGGGGACCGGCCCCAGCTGGACAGGTTTCACCCAAAGGGGAGGACGGAGTCGGCGTGGACAGAGCACAAGACACCTCAGAGGATGCAAGGCTCTGACAAATTTATTTTCAAGATTCCAAAAGCTTTTATACTATAAAGTGATCTTATTTTCAAATTCAACATCCTCTTTCCCATACCAAAAACTCCCCCACATAGGCCACAAAACAAAGGTGGTTTACATCAGCAAATTAATCAAAACAAATTAGGTAATTTTCCCATCGCCCAGAGTCTCTTTCATCTCCTGTGGTTAGGTACATGTTGGTCACATCTACGTCAGGAACACAGTCTGCGGTTTTCTCATTCTTCTCAGAAGATTAAGGTGTTCTTGTACCTGTACATTCTGCTTGATCAAGCCATAAACTTAAACATATAATTCTATTAGTGATTAACAATATTCAAATAACATTTCATCTACAAATTTCCCAACCCTACCATAATAATCAAAACAATACACATTATTTTTATGCTTCTAAAAAACTATGGGAGCGGGCATTGTACCATAAACTCATTGATTAAACTCACTGTTGCATAAAAACTCGCCACCATACCCAGGTATTTTCCAACATGTTTATAACTCTACTGGGAGGCCGTGACTCTCACAATTAAAATCAAAAACTACTGCAAAAATATTCCCACCATTGTATTTCCCCAACAAATATAATCATTAAAGGAGCCGAAGTAGCTACAATTCTTTTCTTGGTTTTTACCCTAACTTGGGGTTTTTCTTAAACCCCTGCATTAAAACTATACATTTTTCCCAACACCAATAACAATCCTACAAAAATCATCTTAGGCAAAGGCAGGGGAAAACAAGGGGAACCACACAGAGGAAAGCTTTGCTTCCACACAAAAAAAAGCTGTGGTTCACGGAGGAAATGGGAAACAAAGTCCTGCTGCGGCGGAAGAGCAGCTGCTATTGGCCAGGTCTCTTGTCTGCTACCTGGGTTCCCATCTGAGCTGGGCGTGGGAATCGAAGCAGCCATGGGGACAGGAGACCTCCCTCAAAACAGGTGAGGGTTCAGGCCCCTGCAAAGTTGGGGGGGTGAGGGTCTGTGCCCCACCTCTGTTGGCCCCCAAGTCCTCTCCTGATGGCCCCTCTGCGACTGTGCCTGTCTTAGGTTGTTCCTTCCCTGAGGAATCTTACCCGTCTCTGGCTAACCAGCCATCCTCCGGGGCCAAGCAGGGAGATGAGAGGTGTGTGAGTGGGCGAGGTGCAGCGCCCCCAGAGAAGGTCAGTTCTCTGTCACCTTGGTAGCCTATGCCCCCGTGGCCTCCACGCCCAGCACCTGCCCTGGGATTCCCTCGCCAACTGGCGGGGCCCCGGCTCTGGTCACATGTCTTCGGGAACCCAGGTTTCTCCTCCAGGGAGAGCCCAGCTTACAGCACTGGGCAAGAGAGACCGATTGCACGGCACCAGCCACCAGGAGGCCTCAACCTCAGTGTGGGCAGGAAAGCCCAGGCACCAGCCTTGGGCAAGGAGATTGTGAAAAGAGAGCGCCTCTTGGCAAAAGGGCAAGAGGGGCCGTTGCAGGACAGAGGAAGGAAGAACTTCCATCAGCAGGAAGTCCCAGGGAGGGAGAGCTTTCTCTGCCCAGGGATACCAGGCTCTTGGCTCAAAGCAACTCCATGTATGGGGCATGATATAAAGATATGCCCCCTAGCCACGGTAAAAAAGGGAGCTGCTCTTCATGGAACAACAGGGTAGGGGGAATGTAAAAAACCCTGTGTTCAGGAAGCTTTGCAACCGAGAGCTTTGCTTTTCCAATTTTATGTCTGACAGCATCAGCTTTGCAGAGGAGAACTTTGCCTCTCCATATTTGTGCCTGATAGCATCAACTTTGCTTGACACTACGGGTCTCGTCTGTGCTGTAACTCAAAGGCACTTCCTATACGGCTCCCAGCAGAAAAGTAGTCAGAGAAGAAGGATTATATCCTTTAATTTGTAATAAATTTATTTGTAAAGATGGGTGATGTGATGCCTAGCTGTGAAAATAAGTAACATGACAAGTAAATATTAAAGCCATGGAAGTGATCTAAAAATACCTGGATAATTATTGCAGATTATATAAATGTGGGTTTCTGGGGTAGGATTGGAGGTACCAGCCACTTTCCACTGGAAACAAAGCTTCAGTGACTTATATTCTATTGCCAGAAGAACTGGGGAATTTAAACATAGAAATAGAGTAATTGGATGATTTATTTCATAAGCATACATTTTTAAATGTTGCTGATGACTTTTCTTGAAAGTAAAGCCAGAAAGATTTCAAGATTCTTAACTGTAAATATTAGAAATGATTATTATAATACTTTCCATGATAAAATTATTTGAAACTTACTCTTGTATATTCCCAACGAAAGGTGATTCTTATTTTTTATTGTGGCTAATTTAATGAAATAATATTTTATACAAAACACAATTTTCCTAACTTGGAAATTATAATTAATTAAATTAAGAACACATTTGAGTTTTGAGTGTTGTCATTTAGACTGTGGGCATTATCAGGGCACAATAATCCACCTGGTGAAAATTTAGTCTAGTTGAAGGCCAATTATTTTACTTCCTTGTAATTCACATGATATGTCCTTGCAAATAGAAGCAGCCGCTAGCCAAGTAACTAGGGAGAAACAAAGAGCCTTGAGTGGGTGATATTTCAAATTCAACAGTATAAAGCAAAGAAAAATAACACATTTTAACACATAAAAAATGCTAGAAAAAATGTTTACATGCATGATTCTAGTTTGGTAATTGCTTCTATTCTAAATTTTTTCATATCAATTCAACAATAAGCACCTTCCTATCATATAAATCACTATCACTTATAAGTAAGTACAGTTGTAGTTTTAAAGTATTTGGTTTTATCAAGTAATATATGCTCATTAAAAAAAATCACATGTTAAAGAATGTTTTATATTAAATATCAACAGAGTCAGATCACTTCTTCACTTCTAAGTCTACTCTCCAGACAAGTTCTTCACAATTGCTTATATTTTGGTTATTTCCCTTCTCAAACAATATATATTTTCTGAATTTATTAATATCAGATAACATTTATTATTCCCCCAATATCAAATATAAATATTTAACTCACTCAGGTCCTCTTCTCCAACTGTTTTAGTCAATTATGTTATTGTTTTGGTTTTTCTGTCAATTATCTTTAGTATAAACAATGTAATTAAACTCAATCATTTTTCTATAGTCCTTTAATTCAGTTTTCATACTTTATATGACAATTTTAATACCCTTGTTTCTCTACCCAATTTTCTTCACAATCTGCTTTGTGTAAGTTACATTTTTATCATAGCTCTTGGATTTTCATTCCATCCCTAAACATAGCATCTTCTTTCCGTGACCTGAAGATCAACTCAAAATTGAAAGTAAATAAACAATATTTTCATCATTATGGTTGCAAACATATTGAGCAATAAAATACCAATTATCTTCCCATCTTTAGGAGTTCAAATCCAAATGCCCCTTGAGGGAGAATGTTAGGCTGAAAGAATTTCCTCAGTTGGTAAAAAATCATTTAAAATTATATTTGGAAAATAATTTCCATCCTCAGTTTCTGTCATTTTTGGAGGTTATATTGGCCATTTAAAAATGGCATGTACTGCTTTTATTCTCAACATTTTTCAGTTCTAAATCATGCTTATCATTATGTTCTACTACCTTTATTTCTTAAAAGTACCTGTAATGATCCCACTGGAATTTTATTACCTTCTCTGTTGGGTTTTCTCTTTGTTTTTCTTTTATTATAACTTTCTTTTGCTTAATTTACATATTAGTTTCTTTTCTTCCCTTAAGCTCATAATGAAAGATCTTCATAAACTGTGAAGGTAGCAGATAACATTTCTGAGTCCTAAGCACTATAGTGTTGATTTTAAGCTTAGGAATTTCTTTAATCTCCTAAAAATGAAATATATACATATATATAGACAGTATGTGTTCCCCCAGCTGATTGGTAAATAGGACTGTCTTCTATTTAGGTCTGTACTCAAGCGGGGTATTATAGGATGAGAGACTACACACAGTAATCTCTTTTTTTCACCTGATCATAGCAGTCTGCCTTGCTGTTGATAGCATAAGCACCAAACTGACAAAGCCTTTACTATGAATCAACATTCAGACTATTGATCTTATTTAGGATTTAAATGTTTTATTTAAATGTTTTAAAAAGTTTCATTTTGAAGTAATTGTAGGTTCATTAGCAGTAATAAGAAATAATGCAGAGGGGTCTCATGTACTCATTTCCCAGTTTCTCTCAATGGCGACATCTTAGATTATAGTACAATATCACAACCACAATATTAATTTTTATGTAAGATGTGTGACAAGTCAAGGCCCAGTTTTTTTTAACCTATCACATTGCTCTAGTACCATTGGTTTAAAAGGCTATCTTTTCTCCATTGAATTGTTCCTTTCACTTTTGTCAAAAATCATTTGGGCATATTTGTGAGTTTATTTCTGAATTTTCTGTTCTCTTCTATTGGCCTATGTGTCTATTCCTCCACTCACACCACACAGTCTTGATTACTAAAGATAGTATAAGGATGAATTGGGAGATTGGAATTGACATATATACACTATTGATACTACGTATAAAATGGATAACTAATGAGAACCTACTGTATAGCACAGGGAACTCTACTCAGTGCTCTGTGGTGACCTAAATGGGAAGGAAATCCAAAAAAGAGAGGATATATGTATACGTATAGCTGATTCACTTTGCTGTACAGTAGAAACTAACAAAATATTGTAAAGTGACTATACTCCAAAATAAATAAATAAATAAATAAAGCAGTAATAAAAAAAGATAAAGGAAAAAAAATAAGGCTTAAAATTGGGTAGACTGGGCTTCTCTGGTGGCGCAGTGGTTGAGAGTCCGCCTGCCAATGCAGGGGACATGGGTTTGAGCCCTGGTCCGGGAGGATCTCACATGCCACGGAGCAACTGAGCCTGTGCGCCACAGCTACTGAGCCTGTGCTCTGGAGCCCGCGAGCCACAACTACTGAAGCCCGCGCGCCTAGAGCCCATGCTCCACTACAAGAGAAGCCATCGCAGTGAGAAGCCTGCGCACTGCAGTGAAGAGTAGCGCCCCCCCCACTCACTGCAACTAGAGAAAAGCCCGCGCACAGCAACAAAGACCCAATGCAACCAAAAATAAATAAACAAAATAAATTTAAAAAAAAAATTGGGTAGACTGGCTTCTTCTACTATATTCTTCATTTTCCAAATTCTTTTTGTTTTTCTAGTTCCTTTGTTCTTTTCCATATATATTTTTAAATAATCTGGTCTATATAAAAATTCTTGCTGATGTCTTGATGAGAATAGTTTTAAAATTATATATCAATTTTGGCATAATTGAAATCCTTACTGTTATGAGCTAAATTGACTCTCCCCAAAATTTATGTGTAGAAGTCTTAACACCCCAGACTTAACAATATGATAATGTGACTATATTTGGGATATGGTCTTTAAAGAGGTATTTAAATTAAAATGAGGTAATTAAGATGGGCTCTAATCTAACCTGATTTGCAATTAGGACAGACACACATAGAGGAAGACTCTGAAGGTACAGAGAAGAGATGGCCATTTAGGAGCAAAGAACAGAAGCCTTAGGCAAAACAAAACCCTGCTGACATCTTGATCATGGACTTTAATAAGCCTCCAGGATTGTGAGAAAATATATTTATTTTATTTATGCTACCCAGCCTTTGATATTTTGTTATGATGGCCCTTGCAAAACTAACAGTTACCAAGATGAAGCTTCCAATCTATAAACACTGAATGTCTTCCATTTATTTAGAACCTCTTTGATTTTTTTCATGAGCATTTTATAATCTTTTGATGACAATTCTTGTAAATATTTGATTATTTGGATATATTTCTATATTTCATTTTTGAGTGATTATAAAAATCTCACTGCCCATAGTTAATTCCTAGCAAATAGGTTTACAATTAATATTTTATGTTTGTTTTATATCCTGTATCCTTGCTTAACTTATTAATTCTAAAAGGGTATTTTTTTGAGTATATGTGTATTCCTAGACTTCAGTTTGTATACAATCATATCATCTGCGAATAGAGACAAGTTTATTTCTTTCTTACCTACATATCTGTCTTTTAATTATTTTTCTTGCCTTACTGAACTTGCTAGAACACCTCATACTATGTTAAATGAGTGCGGTGAGAGTGAATATCCTTGCCTTGTTCCTGATCTTGAGGAGGGAAATAATTCAGTCTTTCATCATTAAGTATAATGTTAACTTTGGGATTTTTGGTTTTGGTTTTCTTTTTATTTTTGATTTCCATAGATGCTGTTTATCAAGTGGAAGAAGTTATTCTCTATTCCTATTTTTCTGAGAGCTTTTTGTTCGTTTGTTGTTTTTACAACATGAATGGTTGTGAAATTTGTCAAACCCTTTTTCTGCATTGAATTATATGACCATGCAATTTTTTTTCTTTAGGATTAGGTCAATTACATTGATAATTCTTGAATATTGAACTGGCTTTACATGCTGAGAATGAATATCAATTGGTAATGTATAATTATTCTTATATATTGCTAATTCTATTTATTAATATTTTGCTAAGGATTTCTACATTTATTTTATGATGGAAATTGGTGTGTAGTTTTCTTTTTGTGTATTGTCTTTTTCTTGTCTTGGTATTACTATAATAATACTGTTATAGCAATAGAAATAAAAATCCAGTATTTTACTTCAAAAACTGTGATCCTCATGAACAAGATCTGTGATTTCTGTCATTAAAGATGTGGGGATAGGGAACTAACAAGCCATTATTTTTAAGTTTAACACTTGTAATTTATTCTCTGGAATCATATGATCATTTATCATATGTGATTGCCAATAGGTGAATTTTACAACTACAGTAAGGGGTGGTGGGGAAGTACAAAGAGATTCTTCTAATACCAGACACAAAACTGAATTTCTGTGTAGTTTAGAACAAATTGATTTAACCTAATGGAATTGAAATTTCTATGCTGTAAAATGGGAATTATGATGCCAACTATTAACAGTATTGGGGAAATCAAATGAAATAATATAAGTAACAACTTGTAAGAACATAGATTTTTTAATAAGCTCGGTGAGAAATTAACTGTATCTCTGTTCTCTATCTATCATCTATAGAAATAGAAAAAAATAGAAAGATAGATGTGGGCTGGGGATAAACAGGATTTCCACTTCCAACATCCATCATGTCCTTAAAAGAGAATGTAGACTAGGCTTTGGTGGGTTTGACAGGAAAGTCAGAATCCAAGTTGCTCATAAATATTTCACAGGAAGGACATAGATGCTGCTTAAAGTTCTTTCTGAATGGTGTTAGGTGACTTGATTCCGAAAAAGCTTTGAGCTTAGAAAAAATGAGCTTTGCGTATTGACAAGAGTCATCACATGGGAACAGAGTCAAAATTAACAGACTCTGCAACCCAAAGGAGGCTGGCTGAATATTCCCGCTACCTTTGCTCTGATCATGTGACCATCTCACGCTTCTGTCACTTTCATTAAATAAAAATTAATCTTAACATATTTGGGCAGGAGTGGGGGTGGGTTGGCATGGGTGTCTACTCTGTCAAGGATAAAAAATATCCTTTAAAAAAAAATATCCTTTAGTCCTCATCACCTAATCAGTTGATTTCAGCTCCATTTTCTCCCTTTTCTTTCTTTATCACTGCCTAACCTTGTCCCCTAGGAGTTTCAGACCTTGTTATTCATAAATGGCATAACTTCGTGCACCATTTTCCTTTTTACTCAAAAGTTTTCTCTAAAATCAAAGGATTACTTGGCTGATTATAAAATTCTTGCATCACATATGCTTCCTCTCAGTATATTTTAGATACTGATCAAACTGTCTCCTTGCATGAATATTACTGTGAAGATGTCGAATCCATCTTGATATTTCACACTAGTAGGGGGCATGATTTTTTCCCCTCCTACTCCTAGGATTCTTTCTTTGTACCTGAATTTTAACATCCTTACCAGAATATGCTTTGATTTGGAATGGTAGGTATGAATGTTAGGTTTCATTATTTCTTGGAAATCTATGAGCCCCTTCAGTCTACACATTCAACTTGTTTTTATTTCAGAAAAAATGTTGAAAAAATTATACTTTAGACTCTTCCTATATTTTCATTTGCTTAGTTCTTCTTAAAAATATCAATAATACATGTTAGATATACCTTTTTAAAGTCTAGCGTTCCTTCTGTGATCATGTTTACATTCCCCTTTCTCTCTCCCTGCTCCACCTCCCTCCCTCCCTCTCTTTCTTTCTCTCTGAGTCACCCTCATAACTACTTATAAACATCTAACTTTTTCCACCTATAACGGGCATTATTCTCTACACTGGCTTTTCATTTTTTGTCATATTGTGACATTTTGCAACTCAATTCTATATTCTTTGGACATCCTATAAAGTCTCTTTGGAATACTTTTTTCTCATTGTTCAAATTTCACTTATTACTTATAAAGATGATATTATCTATAAATTCTGTGAGAATAATGAGAAGCATTTCTTTCATTCCTTTGTTTTACTGTAACCATCTTTTTATCAGAAATGACTGTTTACTGATTTAAAGAAAAATGTTTTGCGCATAGAGCACATATCATTTCCTTTCTAAGTATGATCCATCTTTGAATTATTTTTGCTGCTTGCCAGAGATGTTGACAACTATGGTAACTGGGACTATCTGGGGCGTGGATTCAGAGGTGTTGACTCCAAACTCTTCCTCAACAAATTGCTTGGGTGACAGAAAAATCTTCTTTGGTATTCAGCGTACATTTGGCAGATGTGAAAACCATTCAGTATTTAAGGATGGGGAAACTTATAGCTGATCACGGGTGACTAGAGTGATGGAATGGCTAAAGGCGTTAAGGGAAGAGGAGGGTTGTTCTTCATAGATCAAGAAACTGTCACTGCCTTAGACTACAACTCATGTGACCATTTTCGCCCCAGAGCTGCTGACAGTATGAGGGGTAAGCTCTCTGTCTGTGTCTGCTACTGTAAGAAATGTATTTTGCTATTAAGCAAAAACCAGGAGCCCACTCTACCATTGCTGCTAAATTACTCTCAAAGTTGCTGACATTCACTGCTGCCTAAAATCACCTTTAAAAAAATGGCTTTATAAAATATAGGTTAAATATTATAAAATTCACCCATTTCACGAGCATTTAATTCAATAAATTTTTGTATATTGTAGAACTGGTCTGCCTTTCTTTGCCTCCACCCCTGCATGCTCTTCTCCTAGAATGGAGGTTCCATGCCAAGAAGACCATGAGCAAGATGCCTTCTTTTGTCGTTATGGTCCTGCTACTGTCACAGCCCCTAGGTGCTGAAAGAAACTGAAATAGCAAAGTAATATTCTGTTTCTTCTTTCTTCCTTCTAAATTCCATCTAGTGCCTCCAATTGGCAGAAACCAAGAGAAATTCAGAAAGCTAGGTTGTCTGAAATATGTGGCTTGCATGTTTATCCCTCAAAAGTACAGAAGAAAGTGCAGAAAGGAAAGTGTAATATTGAGAGCCCATCATATTGAAAGCTAGAGTATCCAGAGCACCCCTCAACTTATAAAATCATGGATTGCCTCCTCTATTCCTGTCTTAGCCCATTCAGGCAGCTATAACAAATTACCGTAGACTGGGTGACTTATAAACAACAGAAACTTATTTCTCACCCTTCTGGAGGCTGGGAAATTCAAGATCAGGTGCCAGCAGGTTTGGTGTCATTCATTCATGAGGGATCTGCCCTTATGACCTGATCACCAACCAAAGGCCCCACCTCCAAATGACATCCCACTGTAAATTAAGTTTTAACATATGAATGGGGGCACTAACATTTAGTCTATGGCAATGCTTTTCCTTCTCTCCTCTATTCGGCTCTCAGTGAAGTAACTTTCAGGCTAGGAAAGAAAGTGTACAGATGGTTTTATTTATTTTTATTATTTATTTGTTTTTTATTTGCCAGGTATCTGCTTTTCTGTCGCAAATATCTGGGTCCCAACAGGATATATTCCACAGTACCCGGAGCCTTCCTATAACTCTTGATGTCTTAATTGTCATTTTGTAGAGGTTGTGCAGAATAAGATACTTAATATTTTTTGGAAATGTACAAATATCTTGGAGACTGAGGAAGTTTGTGAAAATAAATATCACGCACTCTTGTTTAGGTTAATATTTCACATTTTTTGGCTAGTATAATTCTATTTGTATATTGAAGTTTTTTTTTTCTATTATATTAAATCTTGGATTTTCTACTATTCTTTTTTTTTTTTTTTAATGAAGTCCAAGGTCATTGTTGGTACAGCAATTCATCAGTGAGGACAAACAACCAATTTATTGTTGCTAAACAGATTAACATGCCAATCCTTTAAAAAAAAAAAAAGCCTTGTACAATAATAGTAGCCATGCGTTAGCCACTTTAATATAAAATGTGATCAAAAGTCAAAATACAAGAGTTCAAAAGGCATAGAAAAACCAAAAAGTTTCAATTTTATTACAAGTTTTAGATTCTGGAAATAGTTTTTTAAAAAAAAAACTTATATGCTAATTTCAGCCCAGGGCTAATTTTTTTTACAACCAAACTAAGAATTACTACAAGGGAACATCAATGCAACAAACAAGTAAAATTTGCAAACCCAAGTCACAAACTTGCTAACAAAGTTAATACTCATGGTAATGGACAGCACCAAAGAGCAATTGATGCCTCAGTTAAATTTGAAAGAAACAATGCCTTCTCTAGGGCAGAGAAACATGCAAACAATTCTGCTTCAAGAAATTTGCATAGAAATAGAAAATGCTAGAGCCTTTACCACAAATGAAATTACAAAGCCTCAACATGTTAAATTCAAGCCAAGGAGCACCAAATGTTAAATTGGAGCCAAGGTATGACTCAAAACATTTAATTTCCAGCTATGCAACTAGCAAGATCACAAGAATTTCAGGTGTGGAAAGGCACCCTAGGCAAGCTCTTGAAAGACATGAATTTGATACAACGTAACCTTAAATCAATGCAGACATTCCTGTAAAATTTAAATTTTAGAGGGCACCATAAGGCATCAGGATCTCTTCTCAAAGTCACTCTTGATATTGTCAGCAACAATCACATCTTTATGATCTCATTAATGACCTTTCACAGATCTCTAGCCTGTACACGTACAGCAGAACCCCCAATATCGTGGGAAGCCCTTTCAGTTTGGCCCTGCTTAACGTGTTTGTAGAATGACTTTTAAGCCCAGCCGTGGCCTAAATGGTGTGAAAGGGACTACTCCCTGGGCATCTCAAGACTTCTCTTCAGCCTGAGCTGTCTCCCAGGACCCTCTCTTCCACACCTGCCCCCAGGGTAAGACTCCAGAACTCTGGGATTCTGAGCCTGACCCCAGGCAACCTCACCGACACCCACCTTTGGAAGCTCCACTATTCCTCATCTCCAGCTCCCCCTGGTGGGGTTCATAGTGACAGTTTGGTGAAAGGACTTGTAGAAACAATGCTTATTTACAAATTCGTATTTTGTAGACCTTTCCTTAATTGAACACCTGTGACTTTTACAGTCGCTCTCCAGACCCTTTCCAGAGGTGTAGTAGAATATGCGAAGCAAAAGGACATTTTATTTCTACAGGAAGAAAAAGGATTAACATACATAGTAATAACTGTGTCCATCAAGAGTAATTTGTAATCAGAAAATGAAGACAAATGCCCCAGAAGCCTGCATTTTATCGACACTGCCACTTTCCCAAAAAAAGAACCTCAGAAACAAGTCACTGGATCTGCTTTCAGTGAATCAGGAGTTCCCACATTTGTATTCCTCAATCTTTGAGAAAAGTACCAGATGAAACTGACCCACCCCTTTTTGTGTAAAATAGTAACTAACTGAACTCACATCTCCACGCCCTCATCCACCGGTTCAATGACAAACAGTAGTCAGTTCCCTTGAAGGAGACTTACACATTTTGGTATTTCTACCAAAAGAATTGAAATTTTCAAGCAGAAAAAAAGTTTAATTACAAGTAAGTGAGTGGCAGCCCAAGTGAAGCTCTTTTACTATGAT
Source organism: Grampus griseus (assembly GCF_964374135.1). NCBI lineage: Eukaryota > Metazoa > Chordata > Mammalia > Artiodactyla > Delphinidae > Grampus > Grampus griseus. The sequence continues at coordinate 29,439,357 of NC_139005.1, read as the reverse complement.
TTCCAATTTTCTGTTCAATCCACACTGCAGAGATACAAGGAAAGCCACCATTTTGTTTCCTAAATTTTATTTAAGAATTCATACAAAATACTCCAGATAACTGAGTTTCAATCCTCATCTTCCTCCTCTTCTTCATCTTGATTAATCTGGAAGTAACGTAATTCGTAACTTTCTTTGCTGTTAGCAACTACGCGTAACCAATCACGGAGATTATTCTTCTTCAAATATTTTTTGGTGAGATATTTCAAATACCTTTTGGAAAAAGGCACCTCGGAAGTTACAGTGATCTTGCTTTTGCTTCTTTCGATTGTTACAACACCTCCTCCGAGATTCCCAGCTTTTCCATTCACTTTGATTCTTTCCTGAAGAAACTGCTCAAAATTGGCCGCATCCATGATTCCATCTTCTACAGGATGGGTACAGTCAAGAGTAAACTTCAGGACCTGCTTCTTTTTTTTGCCCCCCTTCACCACAAGCTTTTTCACTGGCGCCATCGTCGCAGCGGAGGTAGAAAAGCTCTACTATTCTTTTGTTCTTTTAGGCATTTGCCAGGGGTCGAAAAGATGAGATTGAAATAAAATGCTTTTATTCCACTGATTTTTAACAGAAAATTTGCATTCTCTACTTCCAGCCTGTCTGAAACCAGTTTCTAATTGTCTCTCAGGAGAAACAATACTGTTCTTTCACCCAGTACTTTTTGTTTGTTGTTGTTGTTCCAAAGTTCATATCATGGGTCTGTCACAGAAGCAAAATTATAAATTGCAAGTCATTAAGGTATGGTGAATGCCCATCTGTGTAAGAACATGTCAAAGAAATGTTTACCCAGTTGGAATATCACTGGCCAATCTACTATTGTATATAGTATGTGTATTAATATCCTAGTGCTGCTATAGCAAAATACTACAAGTATATGACTTAAAGCAACAGAAATTTATTTTCTCACAGTTCTGGTGGCTAGAAGTCTGGAATTGATGTGTCAGCAGTGCCAGGCTCCCTCTGGAGACTCTTGGGAAGAATCCTTCATTGCCTCTCCCTAACTTCTGATGATCATTGGCAGATACTTGGCGTGCCTTGACTCGAAGTTTCATCCCTCCAACCTCTGTCATCATATGGCCCTTTATCCTGCATGTCTACCTCTCTGTGTCTCTTTCTCCTTATAAGGACACTAGTCATTGGACTTAGGGCCCACTTCAATCCAATATGACCTTACCTTAAGTTGGTTAAATCACAGAGACCCCGTTTCCAAATAAGGTCACATTCACAGGTGCCTGGGTTCAGGACTTCAATATATCTTTTGGGGGGACACAATTCAGCTCACAACAGTAGTAGATATTATTAGTAGCATGGAGCTGGAAGATCTGGTAGATTTTTAGACCAATGGCAGCCAACATATAGTATATTGATATTTATATCAAACTGACTAAAGTTACCTAAAAATTTCCAAAAATGAATAAATCTTCAACTTTGAAACTACTCACCTGCTTATTCCATTTTCTATTCAAAATAAATATACAAAGTATGATGTGTGTGTGTGTGTGTGTGTGTGCACGTGCTATATGTATCTACATGGATTTTTGTGTAGGACTTTTCAAAATCCTCATTTCTAATTTACAACTGAATTCTGAAGCTTAGACTAGACAGAAATCAGGGCTTCACATTGAGGTGGTAAAGTTACACATATATCAATTCTGATAACTAAATTATTCAACCAATTACTTTTTTTTCTTTTTTAAATTGAGATACTATTGACATATAACACTGTGTAATTTTAAGGTGTACAATGTGTTGATTTGATGCATTTATATATTGCAATATGATTACCACCATAGTGTTACCTAACACCTTTAACGTGTCATATAATTATCACTTCTTTCTTTGAGATGAGAACAATGAAGATCTAGTCTCTTGGTAAATTTGAAGTTCATAATACAGTATTGGTGACTATAATTACTATGCTCTACATTAGAACTTCAGGATTTATTTATCTACTAGTTTTAAGTTTGTATCCTTAAATAACATCTCCCCAATCCCCCAACCTTCAGCCCCTGGGAATCACTATTCTACTCTCTGTTTTTACAAGTTTATCTTTGTTAGAATCCACAAATAAGTAATATCATACAGCATTTAATCTTCCTCTGTCTGACTTAGCTCATTTAGCGTAATAAATCAGGGTCCATCCATGTTGTTGTAAATGGCAGAATTTCATTTTTTTTCATGGCTGAATTATATATATATTATAATATTAATTATAATATAAATATATATATATACATACATATATATTTTACATCTTATTTATTCATCCATTGATGGACACTTCAGTTATTTCATATCTTGATTATTCTGAGTAAAGTTGCAATAATGACAGAAGTGCTGATACCTCTTTGATACCTTATTTTGCTGGGAAAAGAATACTCTCTTCGACAAATGGTGTCTGGAAAACTGGATAACCACATGGAGAAAAATGAAATTGTACCTCTATCTTATACTCCTCATAAAAATTAACTCAAAATGGATTAAACACTTCAACATATGACCTGATACTATAAAACGTCTGGAAGAAAACATGTAGGGAAAGCTCCTTAACATTGATCTTGGCAATGATTTTTTGGATTTGACACCAAATACACAAGCAACAAAAGCAGAAATCAACAAGTGGGACTATATCAAACTAAAAAGCTTCTTCACAGCTAAAGAAACAATCAACAAAATGAAAAGGCTACCTACAGAATGGGAGAAAATTTTTGCAAACCATATACAGGGTAAAGGGTTAATGTCCAAAATACATAAGGAACTCATACAACTCAATACAAAATAATCCAACTAAAAAATGGGTAGAAGAACTAAGTAGACATTTTCCTAAGAAGACACTCAAGTGGCCAACAGGTACATGAAAAGATGCTCAACATTCAATCTGGAACAATTCTTGAGTGTACAAATCCTTCACCTCCTTGATCAAACTTATTACCAAGTATTTTATTCTTTTTAATGCAATTGTAAATGAGATCATTTTCTTAATTTCTCTTTCTGATAGGTATTATTAGTGTATAGAAACACAACTGACCTTTGTATATTGATTTTGTATCTTGCAACTTTACTGAAACTGTTTATTAGTTATAACAGTCTTTTGGTGAAGTCTATTATAAATATTATATCATATCATCTGCAAGCAGAGACAATTTAAATTATTATTTTCTGATTTGAATGCTTTTTATTTCTTTTTCTTGACTAATTGCTCTGACTAGGACTGCCAGTACTGTGTTAAATAATAGTGAGAACAGGCATTCTTGTCATGTTCCTGATCTTAGAGCAATAGCTTTCACCTTTTCATCACTGATTATGATGTTAGCTGTGGGCTTGTTATATAGGGCCTTTATTATGTTGAGATAAATTTCTCCTATATCCACTTTGTTAAGAGTTTTTTATTAGGAAAAGATGTTGAATTTGTCAAATGCTTTTTCTGCATCTATTAAGATAATCACAGGATTTTATCCTTTATTTTGTAATGTGGTGAATCACATTGATTAATTTGCAAGTGTTGACCCATCCTTGCATCCCAGAAGCAAAGCCCACTTGATCATGGTGTATGATCCTTTTAATGTACTGTTGAATTTGATTTACTAATATTTTATTGGGTAATTTTGCATTTATGTTCATCACATATATTGACCTGTAATTTAATTTTTTTGTATATCCTTGTCTGGCTTTTGTATCAGGTAATGATGGCCTTGTAAGATGAATTTCAAAGTGTTCTTTCCTCATTTATGTTTTGGAGAAGTTTGAGAGGGAATGGTATGACTTCTTATAATATTTGGTAGAATTCACCAGTGAAACCATCTGGTCCTATAACCAAAGATAGGAAATCTGAGAGGAATGAAATATTATGATAAAACATCATAGCCTAATTGAAGTTGGGGGACAAAGTCTTAGTTGCTGTGACAGTAAATTACTCTTAGTTTGAGTAAGAGCTTCTCACATACCACTATGTTCTATTTAAACATGACTAGGATTTCGGGTGATCCTATGACCAGAGCTACTTATCATCAACTGGGCATAATCATATCATTAAGCCATAAAGTCAAGTGGGCACAGCAGAAGTTGACTATATAATGAAAATGATACATTCAGAATTAGGCCAAACAATTTGAATTTGACTTCCTATCTTCTAACTGTATTTTTTTTTCTTTTCTGTCATTATCCAAGATAATTTTCTTTCTCATGAGTAGTCCTAAATGGTTTCTTTACAAATCTATCATGGTAGTTTTGATATTAATTTGGGAGATGGAAATAGCAATAATAATAAATGTATGTAGGGCATTCCAGTGACTTCTGGAGAGACATGTTCTCCTGATTTGAAAGGCAACAGGAAAAGGAGAGACAGGGCACAGCCTCTGAATGTTTTTATGTTTTTGCAGAAATGCTGTTACCATAGAAATTCAATGCAGAGTCATGTTAAGGGGTTAAAATATACAAGCAACCCATCTTAAACATACTACATAAGGAAAAATCTGAATTTTGTTATATCTAGTGTAACACATTTAAATTAACATTACTATCAAACACTCAGTAATTTGGCATTGTAAATCTCTTAAACACAAAATTATCATAAACTTCAAACAAATAAGTCTCTCACAGCTTAAAAACAAACAAACAAAAAATGGGGCCTCAGGTTAGGGTTCAATGTGACTTTTTTCAATTTTGAAAAACTTATGAGTTTAATAGGAGTTAAGAAGAGGAAGGACAGGGGAGAGATTGCTAAAGGATTTCTTCCTGGGGTGATGCAAATATTCCAAAATGAGATAGTGGTGATGCTTGCAGAACTCTGTGAATACACCAAACAATGAACACTTAACCACTAATGCTAAACATTGCACACTTTAAAGTGGTAAAATGTATGGTAAGTAAACTATATTTCCATAAAGCTGTTATTTTGAGAAAAAACAGCTTATGATAGGCAGTCTCTTCCTGGGTGCTGGCATTGTATATAAAGATCATATATTACCTAGTTCCTGAAATGTGACCATTTTTCTCTCTAATCAAACTCAGGAGTATATTTTTTCTCTTTGAGTAAAATTAAAACAAATTTTTAAAAGTAAATGATTCAAAACACAATTTAATTTATACCAGAACATGAATTTTATTAATTTGTAATTAATTTTAAAAACTGATTAAGACTGTAACTCTTAAATTTTTACCTATATTTACTTATTCTGTTTCCTTATCCATAAAATGGGGGCATTTATCATATAATAAAAAAATGTAAAGCAATTAGAACTTTTCCTAGTGCCTAGAAGGTGCTTTGTAAATATTTATTATTATTAATAAGCAATGCACAGGCCATATTCACTTCTCCAATAGAATATTTTTATACTTTACCAAATAAATTTCTTATTTTCCAGTAAGTATTATTTTTTCCTCAATTTTTTTCACAAGCTGTCCACTCGAGAACACAAGAATTTTAAACCCCAATCTTCAGCTCAATTAGTTTATAAAGTAGGTGTGAAGTCACAAAACTTCAAGATATTGTTTAGTTTTTCAGAAGTCACAGGTCTTTTCGGGAATTAGGAGGTTCCCATCACATATGAAAATAAAGTAACATTGTTAAAAGAATACCATTCAACTGGCATAAACATTGAAACATTCTTCAGTTTTATAATTTAGTGAATTCTAAGCTCCTATTTACCATTTCCACACCTAAAATCATGATATTAATCCAATTCCTCATGCTCAGTTCAGTAATGATTATGCATTCTCATTATGAAATTTGGAACTTACCCAGTTGTACCTGTGAGTGGATGGATGCAGCAACCCCAGCCAGACAGAGGGGTGATTACCACGGTCTCAGTCCCTTTAGAAATTTAAGTTTGGGCCACAACAGGGCCAGATTCATGGGCATTTGACCTGGGCAGTCCCACAGGTCAAATGAAGAGCCCCATACTTAAAAGAACCTCATGCTTGGTCTATTGCTCTGCTGTCACTGTTTTGAAATTCTTAGTAATTTTTGAACAAGGAGTCCTACATTTCATTTTGCACTGAACACAGAAAATTATATAGCTAATCCTGGGTCATAAAGCCAGGTAAGCTACCAAATCCTGTGGTAATAATTAAGGGTAGGAGGAAATTAGTATAGGTGTTTGAGGAGGGAGAGGATGAGTATTAATGGTACCCTGAACCTACCTGCAGCAATGGTGTCTGTACCTCTTCCCACTAACCTCTCATAAGTTTCTCCTCAGAAACACGGACAAGAACTACGGAGGAGGGACTTCCCTGGTGGCACAGTGGTTAAGAATCCGCCAGCCAATGCAGGGTACACGGGTTTGAGCCCTGGTCCGGAAAGATCCCACATGCCGCGGAGCAACTAAGCCCGTGTGCCACAACTACTGAGCCTGCACTCTAGAGCCCGTGAGTGACAGCTACTGAGCCCTCATACCTCAACCACTGAGGCCCGCGTGCCTAGAATCTGTGCTCCACAACAAGAGAAGCCACTGCAATGAGAAGCCCGCTCATCACAATGAAGAGCAGCCCCCACTCGCCGCATCTAGAGAAAGCCTGCACACAGCAACAAAGACTGGACACGGCCAAAAATTTTTTTAAAAATTAAATAAAAAAATGATTCTGGTTCAAAAGAAAAATGCATATACAAAGCTTAAAAATGATTAAAAATGATGAAGGAGCTGTTTTCCAAACCTCATGCACAGAGAAGAGAATCTGTATGAAGCAAGGGATGGATGGGAGGTGTCTTGCTTACATCTCTATTCAAGGAAGACTTCTGCAGGAAGGATAGCTGGTTGACAGCCTCCAGCTGCCCCAAGATTGGCCAATGTGCTCTTGACAGACTGCTTCCCCAGTGACTAAGCACTATGACGTACTAGAATCACTATATTCCTGCCCACCCCTAGATTCTAGATTCCTAGAATCCCTGTAATGGTAGACTTTGCTTAGGGAGTCTGATTACCTAGTCAGTTAGCTAGCATCCTCTCTCTCTCTTTCAAATATATATATAATCGCTATTGGGATCATGGGTAAATTTTTGTTTCTTTCACCCTGCTTTGCTTATGTGTATATTTTTTTTTCTGCAAATACATGTGCTACTTCAAGGACTTATAATATTGTTGGAAATCATCAAGAATAACACATTTTGTGATCTGTTTGAAAGGAATAAATGATTTCACCCACCTACATTTACTGACTACTCATGAAATGCAAAGCTTCACCTTACTTTACCCTATCATCAGAAAAACGATTCCAGTTTTGGTACAAAAGGATACTTCCAAGTATCCTTTCTGCAAGATTGTAGAAAAGCAATCTCATGTATATTACATGATAGCTTTTACATGAATTACTGCTGCTGCAAATCAGTGGGCAATGTATGTGGACAAATACTCAATGTTTTAATGTTTTTTTAAGTACAGGTTGCACTTTTGCATTTCATGGTGCCTTTTAGAATTAACTATATCTTTTTTATTTTTTCTTTAATGTCACGAACTATGTTTTGAAATATTCAAACACATGAGAAAAAGGCTTATTGAAGTAAATATTCTGCAATTAGTATTTCTCATGCCACTTATACCATGATTACATGAAATGTAAAATCACTGCTTTTGAGTATTAGGAAAAAAATAGAAGGAATCATAATTATAGGCAAGTTTTATTAGGAAATGTTTAGGTTAACTCTGAAATTCAAGTATAAATAAGACTTTTTTAAATCTCAGTTTATAGTTATCACAAGTATGTGTGATAAGTTAAGTTTTGCTAACCAGTAAATTGGGGTGGTCCTTGAATCTTCCTTTGGCAGTTCCTCCCCTTCATTTCAAATCAATCAGAAAGTCTTACAGACTCTACGTCCTAAACCTTTCTTGAAGCCCTCTCCTCCACCCTATTTCTGCTGGCATTGGGCTCATGCTTATTTTTTCTTCATTTGAGTGCTCACATTCTGGCCTCCCTTCTGACTCTCCACATTGTTGCCAGTGTGATTGTTCTGAAATGGAAATATGGTCATTCCTCTGCAATTCACATCTGTCATTGAGTTCCCAGAGCCTAGCTTGAAGTCAAATACTTGTTGGCAATATATTTGAGAACTTTTTTGATCTTACTCCTGCTTGCTTCTCAGACTCATCCCTGTCTGCCTACAAAACCTCTCTGCTCTGGCTCTGAACTCCCTGTCATCATTCAAAAGTTCCATGAGTTTTCACAGCCCTGCAAGTTGCATCTTCCGTTGCCACTGCCTGGAGTATATTCCCCTCAGCCCAATCCTGAAAAATATAACTCATTTCTCTTTTTTCACCTATATTTTTTCTTAAGTTCATGATTAACATTGCCATTTTAAAAAACCTCAATGAAAAAAATTTAATTTGCACACCATAAAATAATTTAATATTTCTGTATAAAATATTCTTTTATTTCCCATTTCAGAATAACTAAACCATAATATCACATGACAGTTTTTCTCAGCTGATTTCACTGATTTTCCCCCAGCAGATAAACAACTTACCTTGAGTTAAACACTTCCTCCTCTGCCCTTTGCTGCATGCCGAATAAAGCTCTAATAAACATCTTCAGGTATTGCATGTGGCAAACATTCGAACATGTCCAGGAAATTCTTAAAGCCAGAGACTCTCTTTGTTCGTTTCCATTCCCTAAATGTCTTGGATACTTGCTACATGGCAAGTACTCATGTAATATTTGTTTAGAGAATGAAAGATAGCAAATAATTGAGAACAAAACTTGACTTTTCAGTGTTATTTTGAAATTTTTTATCAAAATGACAGAACATAACTATTCAGTTATACATTTATCCTTGGTCATGTTCTTGCTTAAATCGTGTAACTATTAACATACAGTTCACTCCAACAGCATTTTTATGTTCCTACGTATTAGGTATTTTGTTGTTTGCTTGGGAAACTCAGATAAATACAACACTGACTCTTTATTCAATGTTTTCTTATTATAAGTGAGCGATGAAATAATAGTTGGTACTATTCACTGTACTCTGTGCCACCTACTATTTAATCACCTAATAAGATACTTCGAAGTGAAATTTAATCATCAGCAGTCTTATTTTGTATATGTGTGTAAAATAATTTAAATGCATTCAAAATATGCATTGTGTTGTGGCAATATAGGTAAATTTATGTATAAAAATCATTGGATATAATGGTTATTCAATTAATATTTTGGATTGATTGAATATATCACTAATATGAATGAGTAATTCATACTACTATAATCCTTTCATTTCAGTTGAGCTCTCTATATTTTCTTCTCTTTTGAAGAGAATGGCACTTCAGTATAATCACAAAGAGTGAATAGATGGGATTGCATAGTCTCAATCAACCTACTTTTTACATGCAAACAATTTAAAAACACATAATTATAAATTTCCTGTATTTCACAGTAAACATTATTGTTCAAACCTTAGAGTTACAACAATATAAAATGTTAGTAAAATCAATGTTTTTTTGAAATTATAGTAATTCATGTAAGATTTTTTAGAAACTGACACTAGTGAAAACTCTGAAGTAGTGTAGTTTTTTGGCATTTATTTTTCAAACTTCCAATTGGAAACTCAATCACAAAGGCCCATCCACAGAGCCACACACTATCTACCCTGATTGCATCTCATGATCCTTACTTCCCTGCCTCCACTCAACCACTGAGTTCTTAGTAGTAATTTTTCAGGGTTTTGATCTCTGATCTGTGCCTTATAATTTGATGAAAGTAATTTTTGAAAGGTTAATATGTCAGGACATTTTTTGCAAATGTCCTAAACAGGTTCTCTTGTATTACTATGATTATTAGTTTCATAATGTTGCCATAACAAATTGCCACAAATTCAGAGACTTAACACAAGCATTATCTCACAGTGCCTTCACAGTCTGAAGTCTAGCTTCCTTGGGTCTCAGAAGGCTAAAATCAACGTGTCTACATGGCTGTGTTCCTTCCTTGATGCTTTAAGGCAGAATCCACATCCTGGCTTGTGTGAGTGATTGGTAGGATTCACTTCCTTGTGGTTGTAAGGCTAAGGTCCCTGTTTTCTTGCTGGTATTACCAGTTGGCTAGACATCAGGGATCTTTCTCAGCTTCTAGAGGCTGCTAGCCTTCCTTGGCTCCTGGCCCCATTCCTCCATCTTCAAACCAACAAGAGTGGGTCAAGTCCCTTAAGCTTCATCTCTTGGACTGATGATTCTGTCTTCCTCTTTAGCTTTTAAGGGCTCATGTGATTACATTAGATCCACTCAGGTAATCCAGGATAACCTTCCTAATATAAAGCAATTGATTAGTAACCTTAATTCCATGTGAAAGGCTCTTCTCAGCAGTACCCGTATCAGTGCTTTACTGAACAGCTAGGAAACAAAAAATCTTGGGGAGATATTTTTACAATTCTGTCAACCACTTCATGTAATGATTTTTTTTTCTTCTGGAAAGCATATTGAATAAGTTAACTAAGTAAATATTGAGCATTTTTTTAGCACTTTATCCTATGATGGTTTTCTTTTTCAAAGAAAGAGTACAAACAAGGGAGAAAAACATAAAAGAACATTCTTCATTCTAAGTCTCTCTCTCTCTCTCATTCTCTCTCAACCTCCTCTTCTCTCTTAGTTGTTTTGTTGCTGTTATAAGTTTTTCTTAAACATGCAGCTTCTGACCAATGCCATTGAAGCCCCAGGTACATTCTATCTTCCTGCTTCGCCATTTTTAGCATGTGGATTCCATTCTCCCATTCATAGTATGGTTGATAATCTTCTAACAACCTGCCATTATTCCAAGCATAAATAAGAAGAAAGGGTGGAAAAAACATAAAGTGCCTAAGGGCAAAAGCATAACTGCCTGCCTATGGAGCCTCACCATTCTTCAAAACATTCCCAAAAGCTCAACTCAGTGACTTGTTTCCATCTAATTGTTGGAACCATGCTACATTGCTTTCCTTAGATGAAAGAAGACTAGGAAAACAGTGGGGCTGAATAGATTGGGTTGATGAACACCATTGTATCTGACACACTATCATCAGACAGAAGATAGCATGGTTTATATTTGAATATTTCTTGTCTAACATTGAACAGAGAAAATAAGGAAATTTGTGCTCATCTGACTGAACTGTGCCTTGCTGTCCTGAAATTAATTTTATGTGGATTGAAGAAATCAATAATCACTAAATTTCAGAATGGAATTTCAATTTTCATTTAGTAAATCCTAAACCATATGTAATATTTGTTTAAATTGTTAATCTTTCTCAAAAAATATTGAAGTTTTTAATGTTAACTTTATGGGATTAAGCCAAAGATATCAAGAGTGTTAGAAATTCCATGCCCTATATATTGTGAAGTGTGGAATGGTATGAATATATGATCTTTTGTCTTATCACAAATTATAATAAATAAGCTTTTAACTTGACTATCTGTTAAGTTCTGTAGCTTTTCTAAAATTAGGATTCAGTTAAATTTGAGCTAATATATTCTAATCCATGTAAAATTTACATATCTGGTTTTGTGACTTTTTGTGACTATCCTTCAAATCAGTATTTCTATAGCAGAGCCTATCTACCAGAAACAACAAAAGTTAAGGCATGTTACTTTGTACTTTCAGTGATCTTAGTCCTTGCACTTAAAAAAACTCCACATCAATATACGTTAATGGGAAGACTTTGTAATGTAACAAAAAAATCAACAATGTTTTTTTACTTCACTGTTCTCTTGTCTGGGTGGCATAGTGTAGATGATGGGTAATAAAAAAAAAATGAGATTCAAAGCAATTATTTTCCAAACTGCTGGCATTGAAAAAATTGTAGTCATTTGGAAACATTTAGGGCTCTGAACCAAATGAACTTAGTATTATATAAAATGCAAGAATCAAAATACATAACAGTAATCCCTGAATTTCAAGGGCAAATCACTTAGCTATAATAATTTTAAGTCCTTGAGCATTTATTATAAAGCATACTGACAATGTGAATATACACCTGGCTATATATCTCCCAATAACACATTGATTTTCAGCTATTTCAATAATGGTATAGATCTCAGCATAGGATTGTTCTATGATAGAAGCAATCATTCTAAGTAAGGTATGTATTTAAGGTTATGTCAAGTTGTGAGAAACTTACTAAGTACTTCTGTTTAAAAAGTTCCCTGTTTAATATGTTAAAACTTTGTTTACAATATTCCAAGGGTATTTTATTCCAAAGGTCTTTCATCATAAAATATTTTCAGTGTAACATTTACTATTATGTGAAAATTCAAGCAGGTAATACATACTTAAGAATTTACAGTTTGTCAGAGTCAGATGTGAAGTTGTCTTTCTTAGAAAGTGACATCCAAGAGAAGACTAATGTTCCAAATAATACAATAGTACTGCTATATACAGAAAAAAACACGTTCTTAAAACAACACACAACAAAACAAAATTGGTAGGATGCTAGAAGAGCAGATACTTGAAGAAGGATGATTGCAGGCTGGCAATGCCATGTGAAACAACACTGCACTGAAGAAACTGGAGGAGTCTGCGTGCCCTGAAGGACTCTTTCTTCATGAACCCCATTGGCCTCTCACAGCAAAGGGTCTGAAAAATCAACTAAGAAGTGCCTATGGTGATACAGACTGGAGAGGGGAACACAGTCATGTGGGTGGGACAAGTATATGCATCCTGATGCTTCCTCTTTATTTCCACCACAAGACAAAAGCTTTAATCAGAAAGAACAGTGACACTACTGGCCTTAGGATATATTAAGGCCAATTTTAACGAGCTTATATGATAGGTGAAACAACCATTTGAGGGTAGAACCTGATTAATTAAAGGTATATTCATTAAAAATATAACAATGTATATTTTAAATTAGCAGAAAATTACTACAAACTTTATAAGAGATGTATAAGTAATAAGTCAATAGTGGAGGTAAAATGATATACTATATAATGTTTATTTAATGCAAAAGAAGGCAGAGCAAGAGTATATAATAAATTAAATAAATACAAAACAGCTAGCAATTTAGTAAAGTTTTTATCCAACGACATCCATAATCACGTTACTTATGAATGGCTTAAATATAACTTTCTTAAGAATGCAATTGTCAGATTGGATCAGACAGCAAGATCCAATTCTACTGTGTCTATTAGAAATGCAGTTAATATATACTGATAAAGATAAGTTAAAAGTAAAAAGATGGAGAAAGATATGCCATGAAAATATCCCCCAAAACCTTGAATAGCTATGTTAATATCAGAAAAAGCCAGCTTCGGAACAAGGAATACTATCCAGAATAAAATGGGACAGTATATCATCATTAAGGGTCAATTCTCCAATAAGACATAATGACCATAAATACAAATATATAAATATGTTACTGATAACAGAGCATCAAAGTAAATGAGACAAAAATGGAAGTTAGTAAAACAAGTTGGCAGTTCTAAAATTATAATTGAGACATCAAAAATCCTTTCCCAGTAATTGATAGAACAAATAGGCAGAAAGACAGTAAGAGTATAGAAGATTTGAACACTATCAACCAAATAGTCCTAATTGATATTTATAGAACAATTCACCCAACAGTAGAATACACATTATCTTCAAAGACATATGAATATTCAACAAGATAGACCATATAATAAGCCAATAAAAATATCTCAAACAATTTAAAAGAGTAGAAATCATAGCTACATTTTAATAGCATAATAGAATTTAGCTATAAGTCAAACAGGAATAAATCTAAAAAATTCTCAAATCTTTAGATATTAAACATCCCCTTTCTAAATAACCCAGGGTTAAAGGGGAAGTCTAAAACCAATGAAAAAATAGTCTGTATGAAATACAGATAAAAATACAACACATCAAAATATGAGGGGTACAGTTATAGCAGTGCTTTCAGGGTCATTTATAGTATTGAATACTTATATTAGGAAAGAAGAAATGACTCAGATCAATAATTTAATTTTTCATCTTAAGAAATTTTTTTTTTTTTTTTTGTGGTACGCGGCCCTCTCACTGTTGTGGCCTCTCCCGTTGCGGAGCACAGGCTCTGGACGCGCAGGCTCAGTGGCCATGGGTCACGGGACCAGCCGCTCCGCAGCATGTGGGATCTTCCCGGACCAGGGCACAAACCCGTGTCCCCTGCATCGGCAGGCAGACTCTCAACCACTGCGCCACCAGGGAAGCCGCATCTTAAGAAATTTTTAAAGAAAAATAGAGCAAACTAAACCCAAAGCAAGTAGAAAGAAGTAATGAAGAATGGAGAAGAAATTAATGAAATTGAAAATAGAAAAATTAAAAAAATCAATGCAAATAAAAGCATATTCTTTGAAAAGTTCAATAAAATTGACAAACTTCTAGTTACAGTGACCAAGAAAAAAGGGAGAAGAGCTTCCTATAAGAATGAAAAATTTCAATATCAAGAATGGAAAATAAAGGGACATTGTTACTGGCAACATCAGCTCTAAGAGGAGTCCCGTAGATAGCCTGTGACCTCAGTGTTATCACAGAGTTGGATTTCAGAGTGGTGGATTTGGAGCCCTTAGTCAAGTTCATTCCTGGTATTTGGAAGTAAGTGAAGAAAATTCTCAGTCACAACTGTGAAAACGTCGTTATAAAAATAAAAGGAATATGGGTTGTTCTAGATGACCAGAAAATTCAATATGTGATCTTTTATTAGATCTTGGATCAGAACTAAGAAATAAAAACAACTAGAAAATATTCAGTGGCATATTTGGGGAAAACTGTTATATTGAACACATGACATAAATAGTAAAGAACATTTTGTGTATCAGGCTTAAATTTTCTGGATGTGATAATTACAATTAGATAAAATATCTTTTAAAAAAAATGAAATACAAGCTAAAATATTTGTGTGAAGTATCAGAAACTTAGTTTTAAATAGTTGATAAATATGTAATCAAAATGTGTATTGTTGTGAGTGTATGTTTAGGTAGACCGAGGGTGAGAGATAAAAGATATATAGCAAATAATGAAACCTGGAAACTCTAGGTAAGGGATATAGGAATGCAAACTTCTAATTTTTGAAGGTCACATATTTTTATACTAAAATTTGGGTTAAAAATAACAACGGTTTACAGTACATTCTTATGGTTAGCAGTTTATAAAAGCCAACCCACTTCACAGTTCTTATAATTATTTTTTGCTGTCATACTGCTCAAGTGCCTTAGCCATTATAAATCTGAACTCTTCATCTTCCACCTATACCTCAACCAAATGACACATAAAATCTTTAGTGATTGTGCTGTTACATGGTGTTCTTATTGCTTTCAGTTGAGGGTAAAATTCAGTTCCGAAATTCCACCCTGAAGATTAGCATTCTAAGTACAAACTGGTAGCTTAGTCTTTCCAGAAAGCTGAGCCTGAGGCAGAGGAGTTATGTTCATTTCTAGGGAGAAGTGAAAGACAAAGTGGCAAGGAGGAAGGGAGAGATGACACAAGTATAGATTATTGAACTGCCTACCACTAAGACAAATTACAGAATACCATGATCACTCTCAAAAATCCATACTAGCTTCATTTGGGGTCCTTCTATTGCAAGGGATAAATAGGACTGAATTTACCAACAAATTACTGAATCCTACTGTTCAAAGTTTATCCCTTGGGAGATTAACTCCCACATACTTTCAGGTTGTGCAAAGGAACGTGCCAAAAGAGGTCCTGTAACGGCTCAAACAAAGAAGTCGTCAGAAAGGGAGTAAGAGGGGCACAGTATGGGCGTTTTGCAAAGCACTGTCAGCTTGTGCGTACGTGAAGATTTTTATGGTTCAGCCACAGCTTATGGTCACCCTGGGAACAGAAACAATAGACAGTGAGATGGAGAAGATTGGAAGGATGGAGTGTGCATGTGTGTGTGTGGTGGTGTGGGTCGCGGAAGGAGGGGCTGTGGGTGGTGGAGGCTGGACTTATGGAGCCCTTTGTAACATAGAATAGCAGAAGGGGTGACTTGTCATTTCCAAGATTAGGCTGTAAAAAGACTGGCTTCCATCTTGGCTGCTTTCTCTCATGCTTTCTTGGATTTGATCACCATGTTAGGCCACCTTGTCGAGCAGCCCTGTAGGAGGCTCATGTGTCGAGGGACAGAGACTTGCCAACAACCACATGAATGGACTTGTAACTGGATTTATCCCTCCTCACTTTGAGTCTATAGGTGTGACCAGAGCCCCAGGTGGCCTACAGACTATAATTTCAGTATTGATGTTAGACAAAGGCACTTAACTAAGTCACACTCTGATCCCTGACTCCCCAAAACTGTTAGAAAATACATTTTTATTGTTAGAAACCATTAAAATTAGGTAATTTCTTACACAGCAGTAGATAATACACTCTCCTATCTCATTCCCCTTTGTGGTCTCTGCCTCAGTCACCAGGCCCTAGGCTCTCCATTGTGCCCTGTTTTCCCTCATGCCTGGAGCTTTCAAATAGTGCCACCCATGTAAAATAATATTCCGTAACACTTCTAGTTAACTGCAGCATTTCTCTAAAATCTGAACTGCTAATCACATGCCCCGTGGCATACATTAAAAGCTTTCTGTATTTTCTTGGGCTTCCCTGGTGGCGCAGTGGTTAAGAGTCTGCCTGCCAATACAGGGGACACGGGTTTGAGCCCTGGTTCGGGAAGATCCCACATGCGGAGCAAATAAACCTGTGGACCACAACTACTGAGCCTGCGTTCTAGAGCCCGCAAGCCACAACTACTGAAGCCCGCGTTCCTAGAGCCAGTGCTCCACAACAAGAGAAGCCGCTGCAATGAGAAGCCCTCGCACCGCAACAAAGAGTAGTCCCCGCTCGCCACAACTACAGAAAGCCTGCATGCAACTAGCGAAAGCCTGTGTGCAGCAACGAATACCCAATGCAGCCAAAACTAAATAAATAAAATAATAAATTTATTGAAAAAAAACTTTCTGTATTTTCTTAATGGAACCTATCTAATTTGGAATTATATTTCTGTATGATTATTTGGCAAATGCCTGAGATTACCAGTAAATTGTAAGTTTAATGAGGCAAGGTTTTGCTTTTTGTTTTTTTCACTCCAACACTCAATGCAGTGCTTGACACAGTTCTTGATTAATATGCATTTTTTCAATTATCATATGATTATATGAGAGGCATAAGTGTTATAAAATTTTAACAATTTACAGATACATTACCTAGAAAATTTTAGTAATGTAACAAAAAATTAAAATAAGCAATGTTAAATTGGTGATCTAATCATATACCAAAATTACTTCTCCTAATAAAAATTGATAAGAAACATCATAGAAAGAAAAAAAAACTCTGTTGCAATAGAACAAAAATTTACATATTTAGAAATAACTCATTCAATACATTTTAGAAATTCAATAGATAAAATAGTGAAGCATTATGGAGAGTCTTCAAAAAAGATATGACTAATGGAAGTAAATACCTTGCTCTTGTATGGGAAGAATCAACATCAGAAAGGTGTCTTTCTATTAGTCATGTGATACATTAACATGGTACATAGTAATTATATAAATATATGTTGTTTTCAACTTGCACTATTAAAATTATGATTTTAAATAGAAGTGCCTAGCAGGGAGGATTATAGGAGAAGTCTCTGCTGTGAGAGAGTGCTGATGCTTGCTACTTACAGGACATAGACAAATAGCTTCTCTTTTCTTAGACTAAATTCTTTACCAGAAGTATAAACTTAATTTGTAGGAACTCAGATTTTTATAAGGATTGGTAGAAACCATTAAAAGAAAGTTCATAGCAGACTGACAACTATAAAGCTATTAATTTGTTTGCTCTTGTAATTGTAATTATTACTATTACTCTCATAGTTAGCATTGCTGCAGCATTATCAAATCTGATTAACTATCTCTGTTGAGCTCTTTTATTGAGTGGTAAAATGAGTACATACTCTCTTGGAACAGTGTCTCTCATTAGAATTACCTGGGGATTCTTGTTAGGAATTTAGTTTCTTGTGAATCTTTTTAGGATATTTGGAAATGAGGACCAGGAATGCACACTTTAAAAAGAAACCGAGGGCTTCCCTGGTGGCGCAGTGGTTGAGAGTCCGCCTGCCGATGCAGGGGACACAGGTTCGTGCTCCGGTCCAGGAAGATCCTACATGCCGCGGAGCGGCTGGGTCCGTGAGCCATGGCTGCCGAGCCTGCGCGTCCAGAGCTATGCTCCGCAACGGGAGAGGCCACAACAGTGAGAGGCCCGTGTACCGCAAAAAAAAGAACAAACACAAAAAAAGAAACTGAAGTGATTTTCCACCCACACTCAAGTTATAATTTGTAAAATTCACTGTATTACCTTTTGAATTAAAGCTACAGTCTCTGTGGGATTTCTATTCTACACCCAATTTAAATCTAGGATATGTCTATTTCTAATTATTTCAAACCAATTAACTTTATTTAGTAATAAAATTCACATTTACTTTATTAGTGTATTTTTTTCTTGCTTAATTTTTAAAAACACTTTTAATGTGGATGTATTAATCATACCTTTCATTTTAATTAATGATAAACTGGATTCCAGAAAACTGTATGTAATTTTATGAAAATTAATCATAATGAAGTTAAAATAATCACATTTAAGAATGTGCATTTCCTTCTAATAGGGATTAGATTTCAACTGCTGTTTATATGTCCATGTATAACTCATAGAACCATACTCTGTATTAAACTCTGATTGGTATTAACTGTTTTTTCTGTTCCCTCACTGTGATAATATTACCTAAAAAAAAAGAGAGACTTGGGGTTTCAAAATGGCTGACTAAGGGCATGTTTTAATCTCTTCTTCCTTCAAAAATCCCATTGAGATTATAGAAATCACAAAATATAGTAAATAAACAGTTAAAGACTTGGAGGTCCTAAAAAACCAAGAGAAGTCCCTAGTAAATCAATTATTCAGTTATTTCTGAAGGATACAGAGCCAATAAGATCAGACTGCCTTGAGAGGATAAACCTAATCTGAAACTTCCACAACCCAATATAAGCAAAATTAAGACACTTCAAAATAATGTGATTTCAAACGTCCTTAAATGCATCAGGTCAAGAAATATATGGGAAACTAGAGAAGATTGTCTTGTAGCCAGGTATGAAAGCTGTTAATTCTGTGCCAGTTACCTCTTAACATTTTCTGTATCTAGAGGATTTGTCCCAGAATACCTCTCCAAAGAGATCAAGTATGGCAGGTTCCCAGAGTGTTGAAGCTGGAAGGAGAAGCTGAGAGGTGTGCTGAGGAAAACTTCTGGTCATCACCATAGAAAAGGCTATTTCTTCCTGTTCAACAGAAAAACCAGACCAGACTCAAGTTCATAATTACAATCACAGCTAGAAATCACATAAAGTAAAAGTGCATCTGCTGTTTGGAAAAGAAAAATATTTAGTGTTGTGCTGAGTGAATAAAAAGAAGCCACTTAAACAACTACTATTGATCAATGCTAACTACTGTTATAAATTTACACAGAAAAATCCATAATGACCAAATATCTGAGGGGAACATAGAAGAGGAACACTGGCTGGAGCTAATGAAAGAACTATCTATTAAGGAAAGAAATTAATGGAAAAATAAACACAAATAACTTAATAAATATGCTTAGTAATGTTTGAGAAGATAGCATTCCTGCAAAATATGAATATGAAACTTTTCTTTAAGGGAGCTTAGGAATTTAAAATAAATGCATATGCAACCTCAGTAACATATATCCTACTAAGGGATAGAGAGAATATAAGAGAAAAAGGTATTTAGATAAATAGTACAACATATCACTGAATTAAAAACAACCCCCCAAAACCCTGTTAAGATTGATGATGCTTTCATCTGAAACATTCAGACAAAATTAATGAACAAACAAAATAATAATAAATTGCTACAAACTCCTAGAGAAAAGGAATATTTACACTTTAAAACAGTCACATTTTCTTTATTATCTGATGAGGTAATAAAACATGTATTGAGAGATGACCCCATTCTCCAAAACAATATAGCGACGTGTGCAAGTGTGGTCAAAAAAAAGATATTGCAAAAACAACTCTGTAACTAATTATGCAAGTATAAAAAAACAAATATATTGAAGAAATATAAAAATTTAAAAAGTACATACATTTTTTTTCAGAAAAAGAAAATTAATCACATAGAAAAGGTCAGTAAAACTGATAATAAATTTATATATAAAAAACTATATATGTATGTACATATATATGTAAATAGCAAAACACAGCTTATGCTAAATTGTGATAGATAATTTTATGTGTCAACTTGCTTGACTGGGCTGAGGGATGCCCAGATACCTTGTGAAACATTATTTCTGGGTATGTCTGTGAGGGTGTTTCTGGAAGAGATTAGCATCTGAATCAGTAGACTGAGTCAAGAAGATGGACCTCACCAATGGAGGGGGGCATCACGCAATCCACTGAGGGCCTGAATAGAACAAGAAGGCAGAGGAAGGGTGAATTTACTCTCTGTTGGAGCCAGGAGGTCCCTCTTCTGCCCTTAGATATCAATGATTTCGGTTCTCAGGCCTTCAGACTCAGACTGGGACCTACGCCATTGGCTCCCCTCCACTTAGCCTTTGGGTTTGAAGAGGAACTACCTCACCAGTGTTCTGGGCCTCCAGCAAGCCAACTGCAGATCGCAGAACTTCTCAGCCTCCATAATCACGTCACCTTCATAAAAAAATTCTCTCTGCATATCTTTATATCTGCTGCAGGCTCTGTTTTTCTGGAGAAAACTGACTAAAACATAAATACTTTTTGACAACACTACTTTGGAATGTAATGCAATTTAAGTACTAAATATTTGTATTGCAAAATAATACAAGTTCAATGCAATCACAGAAATAAAACATTTTCTAGCTCCTTCAAGCAATGAGTTTTTTTTTATATATAACTTATTACATCTTTCCTCATGAATTTAAAAAGATACTGAAACCCAGCAGGACCCTATGGGGCTCCTGGGCACAAAAGCCTTTCTGTATCCCCTTCTTTGAGTTCCAAAGGCCAGGTTCAAACAGTTGCTAATCAGGAGGGGGGGGGATGAAGAGACAAGGGAGGAGCAGTCTAGAAACAATAGTACAGCCTTGAGGGCAGGATCCTGGTCCCCCCCCACTCCCACCCCCACCCCCCGCAAAGGATATTCATAACAATATCTTTGAGCTCTTCTGCAGAACTAAAACCCTCACCAAATGGAAGATGTTAACTACTTGATGAAGCACTCTTCATTCCAGATACGGTAACAGTTTGCCCATCACCACCTGATGCCAGATGATATTTGGATTGAAGGAATGCACAGCCCGATCCTTATCAGCAACCCTGCCCCCTTGACTATAAGACTCTTCACAACCCCCCCTCCCTTTTTGGACACACAGTTTTGCGGACATTATACCGCTGGATATACCCCTTTGCCTGGCAAAGTAATAAAGCTATTCTTTTCTACTTCACCCAAAACTCTGTCTCTGAGATTCAATTCGGTGTCAGGGTACAGAGGCTGGATTCGGCTTCAATACCACGCACCCATACAAAAACATACATACACACAAACACATATGTAGATGTGTTTGCTGTTTACTTCTATAAAGAATGGAAGCAAACTATGCACAGTACTCTGAAACCCACATTTCCCACTAAACATCAATCAAGATATCATGTGAGGACAGACATACAAGTCACATATAAAAACGGTAATATTTCTGTATTTATATGTACTATCATTTATTCAGCATTTTTACCATTTAAGAACGTTCATGTTGTTTGCTGTTTTTGTTTGTATATATAAAAACTTATAGGGCTTCCCTGGTGGCGCAGTGGTTGAGAGTCCGCCTGCCGATGCAGGGGACGTGGGTTCGTGCCCCGGTCTGGGAGGATCCCACATGCCGCGGAGCGGCTGGGCCCGTGAACCATGGCCGCTGAGCCTGCGCGTCTGGAGCCTGTGCTCCACAACGGGAGAGGTCACAGCAGTGAGAGGCCCGCGTAACGCAAAAAAAAAAAAAAAAAAAAAAAACTTATAAACAAGAAGAGATATTTTAGATGGCAGGACCAACCCTTGGGTTTAGAGGTAGGGAGGGGAGAAAGATCAAGAAATTCCATGCAAAATGTATTGCTATGTTATAGGAGAAGTTATGCATAGTGATATTTTTGTTATTTGTTTGTTTTACCAGGGATATATACATAGATGTTTATGCTGCAGTTAAAGTTGTTTTACATTTAGATCTGGTCATTTCAGTTACCTGTGATGTCGAAAGCTCAGCTTCTCTGTACACCAGTGCTGAATCGAACCTCGGAGACAGAGCTTTGGATGAGATAGAAGAGGATAGCTTTATAACTTTGCCAGGCAAAGGGGGACACAGGGGGCTTCTGCCTCAAAAAACTGTGTGTCCCCACCCAGGAGGATCTGATAAGTTTTATAAAAATGCTTCCCAAGGGTGGGGTTGCTGACAAGATTAGGGTGTGTGCAGGGTCTCAGTGGCGGGTCTCCTAATCTAGATGAGCTTCTCTGCTCCCTTTAATCTTGCCTCAAGTGGTTTTTTGGCTCCTCCTCCCTTGATTAGCAACTGTTTGAATCTGCCCTTTGGAACTCAGGGAAGGTCAAGGAGGCTGGAGTCTCGCCGACAAGAAATAGGGGACAAAAAAGAGACCTCCGTGCCCGGGAGCCTCAAAAGGGCCCTGCTCGGTTTCACATGTACCATTTATAAAGAGAGGATAGACATTTTTAAGTATTAGAGAAAAATAAGAACCATAAATATAAAATACAAACTATTTCTAGAAAAGTTTTTAAATTGGAATACAAGAAAATGCAGAAACAAGGGAAAAAGCAAAAGAATTTCATTGAAAACCAGGTATAAGATGAAGTATATTATGGATCATAATAATTGTGAATTGATATAAAGCTTGCATTAAAAGACAAATTTTCCTAGACTGACTACTTAAAATTCTATCACTATATTATTTATAGACAAATCAAAACCAAAATTTAAGACATTTAAAAGTATCTCCATTTATAGACCTGGAAATTTTAAGCAAGATTAAAACAAGATTTTCAATGTAAATCTCAGTCAAAATAGAATTTACGGTAAAAATGCTTTAAAAATCAAGGGGTTTGCTTTATATCAGTAAAAATTATGATAAACAAGAACAGAGAAACATCACAACTGTGTAAAACTTGCACAATATAACACACATGTGAATGAGGGAAATACTCTAAAAAGTGGAATAAGAAATAGAAAATTCTAGCAGTTAAGACATACTTAAGAATTTACAATTTGTTAGAGTCAGATGTGACGCTGTCTTTCTTAGAAAATGACATCTAAGAGGTAACTAATGTTCCAAATAATGCAGTAGTGTTACCGAGTCCAAGCTCGCTCTGCTCGCCGCCGCACGGCAGGCCAATAAATCGGGACAGGAAGTGGTGAGGCAAGGAAGAGCGATTTCATTCAGAAAGCCGGCAGACCGAGATGTTCCCAAAAAACCATCTTATCGGGGTCTGGATGCCAGTTTCTTTTACAGAACAGAGAGGGAGAGAAGGTGAAGAAGTAAAGTAAAACAGGCCATTTATCTTGCAAAATAGGAGGAGATGTGTTAATTTCTTCTTAACTGCAGCCATTCACAAGCGGGCAGGGTCAGATCGGCTCCCTGTGAGCTGAACAAAGGCAGTTTAGTTTAACATTCAGGCAGAGGGGCAGTGTTCCTTGAGGCAGGCCATTATGTATGATATAATAAGAAAAGCAACGAAAAGCAAAGGTTAAATTCAAAGAAACAGATCTAACCTGGAGTCCAATTTAGCTCTTCACTGTTACAATAGTACTGTTACATACAGATAAAACAAGTTCTTAAAACAACACAAAAGTAAACAAAATTGGTAGACACAGCAGGAAGCTGGTAAGAAGAATTTAGTTAGAAGGACAGACATTTGAGGAAGGTTAATTGCAGGCTGGGAATGCCATGTGAAACAACCCTGCACTGAAGAAACTGGGGGAGTCTGCATGCCCTGGAGGACTCTTTCTTCATTAAATCCATTGGTCTCTCACAGTAAAGGTCTGAAAGATCAACTAGAAATGCTTATTAGTGATGCAGACTGGAGAGGGGAACACAGCCATGTGGGTGGGACAAGTATATGCATCCTGATGCTTCCCCTTTATTTCCACCACAAGACAAAAGTCTTTAGCTAAAAAAACAGTGACAATGTTGGCCTTAGGGCATTTAAGGCCAGTTTTAAAGACCTTATATGGCAGGTGAAACAACATATCACCTATAGGTAGAAACTGGTTAACTAAAGGTCTATTAATTAAAGATATAACAATGTATATTTTAAAGTCACAGGAAATCATTACAAACTGTATGACATGTGTAAGTAATAAGTCAATAGAAAACAGTTTTGTTCAAATATATCAAAGCAAGTAAAAAACTAAGAGGAGAAAACAAAGAAGGAATTATATCATAATAAAACTTGGTTTTACTTGATATTAAAAAGTATCTATCCATACCCCTCTATATATTAACCTATAATATATGTGTCTACGATATGAATAACATTCAATCTATTCAAACATCTATAATGTTTTACAGACATAGAATACGGGCACTAAGAAAAATCTCGCTAAGTTTGCTTAAATGGCAACCATATGGATTATGGGCTGATGAATATATAATATGATAAAAATAGTTCTCAGAAAGACATTGATGTTTCAAGAATTAACTAAAAACCAAGAAATAAATTAGCTAAGCCCTCAATCAAGAAGATAACATAAGAATAATTTTTCCAAGTCATAAAAAGTTTCTGTAACAATTCAGCAGATACTTGGCTTAAAACAAGCAAAATGTGTCCCATTTATTCTCTCACAGTTCTGTCAGTATTACTTAATATGAGTCATAGTGGCGGCAGGGCCATGCCCCCCCCCCCCCAGAGGCTCTATAGGAGAATTTTTTCCTTGACTTTTCCAGTTTCTGGTGGCTGCAGGCATCCCGTCAAATGTGGCCCCATCATTCCAGTGTCTTTAAGTATCTCTCTGCTCCATCTTCACGTTGCCTTCTCCCCCATCTGTGTAAAATCTGAGTCCCTTTTATAGGGATACATGTGATGGCATTTAGGATAATCCAACATAATTTTCTATCTTAAGATCTCAATTTAATCACATCTGCAAATACCCCTGTTTTTTTGCAATATAAGGTAACATTCACAGGTTCCAGGGATTAGGTTGTGAATATTTTGGGGGAAGACATTTTTCAGCTTACTATGATGCAATTACAATATTAATAGATACACAGAGATATAATACTTTAATTTTAACTGGTATTGAAAATATTTAATATTTACTTTCAAAATATTTTTAATGACCATAGGAAAGGATTAGAAAAATGTTTCCTTCAACTGAGAATGTGTATTTATAGAAACCATCACCATCATTCTTCACTCAGGCACTGTGATAAGACAGATAATGCAAATGAATGAACTCTAAATCTCTGAACAAATAATAAATGTTGCTAAAAATCTACTGATTCTACTAGAGAGTCAAGGATGTCAAAATATCATCAGGATAGTATCGGTCATATTTTAAAGTCTACACGTTACCCTGAATCAGGCCTGAGGAACTAGAATTCACTGGTTATGGAGCAGAATTCCATGAGTAGTGGTCATAAATAAGTAAACAAATAAGTTTTTCAAATATCAAACTAAGCTTTCATACTGTTCATTAATCTCACTGAACTAGCACCTGATCCTCAGAGCAATGGTCTCAATCTCATTAAGTTGAGGCAGCTGCCATTCCAAAGAAAATAAACAGAGAGGAGGAATATATTCTATCTATAGGAGTATTTTAAAAGAATGCCCATCAGAAGCTCTGTGGTTTGAACAAGTACAAAAATACATCTATTACAGTTAACTGGAATAGGGCAGAGTGAATCAGTTTCCCAGTTCTGAAATGTTAAAGGGCAGACATTTCATTTTATTTCTTCCTGGCTTCTCTACATCAAAAAAATGATTCTATTCTTGACAGACGGCAGCAGTAGAAGGCCTTGTTACAATGCACGGTCATTCTGGTGAATGACTTTGATTACCCCGGGTCCTGATGCTGTGAAAATCCGGTAAAACATATAAGAATAGTTTCTTTTTAGTAAAAAAAGGAAAATGCCAGGAAATTCTCTCTTAAAAGAAGAAATATCCCTTCCTATGGAAGTGAGAGAAAAAGCTGAAGCATCCTTATTTTACACAAGGTAAATGCTTTAATGAGAAATGGATAATTTTGTTTTTGAAATTTGAAAGATATACTTTCTCTCTCTTGTTTTTTTTCTTAACTTAAATCAACCTGAAATTTTATATGAGTATATAATTTATCTTTAATTCTTTGAATTGAGTCTGTTTTAGAAACAACAACAAAAGTTCTTTACAAAAGACATTTTTTTTTTTTTTTTGCGGTACGCGGGCCTCTCACTGTTGTGGCCTCTCCCGTTGCGGAGCACAGGCTCCGGACGCGCACGCTCAGCGGCCGTGGCTCACGGGCCCAGCCGCTCCGCAACATGTGGGATCTTCCCGGACCGGGGCACGAACCCGTGTCCCCTGCATCGGCAGGCGGACTCTCAACCACTGCACCACCAAGGAAGCCCTACAAAAGACGTTTTAATATAATTAAGATTTATAGGACTGAGCTTCATGAGTTGAGGACTCATGTCTTTTGGAAACTTACAGAAATTCCATAGCTTGGAGAAGGACCTGCCCCTAAATCAGTGCTCCATAAATATTGTTGAATGAATTAATGATAATTTATATTTAGTTTGGACTAAATGACCCTTAAGTAAATGAAAATTAATAAAATAGGTTGTTTTATTGCTAGCTCAAGTCTGTTTCACAGTGAGCCCAGTGAATATTAGATAATATATATTCTGCAACTATTGTGATGCATTTCTAAGTGGTATCCTATTTCTCAATAAAGGATGTCCTTGTGCTTAAGTGGCTTTCATTGCTTGAAACAACAAAATCCAGTATGTGAAAATGATTGGTGTTGAATTAGTTCACGGTACACCATTATTAGAAACATTTGGGCTTCCCTGGTGGCGCAGTGGTTAAGAATCTTCCTGCCAATGCAGGGGACACGGGTTCATGCCCTGGTCCGGGAAGATCCCACATGCCGTGGAGGAACTAAGCCCGTGGCCACAACTACTGAGCCTGCGCTCTAGAGACCGTGAGCCACAACTACTGAAGCTCGCGTGCCTAGAGCCCGTGCTCCGCAACAAGAGAAGCCACCACAATGAGAAGCCCTCGCACCACACGGAAGGGTAGTCCCCGCTCCTCACAACTGGAAAAAGTCCGCGCACAGTAACGAAGACCCAATGCAGCCAAAAATAAATAAATTAAATAAATAAAATTTTTTAAAAAAAGAAAGAAACATTCAAAAATATGCTGAAGTTCATAGGCTAAAAACCTAACTTGGAGAATAAAAAGTTAGTTTGTTTCAGGAAATATATCAGGACTAACATTTATTTGGTGAAGGGAAATTCTTCTTTCAAAACTGCAATACTGGCAGTACTTTGAGCTATCGGCTATTCACTTAAAAGTGAATGCATGTTATATTTTGTTTATTAACAAAATGCACATAAAATATTCCCCCCACACCTAATCACTTATTAATAAGATTTTATTATGATCGTATCTAAAATATTAATTTTATTGATTGTGGTTTTTGAATATGTCTGTTACCCAGTGGAATAATTTTCAAGACACTGCTAATGTGAAAATGGGCCCAGTCTCACAGTTATCCAAAAATAAGCCCCCAAACCCTTAAAGTATAACACCAGTGACCTTAATTCTTGCATTCAGACTGAAGTATAAAAAAGTCTGAAAAATGAGACCCATATTAGAGAGACACATCACACCATTTTAATTTTTCCAAATAAAAATCTAAAACTTTTTCAAATACACACACATATACAGATGGGGGTGGGGATAAGGTGGTACCAGAGAACCTCTTTAAAGGGATAGATCATGAGATTGAAATCATTTCATTGAAATTTTTCTATAAATAAAGAAGACTCACATTGAACTCGCTGCTGCTTTTACATTTTTACTATATATAATATTGCCAACTTTTTCCATAAAATGAGGCATATGATTATATGTATGTTGAAAATGGTATAAGTAAATATATAAGATTTTTTGATAGTTGCTGATTTTAAGAATTTCTTTTTCTCTTTCATTTCATGTATACCTATTTCTTACATCTTATAGTTGCAGTTATTTTGACTTTCTCTTGAGATTAACTTAGAAATAAATAACTATATTTCAAATTTTAAAAATTCCTATAAGATTTGTTAAGATAAAATCATTAAAAAACATTTGTGTATGAGAATCTCCTCCACTGAATATCAGAATGTATGAAAAACCCACTCTGGTACAATTATTTGGAAAAACAGAAAGTAACTTCTTAAAAATAAAATAAAGAAAAAAGGCATAAAAGGCAAAAATTTTCAGCCCCAAAGTAACATATTTGTTAACAAAATTATTGCACAAAACAAAAAAGTATAAGGAGAAATAATCACATGTAATAGCACTAGAAATAGTCAGTGTTAAGCTTTTGTTTGCCGTCAAATAGATGCATTAGTAAAGTTCTTAAATTGTGTGATAAATAGTAGGAACTATAGGAATGTTTGTCTTTGCTATTGTTTTTGTTATTATGTATTTTATCTAAATTATAAGGTTTTTTAGATTTATCTTGTGTTTAAGGCCCAAAGATTTAGAATATATCATATAGTTATATAATTAGAGAGGTCTTACTAATTTGTATGACATTTTTATTATTCACTATTATCCATTTTCAGAAGGTTTGTAAATTATTCAAATAGAAAACTAATTGGACAGTATACTTCTTGAAATATATTCTTGTTAACAAACTAAGTTACAGCAACTTAGTCGTATTAATGCAATACCAAATGTTTGTAATATTATGGATGAGCACTATGTGAGAAAAATACATTTTAAAATATTGTAAAACCACTAGTAAATACAGAGGAAAAGTACTACCTTTTCTTAAAGTTAAAATTAGAAAACAGAGCAAAGGCAAATGTTTATATAGATACTCACAAATAAAAATATTTGGAAAATAATTGAATCTTAATTCTAACTATACATTACATAAGGTATTACATATACATATAAAGTATTAAGTTACATTGAATATTCTAAAGTCATTAGTTTTATAACTTAAAAATTACCTATGAAATAACAAAGAAAAAGCTCAAGTTATACATGTGATGGAGAATGATTCAATTCAAAGCTCATGGATAAGTTATTTAAGATCTGGATGAGGATGAAAAAAAGTCAAAGCAGAATGCAATCTTTGCTACAACCGAGGTGATAATTATTATGGGACTTAAGATGGAGAGATGATCATTTATATCAGGGGATTTAGTTGGGCTTTAGGATGAAGGAGGGAATGTCTGAAATGAAATTTGAGAGGACAATATCATCAGGGAGAAATTTCGGTAAAGTAGGTTAAACAACTATAGAATGTAGATCAATCAAGGGGGAAACACATACATACGGAAAGCATGTTGCAGAAGTGAAAATAATTGTGTTGAGAACTTTTTTGCTTTTATTGTGGTTTCTAGTTGTTATAAAATGCCCCTAGGAAATTAAATGTGAAATGAAAATTTTTATCACTGGATAGGAAAATAGACTAAATATAATCACTAACACACAGTACTTTAATGTAGATAAGGCTGCATTCGAAGTGTTTCTCGTGTATTTATTTATTCTTGACAACAGATATGAATATATTATCTCCATTTTACAGTTGAGGAACAAAGACCCAGAGACATTAAATAGCTTGCTCAAGTAAACACAGCCAATAAAAGGCAGATGTATTTATTTTACCCAAATAGTCTGACCTCAAATCTGTGCTCTTAACAATTACATTAAATACTGTTTCTCAAATTTTTAAGAGCAATGTCCTTGAACAAATATAACAACACTTCAAATTCTCATTGTTCTTCCACTTATGAATTCAAGCTATGCCATTTGGTATAAAAATTTATTTTTCCAAGAGTATCATACTTACTAGAAATCTTATAAATATTCTTAAATATTTATTCTCAGTACCCTCTCTGTTGTGTTCTTAAACCTGAATATGTAACATGAGTGGAAAAAATGACAAACTCCTTTCTTTGAAGAGTAGGGAACATGCAGATAAATAAGATTATATTTAGAAATTCATCATTCCTTCTCCTATTAAATGGAAAATAATTATTGATAAAGAGCAGAGTGGTTGTTGCAAGAATTCAGTGAAATAAAATAAAACAAAATATATGAATAAGAATAAACAATCTGAACTATATATACTATACATGCCAGGTACTAAAGAACATATGGATTTGATTCAAATCATGCTTTATTCTTTCTATTTTTATCTTGGACTATTTTTGTTCATTTACATTGAAAATAAATAATTTTCCAATTATTTATTGAAAAAGTACATGAGTGTACTTGGCAGACAAATTCAGAAAACTTGACAAAATCTGTAAACATTGATTTAAATAAAAATATCACCCAAGAGTTCTTTGAAGAGAGTCACAACAAATGTTTGGGTTCTGAGTCAGCCTTTGGTATTTGTTTTCTTTGACCACCCTGAGATCACTGATTTTAACTATCTTCTGAGGTCTGGAGAGTGAATATTTCTCAGCTGCCCAATTTGTTCTGAAAAAGTTAGCTCTCAGGAGAAAGCTTCATCTTTCAGACCTCTTTTTCACATTACCCTCTAGCTGCCAATGCCACGGTATATATACTCCTAAGAGATGACCCAAAGTTTCTAAGATGTCTTCTAAGTAGCTAGAAGGGAATATCAGAGATAGCCTCTCTCTCTCAATCACACACACACACACACACAAACACACACACACACACACACACACACACACACACACACACACACGCTTCCACAAACACAGAGCTTGCAGTCAGTAAATTGTAGGTTGGTGTGGTATTTGCAACGCTGCTTATCTGATTTCTTCCTAAAGATTTTAACCTTTACAGAGTATCAATCCTACCCAAAGTTGTGAAATAATCAAACCATGCCTTTAGTGCCTTTGGTCTGACACAGAGTATTGTTCCTTTTTGAAAGGCAGCTTATTCTAACTCTTCTGTTACTCCATGTCCTTCATGTGCTTCTCCTCCTACGAATCCCTCCAGCCTGCCGCATTGACACCTACATAAAGATCTGGAAAGCTCACTCCCGAAAATGTATGTTAATATCTTACCAGCTTCAAAGTAGTTCCTATTTTATGTGTGTTCTGCATTTTCCTATCTTCCATCATCACATGTGCTAGAGCATCATCTTTTGCTCCCTGAACAATCTCAGCATTTTTGACCATATATGTATGAGTTTATATCTAGACTCCCTATTTTGTTTGTTTATCCTTATGCTAATACTACACTATTTTAATTATAGTAGCTTTATAATAAATCTTGAAATTATGTAGGATATGTTCTCTTCCAAAGTGGTTTTAGCTAACTTAGATCTTTTGTATTTATATATACATTTTAGAATCAGTTTGATTATTTCTTTGTAAAAAGACTACATTAAGTCTATAGAGCAACTTGGAGATAACTTCATAATATTGTTTCTCCGTTTATTTTAGTTTTCTCTAGTGTATCTCAGCAATGTTTTATAATTTCTAGTCCTCAGCACTTACATATATTTTATCAAATGTATCACAAAGTATTCATGTTTGTTGATGCTACTCTAAATGGTATTTTTAAAATGTTCAATTTCCCATTTTTCCTTGCTAGTATATAGAAAAACAATTGACTTTTGTATATTAATATTGTACTCTGTTTCCTTGCTAAACAAATTTGCAAGCTCTAGTAGCTTTTTAAATAGATTCCTTAAGATAGTCAAGTACACAAACAGGTCAGCTGTGAATGAAGAGAGTTGTATTTCTTTCTATCCAATCTACGCAGTCTTTATTTCTTTCCCTTGCCTAATTCCACCAACTAGTATTTCTAGTTTATTTTTGAATAGAATTAGTGAGAGTGGAAAAACCTTCTGGGGCCCAAACATAAGAGTAAATTTTATAATTTCACCATTACATAAAATATTAGCAGTAGCTTATCCAGTTTAGAAAGTTACTTGTTATTCCTAGTGTTTACTGTTTAGGTCTATGATCCATTCTGAACTAATTTTCTGTTTGATTAAGGTAAAAGTTGAGGTTATTTACCTATTGTTTCATACGGATATCTACTTGTTCCAAAAGGATTTGTTCTAAAAGCATCCCTTTCTCCACTGGCATTTTTGTTGAAAATTAATTAACCATGTATGAGTGTATCTATTTCTTGAAATTCTGTTACATTAATCTATATTTCTATACTTACACCAATACCATACCAATGTGATAAAGTATGTTTAGAGTAATTCTCGGAATCAGGTAGTACATGTGTTCCAACTTTTTTTTTCTCTTTGAAAGTCATTTGGGCTTTTCCGGGTCCTCTGCATTTTCATAAAATATTTAAAATCACTTGTCAATTGCTACAAAAATAATAAATATTTTTCTGCAGTATTAATTTAGATTGTGTTAAATCTATAGATTGATTTATTAATGATGACATTTGGAAAAGTCCATTTAATAAAAAAATTATCATGCCTTCTTATAATCATTATCATACTTCACATGATGTATATAACAAATAAAACATATACAACAAAACAACCTATAGTCATTGGTATAAAATATTATGATCCATCAAATGACAATGAGGTGTTTCTAGAATTTGGGTCAGATGATGACTCAAGGGTTTGTTTGCTGGCCTTAGAAATTATGTGGATAATTGAGGACATACACAGACACACACACACACACACACACACACACACACACACAATTTGGAAATGTAACATAAAATATCATCTTTTAGAGCAATCTAATAAGGAAAGATACATTCATATCAAATTAAACAAACTAAAAGATTAGGCCAGCAGAAGAAGTCATCACTTTCGTAGGGAAAAAAATAAGCATGTATAGATGAAAAGGGATAAGTAAGAGGAATATTGCAGTTGTAGTTCTCATTATAATGTGGGAGCTGTAGGCAAGAAATATTTCATAGAAACAATGAGCTTCCTGGATTACATACTATGAGTTAACTTTGTCATAGCACAATAGTTTAAAAATCCTAATTCAAACTCATAGTCTTTTGATAGTGTTGAAAATTCATTTGGTGGGAGTATGGATAAATTGACTTTCAATTAATGAAATTACTATGACAATTCCTTTATAAATACTTAAGAGATTTAAGTGTATCCTAGCATTTTTGCTTATTTGGTACTGCTTATAATTTTGCATTTATCCATTATTAATACATGGAACGCATGAGTCAGAAAACACCCATACTCATTAAAGTTAGAGGTAACGTACATAGGCAGGGTTCCAAATTTTATTCTACTGGTAAGTTTGAAACTTTGCTTTTGCCATTTTTCTTTTCTTTTGTAATTGTAATTGGACTTACCTCAGTAGGAAAATGTTTTAAACTTGACTGCAGTTTCCATATTCTCTTAATTTTTCTTTGCATTTTATTTGATACATTTTTCTCAGAAAACATAGTAATAGTTTAAATGTAAATAATTAAATATACCATTCATTCTTGTTAAACATGTTTGGGAATTAAAAATGACTGTGCCCATTGGCTCCTGTTTTCTGTTAGTGGCTGGTGTAAGAATCAGGCTCTGCATGACTATGCAGATTGAGACTGGGAAATGTGAAAGGCCAACAGAAGAAATAGGAGTTAGCAAAGAACATTAATTGTCTTTAATGACGTGCTCTGTTTAGGTTAGAGTGGGCCTAAGTTACAGTTTGTCATTTTTATAAGAGTAAATAATATCAGTTCACTGATATCACATTAGATTATTTTATTTATATTACAGGGCTCCTTACTAGTTGGTAACCCCTGAATGTTGTCTGGCTCATCTATTTCCATATCACACTCTAACATGGCCAAGAGTTCAAACTGAGTTGCCCCTACCTACCTTTCCATCCAGAAAAGACTTAACACCACATATCTCATTGATTCCAGGTCTTTTACCCCAAAGTCTATAAGGCTATTTCTTAAAAATTCCCTGACTCACTGGTTAAAATATCTATGAATTGAGTCAACTATGCTAGGGACAGGACTGTGGGTTGCAACAAGGCTTTAATTCTGAAATTGGGGACTTCCCTGGTTGTCTAGTGGTTGAGACTCCACACTTCTACTACAGAGGGCACGAGTTTGATTCCTGGTTGCGGAAGACCCCATATGCTACGCGGTGTGGCAAAAAAAAAAAAAAATTCTGAAGTTTAAGAGGCTGGGAGCAGAAAGGTATAAGCACCCTTTACATCGTTGCACAATTCCTTTACCTTCCAGAAGTAACTGGCTACTTGATCAAGAGCCTTGAACCTGGTGCGACATAAAGGAGGTTTAGTAGCTCAAACAGGTGGCTTTGGAGCCTCTATCCTTGTCAGAGAACTTGAGGGAAACATGTCTGGAGTTTTAGCATAGATATACAGGTATCCAGTTGCTGACTATGTGTAATGCAGGTATTCTCTTGAAAGAGAGATCATTTTGGTGATCCTCTGCTAAAGCTTTAACAAGAAAGAGTCTCTGATATACATCTATTCTTTAATTTAGCATAAAAGAACCTCTTTTATTGCCCCTTTTCATTAGTACTGGTACATAAACTTCAATGTAATATAAGGTTGCCTTTAAGTAGGCATGAACTTTTCACTGTTTCATATATTTTTCATTATAACACTGTCTTCTTCACATTCATTCTAACAGTAGTACAGGCCTCTTGAACTTAGGTCTGCATGTTGCCGAACATTGTGTAAAAACCTAGTTTATATGCAGACGAGAGCAGCAAGATTCTCACACACATGTTTCTTTTCTGGATGTGAAAAATAATTAATTGTCCATTAAACACTCTCAGTGTCCATTACTCCTGGTATGTGATTGTACTGAACAACTCTGTATTTTTCTGCTTATTGTTTATAAATTCTCACGGGTGGGTAGGGTTGAAATACAATTTATGTGCAGCTATACTTTATCACTTTTTCACCATTATGAGATTAAAAGGTCAATATCATTCTAAAGGTCATAACTGACAGGTTATTTGCAATATTTTTATAGATTTACAAGAAGAAAAATTAATTTGTTGCATCTGTTCACACTAGAAAAACTGTTTTTGGAAAACATAATTGTAAAAGTCTTTCCTGTAGTAAAGACTCATAGTTCTGCTGTTTTAGGTATGGCCTATAGTCTCAATAATATTGTGGGGCTTGGAATGCAAGTGTAACTAAAGGCACAAATTCTGTGCCTCAGATAATCATAGGATTATAAAATGCTTAAATAGTTTCTACTTTGCCCTCAATTTTATCTTACCTACCTGTCTGATAAGCATCATGTCTTAGCCTTGGTTTCCTAGAAATCAGAACATGAGGAAAATCTTACATATTCAATTATTGTTGGAAGAGTGGTAATCAACTGAAAGCAAAAGTGTAGAAAAAGAGGCATAGGAAATAAAATGTCATGTTTTATCAAACTGAACATAGTTTCAAAAAAACAAGTACGATTGCTCAGTTATGGAACATCTCCATGAGATTACACAGCACCACATAGAGCAGTTCCTTGAAGGAAGAAAGGAAAGACATTTCTGTTAGTTGTTTTCCACCTCCTGTCTCTTGTAATCAAAAATCTTTGTGAGGCATTAATTCACCTAAACCGGGCCACTAGGAAGGCAGGAATTTTCAGTTGGACATGAGTCCAGCTCAGGTGGACTGGATGCTGGAGCTGCTGTAGCTCATGCCTTGGAGGGCACACAGGTGGTCATGTCTAATATCCATCCCTGGTCCTTTGGCACCCTGGGACAACTTACGGTGTTCAGAGATGAGAGGCAGTCACTGGAGCCAGGATTTTAAAATCACTGCCTTCACTCTGGAAGTGAGGGAAATGAATGAGACCCAAGTAACTATGAGTGGTGTATTGACTCGGTCTGTAACAGTTTACCCTTCATGCCAATTAAATAGCATACACTCTTATGATATACAAATCTGTTATTAGTAAAAGAAGCCCTGAATTCTATCTCAAGAAAGAAGGAGCAACTACAATCCCTCGGAGTAGAGGTCAATGTCAATATCCTTCAATATATTCCTTCATGTTACAGGTGATCCTAGAATCAAAGTTGATATTTATCTTATACTTCTTTTACCATTCATTCTAGATTTCAGTCACCTTTGGACAACATTTTTATTCTCACTCATTTGTCTGATGGAGTGATGAGAATTTCATCTCTTGAGGCATAAGACTGTTGATAAGAATTTTCCTACTTCTTCCACTCAGTTTTCAAACCTTTAACTTTCACCAGACCCTGTTAAGTCTCTTGCTCTGTAGTTCACTAGAACCTAGACCGTTTTGATGTTCCAGAAAACAACATGCTGATTCACTATATTAGTGATATACTCATTAGACCAGGGAAGCAGTAAGTGGCATGTAGTCTTATCTACTAAGACACAGGCAAACCAGAGGGTGAGAGATAAAATTTCAAAGATTCATCCATTTGCAGTTATTTGTGACGTTTTTGTGAGTCTAGTGCTCTGTGACATTAGAGGAAATTCTCCTAATTTATGATACTTGTTATACTTTGAACTTCCAGCCTATAAAAAATGAGGTGTGGTTTTTAGTGGACCACTTGAATTTTAGAGGGCTTGTGGTTACTGTTCTGGTGTTTTTATGTGGTATTTTAGAAGATAATTTGATTTGAGTGAAGCATAGAGAGGGTGCTACATGATATTGCAGTCTACCACTTAGGTATACAATCCAGCAGATCTGATGGTAATAAATATATCTGAGGTAGGTAAGGATGCTAGGCAGAGTTTTAAGGGATTCTCTACAACCAGAAGTTGTATAGATAGAGGTGGAAAAGACAAATGCCTGGTTGAAAGTTTGGCATGGTCTAGCGCCACTATGGAAAATTAACTACTATCTCATTGCAGTGCCCCCTCTCTCCCTGGGATGACCAGGGTTTTGGTGATGGGAAATACTCCTAATAGGCAAAGATACAAGCAATACACTTAGATATCCAATATGTATGTCTGATGTGTGGAAATACTCTAAATTCTGTGCTGTGGTAGAGAACTCTGCCATGAGGTCAATGGCCTGAAAAGAATAATGCAAGAAGCTTAGGGCTAAGGAGTTCTAGGGAAAATACATATGGATTATTTAGAACACTTTAGTAAAGGCTGGGTTGGAGACTACAGAAAGAGTAAATCATGATTATTCTCCCTACCATGGGAAAGAGGAAGCCTTGGAGATGGATGGCTATTCTTACTGATTCAAGCAGCCAACATTATAGTAGAGAAAGATAGAATCTTCCATTCTAAGCAATTCTGAATATTAAATTTGCTCTGGATATAGATTTGGCCTCTCCTGTTCTCATTTCACACTTTTTTCCAAGAACTAAGTAAACTATACCACCTATACACTGAAGACCCCCAAATTCAGTATTTGGGATCATTGGAAAGGCGGCCGTATTTTCATAGAAGATAGTGATGGAGCAGACAAGGATGTAGGAAGACTGTGAAAAAAATGTACAAACTTGGAGGCCAGTCAAGAAATGTGAGTATTTTAAAAAGGAAAAAGAGTTCAACTGTATTGAATGTTGTTGCTAGATCAAATAAAATTAGATATCAGATCTTAGCAAAGCGAAGTCATTTGAGTGTTAGGTGCAAAGCACACATAGAGGTTGGTTAAAAATGGAGTGAGTAGGTATGTAGGTGAAGGCATCCTGAATCCACTAAGAATCTTTACAAACAATTTTCCATTTTCTAGCAATTTTTTTTTACATTGCCATCAAGCATAATTTTGCCATATCTTAAATGATGACTGCTAATCTACTTCTTTTTTGTTTTACTAAAACCATTTACCCTTTTATCTCCTTCACTCCTTACTTCACTGACTTTTGATCTAAAAAAATAAAAGTGAATATATCATGAGGCTTGACCCATTGCCATTTTCTTACTCTATTAATCTCTCTACTTTCTTATCCTGTCACTATAGATCCACTGACTAACCAAAAAAAAAAAAAAAAAAAAAAATGCAAGTAACTAATTAAGATAGTGTGTCTATCATTTTACCTCTTATTATTTCTTTGTATCTTCATAGTAATCCTATAGGAATATCATTTTTTTTACTCTCATTTTACAGATGAATAAGCTGACACTCAAAGTCACAAAATACGGAAGTGGTAGAAGTGGGTTTCAAACCCATTCATTCTGATTCGATACTTGTTTTTTGATCACAGCTCTCTATTAAACCCTCACCAATCATTTGAACTAGGCTTCTGTTCAAATTGCTCATACCTTAAAGCTTCCCATGAATTAGCTATTGAAAGATGTCATTAATATAGAGTAACCTCTATGTCACTTCTATCCTCTTTCTCAGCTCTTGACCTTGCCTTGTACTTCACTAGAATTATTAGGGTCAGAAGACATAAGATAGGTATTTTCTTTGTCAACCACATAGTATTTTTTATTCAGAAACTCAACTACATGCTTCCTTTTCCTCAGTTCCAAAGGCTGGGTGCTCATTTCTTTTGCAAGGTTATATCAACTGTCTCTGCATTGGATTCTATCTTCTTCCATCTGTTTCAGTACTGAAATATTGCCCTATATTTAGGACTTTCTCTCTTCTACATTTTTAGTTCTCTTATCAGTTGCTCTTTTCTCTGTATGTATAAAAATACTTAAGTATTTCCCATAGTGGTTAAAAAATAAATCAACAACAACAACAAAAATATTCTCAAACCTGTGTACTCCTGTAACTATTTATTGAAATAAAGAAATATCTAAAGCTGCCTAGTAAATGTAGTCATAATCAATGCCAAGATATATCCAAAGTGAAATTATTAGACCTTTTGAATAAAGAAAGAGTCTTAGCATACTCAAGACAAAATAATAATAATTTATTGAACTACTATGTGTGTGTACCCAGTTTATTCCTTATCATTCCATTGTGTGACTGTAGCAAAATCTGTGTATTCATTCTATTACTGATGGACATTAGGGTTGTTTCCATTTTTTGGCTACATTATATGTAGTGTTGATACCAATAGTTTTGTTCAAAGTTTTAGGTAAATATGTATAGCAATTTCTATAAATAGGTTACTTATCTAACAGTGGAATTGTTGGGTAATATGGAATAATATTGTTCAGTTTTAGTACAATACTGACAGTTTTCCAAAATAGTTGGGTCAATGAACACTAGATGTTCAGTTGTTCCATAAAATTGCCAACACTTGATACTGTTTTTCTTTTCATTTTACCTATTCTGTTGAGTGTGAAAGATTTCTTAAATTCAGAAACCACTAAGCATAGAGGAAAAAAAAATACAAGTTTACCTACATAAAATAAAGATGTTCTACTTATCAAGAGACACCTTTAAGAGTCTAAAAAGGCAAGCTTCAGCATGGGAAACTATATTTGCAATTCATATATTTGTAAGATACACATAAATAGTTACTAAGAAATTGAATAAATTTGAATTTATTCAAATAAATTTCTATGAATAAATCATAGAAAAAATGAACAAAACACTTGAACAGGGCTTTTACAAACAAAGATATCCAAATAACCAATACATATCTGAAAAGGTGCTTAACTACCCTAGATGTTGGGGAAAAGGCAAAATAACACTTTATACCAATCAGAATGGCTAATCTGGAAAATATTTTCTTTTGTTTCTATTAAGTTTCTGGAGTGATACCAATTAGTCATATCTTTAACTTTTTGAGTTTGTATTTCCTTGACTCTATGAGTAACGTAAATTTAAAACCCAAATCCTACAAAAGAGCAGAATTACCGTATATGATTTTTCACGAGAGCTTGCCTTGCATTCTCCATCTAGCATTCAGGCCATTTTGGAAGATTTCTGTCATGTAAACACATGTACTTTTTATTTCCTGCTGATTTTTCCATAAAGGTATAACACTTTCAAAGTCCCAGTTTCATCCAAAATATCGATTCCAGCTGACCATCTTGTGTCAGTACAAAATATTGTCTCCTATTCCCTCTAAGGCTATTCAACCTTGGGATCTGGGATAAATTTACCATCATAGGCCTTCAGGGAAGCCTTGGTTTCAGGGGCAGTTTACTTGTCTGACTTTCCACTTATTTTCACTGTCAGCCTCCTACCTCCTGGTTTGGAACTAAAAATGTTAGCAGTTGGATTTGAGTCTGAGCTGAACGTGTCTGCATATCATCCAGACTGAAAACATGGCTGAAGATCAAATTGCTGCATGAGAATATGTAGAATGAGGAGAGACTATAAGCTAGAAAAAAAAATCTACTGGAGTGTTCACATTTAAGAGGCAAATGGAGAAAAATTAACAAAGGTGAAAAAGAAAGAGTAGAAGAAATTTAAAGTAGGAAGTTTTCTCAAGATGTTTGTTAATGAAGAAAAGGAGAGAAATAGTATGATAATTCATGTGAGGTTTGCTAATAAGCAGGATTTTGGTTAATTTGATGAGACAAACATGAACAACTGCTGATGAGGAGGATTCTTTTAGAAGGAGAAATATGGAGGAATTTCTGAAATATGGAGGAATAAATATTCCAAGATTGAGTCATTGTAAAATGTCTCTCTTTAAGGAATGATGTTGGATCTATATGATTGATATCTGACTGATATTTTACAACATTTCCATGTATGGAACAGTATGGATCATTGACCAAATAAGTTGTTCCAACTTTAAACAGAAATTTTTCTTAGTCCTACCAGTTCATAGAGATCATATTACTCATCTCTACTCCACTGAAGAAAGCCATTGCCAATATTTGCATATCTAAAGGATTATGTGACCATATGCCTCTCTTATAACCCTAAGCTTGCTCTCTTCCAAAAAATGGCAAGATTATTTCTCCAATTAATTAATTGATAAATTTGTCAGCTTCTCTCTTTTTCTTCTCCTTTTGTTCTCTTCAATTCCCAAAACTGTGCCATCTGCTATGCACAAAAAATTTTGCTAATATTAGCTATCTACTACTGGTGGCTACTTATGCATAGCTACTCTCCAAAAATTTCATGCCTAAGCCATGCCAATGATACATTTATATATTTTTTTAATTTGCTTTGCAAGTGTATTCAATATGTCCTTATTGTTAAATAAAGTGGACATTTTTCAACCCTCATTTTCTTTGGACTCTGAAAATTTTTCATATCTATTGCATAACATTTTCATAGTTATACATGTACTTCCAATGCTGCCCATATTACTCAGTTTTGTGTTCTGGATTCTCCTCCCCTAACTGCATTCCAATGCTGAGGTTGCTCATTTAATCTCGAGACATCTCTTCTTCTTAAGAAAGTCATACATTCCCAGATGTTTAAATGGTGATGATAGTGATGGCAATAATAGCTAACATTCGTGAATATGTATAAAACTCTAGACGTATGACAAGTGTCTTGCATATAATATCTCATTGAATTTCCACAATAATCCTCTAAGATCAATGTCAAGAGGTGCCACTGCAATCCCACTTTTGCAGGTGAAGAAACTGAGGTATAATCCTTTGATTAGGAAAATTGTTTGTAAATGGTCAAGTTTTTAAACCCAATTTATCCAGTACCTCTGCTTGTCTATAAGCCCATTGTACTCACATACTTTCTTTATAGCCCAGAAATCTTATTTTTTCTACTTGGTAATATCTTGCAGACAATTGGACAGCTCCACTCAAATTTTACTTGTCCCAAACTTAACTAGTGATATTATTCCATCAAAATCTCTCCTATTCCTGAATCTCTTTCTTAGTAAATGGATTGACATTCCATTAATACAGTTATCATGCAAGACACC
The DNA here is from genome assembly GCF_964374135.1 of Grampus griseus. Classification (NCBI taxonomy): domain Eukaryota; kingdom Metazoa; phylum Chordata; class Mammalia; order Artiodactyla; family Delphinidae; genus Grampus; species Grampus griseus. Next base: position 29,397,554 of record NC_139005.1, on the reverse strand, counting down.
TTTGCCCACCTGTCACAAAGCACCAAAAATTCTTTATTCTCCCTCCTACATTATTTATTTTCTCCATTTCTACTGTCACCTCTTTCCAGCTGCCACTATCTTTCTGTTAACTGCTGAAATGACCCTTAACTTGTTGATCTGAATTCCTTTTTTTTTTTTTCTTGCTTTCCAATCCAGTATTCAGACTGCAAAGGAAACAGTTTACAGAAACACGAACTCATCCTACTGTTATCACATGTAAGGTATTTCCACAGTTTCTCTTTTCTACTTAATAAAACTGCAAACTAAGAATAATTTCAGGGTTTTTTTTTTTCTTGATATGATCCCTTCCTACTCTTTTAAGCTCATTCCATAGCAGCCTCTTCCTCTCTTTATATTCATGTTGAACTTTATTTTTCAGGAGGCCTGGGCTCTAGAAAGTTTTTCATCTGTTAGGAAAGTCTTTGCTTGCTTCCAAATGCACCTTACCCTGTGTTGTGTTATACCTCCATGTGGTATATTTTCTTGGCATATTTTGACTTTGCTTAGAAGAGAGTAGGAAATTTGCCACATGTTCAAGACACAACTTGTTTCAGCCCAATCCTAGAAAATGTGCAATTTCCATGCGTATGTAAAATAGGGAGGAAATACATGGCTAGCCTAAGGTAAATTGGACAAAACAATTACAAAGTAAACTGGCAGAAAGAGGGCCGAACACTGATCTCCCCAGTTCTTTGTAGGGGGAGTGTATTTTTCTCTTGACCATATGTTTTCATAGATGTTAATGATGTGCTTTCCCTTGTTCTTCTTCTCTTCATCCTTCACCTCCTCTGTCTTCTCTTTCTTCTCCATTTCTTCTTATTTTCCATTTGAACTAATTTCTTTAAAAAATTCATGACATTTCTCTTCAACATATGTAGAGGAAATCTGAAATTCATTGAGAAAGAATTTAGGGACATTGAAATAGCTCCCACCACACACATTGGAGGTCTAAATACAAAGAACTTATCTGATATCAATGGATTTTTAATGTTTTGTATGAAAATTAAAAACTTGATTCTCTCCATGCCCTTTTCCCTTTATCTGTCTTCAATTTCTACAGAAGAGTGAATCTATGAAGAGTTCTCTTTAGTCTCTGATATTAGTTTCATTTCACTCACGTTTATGTTTGGCTATGCTCATCACTTTACAAATTATTGTTATTAATTAAATTTTATTTCATGTAAAATAATATACAATGATATTTTTATTTCTTTTACTTTAACTTTCCCACCTCCTCTTGCCGTACACTGTAAGATACTCTCTCATTCTACCCATTATGCCAACAATATATTCTTCCAAAGTCTTAATGGAAAAATGTATCATAAAACACTTTATTACCGTTATGCAAAAAACATTGTAGGACCTTAAGCAACAAGCCACTATACATAGTCTTCATACTGAATTAAGCTGCATTTTGACAGGAAAAAATAAAAGAAAAAGAATTTCCTTAAGATAGCGAGAGATGTCATTCCCTTCAGACCTGCTCTACAGTTTTCAGTGGGGAAGGATTTTATTCTCCAGCATGGACTTTGACATTCTTTCTACACCAGCTTTTCAGTACTAGATAGTACTAGATGTTTGGGGAAGTAAGTTTACTGATGGGAAATACATTTATATGCAAACCTATGCCTCCCCCCAGCCCTGCCTCATTACATTAAAGAAAATCTCACTAAAAGGGGCTTTTTGGCAAAGAGTAAGGAAAATTCTGGTTTTTGATCATCAAACTTGATATATTGATCAATGTTTGAAAAAACAGCTTAAATGATTCAAAATTTGCATATGTTTACACAGGATACATACCTCACCTTTGGCACTCAAAGTGACAGTTAAGGAGATTAGCAAAGAATAAGTGCTTGGAATGCAGTTAAATGCAGCATAAATGGATCCTTTTCTATAACACTTTTAATGGTTACTTAACCTACATATGACTCCATTTCTCCTACAGAAAAATAGGGATAATATTTATCATTCATAAAACTTTTTACTATGTTACCCCATTAATCTCCTATTGTTTTGTATAACCCTGAGAGAGAAAAGCTCTAGACAAAATACAGAGGCTGTGATGCTGGCACTCAATTTTAGAGACAGAAACTGATATACCCAAAGGCTTGAGCTATTGCAATTTAAAGCTGTTACAGGAGTTGCAATCTCTCACAACAAGCTGAAACTAAATAACCTGGACTTTTGCCTCACTAAGTTACTTAAAAATATAATACATTAGTATATAAGGACACACCAAAACAATCAATATTTTATGAAATTGCTGGACTGTAATATGGATTTTGAACAGTATTAGTGTTAAATGCATTAACTTCAATGAGGAACTTAGAAATGGTCTCTTAATAACCTTATTGGGATATGACTACTTTTAAATGGCTTTTACTTTGTCCTTGGAATTCATATGATGCATGTGACAGTGGCTTGTTTAGTGTTAACAGAGGATTAGATGAAGGAAATTAATTAAAGCTTCCTAGCAACGTTTTCCCCTTGAGCTATTCAGTATGCTAAAGTGGTGTGACAGGGTACCATCCTTTCTCTAAATCTACTCATTAAATAACTCAATTGGGTTTAAACACACATCCTTTTTTAAAAAAATTAGACCATAATTTTTCTCCTCGTCTTTCTAACCTGACCCCTTCGAGCCGCTGCCACCTCTGTGATTTGTAATTACGTTTTAGCTTCTAATAATAGGACGGTCACAAAGTGTGATGTGTTTCAGAGTCCACCAATTCACTTCTTGAGACCTGTCTTCAATTGAGATGACAAATTTAAATAGGTTAGGGACATTTGTTTAACTAATCCCCTGGACAAATAAGTATCTAGAATGATTTCCTATATTAGATGAAATACAAGTCTATAAATCTTTTTAAACACTGCTGATGCTGCACTTGAATACTTGTAATAATAATCATTTTTCAATTTTATGTTTTAGAAATAAATAGATCTATTTTGGCTTTAAATTCTCACAAATTGTGATTTTCTCTGTTTTTAAGACATTGTTATAAATGTATTAATTCTTAGCTATTAAAAACAATTACTTATAATATAAAATAAAAATAATATTTACCAGTATTTATTGTTTGTGGATTTTTTGATGATAGCTATTTTGACTGGTGTGAGGTAATATCTCATTGTATCGATAGTTTTGATCTGCATTTCTCTACTAATTAGCAACGTTGAATATCTTTTCATGTGCCTCTTGGCCATCTGTATATCTTCTTTGGAGAAATATCTATTTAGGTCTTCTGCGCATTTTTTGTTTGGGTTGTTTGTTTTGATGATATTAAACCACATGAGCTGTTTGTAAATTTTGCAGACTAATCCCTTGTTGGTCACATCATTTGCAAATATTTTCTCCCATTCTGTGGGTTGTCTTTTCATTTTGTTTATGGTTTCCTTTGTTGTGCAAAAACTTTTGAATTTAATTAGGTCCCATTTCTTTATTTTTGTTTTTATTTCCATTACTCTGGGAGATGGATCGAAAAAGATATTGCTGCAATTTATGTCAGAGAGTGTTCTGCCTATGTTTTCCTTTAAGAGTTTTATAGTTTATGGTCTCACATTTAGGTCTTTAATCTATTTTGACCTTATTTTTGTGTATGGCATTAAAGAATGTTCTAATTTCATTTTTTTACATGTAGCTGTCCAGTTTTCCTAGCACCATTTATTGAAGACACTGTCTTTCCCCCATTGTATAGTCTTGCCTCCTTTGTCGTAGATTAATTGACCATAGGTGTGTGGGTTTATTTCTGGGCTTTCTATCCTATTCCATTGTCCTATATGTCTATTTTTGTGCCAGTACCATACTGTTTTGATGACTATAGATTTGTAGTATAATCTGAAGTCAGGGAGCCTGATTCCTCCAGCATCGTTTTTCTTTCTCTAGATTGCTTTGGCTATTCAGGGTCTTTTGTGTCTCCATACAAATTTTAAAATCCACAAACAATAAATGCTGGAGAGGGTGTGGAGAGAAGGGAACCCTCCTACACTTTTGGTGGGAATGTGAATTGGTACAGCCACTATGGAAAACAGTATGAAGTTTCCTTTAAAAACTAGAAATAGAGCTACCATATGATCCTGCAATCTCACTCCTGGGCATATATCCAGAGAAGAACATGGTCTGAAAGGATATATGCACCCTAATGTTCATTGCAGCACTGTTTGCAATAGCCAAGACATGGAAACAACCTAAATGTCCATCGACAGAAGAATGGAGAAAGAAGATGTTGTATGTATATACAATGGAATATTACTCAGCCATTAAAAAGAATGAAATCATGCCATTTGCAACAACATGGATGGACCTAGAGATTGTCATACTGAGTGAAGTAAGTCAGACAGAGAAAGAGAAATATTTTATTATATACCTTATATGTGAAATCTAAAAACAAACGAGACAAATGAACTTATTTACAAAATAGAAACAGACTCACAGACTTAGAGAGCAAACTTATGGTTACCAGGGGGGAAGGGTGGGGGGAAGGAATGGTTAGGGAGTGTGGGATTGACATGTACACACTGCTGTATTTAAAATGGATACCAGCAAGGACCTACTGTATAGCACAGGAAAATCTGCTCAATATTATGTAACAACCTAAAAGGGAAAAGAATTTGAAAAAGAATAGATACATGTATATGTATAACTGAACCACTTTGCTGTACACCTGAAACTAACACAACATTGTTAATCAACTATACTCCAGGGAATTCCCTCATGGTCCAGTGGTTAGGGCTCTGCACTTTCACTGACTAGGGCCTGGGTTCGATCCCTTGTCAGGGAACTAAAATCCCACAAGCCACATGGTGTGGCAACAAAACAAAACAAAACAAAACAACTATAGTCCAATATAAAATGAAAAGTTAAAAAAAATATATTCACAAAGGAAAACTTTATCTTCTTGGAAAAAAGAGAACATTTGACTATAACAATGACATATGAAAAGTAAACTAGAATATAATATATCTTTTGAGTTGTGTTAAATTTGATGTTTTCAGGTAAACAAGTACAAAATCCAGAGTTCCTTATTTTCTAATCTCAGTCAAATAAAAAGCTCAAGCTTTAAAATGTTATGATACCTCCTCTTTTGATGTCAGGGATGAAGATAAAAAGCTATCCCTCTAAAATTAGGGTTAGACTCTGCAGTCTTTCTTCTTTTTCTCATCAAGATATTATTCTTCTACACACATTTCGATGAGGAAAACCAACCTGGATAAAGGAACATGACTTCTGTTTAAAATAATTATTTAGGAAATCAGAAATAGATGGTCAATAGCATGGTTGAATTAATAACACTCTGTTCAAAATAGAAATAAAATGTGTTCACACAGATAAATATAACTGTATTTTAAAATATCAATATTATAATTAAACATGTACTCTGTGTGCACACAGGCATATGTGCACTTTCATACACACACACACACACACACACACACACACAAGGACTGTTTATCCAAATTGTTAACATACTTTGCTGATTGCATTGTGGTAATAACTCTGTGAGAAAGCCAGTGTTATTATTCCTCATTAAATTGGACTATATCATCTGAAAGTAAAAAAGACAAAGCTGATCACATTGACAAATTTTACCTAATTTAAAACACTGATACACCAATATAAAAAGCCACTGTTTATATGGTTAGCACATTTGTTAATCCATTATTTTAATCATTATAGGATTGACAGTTTCATTCTTCTGCAAGCCAGACACATTCGATTTTTGAATCAGTCCTTCTAATAACTCAGATGTCTAAGATTAAACATTTAAAATAAGTTACAATGCAAATTTGACCAAGTGAAATGCATTTGGTGTGTTTCAGGATCATAACAATTAAGAGATGATAGCTATTGTTCTAAAATAAAATTCTATGAATGTAATATTTAATGAGATTCAGAAATATTATAACACATTCACGTAAAATTTTACTCCATCATTAGTGAGAAGCATAGTAATTCAACTGTCTTAAAGCATGTACATAACATTTTATTGCAGAAAGGATCAGAAACATTTAAATTCTCACTGTGCATAGTAATGAAAGTTGTGTTTTACCTAACTAAAAATGTGAACTGCAAAATTGCAAGATTTCCTGTAGGAAAATATAATACCAGTTTCTTTGTGGAGTTTTTGATACATTGGTAAAGAGTATAATTGCAAACAATTATTTTGCTTGGACATTAAAAATAAAATAGTTTACCTAAATAGCAAATAATAGGAGTTTTGTCTTAATTAAATCACCTAGAAGTTCTGTCCTTGTAGTGTCTTTTTTTTTTTTTTTTTTTTTTTTTTTTTTTGTGGTACGCAGGCCTCTCACTGTTGTGGCCTCTCCCGTTGCGGGTCACAGGCTCCGGACGTGCAGGCTCAGCGGCCATGGCTCACGGGCCTAGCCGCCCCGCGGCATGTGGGATCTTCCCGGACCGGGGCACGAGCTCGTGTCCCCTGCATTGGCAAGCGGACTCTCAACCACTGCGCCACCAGGGAAGCCCTCCTTGTAGTGTCTTTTAAATAGAATGAATCTCAAAATAATTCCAATGAATAAAGATAATGTCTTATGACATTCAAGTGCACCATTTATAGTAAAATTCAGGTAATACGTTGGCAGCTGGTAGGAAGCTCCAAACACAGAAGTATTTCCACAGGGTTTGTTTAGATTTAGGTGGATTTCCAACAGTTACTGTGATTTTAATTCATCAGTCCTCTACAGTGGGATTTCTGAATATATAATCTGTACAGCACTTTCATCAGAATCAGCAGGAGTGCTTATTTCAAATGTGAATTCCTAGGTCCCATCAGAGACCAAATGAATCAAAATCTAGGTGGCAGAGCATTCATTTGCATTTTAATGATTTGTCCAAGTGATCCTCATGCACATTAAGTTTGAGAACGCATGTGCATCCTTAAATCCAAGTAAAGAATATATGAACTATATATCAAGTAGTTCACAGAGTTGTTAGTCACAAATAAGACCAGGTGAGCAAATGCTGTAAAATAAAACAAATAGTTTATATAATCTGACAATTATAACCTATTTCACAAACTTTAAGTACAAATGAGGAAGATTAAAAGGCTCAGAGTGTGCCAAGGTCACAGACCTCTTAGCCTTGGTGATTTTCAAGCTTGCCTGAAGAGTCCCCAGGAGGACTACAGGTACACTATAGATAACAATGTCACAATACAATCTACTGAATGAGAATCTCTTGGGACAGAGGTCTGATAATCATTATGTTTAGCTATCTCGTCTGGTGACATTTATCATTAAGGAAGTTTGGAATATACTTCCTTGAGCATTCCCAGGCTGACACTACAAAACACTCATAATAATCTGAATTGTTAGTGTGGCATTATAGCCTTAGTTAGCCCAATCACTTTAATTTATGTCTCTAATATCTATTAACACCCTATATGCCATTACTTTTTACTTCAAAGGATTAGCTTAATACCGACATCTTATTACTGTTTTTACCTAGGATTGTTTTTAATGAATAATCATTAATGTACTCAATATTTGTACAATCTAATCTGTGAGCTGTCTGATATAATTTTCCTACATGAATTTTCAAAAGTTTCATTGCATATACAAATGCATTAATAGCATTTGTATTGACAATAGTTAGGGGAAATTGTCATATCTTATAATTTGATGAGGTGTGATCAGTAGTGATTTTTTCTCTAAATATTCACTTCCATAGATTTTTCTATATATTTTCTATAAATTCAATATCTTGAAATATGTGTATATATTATGGCATGAGACAAACAAGCTTAGAAATTATTACTCTTATCAACACTCACATAAGTATATTGATTCAAGGCTTATAATTTTAAAAACGTCATAATGAATACAAGTGAAAACAGGAAAAGTAAAATCAGTCATCTCTCAGTTAAGAAAACATTTATACAACTGTTTAAAAATAACTGTAAAATTCAGTTGTATATATTCATTACTATACATGTAAAACCAAAAACTCAGTTCCTTAAAAGATTCTCCTTCAAGAATAATCTGTAGTTTAGAGTGGCTTAAATGTCCAGCTTCCTTGCCTGTTCTTTGCCGGTGTTTTCTGTGCTGGGAAGCAGAGAATGCAAAGGGCAGCACCATATTCTGGTCCTGCAAGAGAAACAGAATGGTAAGATTTGGGAGATACAAGCTGCATTAATTATGTCACAGAGACTAGAACAGCAGTGATTTCCCCCCCATTATTATTATTTTATATCAGTAGAATCTATTTAATATATTCAATAATTCTATTATTTCTAAGACCTTCCACAAAAGGGCATTACAATCCTTTTAGTTTATTGCAAACATATATATTTTTTAAAGTGGATTCACTTTATTTATTTTTTGGCTGCGCTGCAGGATTTGTCAGAAGACAAACAGTAAGTTGTGAGTTCCATTTTGCCCAACTACTTTTTTCTTCACACCCTGGAGAATCTGGTGTCTGGAACTGTAGAGACATCATCATGTTACCACCCCTTCTCCTCTCAGGTTGAATCCACTGTGACAGAACACTCATGTCCTTAAGAGGCAAGGCCTAGCAAATAGCCTCTCACAAATCCACTGAACATCACAATGTCCTGTTTGATAAATTCTGTTGCTGCTTCAATTATATTGCTGATTTCAGGTGCTGCTTTATTTGCTCATTTCTGAATCAGGTCTTCCTGCTTTCTTTATATCTTTTTTCAACTCTGTCCCAGTTGATTTGCACATAGTTACTTTGACTGGTAAATCTGAAGAAGATGGCCAGCAGCCTACTGTTGCTGTAAGTTTTCCAACTTTCTGGAACAAAAATCCTGCACAATGGCCAGTGCAATCTGGATGGCTACTGAGTATTGTTCTACCGGAAGTGCCACACTATGGCCAAGCATAGATTCTACCAGCGGTGTCTTCATGTATACTGAGTTAGGTCCAATATGAATCATCATCACTTTCATATTCAGGTGAGAGAGATCCCATCTAGACTGGCCTGGCCTTGGAATCCAGAACCAAGTGAAGAGGACTCAGCTGTCAAAAGGGGGCAAAGAGGGCCTGGGGTTGGAAGAAAGGGTCACAGACACAGAAGTAAGCACTTCATGAAAACTAAGCAAATGGTATTTCTAGGTAAATCAGTCTTTCTGTGCTGGACTAATTAAAAGAACTTCACAGCTCTCTATCCCCAAGCTTTCTCACCCTCTGGAATTAAGGGCTTTTACTGCTTCCCCCATTATTTTTTTAATTAAGTAATGAATAGTATTTTATTATTTTTTTTTCTTTTGGCTGCATGGCATGGCATACATGATCTTTTCTCCCTGACCAGGGATTGAACCTGTGCTCCCTGAAGTAGAAGCATGGAGTCTTCACCACTGGACCCCCAAGTAAGTCCCTGAAGAGTATTTTATAGATAAGAAAACTTTAGCCTCAGCAGGATAAATTTGAGGACAGTTCCAATAGCTAGTTTCTCAGAGATGCACTTGAAGTGGTCCTTACAGTTTTTGCAAACTAGAATACCTGATAGTGTTTATCAGTGCAACACGTCAGGTGCAGTGTAAAGGTATGGGTACTGAAAAAGTAATATTGACCCTAACTATGCATTCACGCACAGGCATTTACAGATTTTTACCCAGTCTTTGAATTAAAAGATAGATTCTCTGAGTCTGATCAATGTCAGCCTCTTGAGATGCACTAAAATGAAATTCAGAAAAAGTTGAATAACTTAAACTACTCTGGAGTTACAGACAACTGAAGTAGAAAGCCTCTTAAGCAATGTGAGAGAAGAAAAAAGGGGCAAAAATCTACCTCCTAGCTTGGGTTGTAGAACTCATGTTTTTAGGAGTTGGGAGAAAAGAAACTTTGGAGCAGGTGTTTCATGTGACAGATCATTAGATCTGTTATCTAGGTCTGTATTAGATCTGTAGAGTATCTATTGAGATACTACAGATGAGGAAAGATGTTAAGTGTATTTGCTTTGTATCATCAATGGAGATTTTTTGCTGCCTCTGAAAGCTTGCTGTCAAGATTTAATTTACTATTTAATTAATTTCCTCTCTGCCGATCTGTGATTTCCCTTAATGCCATTTCCTTAATGCCATTTCCCTTAATGCCATTTCCTTTTCTAGAGAGATCACAGATTACTGTAAATTATTTGTGTCCAGTGAGGATGGGCATAACGGTAGTAATAATGAGAACAAGAATAGTGACTGGTCATTTATACATAAAATGAATTCTATTAGAAACACCTATAAATATTGTACCAGCGTTATTAATTGGCTTAATAAGATCAATTGGCATAATAAGATCTAAGTTGTTTATTATAAATAAAATGAATAAAAATTCACTAGTCAGCAATAGATATTAGTATTTTTCTTTTTTAAAAATCTCTTCTTTGCTAGCCCTAAGTGCTTTATTTCTTAGGGGTCTAATATTGACTTCACTAGTCTTAGTGGAGTTACCAGCTTGTGGCTGAATCACGGTCACTCTAGTATTCAGACATGGTTTGACACATCTAAATTAGGGTGAGGAAGATTATTCCAGAATATCGAGGCTCTCTTTTGTCAGGAATGGGGGATGGGGACTTATTCTGAATAAAGAGGAAGTGAAGACTGGAAAGGTTACTTGGTCAACAGAGAGAAAAGATTAGCCTGAAAATAGAAACTGTCATTCCCAACATTCTCAAGCTCAGACTGCATGAACATATGAATACTTGGCACTAAGTAAATGGTTATAAAAAACACATCTAATTCCCAGTCTGTAATCTACCAGTGACATTAAAAAATAAGATACCACCACTGGTGATGATGTAAGTGTTGTTTTCGAGAAGGGCTGCTAGTACAGCTTATGATAGCATCTTAATAAACAAAATATTAGTTTTGAGTTGTAATGAGGATTAAAACTTAGATTGAGAATCAAGCTTCTCTGCATATATGTATGTATAAGGAAAATCTATTTTTCCTTAAAACACCTGCATTGTATCACTTTAGAGGTAAAGGATGGTTTTCTCCCTTCTTAAATCTCCTCTTGATAAATATATTTTCATTGGAAGATGTTTTAAGTAGTTCCTCATCTAAGTGGAAAGATTACAGGTACCATAACAGGGAATCTTCAAGAATATAAGGAAAATATTTTAGTCAGAATCAGTTCTTACATGAGATGATATCAAGTCACTAGTTAATTTCTAGAAAGAATAAATGCCATGGGCATAGAAAAATAGGAACTGATGAATAAGAAAGGCAATCTTCATCAAGGTTTGTTTCTTGGAATATGTATAGCTAGAGCCTGTATGACACTTTTCGTTTTATTTTAATTGCTAATACAATTTTTCTATATTTTAAAAATTGATACTGTTCATATTAAGAACATTTATTTGAAATGTCTTACATAGCATTCTAACACATCCTGAAACAGTGTAGTTTTTCTTTAGCTGCTGTACTACCTCTCTACCCTCCCTCAATAAAACACACAAAACACCATACTACAACCTTAATACTTTAAAATTTTTTTAAAAACTCTAAAATTACGCTCAAATAATTATTTAACCAATAAAAATAACATTATTTTATGAGACTCATTTTAGGGAGTATTAGTTATTATCTTGTAATTCTACATTTTTTCTCATTCTTCCTTTCCATTTTATTTCCGCTCCTCTTTTAGCATACCTTCATACGTCTGTCATCATTTTGCTCACGAGAAAAAAAGGTGGCATTTTTAAATATCAAGTAATATGTGTTATAGCTTTGCTAAACATTTCACCACCAGTTTGTTGCAAGAGATTTATAAATCAGATTTGCATTAAAAAAGATAAAGAATCAACACCATATGTTGTGCTAAATCCTATGCAGCTGCTGCTACAGCAGCCTAATAATGTGTGAACTAGAAGGCATTCAGTACTCTGTGTGATATACAGGACTGTAACTTCTTTCAAATGTTGTGATTTTTTTTAATATTAAGATTAAAATCTAAGAAAACATGGTAAAATGGAATAACTTAGAAGTGTTAACATTTATTTTATAGAAAAGAGAGTTGCTAAATGGGTATCTATAACTGAAATTAAAATACCCAAGTACTCTTGAAATTGAAATAGAAAAGCAGGCTCAAACAAGAATGTTGTATATTAATGCAGCTCCTCTTATAATCTGAACTTCATTGCAATGTACTTTTGCCTAAATATCAATCTAGTTGGCATTTTTATTACAATTCTGCAAATGGAAAGAGAGCAAATGAACCATTTACTGCCTTTATTTTCTAAGTATAATCATGTTTCTGTTTTCCATTCAATGATAGTCAAGTCTTTTCCACTCCAACATAAAACATTCTTGAGTGTTAGTGATCAGTCATGGTAAGAGGTTGATATTGTACCCCATGCTCATTTATATTACAATGTACAGAATGTCAGAATCAGTTATTTATAAACTTTAGTTGAGAGGTCAGGAAATAATACCCTAATGTAAAACTGTGCATATTTTAAATAATATTTATGGGCCAACCACATATGAGATATAAACACTACCCTACATATACATCTTAAATTTATTAGATTTGAAGTAACAACACTGAAGGAGGAAAATCATTTTAAAAGCACCATAAAGCAAGACAGTAATTTTCTTCTTAAGTGTGCTTTTTTTAGATTTGTTTTTTATTGAGGTAATGTCAGTTTATGACATTATGTAAGTTCCATGTGTACAACATGATATTATCTACTTCTGCATACTTTTCAACATGTTCACCACCAAAAATGTAGTTTCTGTCCATCACCATACAGCTGATCCCATTAAATGTGCATCTGCACATGGAAATTACATGCTTCTCTTTCATTGAAAAGAAACACCTCATGATAATGATGATTAATTTTCCTATGTTAATATAAATTTGCATTATTTCTGCATGTATCATGATAGAACAGAATGAGTTCATGAATTAGTGTGAAAAAATGTTTCCTTGCTATAGAAATAAGACAGGTGGCTATTTTCCATCTAGTATAAGGACATTATAAGAGCAATCTATAGACCAATATTCTTAATGAATATAGACAAAGAATGTTCAAAAAATACTCGGAAAAAATGAATCCAACAATATATAAAAATAAGTATATACGGCTAAATGGGCTTCATCCAGAGAATGCATTGGCAGTTTTATATGTAAAAACTATCGATATAATATACTCTATTAATAGATTAAATGACACACAGCACATGATCATCTCTGATACTGATATAGTAGGATATTCACAGTACATTCACTATTTAATGCCTAGTAGGATGACTAAAGTCAAAAGGACAGATCATAAAACTAGCTGGCCAGGATGTTGAGAAATTGGTGGTAGGAATGTAAAATGATATAGACTCCATGGGAAATAGTTCAGCTGTTTCTCAAAACGTTAAAAATAGAGTTACCATATAATCCAGAAATTCCCCTCCTCGGTATTTTCATATGTATATACCTATGAATAATAAAAATATATGTCTACCATAACTTCTCTTCACTTTTTCACAGCAGCATGGTTTATTAATAGACAAAAAGTAGAAATAATCTAAATGTCCATCAACTGATAAATGAGCAAATAAAATGTGTTATATCCATACAATGAAATATTATTCATTGTAAGAATTAAGTAATGATACATGCTACAATATAGAAAAACCTTGTAAATTTTATTCCAGATATAAAAAGACATCCACAGATATGACATATTGTATGAGTCCATTTATACAGCATAATTAAATTAGTAATTCACAAAAAGGGGCATATTAAAATATTCAAGTGTATAGAAACTAAACAATTCACTTACAAATAACACTTGGGACAAAAAAATACTCAGGAAAATAGAAAATATTTTAATGAGTAAATATGGAAACACAGTAGATCAAAATTTGTTCAATATAGCTAAAACAGTCTTGAGATATGTGTCTTTAAGTATTTATATTAGGAAAAAAAAAGAATTATGAATACAATGACTTAAATTATTCCCTTAAGATGCTGGAAAAAGAAAATCAAATTAAACCCAAAAAAAGTAGAAGAGAGAAAATTAGAAAGGTGAGAGTTGAAATTAATAAAATAAGATAATTGTACCTATAATAATTAACAATAATAATTAGATTAAAATTTTAAAGAGAAAATGCAATAAAATAAAAATCTATGAACTCAAAATAAATTTCATTAATTGATTTCTATGATAGACTATTGATGGAATTCTCATCTTCATTTGTGTTCTTCCATCTCTGATGTTTCACCTTCTTTTAAAAGCTTATGTAATTAGGTCAGCCAACAAGAATAATCTCCCTTCTGCAAAACACACAGTTAGCTTATTAGTAAACTAATCACAGAAGTGATATCCCATTATATTCCAGACTACACCCACACTCAAGAGAAGGAGATTATATAAGTCATTTACACTACAGTGCAGGGATCTTAGGGGAATATCTTAGAAGCTTCTCTATCACATGATTAGAGTATACAGATATGAGGGAATTCCCTGGTGGTCCAGTGGTTAGGACTCTGGGCTTCCACTGCAGGGGGCCTGGGTTCAATCCCTGGTCAGGGAACTAAAATCCTGCCAGCCGCATGGCACAGCCAAAAAAAAAAAACAAAAACAACAACAAAAAAAAAACAGGTATGAATTACCATGATTAGTTGTGTACTTATTTTGTGTGCTATTTCCATAGTTTACATTAATCATTAAAAAAATTATTTTTAAGTATTCTTGAAGGATTAAAAATGAGCTACTGGGCTTCTCTGGTGGTGCAGTGGTTGAGAGTCCGCCTGCTGATGCAGGGGACGCGGGTTTGTGCCCCAGTCCGGGAAGATCCCACATGTCACGGAGCGGCTGGGCCCGTGAGCCATGGCCGCTGAGCCTGCGCGTCCGCAGCCTGTGCTCTGCAACGGGAGAGGCCCCAGCAGTGAGAGGTCCGTGTACTGAAAAAAAAAAAGAGAGCTACTGTTTTAGGGGGTACACTAATTTTGTTAAACATTTTAGTCTAGAAGCCTCCTTCATCTTTGCTTCTAGTAGCAACTCCCAAAGGAAATCACTATCCTGATTTTTGACAATATAGATTATTTCTCTCAGGCAATTTTGAAAATCAGTTCTGGAATTAGTCTTTCTAGTTTTTATCTTTACATCTTTCTTTCTTTTCCATTGCTTCAAAATTTACATCTCATCCTCCTCCCACAAACAATAACAACAACAACAAAATTTATATATTTCCTTAGAGAAACTGAATGATTCTTAGAATTAGGAGGGGAGCAATGTTATTTACCAGCAGAGTGTTACAACGATCTGCCCCAGCGCCATTCCTTACCCCAGCATGCATTTCATTAAGAGTTTGCTATGTCAAATAAGTACAAAAATATTGAGAGTGCAGATAGCATGTGGAAGGTCATCGTTGTTGCTTGTTTATTTTTCTGCACTTGTTGCCTTTTCTACTGATATAGAGAAACTGACAGAAAAATCTAGTCTCTAACACCATTTACATGTTTAAAAATTTGATGATAAGCTTAATTTTATAATAAATATTATTTTTTCTTGAGTTTCCATCTACCTGCCACTCAACAGCATTTGACCTTTACTTCATATTTTCAGAGGAGTCATTACTACTAAATTTTGTGGGGTTTAATATGTTCCTTTGACATCCATAAATCTAGCTTCAGTAATAAACATTAGAAAGAGGCAGATGGAAAAAACAAGAGAATAAATTTAAAAAATTGAAAAAGAACAAAAAGTTGCAAAATAGGGAAAATAAGAAAGAAGAAAGGTCTATACTGCCTGAAAAAAATCAGTTGTATTTGAGTGTTATTAATGTCATAGTAGATATTTTATGTATTGATTAATTTAATTCATGACTAAAATTAATAATTTTTTATCTTCTCAAATATCCTGGTGTTCCACTGGGCTTATCAAAACCCAGTATTTATTTTACTATTCCTAAATCCAGGCATTAAAAATTACAAGTTAATTCTGTTAAAAATGTGTCCTTGTATCTTGTTAATGGTTATTTAGGAGGCTTTACAACATGAAATTTTATGTTAATACTAAAATAGATTTCTACTATGTGAAGATACCCAAATTTAGTGCAGTGCACAAAGTTTTATGAGATCTTTCCTGTTATGCTCTGCCAATATATACAGTTTATGATTTTTAATTTATTTTTCATGATATTTATGATTTTTTATTCATTTAAAACATTTTTCCTTTTCAATTTGATTAGTTTTACAGCTATTCACTAGTCTCTTCTCAATCTTTCTCCCTTTCATTCATTCTTTCTTTCTTTCCTCTTTTTAATTTTCTGACTATGTCATTATTGCAATTTTTCATTTTGATCTTGTAGTCTATTTGGCCATACAAACTCTAGAGCTTCTCATAGGAGTGAATGAAACCTCTATTTCAACTACATCAAGGTTCAAACTCTCATTGTTTCCTTTCCTTTATGGTAATTGTGACTAAGAGCACCGTCTGATACATCTCATGCAAATAAATGTCTCCAATTTGGTTTCCAGAGGACCTCAATCCAGCATAGTTTTTAATACATCAACTCCTTTCTTCCTATCTAACCTCTATCTTCCTGTCTAACCTTCCTATCTAGCACAGATCATTGCTGTTCCTGACAACCAAACTTGCACTCTCTACTTCACGCTTCACCAGTTCTCACTGACAATCATTACAAAATTGAAAATGGGTACAAGGACATCATGTCTTTGCAGAAAGAATGCACATACCTCCAGCAGATGTTCCACTTGGAGCAGAGAGAAAGCAGGAGAGTCACTGTGAAACCATCCTCCCTAGTTCATTTTCTACAAATGAACACGTAAGAGGCTTCCAACTGTTAAATGCTTAAATCTAGTGGTATGAAGCCAAAATGGTGCAAGAAGTAATGCCTGCATCCCACCCACGTCTTTAAAAAACACTAAAAAGCTGGAATGGATAATAAATTCACAAATTTAAATGATAAAAAACTTAAAGAGGTTTACTTTATATCACGCTTGTGTCATTTGGAAGCAGAGTGAAAATCTAAGATGACATATTTGAACTCAGAGAATTTCTACAGAATCTGCTTTCATATATCCTCTTCTGAATTACATTTTGCATTAGGTTCCCATAGAAATCCTGAAATTTATAGTTTTATTACAATTGGTTTTTATGACCTTTACTATTATATCTAACTGATTTATAAATAAGGAAACATTTTTAAACAAGTGCTATTGTGTTAAAATAATGTCAATGTATTTAATTAAAATTTAAATGAAAGAAAACATCCACCCTCTAGAAAATCCTTCTAGAATTTTTCCTTAAATTCCAGGTCACCATGCATCACACAGTGGATGAGGTAGTAAAAAGAGAATATCAAGAATTGAAATATTTAAGCATAAGCAATTCAGAATTTGCAAGAAAATTCTTAGGCAACCTTTAGAGTAAAATATATGGTTTGAATTAGTTGAGCATATTAGAAACGGTTGCCCATGTGAGGCATAAAATGAGGAAAGGAACAGTTGCCGATATGAATAAAGTGTGTGTGTGTGTGTGTGTGTGTGTGTGTGTGTGTGTGTAGAAGGAGATACAAGGGGAGAAGTAGTATTGATAAAGATGACTTAACTAAAGGTGTTGGTTTGCATGGTTATAAGAAATAAGTATGACTCTGAAAAGAATTCATTCTGCTAGTTACAGAAAAGTCTTAGATGCCTAAGGGATTTAGTTTGATGACAGAGGTACTACAAAATAAAGGCATTTTGTGAAACAAATTAAAGCAGGAACACAAGCCCAGAGTAGAGCAATGGAAGGTACTGGATGTAAGTGGACACTGAAGTAGAAACTGAAGCCTTCAAGTCTGGGCAGAGGGCAGACTGGGCATGATCTACAGATGCAAAAGAAAAGTCTAGGGTAAGAAGAGGCACAAAAGCAATAGAAAGACAGCTTTTTGTTTATGACTATTAAATTTGTGTGGTTGGGAGAAAATAAAAGTGGAGATACCTTGAAGGTAGCTTTGAATAGATAATTAGAGAAACAAAAAATTAGAGCACTGGTTGTCAATATGAGGTTTGTGGCCACAAACGTGATAGTTAAAGCATAAAAGTAGATGAGTAATTTGGGAGAAGTATTCATTGAGGAGGATGGAGCTGTGAGCTTAGACTATTCTTTGGACAATAAACTCAGAAAAAAATGTCATATACACTACTGAACAGAAACTTGCTTACTAGTGAAAAATCTGTGACATAGCAAACCTCCCCAAGTCTGCACTAAAGAAAATAAATGGTTTAAACACTTTTACCACTTGCCTGCCGTATGTTATTAATTGCACTGACTGAGTGAGTGACTACTTGTGCAACTGCTATAAAGTGAACTAAATTTCAGGAATAAAAAATATATGGCATTCATTGAGTCAAAAGTAAAGTTGACTATTAAATGAAATATGTTGAAAAGCATTCATTTTAAAATGCACTTTAACTTCTGGGGATGAAAGTATTTTTCATATTTACAGCAAAATTCATTCAACTATATTTATCTTACAAGAGAATAAAACCAGAGTGATATAATTCAAAACTTGCAGAGGCTGGAAACTTTCTATTTGATAAATTTCTAGAATTTATTGAATAAAGATATCTGTCATAGATGTGATAATATTTTTATTTTATTTTTGTTCTTATTTAACACATAGTTTTCACACCCTTTTAAGTGAAAACTTTAGAGGATTTACTAATTATTATAAAAACATTATAAAAAGTATTTAATGACCTCCAACTATTAAAACTATAATCATGGCTAATTCAGGTTATGAAATAAATCTATTAAAAGACTTAGCTTTGCAGGATAAATCATATACAAGATAAATAAAGAAAATAAGAACACATTTGACCAATTTCTTATTTCTGATAGAAATACACCAGTAACTTATCTTAATATTAATGAAAAAATGAGTATTTTTGTATCATTGTAGAAAGACTTTGAAAACACTTTCATAAGTGCACATGGAAATTCACTCTGACGCTATTCAAAGAGGCAAATGGTGAAGAATCATTTACATAATGGACAAATGTAAATTCTTTCGAGTTGTAGAGAGAAGCTCCCTGCTGTCTTGATTATATTATGCTTTCCTGTCACTACATGAGCTCACACAAAACTGAAAAAAAATTAACATTGTGCAGTTATAAGTCTGAAGCAAAGGAACACCAGTGCAACTTTTCATTGGTTTCTTCACCCTTAAAATCTCAGCTCATGAATTATCCTTGCTACAGATATTTGACACACAAAATCATTTTCTTGGAAGATATGGAATGGCATATATGAGAATCCAGCTTTAACTGCTAACTTTAAAGAATTTAAGGTAAAGGAAATTACATTTTTTTGTGGTTGCTCATGATTGTTCAATGAGTTGTCACAGAATCCAATTTCCACATTACCCATTTTCTGTGTAATAAATTGATTCTTTTGTTTCATTTATGGGGAAGTGATATTTCTACAGTCTTCTTAACTTATTACAAAATGTATTTCATAAATCACCAGTCTTATGGAGGATGAAACATCTGTTTACATAATAGTACTTGCTCAGTTTTAAACAGTTATAAGTACGTGACTTGGCAACCAGTTGACAGTATGAGAAATATATTTCTAGTGATATTTATTTCATGACACAATTGTGTCGCACATAAATAAAATGAAAAATAATCTTAAAAGGTAGGAAATACATACAAAATAAACACAAATATAGCATTCATAACCCAAAGAAGCTCAGTGTTCTAGAATTACTCTATCAATTAATATAAATCAAAGGCTAAATTCCCTCTCCCCTCATTTCTGTAAATGGAGAGTATACTAGTGTAGGGGTGATTAGCTAAGTCTACCAACTCTGACTCTCTGCGACTTTCATTTGTAAGAAGTTTGATCTTTGGCAAGTTTCTTAAATTTTTGGTGACTCAAATTCTTCACTGAAAACAGAGGGAACAACAGTTTTACCTCATATATTATAGTGATAATTAAGTGATAATCCAGGTAAAGCACTTCAACAATACCTGAGGCAGATAGTGTGCATTAATGTTGGCAGTCATTATCATTGTTTATATTATTACAACTACCACTATTGTTGTTGGTTTTATTATTATAAATATACTTTAAATTTTTCCAAGGGAGTTCTATTCCAGCTCAATCTGAAATCACCAAAATTGAGGCTTATTTTTTGCAACTGCTGACATCCTACCACTAATGTGTCCTTTGCATTACTCTCCAAATTGTCAATAACAACTTTGATTGTACGCAGTAAACAAAATATGGGCATTAAGGAGGTGTTGGGTTGCACCCCACTGGCCTTCAAGGCCTGTAGTTGCCCAGCTTCAAGACAAAGAAAGAGCCCAGAGTCAGTGACAGAGACATCAATGGTTTAATGGATAGCGGGATCTTATACTTCTGAAGCAACACCCCACCATGTGCAGCAGATGGTGGGCAGCACACGGTGCCAGTCTTTGCTCCTGGGGAGAAGAGGAGATTGCCAGTTATAGGGGGAATTGAAGTCAGGTTAGCTCATTGGTTACCAGGGAAACTAGCAGCGGGCATGCCCCTCACCTCCTCTTTGATAAGAACAATCTCTAGCTGGGGCCTGGGGACAGTATGTAGGAAGGTCAGTCATGTGAGTAGGGTGTAGCTAGATCCCAGGCACTGGTCTAGCTGGGGATGTACAGAGAGCAAGAGAACAGCAACTTCCAGTGACCTGACCACACAGGAGAGAACTCATAACCAAACACAAAACAGCAAATGACTTAACTGTGGAATCTTTGGCATCCTTATCTTCCTCAGTTTATCTGTAGAACCCAATCATCCCCTTGTAGTTCATCACAGCCTTTTGCGTTCAAATCTTTTTTTTTTTCTTATTCCAAGTTACCACACATTCTAGGCTTATCATAAACTAAAGAAAATGTAAAAATCCCTTTAGAAGAAAGCTAATTTAATATTTATTATTTCAATTCAGACTTGCAGGAGATAAAGTGGAGTGCGAGAAGATCACGTCCCAGGTCTCAGGCAAGTCCCTGGGACGGCTGCCAAGTGTGGATTCTTGGCTTCGCACAGGAAAGAGTTCAAGAGAGAGCTATAGTAAAGTGAAAGAAGGTTTATTCAGGGAGATACATACTCCACAGACAGAGTGTGGGCCATCTCTGAAGGTAAGAGGCCCCAGGGTACAGGGTTGTCAGTTTTTATAGGGGTGAGTAATTTCATAGACTAATGAGTGGGAGGATTATTCCAACTATTTGAGGGAAGGGATGGGGATTTCCAGGAATTGGGCCACCGCCCACTTTTTGGTCTTTTATAGTTAGCCTCGTAACTGTCATGGTGCTGGTGGGTGTGTCATTTAGCATGCTAATGTATTACAATGAGCATATAATGAAGCCCAAGGTCCACTGGGAGTCAAATCTTCCGCCATCTTGGACCAGGTTGGTTCTAAACAGTTTTTGTCGTGTCCTATGGCTATAACATTCTTTTAAAGGTTGTGCCCTGCCCCCTTCCCTCCTTATTCAAGACCATTTGTCGTTTATTGATTTACTTAAACAAAACAAATAAACCAATTTTTTTTTTTTTCTGCACAGGGTCTGGTGCTGTCAGGCAACAGACTTTGTTGGGAAAGAACACAGCTCAGGAGCAGGGTAGCTGGGAGGCAGAGCCTGCCTTGATTACAGCGGCTCCCAATTCTTTTTTTTTTTTTTTTTTCTGTACGCGGGCCTCTCACTGTTGTAGCCTCTCCCGTTGCGGAGCACAGGCTCCGGACGCGCAGGCTCAGCGGCCATGGCTCACGGGCCCAGGCGCTCCGCGGCATGTGGGATCTTCCCGGAGCAGGGCACGAACCCGCGTCCCCTGCATTGGCAGGCGGACTCTCAACCACTGCACCACCAGGGAAGCCCCCAATTCTTTAATCTTTGCTTCTCCTCTTTGAGGTGCTTGTCTTGCTCCCAAAATCATTTTTACTCCAACAGTAAATTCTGTAAGTTGCTTAAGACTTATATGCATTTGAATATAAAAATTATTTTCCTTTAACCAAAAAAAAAATTAAAGTATTATTTGCAAAAGTCAGCCTCCATCCTGTATAGAACTTTGTAAATTTGAAGTTTTGTATCCATGTACTTTCTTAGCAGCAATTGATTTCCTTGAGATAAACCCAGGTCATGATGGGCGTCTCAGGCTTTATGATAACTGGCTGCCCTGTGTTAAATAAAGCACTTCATCTCTGCTAAGGCAAGGTATCAAAAAGAAGTGATGTCTCAGAAGGAAAGTTATATGTAGGAACTGTTATAGCTTTCTCCAAAATTCCAAAACTCCATTCTGTGAATCATTTATACCAGCCTGCAAAAGGTTCAATACATTTGTTTTCTGCCATAAACACTTAAAACAAAATTGGATCCGTTGAGTCATATGGTCCAAGCAGAACAGCTTTCTTGGCAGATGGACATTTTGCAGAAACTTAGTCTCACTCAAAACTGGCAGCTTTTCAGGATACTAAATAAATGAGTAAGAATAATACAGCAAAGTGAGATATATGTGGCACCCCAAATCTAAAGAGACCCATAGACTGTTAAAACTTTTCTCAATAGTAGAGGGACAAGATGCAGCAATTTATCTCTCATCTTGGAAGGGATATTTCAACATTCCTATGAGATGGAGCCCCTAGAAATGTCACCAAGGTGGCAAGTCCCTGAATTTTGTGGGATGCATTCCCAAATTCTAACATGCATGTCAAAGTCTCTAGAGTTGCTGATACTTCCTGTTCATCAGGTGCAAAATCACCACATCATAAATGTAATGTATAAACATGACATCCTTTTGAATTGAGAGGTGTTTCAGGTCATTACAGACTAGACTATGACAGAAAGCTTAACAGTTGATATACCCCTGAGCTAGAATAGTACAATTGTGTTTCTGGCTCTACCTGCTGAAAGCAAACTACCTCTTTGCTCAAAAGTTTAGAGAAGAAAAGCATTGTCCACATCTATCATTGCCTATCAGTTGACAGGAGATGTAATGATTTGCTCCAGCAATGAAACTACATCTAGATTAGCAGATGCAATTGGAATCACTGCATGATTATATTTTCAATAATCTCATTTCATAATGGTTATTTACATCTGTCCTCTGCACAAGCAAAATAGGTAAGTTGAATTAGCTGTGGTAGGAATAAACTCCAGCACTTTTAGGGGCTTGATAGTGACATTAATCTCTGAAATCCCTCTTGGGATGTGGTGTTGTTTCCGGTTTAATATTTTATGTGTAAAGGAAGATCTAGGGGTTTTCACTAGGCTTTCCCTACCATAACAAAGCCCTTTCCACGGGTTAAAAACCAAGTCCGCTGATGAGCATGTGCTATCTGATGATGTATTTTGGAACTCAGAAGATAGTCACGGTGTGGGTTTAGGTGTCCATTGGGTCTACTATGAAATGGACACACTCCATTGATTATGTGACCTTCATAAGCCTCTCTTCTGACTAGTACATTACAGTTCTATTTTTATCTCCAGGCATCAGTGGGAGGTCAGAGTCAATGTCAAATGTCCTTGAAAAGTCTGATGATTTCACCTTCACCAGTTCATAGTAACCATGGTAAATATTTGCAGGTCTTTAGGGAAAAGCTAGGAGGAATATTAACAATATCCATTTTGGGCTATATAGCTAGGTCTTTCCTCAAGAGGACTCAGTCTTCTTTTCATTAAAATGACTCTGGTTACTGTAAACTGGTTGAAGGATGTCTGTGACTGTATTGTGTTCTAAAACAGATCACGGTTAACACATTTGGGAATTTTTACTTTTACAAATTTAACAGACTACTCATTTATTTTAGTTCTAGGTACATAACGATGAACTATTCAACACCAAAATCTTTGCAGCACAGACATTCTGATTCCTGCTTCAGCTCTGCTCTGCAGTGGAGTTACCATTACTATTTTATCTCTGGAGATTAAGTGCCTCTATTTGCCATCTGCCACCCTGGAATTCCATTATCCCCATTGATTGCTGGGAGCCCAGATCCATGACAGTAGTTTCTGATTATATTTCTGAACAATAGAAAGTAATCACAGGGACTTCCCTGGTGGTCCAGTGGTTAAGAATGCAGGGGACGTGAGTTCCATCCCTGGTTGGAGAACTAAGATCCCACATGCCACAGGGCAACTGAGCCGGTGTGTCGCAACTACTGAGCCCGCGCACTCCGGAGCCCGTGCACCACAACTAGATAGCCCACGTGCTGCAAACTACAGAGCCTGTGCACTGTGGAGCCCATGAGCCACAACTAGAGAGAAGCCTGCACATCGCATCTACTGAGCCTGTGTGCTCTGGAGCCTGTGCACCACAACTAGAGAGAAGCCTGCTCGTCGTAATGAAGAGCTCATGCACCACAATGAAAGATCCCTCAGGGCGCAGCGAAGGTCCCACCTGCCCCAACCAAGACCCGATGTAGCTAAATAAATAAATAAATATTTAAAAAGAAAAACATATGTAATCACAAAGGCGCTCATTAAGGACACTGTGGACTCCCCATGAATATATTTCTTCCAGACTTAATGAAGAGAGTGTATTCTGATCCACCTGAGGGGTGCATTAGGAGATAAATAAACAAATAGGACATCATAAATACATTCTACCGTTCCGATCTCACTAAGACTTTGGTTGTATCCCTCAGTAATATGACAGGGAATTTCTAGCATTTAATTTAATTAAATGTAAGCACTTTTTGGTCCCAGATTTTAGTCATTTGCAAAGGAAAATGTTAAAGCTACTCCTATCTTCTTGATTTAACATATTGAATCCAGAATCTTGGCTAAGTGAGACCTTATTGCTCTCCTCAGCCTGAGCCAAATTTGTATTTCTTCTACCTTAATCTAAAAACCTTAGGATTAATTCTCACTTGTTTACCTAGGTTTTGGTAAATGTAGAATGTTAAAATCATATGTGAAAAATTTTTGGTATGTGTAATACTTTCCATGTCACACTTTGTACATTACCTTCTGGGCCCTGTTGGAACTTGACTCTGGTTATAGATGTAGGAGCATTAAGAATTGTTGGAGATAGGATATGGAGAGGATTAGCAGTCTCTTCTTGCAAGAGAACTGTCTCAGTGGGGAGGAAATTATAGTTTCTTCAAACAAGAGGAAACTAACGTCTTTAAAACAAGAGGTTGGGGCTTCCCTGGTGGCGCAGTGGTTGAGTCTGCCTGCCAATGCAGGGGACACGGGTTCGCAGCCCTGGTCTGGGAAGATCCCACATGCCGCGGAGCGACTGGTCCCGTGAGCCACAGTTACTGAGCCTGCGCGTCTGGAGTCTGTGCTCTGCAACAGGAGAGGCCGCGATAGTGAGAGGCCCATGCACCGCGATGAAGCGTGGCCCCCGCTTGCCACAACTAGAGAAAGCCCTTGCACAGAAACGAAGACCCAACACAGCCATAAATAAAGCAAACTGTCAACAAGTAAAAATAAATAAACACTAAAACAAGAGGTTGAAGAGATAATTCTAAAAGAAAGGCAGTTTAGCAGAGTTTAAAAGTTCAACTTTCCAATCTTATTTGGAATTTTTCCATATGCCTCTATCCTAATATTTAGGACCCTAATCCTTCCCAATCAATACCCTAAATTTATCATAAAAAGCCTTGCAAGCTTGAGAATTCAATTCTGTAATCTTATAATTTAGGTATGATTTTTTTATAGATCTTTATTGGAGTATAATTGCTTCACAATACTGTGTTAGTTTCTGTTGTACAACAAAGTGAATCAGCCATATACATACATATATCCCCATATCTCCTCCCTCTTGAGCCTCCCTCCCACCCTCTCTATTCCACCCCTCTAGGTCGTCACAAAGTACCGAGCTGATCTCCCTGTGCTATGCTGCTGCTTCCCACTAGCTAAATATTTACCATTTGGTAGTGTATATATGTCAATGCTACTCTTACTTCACCCCAGCTTGCCCCTCCACCCTGTGTCTTCAACTCCATTCCCTATATCTATATCTTTATTCCTGCCCTGCCACTAAGTTCATCAGTACCACATTCTTATGGAAATACAAAAGACCCTGAATAGCCAAAATAATACTGCAAAGAAAAGTGGAGCTGGAGGAATCAGGCTCCCCAACTTCAAACTATACTACAAAGTTACAGTAATCAAGACAATATAGTACTGGCACAAAAACAGAAATATAGATCAATGGAACAAGATAGAAAGACCAGAGATAGACCCACACACATATGGTTGCCTAATTTATGACAAGGGAGGCAAGAACATACAGTGGAGAAAAGACAGCCTCTTCAATAAGTGGTGCTGGGAAAACTGGACAGCTACATGTAAAAGAATAAAATGAGAACACTACCTAACACCATACACAAAAATACACTCCAAATGGATTAAAGACCTAAATGTAAGACCAGACACTGTAAAACTCATAGAGGAAAACATAGGAAAAACACTCTTTGACACAGGTATGATTTCTATAAATATGAGCACTATGTCTATAGAAGATAAGGTTTTATTTTATGGTAGTCAGCTCCCTTATAAGAGATTTGGGCAGGAAAATTAGTGTTGTGAACTCATCATTTTTTTTGCTCCAAATTTCACAGCCCATTTGGAAGCCATAAAAGCAAAGAAACAGAAACAAACAAAAAACCTTCCTAATGTAAAATTAATGTGTCTGCTACATAGTTCTCCCTTCCAAATTTCTTGCAAAGTGCTTCATTTGGTCATGCTAACCTGTAATTATGTAGGAAAGAGAATTCTGTAAAAAGACAGCATCAGTCTAGCTGTGTTGGCCCAGTAGAAATCCTCTATGCAGTGGTCCATCTAGAAATATTATTTTGGGGGGGAGAATTTTTGTGGATGAGGATAGTGGCTTCAGTACTATTTAATTTGTTACTATGAGTAAAGGATTGTTTAAGTTTTCATTTTCTTCTTGTGTCAATTTTTGTAGGTTATGTATTTCCAGAAAGTAAAAAACATTTTTTTAACCTCAATTTTATTTACTGACCTAGAGCATTGGTTCTTAAATGAGGGCTAATTTGCCCTCAATGGGACATTTTTTAAATCTTTTTTTGGTCACAACAGAATTTTTTCTATTGACATTTAGTAGATAGAAACTAGGATGCTGTGAACTATCCTGCAATATAGAGGACAACCTTCCCATCAACCAAACCTTATTTGATCCAAAATGTTAATAGTGCCAAGGTTGAGGAACCTTGGTCTAAAGTGTTTTGTGATATGTCTCAATATAATTTTAAAACTCTACTGCATATTTTGTATGTTATCTTTTTGTATGTTACCTCTGTGGCTTTCTTATTTTACTCAAATCTTGACCTGACAATTTTTGCTATTTTGACAATTTTTCAAACGTATATAACATTTTTGTTCTTGTTAGCAGCAGAACCTATCCTAAAACCTATCCAGCATTTTCTTCTAAATTGTATCATTTCTTTGTAGTAGTATCTCCATAATATGTCATATCTGGTTAAGAGAGAAGGTGAATGATAAGTTAATGGTAAGCTGAGGAGGAATGTAATCAAAAGAACAGCAATCTTTATCAAAATGTGAGATTCATAGGTAACATCTTGATTTAGCTTAATTAATATGTCATTCTTATTTGGACAGTAGTAGTGGACAGTTAAAAAAGAGAAGGAAAAACATTGATATCTCCTTGTAAAATGTAAATTTCCCCACATTTTTATTAGGAGGAATTTGTAATTAATAAATCTTTATTTTTTCTCCCTAATGAGAAGACAAATCTTGTTCTTAAATAATCTGTAATTGTTAGTTGAAAGAAATGAAGATGACTCCAAGTGAAAAAACAGGATATGGAAGAGAAACTCTGACAAACAATTCTGAAAGATTCAAGTGATAAATGCATTAATGTGGAGAATACCAGAATTTACTTATAGATTCTAAAATTTTATATATAGAATGCATAAATTTTGAAATTTATGTATAAAATTACATAAAATTATATATATTTGATAAATAGTCCTGAATAAAAAACACCTATACATTGCATATACATTTTAATTTTCTTTGCTTTTCATGGCAAGTAACTAAAATTATTTCTGACATATTGTATTTTTATGTTTATGAATGGTTAAAAGATTTAGGTATCATCGCATTTAACAACAGTTCTACAACTTTGGTGTGCATTATACTTATCTGAGTAAGGTTGATGAATATGCAAATATCTGGTCCCTCTTTCAGAGATTTTGATTCAATTTTCAAAATAGAGCTGCTCTATCTATCTATGCATCCACACGCTCCTTAGGGATATAATAAGGTTTGAGAGATGTGAGTAACTGTGTTTTAACCTAAATACCAAAATAGAGAAAAACAATATATTTAAGTATTCTATGGCAAGTTTATACTTAATACATGACAGCAAAATTCAGTCATAGGAAAAATAATTATTAAGCACCTAAAATTTGAAAAATAACATTGCTCTTTTTTGGAGCAATATATATGCAAAACAAACAAATAAACAAAAAATTGTGTACTCACATTGGTCAGCCTTAGCTAAGTTATGCTTAAGTTATAAACCACAAAGTTTCAGGGACACATACAAAAAAGGAAATAAAAATGATGCATTTCCTATTATTGTGACATGTTCATGATGGTTTGTCTGTGGATGTGCTTCTCATTTTTATTAAAGGAACTGAGCTAGATGACCAGTCCCAGTTAAATATATTTCTATTTTCATAGGAAATGGAAAAGATAAAATGATGGAACCATCAAAGCTTCTTAAAGATTTTCCTTGGAAGTGCCTCATCCCTCTTCTGTTCATATTTTATTGGTCAAATTCAGTGTAAGTACAATAGTCAAGCCTGGAGTTAATGAGATAGGAATGTAAGTCCTCTCATAGTGAAGAGAAAACAACTATTTTGTAAACTAATACAATCCTAAAATTGTAGGATTTTACAATCATAAATTTGTACAATACTGACTTGAAGAAATTTTAAATATGATGTTTGTGAAATATGCTATCTAAAATTTATTTTCAAGTATTCTAGCAGAAATGCAATTAAAATTATAGATAAATCTCTTAGTGAATTTTAATCAACATGCAAAATGTATTACTTTTAAGTGTCCTATTCAAGAATGAAAGCTGGATGTGAGTGTGGGGTGAGGGGCAGAGAGGAAGAGAGGAAAAGTGTCAGTTGTATCTATGCTTTAGAAATTCTAGATTTCCTAGATGAATATTAGAGATTTATTAATCAGAATAAAATTTTACAAGAAATACTTTTTCTATTTGTTTTAATAAATGACGTTCAAGATATATTGATTTCTTAGAAATATTATAACATCTCTGACTTTGAATTTACAGAAAAACCTAATATAATACACACTTTTGAGTGGTGTTATTTATTGTCCTAGGGCTTAGATTCAGAGGATTTTTCCACTTGAAATTAATTTCATCTTACACTCAAATAATTTTACTTCTGTCAGAAACAAACCCTACATAAGTTGTATGAAGGTGGATAAAGGCTAGAAAGCTAGGAATTTACTGGATCTTTAAGAAAAGATTGTACGAGTTTTTGTGTCTTTTTACTCATAAATATAGGTGTGTGTGGTGGTGGATTTTTTTCTGGTACTTGCTTTAATTTTAGCATCCACCTGGTAATGTTTAGGGGAGAGAGGAAACCTACAGCTTTCATCCAACTATATCAGTGGTATCATCTACCACAAAGAACCTTGTTATTTGACCTGGTTCAGATCAGTGTGCACTAGGAAGGAAGGTGGGGTTTAGAAAAACATGCCAAAGATGATTACAGTATGAGGTAAAATGGTATAAATATATTTAAGGAAAGAGGGTATATTAATTTATAGTTGTCTACTATGAAAGCAATGGAACGAAATGATTACTACATGGGAGATGCATTTTAAACTGGGCCTCAAAAATCGTATCATGGTTGGAGACAGCCAGGTAGAACAGAGCAGCGTGAAGGAGCAGACAATGAAAATTTATGAAAGCATCAGAGTATTCTTTTTGTGGGAGATTTCACAAACCCAAGCCTCCAATTATTTTTTTTTAGTAGAGTTATAGTCAGTTTAAAGCACACATATTCAGCAGTAAAACTTCAGATAGCGATATCATAGACAAATATCTACATTTTAACTTATGAGCTTACATCCTAATCTTAGTTAAAGTTCTGGTGAAACTCTTACTCTATTTACTGTTGTTCTTTTTAATTAGCATGAATTGGCGTTAGTATTAGTATATGAATAGAAGTGAGGTGAAACCTTTCAAGAACTTACAGAAAAGTAAAAAATTCAAATATTTAGTGCAAAACCTTATACTTCCAGGTAATTGCACTGTTCTTATCTTAGGATAAATCTTAAATAAATACTTTAAAATTTTCCTTTAATCAGGAAGACTAATTCTTGAAGAAAAATACTTGTGCCCATTTTCTCTTTATTTAATTTTCTTTTTTTAACTTCCGCTTTCCCTTCCTTCCTTCCTTCCCTCCTTCCTCCTTCCCATCTCTTCCCATTCTTACCCTTCCCCTTCCTTTCTTTCTTTCTTTCTTTCTTCCTCTCTCCCCTCTTCTCTCTCTCTCTTCACAATTTACTATGAACAGGAAGCACAAAACATGACAGACGGAATGTACCCTTCTATCTTGGGAGTGGATTTTCAAATCTCTTAGTTCAGCCTTGAGATTATTCTCCATCATTTGCATCTACAGCTCTAGAGTTGGCTTCCAGAGTGTTATTCTGCTATTTAGCCCCTGACTCTCAACTCAAGTCGTTTCTCAAATTCTTTCTTCTATTTTCTTAGTTAGGTTTATGTCATTTGGAACAATTGACTATGTGTCATTTATCTCTGAGGGAATCTTAGAAAAAAATTATATTAATGATTCATGGGTTTTTTTTAATGGTCTGGAAAGCAGCTCTGAACTCAGATATTTTTTGTTTTATCTAGAAACTTTATTGGAGCTTGGGTTAGATGTGAGGAATTATTCACAATTATTTTGACAATAACTAAATGCCCTTAATAGAGTGACAGATTTTATTTAGGAATTCAATGTCACCATCCAGGAATAAGATGATCAACCAAGGACACTATCCAAGACAGAAAAGACATAATTAATTGAACCCCATTTATAGAGAATCCTTGAAAATTTCTGGCTGGTGAAATCTATAAAGACCCATGAAGTAATCAATCACATGTCCATGTACAACTTTTTTTCCTCTAGAATTTTTCTTCATTTTTTTTTTGAGAATATTTTTGTAGTTTTAATATATGTATTAGGTAACATCATTCTCATTTTCAAACACTACAGTGAACTCCCATTGGAATTAGAACCCTATTAGAATTCTCGAAGAGATTAAATTTTAAACACGTCTTCCAAGGCCCAGTCCGACCTGGTTTACTTCCCTGTTCTCACTTTCATTTCCCCTTTTCCCATAATCACTTGTCTTTTTTTTTTTTTTTTTTTTTTTGCGGTACGCGGGACTCGCATTGTGGTACGTGGTCCTCGCACTGTTGTGGCTTCTCCCATTGCGGAGCACAGGCTCCGGACGCGCAGGCTCAGCGGCCATGGCTCACAGGCCCAGCCACTCCGCGGCATGTGAGATCTTCCCAGACCAGGGCACAAACCCGTGTCCCCTGCATCGGCAGGCGGACTCTCAACCACTGCGCCACCAGGGAAGCCCTCACTTGTCTTTTTATTATTCCACTTTAAAGATATATTTTCCCTTTCCTTCTTATGGAATATTCTGTCACCAGATCTTCTGAAGGCTGACTCCCTCATTTATGTATTTGCTCCTTTTCACCTTTCCAACACGTCTTTCCTTTTTCTTTTCTTTTTTTTTTTTTTTTTTTTTTTGCAGTACGCAGGCCTCTCACTGTTGTGGCTTCTCCCGTTGCGGAGCACAGGCTCCAGACGCGCAGGCTCAGCAGCCATGGCTCACGGACCCAGCCGCTCCACGGCATGTGGGATCTTCCCGGACTGGGGCACGGACCCGTGTCCTCTGCATCGGCAGGCGGACTCTCAACCACTGCGCCACCAGGGAAGCCCTTTTTTTTTTTTTTTAAGTGTGGTAAGGACACTTAACGTGAGATCAACCCACTTAAATTTTTAAGTGCACAAGAGAGTATTGCGAACTATAGGCAACTTGTTGTACAACAGATCTCTAGAACTTATTCATCTTGCATGAATCAAACTATTCAGGCTTAAAAAAAGAAGGAAATTCTGCCATATGTGACAGCATGAATGAACCTGGAGGACATTATGGTAAGTGAGGTAAGCTGGTCACAGAAGGACAAATACTGCATGATTCTACTTATATAAGGTACCTAAATAGTCAAGCTCATAGAAGTAGAGAGTAGAATTGTGGTTACCAAAGGCCAGGGGAAGGAGAAAATAGAGAATTGTTGTTCAGTTTTTCTTGACCATCGAACTCCTGATCCTTTATCACTCTCAGGAATATGTGCTATTTTGTTGCTTTCTTAGCATTTATGCCTTTCTAAAATAATTCTGTTCATTTTATTTTTTGCACATGTTTTTCATAGTCTGTTTCCATGAGCCACATAATACAAAATTTAAAAATGCTTTTGAATTCCAGATATTTGAGAATTAGTATTTTTATAATTGTTATTGTAAATAGAATTTGTACCAGGTATTTTAAGTTATAAGGCCAAAATCAATTTATAATGAAAGCAATAATCCCCTACTTCACCATTCCCTGAAAGTAGCCCAATTTCCTAGAGACAAATACTTTTAATAGTTTCTATTTTTACTTCTTCCTTCTTTTGGTGATTACTTAAATAATGTTCTGTATTTTGAAAAGTGAAAACTTGATAGTACTAAATTGAACCATGTGATTTTTGAGAAACTTAGTGAGGAGGGTAATTAAATTTTTAAAATATGAAGGGAAAGGAAAATATACTAGGTACTTACTATGTATCTTTTCCTTACTCAGTATAAAATTTATATATAATGTTTTTTTCCAAAGTAATAAAGGAAAATTTAATATCATGTAGCAAATATTTAAGCAAGTGATGAAATATTATTAGACTTTATCTCTAATATCCAGGTAAATCATGTTATGTGTCAAGAAAAGTAGCACTTAGGTGGAGATAAACTGGATTTAAAGAGATAAATCCAGTCAACAAAGGATTCTTGTAATAGATTGAAATGTCAGAACCTAATATGATGCATTAAAGAGACTAGTTTTGCAACTATAACAAAATTATCTCCTTCTAAAGTGTTTAGGATTTTTTGACATTTTACTCCAGCATCCAATTTAATACCTTATTGATGATTAAGAATAAGGAAATGAAAAAATGAAACCCTATATTTTAAGGATGTTGTAAAACAATGTCATTATAAATATAGCATATTAATGTCAAATGATATATACTATAGTATTGATAAAATAAAATGTAACATAAGAATACATATATTCATAGCTACTATAGTATCTTTACATTTTTTATTTTTAGGGAGGAGAACTTTTTTTGTTTATTTCTGTTACAGATTTGTGAATAAATTGTGGGAATTTATAGCTGGAATTAAGGTGTCCCAATTGGTAGTTTAATACTCCAGTCACTCTAATTTAGTATTAGAAGGAGCATAAAACATTGGGAATGCAGAAGTAAAACATTAATCCTTGTTATAAGTCTCACTTCAGTGAATTTTCAATCTAGATACTTTTCTATTCTTTGTCTGAGAAGAATGGAATTTTTATTGACATAATAAATTTGCATGTGATTTTACTCACAATTATTATTTACAAACATAAGTAATGAAACAATAGAAATTTAATTTAAATAATTTTATTTTAATAAAGATTATTGGTTATTTCCAGTAGCATGATTCATTTCAAATTAGAGCAAAACACAGAAAGCTCTTTAAAAACTTCAGCAAGTTTAAGAATATGTAAATGATAGATCCATATTTATTTCAGAATATCAATTCAGATTTGTAATGACAGAAAAAAAAGATAGGTCTTTCAAATTCTAAATTTTCAATGTTACTCAAGACAATTTTCAAAAGAGAGTTCCTTAGTTTCTATAGATTATATTTTAGTAGGAATTCCAGTTCTAATTTTAGGTTTATTTGTGTGTTTACTTATTTATTATCCAACAAATAATTATTAGCTATCTCCTGTTATCTGGTCAATGATTTCCAAAGTGCCTACTATTTGTCAATCACTGTTCTAGATAATGGAATTATGGTGATTAAAAAGCCAAAAAAAAAAAAAATTCCTGCTCTCACTGAGCTCACAATTCTGGGAGAAAATAGGAAAAACAATATTAAAGGTAAGTAAATACAAATCATAATAAGTGCTTAGCAGAAGATTAAACAGCTATTACAAAGATCCAGTTATTAACAAAATAAGCAGATCCCTTTAGAGAAAGTTCTTATATTTTCCCGTTTTTGAGTTTTTAAAATTCGTTTTACATTTTAAAATTTGCTTCATGAAAATTAAGGTTAAGCTTATGAAAGCACATGCCAATAAAATGATCTTATTAAGTTTTTTTAATATACAAAAGGTACAACTAGGTTTGTTGATCAAATTTAGTTTATGTGTGAATGGAAGGGAAGATTAAGAATTTTATGTGTTATATGTGCAAAAGAGAATGAAAGAGAGAGTTGAGAGAGAGATTGATTTAGAAGGGCTGGGATATAAAAGCTCCCAGCAGTAGTGCAGGAATGATATCTATCACCCAAGTAAGTTGACAGATGTTTGTACCCTGTTCATGTCACTTTAATAGACTTTATTGCGTAGAATTAGTGAATAATGTATAAGGTAAATATAAATGTGTAATGAAAAAGTATAAAGCATTTCCAGTTTTGACTTGTTCCCAATATTCTTCAAGATAAATGAGATAGATGTAAAACAATTGGAGAGAAAATTCAAACACTGTGAAAATACGTTTTTAAAAATAAACCCCTTTAAGAAAATAATACAGCTAAATCCATGAAGTATAATTTTTTGCAAAAGCTCATTCAGACAGACATGAATATATATTTAAGTAATTTATGATGTTCCTAACTTTCAAGTTATAAATAATTCAATATATTCATATATATTTATGATTACATTCAATTAAAATATTTTCTTAATTTAATTTTTGGCTTTTTGGAAATAAAAAAATCATATAAATAAAGTCAAATAAATTAATGTCTTAATACTAAGTTCTAATAGTATACATGGTTTTAAATTTCCATGTCTTAGCTTTTGTTCCTTAAGTCCAAAATACCAATTTTTGTCTTGCATTAAATATTAAATGTTTATTTTGTGTTCAGGTAATAAGATATAGAAACATGGAGAATAGAAAATACATTAGTAGTTGAGCATGATTTTAAATGAATAATATTGTGTTTTATTTGACGGGAAATAATATTAAGATCATTATTATTACTATTATTATTTTAGTATTTTGTCACTATCAATATCTTTGAAAAGCTTTAATTTGGTGAAAGAAAACTTTGTTAATGTTGGTATTTAAGTACTTAGCACAATTTCACTGTTATGGAACAGTAAAAAATCATTAATTCTTTCCATTTGATTTTTTCTTAACATCTCTACCACCTTACTCAAAATAACATTGTATTTCTTCTTTTTACATTCAGTATTTAATTGTCATCATTAGACTGTGATTTTTTTTATTAATCGGTGTACTAGATAGTAAATTCTTTTTATTTCAGAATTAACCTCAATATAGTTAAGTCAAGTGCTCCAAAAAAAATGTGGATTGGTAAATTTCATTAGCCTCCCTCTGTGTGATTTATAGTCTTGTCTCTTAAATAATGTAGTTTGAGACAATAAGTAAGATCCTTCACAGTGAAGGTGCCTTTCTTCTCTTGCTACATATCACTTATTCCTTCTATGAATATTAAAACATTGCTTAAATTATAACAGCACCTTTCAGGGGTTATCGTTAGTACTTCAAGAACAAATTTAATATCTTTCATGGTAGATGATCACAATAAATGAGACAGTAACTAAAGAACTCAAATGAAAAATATAGGTCACATCCAATCTGTGACTTTTGACCCTAAATCAATTCTTTTCAGCATGGTGAGAACTGATTTACGGGCTTATGGTGGAAAATTGATATATAAGACTGTCTTTTAACATTCCATAATGATTTGAGAAAATTTAGCAACAATATCTTCTCATTCCCATAAAACTTAACTTCTGGAAACATAATCTAAACGATTTCAAGCCTTACTGCCACTTCCTATTAACTGTAATCCTGAACTTTTGACCTCTGTGACCCTCAGTTTCCCCATTTTAAAAAATTATAAGTAAAATAATTATCCTTTGGGTTTCTTTAATATTATGTAAAGAATGAAACAATTAAATGTAGAGGACAATATATGTGTTAATTATGAATTTCTAAAAGGATAGGGTAAATACTACTAATGTGCTGGCAGGTTCTCATTATGGGGAAGAGTTCCTTCCATAAAGTCTGAAACTTTGTAGAAAGACAGACCATTAGTGAGGAAGTATTAGCCAAAACATCCCTAATGACTAATTAGAAGACACACTTTGGAACTATGTCTGCCATGTGCTTTTTAAATTTCCACATCAAAGTTTGTAATTATAATACTCTTTTTATCAGGAAAAGAATCTCACAATGGATTAAAGCTTTTTGAGAAGACTCTATTAATGACTGAAATTTTTAAAAGGTGAAACAAAAATGTGTGAAACTACATGCTATGTCTGACAGGCCGTTTTCTGATAATGAACCTGACTTGCTTAACTGTGTATTTCTCTTTGAACATAATTTTGAATTGGCATAATTACTTAAAGTTCTAGATCATCTGGCTACTCTTTAGTGTTCAAATATCGTTGTGGAAATACTCTTATTTTCTTCGTATTTTTAACATACTTAAGTCCACCCTTCTGCCAGCATTCATATAGCAAATTCTCTAGGAGACTATACACGATACCATTTCTATTATATAATATTATCTCCAAATTGATTATTAGCAACAAGATGAACCAATTTTATATCAATTGTTAGGGACAAGAATAAGGATTTATTGTTTTGATAATGAAGAAATCAGACTGTTTCTTCTTTTTGAAAATTACATTTCTTAGGGGAAAAAATGAGTTTGTTTATAACAGTAGTTGCCTGAGATACATTTTCCACATATGTAAGTATTTACTTGTCTTATGAAAATCAAGGGGCAAAATACATATGGTAAAATGAATGAAGTGAACTAAATCTACAAATACAGCATGATGATGTTTACATGTGTATTCTCCCATGTAATCACCACCCAGAACAAGATACAGAACTGTTTCAGCACCCATGAAGGCACTTCCTTGCCCTTTCTCAGTCTAAACTAGCCCCTAGATTTAACTACTATTCTGAATTCTCTCCTCATCAATTAGATTTGACTATCCTAGAACTTGCCATAAATGGAATCATATAGCAGTTACTACTTTTGTCTTGAGTTGATTTCACTCAGTATTATGTCTGTTAGGTTTATTCATGTTGTATATATTCGAAGTGTATTCTTTTGTATTTCTCTGTAATATTCCTTCATAAGATTTACCACAATTTACCCATTCTCTGTTGTTAAGCATATGGGTTTTTCCCAGATGCTTATTATTATGAATAAATATGTTATAAATATTTTTGTCTTTGTGTGGACTCACTTCTCTTGTGTATACATTTAGGAGTGGAAATAATGGAAACGGCCTGCTATCCTGAAGCAGTTTTATAATTTTACATCCCTACCAGCCATGTATTCAATTTTTCCACCTATTCCACACATTTGGTAATTTCTTTCTTAGTTAATTATAGTTGTCCTAGTAGCTGTATTTATTTGTACTTTTAATTTGTATTTATGTAACAGTATTTCTTTGTATTTTTAATTTGTGTTTTCCTGATGAATAGTGATGTTGACTATATTTATTATGCTTATTAGCTATTTAAATATAATTTATATGAAAATTCTTTTCAAGGGACATTTCCCATTATTTTTATTTTTTTCCTTATTGATTTGGAGAAGTCTTTTCTATATTCTGAATATGAGTCCTGCAGCACATACATATAACAAATATATTTTTTCTTCTACTATTTCTTTGGTGTTTTCACTTTCTTCATGAGGTTTATTGACAAAGGAAAAAATCTTTATTATAAAGCCAATTTTTAATTTTTTGTTTTATGACTAGTTCTTCAGTGTTTTTGATTCCTATATTAGAGATCTTTACCTATTGCAGGGTCATATAGATATCCCTCTGCGTTTTCTTATAGAGACTTTAGATTTCTTTTCACAGTTATGCCTATGAACTAAGTTTTGTCCATTTCATAGAATGGTATAAGATAGTTGTCAAGTTTTATTTATTTTTTACCATTATAGAGATAAAATTACTTGATTCAATTATCTTTCATTAATTTATTGCTTCAACATAATTTCACCTCTTTAATCTTCGATATAAGTCAAGTGCCCAAATATATGGATCTATTTTAGTACTATTGATATTGTTTGTCTATTCTTACGCCAGTACACTATGATGCTAATAACTAGCTTTTTCAGTAATTTGTCAAATCTGGGATGTATGTCCTCCAATTTTATTCTTCCTCAAGAATATATTGACTACAGTAGGTTCTTTGCATTTCAAACTAAATCTTAGAATCACCTTCTCACTTTCTACAAAAGTTAAAAAAATCTTAGACATTTTCATTGAGATTTTAGTGACTATATAAGAATATGAGGAAAATTGATACTTTTACAATGTTTTCACAAATTTGGTATCTGTTCAATTATTTAGAACTTCTTTAATGTTTTTACAGCAATGTTTTGTACTCTTTATTGTAGGTTTTAGAAATCTTCTGAAATGTATTCTGCTGATTTTATATTTTTGATGTTATTAATGGTATTTAAAATTTTACTTTTAAATTGTTTGATGCTACTATTCAGAAATATACTTAATTTAATCATATTGACTGTGCATCTGGCAACTTTTAAAGTTTACTTACTACCTGAAATACTTTGTTTAGTATTCAAAACCATGATTAGGTATTAATAATTTGATATAATATTAAGCTAAATACAAACTTATGGAAATTAATTGAACAATGATTCTTTTAAATAAAAGGCTCAAGATGGGTTGACCCCCAGACATCGATAATTTAAAAAA
The DNA here is from genome assembly GCF_964374135.1 of Grampus griseus. Classification (NCBI taxonomy): domain Eukaryota; kingdom Metazoa; phylum Chordata; class Mammalia; order Artiodactyla; family Delphinidae; genus Grampus; species Grampus griseus. Next base: position 29,358,488 of record NC_139005.1, on the reverse strand, counting down.
AAACAAAAAACACATATCAGATAGTAAGAAAGTAACAGAAAAGAATAAGTTAGTGCAAGTAAGGTTATTCACTGTGTAAGTCCTCTAAAGTTTACAGAAATCTAGTGGAGGTTATTACATTCCAGAGTTTGATTTGGTATAGATATCATTGTACCTATATTTAATAGGCAGGTCCTGGCTGGAAAAAAATCTCTCTGTCTATAAGTTCACCTGTTTATATGTCTGTATATACATATAATTAGCATTTAGCAGTGGTTTATAGTTTTGAATTCCAATAATTGCTCCTATTATAAGGAATTCAGAAGTAGAAATAAGTATGCCAATGATAGAATGACAAGAAAAGCTAAAATTTAAGAGGAAAGAAGTAAAAAAACTAATTTTATGCCCATTGTTTCTTTGTTGGAAACCTACTCATTATTCATAATTCACTTTAAATGTGTCTTCTTTGTGAAACAGTTAAAAAATAAATTCCTATCTTCGCTAAAATATTACCATGCATTCTTCTATCATAACATATAAAACAATTTATCTAAATACATATAATTATCCCAAACTGGACTGTAAGTTTTTTGAGAGAAGGCAAAGAATTGTATTTGTCACTCAGTGCCTGGCAGAAAACAGAATTCATCTGGAGATGAACTGAAGAGCCTCCTGGAAGATGGAGATGAACAGAGGTACCACAGCCAACAATCAGTCTCAACTGCCAGACCTGTGAATTGGGCCATCTGAGACACTCCAATCCTAGTGAAGTCATCGTGCGACTATGGCCATATGAGCAACATCAGGCATGACCCACAGAAGACCTATCCATACTGACAACCCACAGCATTATGAGAAATAGTAAATTGTTGTTCTAAGTCACTTCAGGCTGTGGTGATTTGTGATGCAGTAATAGGTAAAGGAAGCAATTGCCATTTTGTGTAAACTATTTTTGATAATAGCAGATGGAAAATGATTTATTTTGTGAAGTAGTATTTATCATAAAAATAAACCCAAAAATTATAAAAATGAAAACACCTATAAATACAGATGATGACATGTTGAGCGAAATATTAAATGAAATTCAGTGAATAGTTAAATTTATATGTATAACTACTAAGAAAATAGGCAATCTAGAATAAAACCTCATATTACCTGAATGAAAAGTCATTCGATAAAAATTCAGCTCTTGTTTCTGATTTTAAAAATAATGCAAAGGGGGCTTCCCTGGTGGCACAGTGGTTGAGAGTCTGCCTGCCGAGGCAGGGGACATGGGTTCGTGCCCCGATCCAGGAAGATCCCACATGCCGCGGAGCGGCTGGGCCCGTGAGCCATGGCCGCTGAGCCTGTGCGTCCGGAGCCTGTGCTCCGCAACGGGAGAGGCCACAACAGTGAGAGGCCCGCGTAACACACACACAAAAAAAGCAAAGGACATGGACATGTATACACGCACATGCACACCTTGGCAAAACAGAAAACATTATAACCAAACTGTGTAAAATAATATCATTCTTATATTCCTATACATCTTTCCCATTTTATATGGATTATCACTCCCTAACTTTCCAAGTTCATTACTATCCTTCTTTGTCCATTTCTTTATAATGTATTGTTATGATCTGAATTATGTCCCCCCCCCCAAAATTCATATGTTGAAACCCTAATCCCTAGTACCATAGAATGTGAGACTATTTGGAATAGTGTCTTTAAAGAGGTAATTAAGGTTAAAAGAGATCATAAGGGTGGGGCCCTAATCTAATAGGACTATGTCCTTATTAGAAGAGGAAGAGACTCCAGGGGTACAGGCACACAAAGAAAAAGCTATGTGAGGACACAGCAAGGAGGTGGCTGTCTACTCGCCAAGGAGAGACACCAATGCTGCCAGCACCTTGACTGTGGTCTTTCAGCTTTCTGAACTCTGAGAAAATAAATTCCTGTTGTTTAAGCTACCATTCTGCGGTATTTTGTTATGGCAGCCCTAGCTGATGTAGGGGAAGAAAGACTTTCTTTCTACCCTCCTAGGTTCAACAGCTGTCTCTATGAAATAAACTGATAAGAGGCAGACTAACAGGAGAAAAGATACATAAGTTTATTAATTTTTAATATCACATGCACGAGGGCATTACAGAAGAAAAGTGAATACCCCAAAAAAGCAGAAACATGGGAGAGCTTACGTTCAAGAAGAAAACAAATATGTGGTATGTCGGTGGAATTATCTAAAGCTGACTCTGTCTTGAATAAAAGCAAGACTAGACTAGGAACAGTCTAAAATAGACATTGTGAAAAAAACAGGGAAAATAATTATTTATTTTACATTCCTTTATTCTAATATTTTAATCTACTCTATACTATACTATACTAAATTTTATAAGGTGTGAAAATAAATAAAAGACAACTTCATTTAAAACATTATCAGGAAGTTTAGAAGGGAGAGCTCTCATGCACATACCAGCCTGAATAATCAGAAGGAAGAAGGAAGAGAAGCGATTTTTAAAGGGTCTTTTTGTATAGAATTCTTTGTGTAACATTCTCTGGGTTTCAACTTTTTATCCATGATGTTAAGAACGTTGTTTTTCTTCTGGTATGAGGGAGGACATTTTTTACATGGGAATTTCATCTCCTGCTTTCAAGAAAAGGAAGGAATGTCTGTTTAGGTCTTCTGGCCATTTTTTAACTGGATTGATTGTTTTTATGATATTGAGCTCCATGAGCTGTTTGTATATATTGGAGATTAATCCTTTGTCCATTGTTTCATTTGCAAATATTTTCTCCCACCCTGAAGGTTGTCTTTTCATCTTGTTTATGGTTTCCTTTGCTGTGCAGAAGCTTTTAAGTTTCATTAGGTCCCATTTGTTTATTTTTGTTTTTATTTTCATTACTCTAGGAGGTGGGTCAAAAAAGATCTTTCTGTAGTTTATGTCAAAGAGTGTTTTTCCTGTGTTTTCCTCTAAGAGTTTTATAGTGTCTGGTCTTACATTTCGGTCTTTAATCCATTTGGAGTTTATTTTTGTGTATGGTGTTAGGGAGTGTTCTCATTTCTTTCTTTTACATGTAGCTGTCCAGTTTCCCCAGCACCACTTATTGAAGAGGCTGTCTTTTCTCCACTGTATGTTCTTGCCTCCTTTGTCATAAATTATGTGACCATATGTGCATGGGTTTATCTCTGTGCTTTCTATCCTGTACCATTGATCTATATTTCTGTTTTTGTGCCAGTACCATACTGTCTTGATTACTGTAGCTTTGTAGTATAGTTTGAAGTTGGGAATCCTTATTCCTCTGGCCTGCTTTTCTTTCTCAAGATTACTTTGACTATTCAGTGTCTTTTGTGTTTCCATACGAATTGTAAAATTTTTTGTTCTAATTCTGTGAAGAATGCCATTGGTAGTTTGATAGGGATTGCATTGAATCTGTAGCTTGCTTTGGGTAATATAGTCATTTTCATAATATTGATTCTTCCAATCCAAGAACATGGTATATTTCTCCATCTGTTTATGTCATCTTTGATTTCTTTCATCAATGTTTTATAGTTTGAGTACAAGTCTTTTGCCTCCTTAGGTAGGTTTATTCCTAGGTATTTTATTCTTTTTGTTGCGATGGTAAATGGGATTGTTTCCTTAATTTCTCTTTCTGATTTTTTGTTGTTAGTGTATAGGAATGCCAGAGATTTCTGTGCATTAATTTTGTATCCTGCAAGCGGAAGACCTAAATAGATATTTCACAAAAGAAGACATACAAATGGCCAAGAGACACATGAAAAGATGTTAAAAATCACTAATTATTACAGAAATGCAAGTCAAAACTACAATGAGGTATTACTTCACACCAGTCAGAATGGCTATTATCAAAAACTCTAGAAACGACAAATGCTGGAAAGGGTGTGGTGAAAAGGGTACACTCCTGCATTGTTGGTGGGAATGGAAATTGATACAGCCACTATGGAGAACAGTATGGAGGTTCCTTAAAAAACTAAAAATAGAACTACCATATGACCAGCAATCCCACTACTGGGCATATACCCTGAGAAAGCCATAATTCAAAAAGATACATGTACCACAATGTTCATTGCAGCTCTATTTACAATAGCCAGGACATGGAAACAACCTAAATGTCCACCAACAGATGAATGGATAAAGAAGATGTGGCACATATATATGAGGAATATTACTCAGCCATAAAAAGAAACGAAATTGAGTTATTTATAGTGAGGTGGATGGACCTGGAGTCTGTCATACAGAGTGAAGTAAGTCAGAAAGAGAAAAACAAACACCGTATGCTAACGCATATATATGGAATCTAAAAAAAAAAAATGGTACTGATGAATCTAGTGGCAGGGCAGGAATAAAGATGTAGACATAAAGAATGGACTTGAGGACACAGGGTGATTGGGGAAGCTGGGGCAAAGTGAGAGTAGCATTGATATATATACACTACCAAATGTAAAATAGCTAGTGGGAAGCATCTGCATAACACAGGGAGATTGTGCTTTGCGACATAGAGGGGTGAGATAGGGAGGGTGGGAGGGAGGCTCAAGAGGGAGGAGATATGGGGATATATGTATGCATATGGCTGATTCACTTTGTTGTCCAACAGAAGCTAACACACTATTGTGAATCAATTATATTCTAATAAAGATCTATTAAAAAAAGAAGCAGAAAAGGAAGATCCCTCCCTGCCCCAGCAACAATGCGCTAACCACCAGTAAGAAACTGCCACAACCTCGAACTCCTGTTCTTCTCCAGTGAAATTTTATTCAAAACAACCTTCCCCAATTTCCTCCTAAAACCTAGTAGAAATTGACCTTCCTTTTGTCTCTTCACACTTGCCAATGATTCACTATATCTTGCCTGCCCCAGAGCTGCAATTCCCTGCTTTCCAGATTACACCCATTTTGCTGGTAAAGTAACTGGCTATGTTACTTTTTGAGGTTGACATTAGTCACTTTCAAAGCCCTGCTACTTTCTGTGAGAAATAAAAACATTTCATTTTACTGGGAAGTTATCTTATAGTATAAGATTGTGAATGATGATAAAGAGTAAATAGATCCAATATTCTCTCAGATATATGTGAAATAAGCAAGAAATAAAACAGAAAGGTAGATATGTTTATTCCTTGATAGTTTATATCTTAAAAATCCATTACCATAAGGTAGATGGACATAGAATCTACGATGATTAAAAACATATATGAATAAATTGCTTATCACAGCATTCTGATTTCAGATAAATAGAAATCAGGTGATAATTTCATATCAATCATTCATTGTCTTTGATATTTTTAAAAAGAACAAATTGTTTGCCTTAATTTCACAGCATTTATGTTACCTATCATTTTAATTGGTTAGGTACTAGGTGACTTTTAAAGTTGTATATATGTGATATGTAGCACTAAAAATAAGTTTACTGTCCATCAGTAAGGGAATGCACTATTACATTTTGATGCAGTCATACACTAAAAACAATGAGAGTTACTTAAATGAAAATGAACAAAAGTAAAAATGAATGTTGAGTTAACAAAGAAAAGATAAATATCAAAATTAGAACAATAGTTTTTCACTGGTTATATAAAGAAAGGAAGGACTTGTCGTATGAGCCTGTTACACCTTCCACATTTATTTCTAAACAAAAATGACACTTGCAGCAACTATTGTGAAGTATTTATACCTGATAAATCTAGATAAATGGTGCTCTATATTTTATGTACTTTTATGCATGTTTGAAATATTATATGATTAAATTCTTTTAAAAATGACAATTTTGTATTTCAAAGTTTTCTTTGAAAATTTCCTGCTCAAATAGAATTTTAAAGAATCTAGTAATGATTTTTCAGTGTGAAAATGATTTTATGCCAACTCCATTAGATAAACAATAGATATTCCTAGATACATCTGCACCAAGCCTTTCCTTTTATGTGTGCAGACATTCTTGGCTAGCTTTATCTTTGTCTCTAGGGGATGTGTAATATCATTCTAAATTAGAAAAAAATGTACCCATGTACAATGTATACGTCTTCCATATAGCACTATCTTAAAATGTGTTAATCGAAATATAATGTATATACAAAAATGCACAAATTATAAGTATATAGTTCAATTAATTTGCACATAGTGAGAACACTTAAGTAACACCTACACAGGTCATAGAACAGTACTTCAAAAATGTTCTCCCGCCTCTCCTTCCAAATAACCATTACCTTTATTTCTAATAGCTTAGATAGTCTTGTCTGGTTGTGTGTGTGTGTATGCATTGTGCATGGTGGGGGTTGTTGTGTATGTATGTGTGTGCGTGCAAGTATATGAGGGTCTCCTTTAGCCCACTTATGGGTTGATGAGATTCATCAGGGATGTTGCTTATAGCAATAGGCCATTAATTTACTTTGATTTATAATTTCATGTTATAGGAATATATTACAATTGATTTATTCATTACATTGTTGATAGATATTTGATTTGCTTCCAGTTTAGAACAAGTACAGATAAAGCTCCCATGTGTATTTTTGTTTTGTCTCTTGATGAACATATTGATATTCTGCATTTCTATTTGGTACATATAATTGGATAAAATTGTTGGTGCACGGGTGTCAACAATAGATAGTGCCAGTTTTCCATTTTTACCTGCCACATTGTAGCTCCATCAGTGATATATTTTATTGTCAATCCTATTAGTTGTAGCGACCTGGTGGGTGTGTAGTGTTATCTTGTTTATTTATTTTTCCTCATGGTAACTATGTCTTGTATTGCCCTTGTGATTGATGGGAACATTTTCATACAGTAATTGGCCATTCGGATGTCATTTTTATTTAAGTGCCTCATCAACCATCCTGTCAATTGTTTATGAGATTCTCTGTATTTTCTTATTGATTTGTGGGACTTTATATATTTTTCTAGAAATGAGTTTTTGTCAGTTGTATGTTGTGCAAATATTGTTTCTCAGCTTGTGACTTGAATATTTACTCTAATATATATAGTATTATATTAACTAGTACATTATTATATATGTGTGTGTGTGTATGTTTAACAAATTGACAAAACACTATTTATTGAACAGACCATCCTTTCCCTATTGTCATATATCAAGTGTCCATATATGCATGAGTGTGTTTCTGGACTCCCAAATCTGTACAATTGATTTTTTTGCTTATCCTTAATCCAAAACATAGCTTCCTAATTTATTTTCCAATAAATGTGATCGTCATTAGAATAATCACCAACTCTTTAATTCTTTTTAACTAAATTGCTTTTGCATTACTTATACTTCATATTATAATATGTATTTTACAATATCCACAAAAAAAACCCGATTGTAATTTTGTTTGTGATTGTGTTTCATGTTTAGAATGATCTGAGCAGATTAACATTTAACAATACTGAATCATTGATGGCAGGAATAGGATATCATCCTGCATTTATTTAGTTCTTTTAAAATGTATATAAATAATTTTTAAAGTCATTAATGCAAAGGACTTGTACATTTAATATGGATATATTTCATGCTTTTTGATTTCGCTGTCGATGTTACCATTTTCTTTCCATATGGCTTGTATCTGGTATATAGATATTCAATCAATTGTTGCACATTTGTCTTATATTCAGAAAACTTGATAAGTTTATTTTATAAATATAATGGTATATCAGCAACTTACTGAATTATTCATCAATATTATATTTCTCAATAATAATAGCTTTATGTTTTCTTCTAATGTTTGCCTTATTCCAAGAGTTCTAAAAAATAAGTCTACTAGAGATAACAACAGGCTTCCTTGCCTTCTTCCTTTGTAGAGAAAACATTAAAAACTTTTTTCAATTTTATTGTAATTTTTTTGCTGGAGTTTGTAAATATACTTTATCAGGTTATGGAAATTCTTCTCTATTACTAGTTTATTAAGATTGGTAACTAATTTTACCTGATGCTTTCATTGGTATTTAAGTATGATTTAATGTGTGTAAAAATGCCTGTATAAATGATGATCATTATTTCTAGGTTATCAAGGCAAATTGCTAGTAATTTACAGGTGTGGGACCTATGGTTTTGACTCCTGCTTTTACCTAAACTGATTAACACTTTGACAGAAAAAAAGTAAAATAATGATATATTTATTGCAAAAATAAGAAATAATATTTAAAATTAATTTTTCAATTAGTTGAAGTGATAATGCAGCTGTTTGCTTGCATATCACAGAAAACATGAGACGAAGGATGTCATCTGTACATTTTAGGTTAACATCAAAGAGGAATCCTATGAAATATTAACAGGAACAGAATTAAAGTATGTATAGGTAATTTTTAAAGATTCTGATGTTCCCTGTAAAACTAATAATTGGATAGACATCAGCATTATTACTTCCCCAACATTAAAATTTTTTAAATGATTCAAAATTTAAATACAGTAACTTATGAAGTAACCAGGTCCCATTATGACTGACCACTGAAGGGTAGATTGCATGAGGCACAATTACACGAGCCCAAGTGCCAGCTTATTCCCACTACTTCCCTCAAAGCAATTTTTACAGGGGATACTAGTTACACGTATAAGCTATTGATACATGTTTTTCTTTTGACCGATCATTTAATTGTAGAGAAGGACACCATTAATCATCATTCTGATTATAATACAAAATAAAAGCAGAGTGAAAATCTAATATCTTTATTCAGAATATGGAAACAGCAATATTCCTTGAAATATTAAGGAAAATATAAAGCACACCTAGGTTTCACCACAATTACAAGTTGCATCAGTAAATGTAATTGCTCTGTATTACAGCAATTACTTTAAACTGTTTAGCCTTCTGTCCATAGGAGGGTTTTGTTTTTCTAATAGTATCAGGCCATTAAATGTGCTGACCAGTGTTATCATTGAATTTTCCTTTCCTCCTAAATCTCATGACAATGAAAGCATTTCTGCAGAGTCTATACAAAGTCACTAGGCTGGAGCTTGTCACCCAGTAATAGACTCTGTCATTTATGAGTTCCCACTTTATGTCACTCCTGAATGCTTTCACCTGAACCATTCCTGAGCAACCTGAAATGTGGGGATAAATCTGCCACTGTGTTCTGCGTACAATGACAGATCATCTGAGGGTGAAAGAGTCTCAGTGAGAAGAGAGCCATTTCTATCACACCTCCCCTCTGCCTATGTATATGCATGCCTGAGCAGGACGAAACTCTGTTTTCTTACAGTGTTATTTATTGGAAGCTGTTACTCCGTTGCATTTTTCACTCACAATTTGACACTTCCTCCTACAATGTAGTTGCTGCAGCGAACACATCTTTTCTGTTGTAACTGCTGTCAGTAAAGGAGAGTTAATTTCCTTCTTGCTGATTCTCAATTTGAGCATCTATGTGCCAGGCATTCTGCCTGCAGTTTGCATTCATTATTTCATTTAGTTCTCATGGCAGCCCTATGGAATGGATATTATTGCCTCCCTTTTAAAAAATGTCCAGGTCACAAACATAGTAAGTGGTGCAATAACTATTCAACCTTGATTTCCTCTGATTCCAAACTCTCTGCCCTTTGAATGGGCTGCGTCTCTAGTGTTTGTGCACATAATGTATTATTAGCATTGCATTTAAAAAATGTTTTTAAGTCATTAAATATACATACAACTGCTGCATATAACTTAGATGTACAATTAAATCATCATGATAAACCAAACAATATATTCAGAAGTCAGGGTAATACCTTAAAAGCCCCTGTTTGTTCCCTGTCAACTTCATTCCCTCGGGAGTAATAACCACTTATTCCAAGTTATGTGTTATTAAATCTCTCTTTTTCTTTAGAGTTTTACTATCCATGTAAGATATATAATACGTATGTATATACATTTAGTTCGTTCGTTCATTCATTTCTAGTGCATTTGTCAATTTATATAAATGAAATTAGTATATATTCTTTTGCAGCTTGCTATTCTCAGTTAATGTTATGCTTTTGAGATTCACCCAATTTGATTCATGCAGCTGCAGTCTATTCCATGGTTGATGGACATCTGGGTAGTTTTCAGTGTTTTACTCTTATGAACAGGGCTGCAAGGAAAATTCTGGTTTCATGTCTGCAGAAGCATATGTGTAGGATTGTCTCTAGGATGTATACCGAGTAGTGGGATTGCTGGGTCATAAAACATGCACTTGTCAACTGTATTAAATAACGTCAAATTATTTTCCAAAGTGGCTGCAGCAATTTGCTGTAAGACGAGCAGTTGCTAGGTAGTTAATAAATGTGCCCCTTTCTCATATCTTTGGCAATAATTGGTTTTGTCCAACTTTGGAATGTTTTCCAAATTGGTCACTGTGGTTTTGATTCACATTTCTCTGCTCTCTAATGTCCCTTTATTATTCATGTTTTATCTGTGAAATCTTTGTTCATATATTTTTACCATTTTAAAATTTTGTTAGCGGTCTTTCTCTTACACACACACACACACAATTTACTCACTCACTTATATATCATAAATATTCTCTTAGAACACTAATTCTTTGTGAGTTATATTTGTGGAAGTATTTTCCACTTTGGCTTATCATTTCTTTTCTCTAGACCAACAGAAGTTCTTAAATTTATGATGTTCTTCTTTTTTATAACTTGTGAATATTAAGAAATTATTCCCTACCCAAAGCCATAAAGTTATTCTCTTATATCATCTTCAAAAACTATATATAAATTTCACTTATGCATTTAAGCCAATGACATATCTGGAATCAACTGTTGTTTGTGTTGTAAGATAAGCATTCATCTCCTTTTTACATAATGATAATTATTTTTGTATACCCATTTATTTATTAGTCCACCTTATCCCCCAAGAATGTATAAGCTCTGTGATAAATTTGATTACCACATATAAATGACTATATTTCTATTTGGGTTGAGATTTCAATTATATAAATACATAGATCAGTTTGGAAAGTATAATTGAAGAAACACACAAAAAATGTTAAGCTCATAAAAATGAAAAGTAGAAAAGCAAAAATACAAAGACAGGGCTTCCTTGATGGCGCAGTGGTTGGGTGTCCGCCTGTCGATGCGGGGGACACGGGTTCGTGTCCCGGTCCGGGAGGATCCCGCGTGCCACGGAGCGGCTGGGCCCGTGGGCCATAGCCACTGGGCCTGTGCGTCCAGAGCCTGTGCTCCGCAATGGGAGAGGCCACGGCGGTGAGAGGCCCGCTTACTGCAAAAAAAGAAATATATATATATATATATATACAAAGACAATGCAAGAATATATATTAAAAGATAATATATAATGAACCATTTGTTTTTTCCCCAGAAATTTGCAACCTTTAGCCAGTCTATAAAAATAATATTTCTATCAATTTTATAGGTCTTCTCTAAGGTTTTAAGGTTTTATTTTTCCAGTAAAGACCATTTTGTTATATTTGATAAAATGTACTTTATATATTACTTCTGGTATATGTCATTAAATTTTTTTGCACAGTCTCAATATTAAGCTAAAAGTTTACTTTCCTAATTTACTAAGACTTTCTAATCATAAGATGATATATAATTGTATTGCCCCTTTTTCTGCAGGTATTGTCACAACCATATGGCTTCCTTTCTTTAATTTGTTAATGTTTAAAAACATATTGATCGTTTTCTGTTGTTAACTTAATCTAGGGGCTACCCTGGTGGCGCAGAGGTTGAGAATCCACCTGCCAATGCAGGGGATACTGGTTCGGGTCCTGCTCAGGGAAGATCCCACATGCCACAGAGCAGCTAAGCCCGTGCGCCACAACTGCTGAGTCTGTGCTCTGGAGCCCGGGAGCCACAACTGCTGAAGCCCACCAGCCACAACTACTGAAGCCCATGTGCCTAGAGCCCGTGTTCTGAAACAAGAGGCCACCCAGTTAGAAGCCCGGGCACTGCAACGGGAAGTAGCCCCTGCTCACTGTAACTAGAGAACGCCCGTGCACAGCAACGAAGACTCAACACAGGAAAAAATAAATAAATAAACAAAAATAAATTAAAAAAAATTAATCTAGAATTTCTGGGAAACAAATGGTTCATTATGTATTATCTTTTAACATATGTTATTTTATTGTCTTTATATTTTTGCTTTTACTACTTTTCATTTTTAGGAGCTTAACATTTTTTTTGTTTCTTCAACTCTCTGCAAGTATATGTGTGAGACACGACTTATCTCTAGATGAATGTTTAGGAAAAAAATCTATTCTAGGGGCTTCCCTGGTGGCGCAGTGGTTGAGAGTCCGCCTGCTGATGCAGGGGACACGGGTTCGTGGCCCGGTCTGGGAAGATCCCACATGCCGCGGAGCGGCTGGGTCTGTGAGCCATGGCCGCTGAGTCTGCGCGTCCGGATCCTGTGCTCCGCAACGGGAGAGGCCACAGCAGTGAGAGGCCCGCGTACCGCAAAAAAAAAAAAAAATCTATTCTAAAGCTATTTGACTATTGTGTGGAAAATTCAGAATTTATTACTGATTCAGATTCTCTGAATCTGTTAAATTTCCATTTAAATTTTCTATTTCTTTACATCTTAGTCAAATTAAATTATTCAGGGAATTTATCCACTTAATAAGTTTTCAAAACTACTAGCATACAAATGTTCAATTTTGGCACCTAATATTTAAGTTTTAATATCCTACTTTTGTACTTTTATTTACATCTTTATTCCTGTTACAGTTCAGTTGTATATTCTCTTTATCTTTATTTATCTTGCCAAAGTTTGTCTATTTGTCTCAAACATAACCCAAGCACTCCTAAGTCAATATATCATTTTAAAATAATTAAAAAGCCACGGGTATTTAAAATTACTCAAACCAATAGATATAAAAAGAAAAAAGGCTGGAAAATAAATATTTAAATGATCACAGTTTCACATTTAAACAAAATAAACCAAAAATATTAAGTAATTATAGACTATGTCTCCTGTTATGATGTAATTTCATAAACAAAAAGTTCATCCTTCTAAAAATTGAGATATAAATAGAAAAAATTAAAGATTTAGTTTAAAACAGTGAACACTCTTTTGCTATGGAAGGTGAAAATATTTTTGCACGGTTTTGTTTTAGAGTGGTACCTCCATCTCAAGACCTACCCTTATTTTTCTAAGATATTATGATAAAAGGGAAATATTTATTAATCAGCATTCTTTTAAGCAGTAGAAACATCATGGTGGTGGAAAGTGTAACGTTTACTAATGGAAAATGTTATGCTTATTATAAAGCAAGTCATTTCCTCTCAAATTTAAGAGTAATAAATATTATACCAGTACATATAACCTTTTTCTAACAATGTTTTTATATTATGCCCCTTGCAGTAAAATTTTCAATCCCTTTTGAAGAAGGAAGAGGCATATCATTTCCATTTCTCTGAATTAGGATTTTATAAGTATACTTGCAGGAAGTAGTTACTGAATGATAATAAGTAATATGCTATGGTGTATTAATGAATTCAGGAAATCATTTGCTTCTTCAGGAAAGTATGAATGTCTTGAAATTTTTAAAAATATTAGTAGAATAGTGATGAGAGAGTAAAGATTGAATTGCTTTGAAATGGTAGAGAGAGCTATTTACTTGACATTCATATGCAATAGGGTGAATATTTTAGTGTATTAAATAAATATTTTATCATCTGCAATCCTTATTTAAAAAATGTACATTGACCCCCAGTAAAAATTATACCATGGAGAAACTGAGATTATAGAGTTTTGTACATAAGGCAGAATTTTTCAATACCCCTTACATAATGTTTCCAATAACTCTTTAATATGTTTGCCACCTTAAGATGGAGGATATAGCAAGGAGAAAAGTGAGAAATTGAAGGAGAAAGAGAGTAAAGTATGAGAGCCCATTACTCATATTTCTGCTTCCTCACAATGAAACCATAAGGTGGGGTTTGGAGTTCTATGAGAGGCCTCAAACAAATGGAGAAACCTGAAGCTACACAATCAAGAGCCTGAAACACAGAGTGTCCAGGAGGATAGATTCGGTGCAGAGAGATGTTAGGTTTGGCAAAGGGAAAGAATAGCCAGTTGACCTTGAAACAGCACTATTACATCCATGTGATCTGTACATTATTTAGTGGATCTAGCATTTTCTTTAATTCCTGTTTGTGGACAAAGAACCAGTGCACCATTGAAAGGCAAAGGCTAAAATATCAGGACAAAACTGTCACTAGCAATGAAGTCTTTAATCTAACACAGTGAGCTAGATTAAAGCGGTTTTGGTGATAGCACCGCACAGTTTAAAACAGATGGGATTAATTATACCAGAAAGCTCTCCAATCAAGGGAAGACAAAGCACAGATTTGCATCAGAAAGTAGAGAGAATTTAGCAGGTACAGCTGGGATCTCAGGCGTCCTGCCCTCCACCCACAAAATGTAAATTTACATAAGCCACAGAGCCGCAATCCCATTTATATTGGAACATTGTTAGAGATGATATTTATCTAATCAGAAAGACAAAATAATTTCATTGAGCTAGATTTATCAATGTCAAAAGCAAACTAATAGCCCCCCCCCAAAGATATCCATGTCCCAATTCCCAGTACAGGTGGAAATGTTACATTACATGGTAAAGAGGAATTTAATTTGTAGCTGGAATTAGGGAGAATGGCTTGAATGAGCCAGGTGTGCCTAATGTAATTACAAGTGTTTTAAAAGTGGACGTGGGCGTCAGAAGAAAGATCAGAGTGATGTGAGGTGAGAACTCCACCAACCCTAAAAGGTCTCTCCCCTAGAATCTCCAGAAAGGAACACAGCCCCGCTAGTACCTTGGATTTAGCCCAGGAAAAGTCCAAGCTATAGAAAGTTAAGAAAGTTTGTGTTCTTTTAATCCACTAAATAGGTGGTAATTTGTTACAGCAGCCCTAGAAAACTAGAACAGTGAGATTAAACCAAAATTTTGCTTTATGCTTTTATTTCTTTGCTTCTTTTTCTCTGTATTCAGTGAGGGGGTGTTTATGGGGGGAAAAAATCAACTCAATTATAGAGTACTAGAAAGAAATGTGTGAGTATACTTGCAGCTCTGCCAAACAGTTCTCAAAGATGGAGAGACGACCAAATTTATGTTTCCTGATAAATCTTTTCAAGTGCCTAATGTAATTTGAGTTTTTTCTTATAACTTAAAAAAAATAATATATTTCATTTGTTCCCTTCAAAATCTACCCACTTTATAAGTTCTACTCCTGTTATCTTTTACCTCCAGCCTTTTTTTTTTTTAATTTTAAATCTGAAAAGCAATTTCTTACTGATCTTGGATATCCAACTGGTTTCTGAAACTAATTATCTCTGATACTGAGCAAATTGCATTCCCTTCCAACCTGTTTTGGCACCAATCCTTGTTAATAATGTCTTTGTTATTTACACAGCCGTTGAATTTAAAACCTTGAGGTTATCCTTTACTAAAAACTTTCTTCTTCCATGTCCATCTGGTATACAAGTCTCTTGAATCTGGCTTTATTCTTTCCTTTACCTTTGCCACAATCTTATTCTCATCATTTCTCACCTGGACTATTGCAATAACATTATAGTTGCTCTCTCTGTTACCATTCTATTTCCCATCCAGACATCTTCATGCTCTTGTGAAGCTTCCCTTACAAAATCCTGCTTTTGATATTAATTTGTTGGCAGTCATCACTTTATTTCTGCTCCCTATTGACCCTAAGCCACAGCCACCCCTCCTCTACAAGTCACATAGTTGTGATCTACTCATGTTCTAGTCATGTTCTTACTGTAATGTCTAATAAAGAGCTTGGAAAACTTCATGTGTCAAATAATATGTGTAAATAAATAAAGGTCAAAATAGTTGAAGCCAGCCCATACAATAGTAATGGATCAGAGAGATTATATCATCTTTGCTGGTAGTCCACTGACAGAGGAGGAAAAGGAATCTTTTCCTCCTGCAGCTGAAATTGCTTTAATCACCATCACCTGCTTGGTTACTACATCCAAGCCATTTTGACAAACTCAAATTTGATCTATGTATTAAAAGACTGATAATTATTTTAAGAGGCTGTTGTTAATTAACCTAGGACAAAGGAGATTGAAATTAGTACATAAAAAATACACCCACTGTCCAACAACTTCCCTATATCTTTAGTCCAATAGATAATTTTTAGTATTTTTATTGAAAGCAATAGGTTCACCCAATCTATGAATGCAGATATTGATATGATCTACTAATCAGAACGTTATCCAAATTCTTAAGCTGACGTTAACTCACCTTTAAAAGAGTATTCCCTGGGGTAAAAAAGTAGGAAAAGTACAACAAAGCAGTTCACCATTTGTTTCTGTCCTTAAACATTGTTCCACACCTGATTATTCCAACAGGCCATTATTTTTTCTTGTCTAAGTTTAATTTTATTTTGTTTTCATTTGCATGGAACCTGGTCAAACTGGCACTCACCCAGACAATAAATGGATCCTTGTTTATTTTCCCTCAGCTCTTTGTGAGGGCTAGAAAAGCACAATGGTGTTATAAAATTGTTGCCTTGTTGTTATAAAACCTCTCCTTTTATAAATTATACTGTCCCAAGAAGTATTATACTATCTCTCATATTACTTTACTAAGCACCAACATTAATATAAAGTAGTATTAAAAAGGCACATGCTGATGATAAAAAAGCTGCGGTTTATAATGGAAATGTAAGTTTTCTAAGCCACTCTGCGTATGCTCCCTTTAAAAAAAGGGAAAGAGAAAAAAAGTGTTTCTACTTAGGGAATTTGGAGATTCCATCCTCTGTGAGGTGGTTGTGAAGATGACAGAAGACATCTACATCTATACTGAGGTTGGGATGGTGTTACATATCAGTGAAATAAGCTATTTTGGAGTGAAAATATATAGGCACTTTTAAGGTTCTGTACTTTGGGTAAAACTTAACACAATATGGTTTCCATGGAAAATGCTAATAAGTAGTAAATTCAGAAGTGAAGGGTTTGAAATTCCAGATTTTTCTCTCCTCATAAGATAAACTGCTGCTGAGTGCTTAGTTCTGGTTGCATGTTTTTGTTTTTAAGAAACTTTTTGCTATTGCTATCTTAACTTCAGAAATTCTTTTGATTGAGAAATAATGTTTTTATTTTATTTTATTTATCCCTAATATGAGCCAACCCCTCTCAAAATGTTAGGTCATTGAGTTGCCTGTGAAGATGTGGAAACTTAGAAACTTTATTGATTTACCCCAGCCCCCAAACCTAGGAAGCAGCAGAGTTGGTCTCCAAGACTAGCTTTCTCGGCTACAAATCGGTAATCTTGTCACTGCATGATATGATGTATTAGTTTCCTAGGGCTGCCGAAACAATATACTACCAACTGTGTGGCTTAAGCAAAAGAAATGTTTTCTTTCACAGTTCTGGAGGCTAGAAGTCCAAGATCAAGCTCTAAACAGGGTTGGTTCCTTCTGAAGGCTGTGAGGGGAAATCTATTCCATTCCTCTCTCATAACTTGGTATGAGTAGTATGCTGGGAATTCTTCACATTCCTTGGCTTCTGAATCATTCAGATCTCTACCTTCATCTTCATGTGACATTCTCTTGGTGAGCATGTCTGCCTCCGTGCCCAACTTTCCCCCTTTTTAAAGATTCTAATTAAATTGGATTAGAGCTGTTAAATTAAAACTGCACCAGACAAGATGAACAGCCAAAGAAAATTTTATTCAAGGATATTGCAAGAGGTGTCTAGACTATTATAACAAAGAGATTGAACTCAACTCTGCTGAGACAAATGACAAGAGAATTTTTAAGCTCTAGGGTGAGGTAGTGGAAAAGTACTGAAGGGGATGTTAGTGGAGTAGACTGGCTACCTGTGTTTGCTAATTGAGGCTTATTGAAGTCAGGTTCCTACCCTCCCAACAGAGACTAGGAGATAGGGCCTCTGTCTTTCTTAATGATTACATTTCAAGGGGATGGCTCCCAGGTCTTCGAGAAAGACATTCTTGGTTATAAAGCAAGGTTATATCAAGGTTAAAAAGCCTGGCAAGTGGCTGAGAGAGGATTTACATCTTAATGAGGCAGAGAAAGAACTTACAATTGCAAGCTTTTTTAATGTCTAAAAAGAGAGAGGTCAGGGGCCAAGTGTCAGGAAGAAACCTGTCTGAAGTTTAGTCAAGCTAAGCAGAACTGTTATGTCCCTCTTAAGTGAAAGCCCACCCTAGAGACAACATTTTAAATTTAGTCCCCACATAAAGATCCTCTTTCCAAATACCCTCACATTCTGAGTTACTAAAGTTAGAACTTCAACATATTTGGGGGGAACACAGTTCAGCTCAAAACACATGGATGTGTAACTCACTAATAACTGAAAAGGAAGACAAATATTTCTAAAATATTTTTGATTCTTGAAATATGATTAATAGGTCAAACTGAAGAAGTTTTATAATAGAAGAGTATAAATTCCACTGTAAAACTGAAAGCTATTTTTGATGCCTTATAATGTATATAAGTGGAATTTTATGAAAGGAGTAGTAACTGTAAGGTAAGGGCAAGTGAGTAAAGTGTTTTACCCATTATAACTTAGATGACAAAAAACTGTATAAAAACAATTTATGAGAAACATAAAATGTTGGGTTTTATTAAAGTAATATAAAAATATCCTTCTACAATAAACTTAGCCAAACTTTTCAAGATGAACAAATATAAGCAAAACAAAGACTAATTGTATTTCATATATTTGTATAATTGTAAAAAAAATCAACTAAATTATTTTTTAAAAGGTCAGGTTTTGCCCCTTAGAAATTCCAATTCAGAAGTTATGTGTAGAAGATATGTAATTTGTATGTAATCATATCCCATGAGATTATTATTAGGGAATTTTGAACAAAAGAAAATCCATAGTCCTTTAAAAAAAACATGAAAAAGGAATATTCTATTTTTAAATGGTAAGAAAATGGATCAACTTTGGGAGAAGTTTATTTATGCAAAACACATCATGAACTTGTTCATGTCAAATATTGCTAAAGCTAGCTGGGAAATTTGAAAAATGTCTATTTCATGCAATAGGAAATTAGGAGATTTTCTAAAGAATGATGGTCTTTGGGACTGAATAGTGTAACTTCTGAATAATCTTTTCCATCCAACACATGTATAATATTAAGTACTTAAAATACGTTAAACACTAAAGCCGAAATACTGTCACCTCTTCCTATAAATGGTCTTCTGCATTGCTTGGTAGATAATTTAGAAACTGGCAGCTTTTCCATACATAGAAGCAGAAGGTATGAGTAATAACTTATGTCATATGTCTGTGCATAATTCTAGTTTAATGGCTGTTATAACTGTGGGACATATATTTGTGGACTTATTTTGGAGCATATGTAGAAGATAAAAAAATCCTCTGAAGTTGATCATTCCATGGGTCAAACCCAAGGGGTGGTCCATATCTCTCAGCTCAGAAAATGAACTTGAGTTGGTGGTCCCTAACTTGGAAAGAATATGAGATAATCTCTTGAAATGGGTGCTTTTATTTCTTGGAGGCTAGTTCCACTGTGGAGGTAAAAAGATGGAGATAGACATATAGAGATGTATTGAAAACTAGGAAATAAGCAAAACAAGAAGCTTGCAAAATTGTACCACTCTTAAGGCCTCAGGAAGTTAATCATATTTTTTCCTGGACTTTCAAAGCATAAAATAGCATTGCAGACACAATCCAAGTTATAAGCATACCATTTTCTATAATAAAGGCATGTTACCATAAATTGAGCATTACCTAGTGAAATCCATGAAACGATAAAAAAAAAATACAAAGGATATTGAGGGAAAATTACTGTAATATCAGTGAAAGCCTAATGAAATCATGTAATATTTAAAGTAAATACATAAGCCTCATTTTCATTACCTCCACACTTAAATTTTTGCTTAACATACTGAACTCTTAAACATCTAATAATATTTATAATGCCTTTGTCATGTCTTTCCCTCATTTTTATTCTAAAAATTATGTTAGAAATTTCATCAAATGTTGTGGCCTTACTTAACTTATTCTCAATAATAACAGCAAATTTTATTGAATGTTTATTGTGTAAAAGCATCACTCTAAAGATTTTCCCTGTATTACCTTGTTTAATTCTTACCATTTTATATAGATCCTCACAAATGAAGAAAATGACACATGGAGAATCTGAATGTCTTTCTCAAGGTCAAATATGTAGTTAAATGTCATAAGATTCACAGCCAGGTGATCTATGTTTTGTTATGTCAGAGATCCTTAAACTCATGATGTTTTAATGTTCACAAGTATAACACACATATATATTATATACATGTATATACTTGTTTTGAAAAACACCCAAAATTTCAGGCAGGTAGATCAGTAGTACAAAATTTTTTAATCTTGACCATTCTTA
Source organism: Grampus griseus (assembly GCF_964374135.1). Taxonomy (NCBI): domain Eukaryota; kingdom Metazoa; phylum Chordata; class Mammalia; order Artiodactyla; family Delphinidae; genus Grampus; species Grampus griseus. The sequence continues at coordinate 29,338,234 of NC_139005.1, read as the reverse complement.
ATACTATATCAGCTCATTACTGGCTGTGACAGAACAGCCTCTAAAGCTGCCCTAATGTAATTATGAGTTTACTAGTTGCAACTCTGTCTTTCCTTCAATAAGAAGTAGTATATATAAAGTAGTATATATAAAGTATAATAGTAGTATACTAGAAGTACATGAGGGAGGCAGTATTATAGAGATAACTATACATCACCTGAAAGTTATATTGAAATATAAATTATTTGCCATACTGTACAGGATATATTTAGTGCCCCTAAAAACAATTCCCCATCCTATATGGAATTCATCAGTGAGACTGGCTCTGTTATCCTATGGCAGTTTTTCTAGGTTTGACCAATGGGAAGCAGCAGATGCCTATAGGAGGGAACAAGAATGGTAAGTCTGGTTATTTATCTACTTGACTTACTACCTATGGGGTTACCACAGGCTGATTACTGCCTGGATCCAAGAGCACAGCTTCTGTCAGTCAGTTGTTTTGATACAGTTCGTGACTGTGTTCCAGTCATGGCCCCCCACTTGTCTCTTGAGAACCAGGGGTGTTAACAGAGCCCTGCTTTTGCCAGCTCCAAACTACTGCACTATTTCTGTGAGTTTTCTACACCCTGGCTTTATCTTGTAAATTTTTCCTTTATTAAACTCTTCTAAATTACAAAATTTCCCCATGCCATCTGTTTCCTGTAGGAACCCTACCTGATACCCACACTGTAATTGAAAATAACTTAATTATGGAATCACTTTGACCTTCCTTCAGAAAAACATTTAAAGCTATTCCATATTCTAGTCCAGTATTATCCATCACTATGTACTTTCATGCATTCCAGTGTGTAATGGATTAGTACTCAGTAAATAGTCACTCTCCTTCCCCACAGCAATAATACCTCTTTGGACAACGTATACCTCCATGCATAGTGTATAGCCCACTATCTGGGTTTAATCACATAGCAAGATAGAGCAAAAGAAGGATCAGCACCTGTGATGAAACCAGAGCTTTTAAATATTCTAGTGTGTTCACTTATTCTCTTGTGCTTCTGTTATCTATGGACGCTAAGACAATGTCTTGGGTAGATGCTGCTCCCAGGGGAATGAGGAGACACAGGGAGCATGCCTGGACCCAATTCACAGGGTCTTAAGAGAGGTATATGCAGTAAGACTCTATGGGATTAGCATAGTGACTTTAAAGACTCAGTAAGTGCTAGTTGTAATTATTACCACCTGATTCGAAATGCACTTCTATAAATGTTTTTACTTAATTTTCTCCATTTGTTTGTGATAAAAGCCAACTGCAAAGTCACACTTGAATCTAAGTTTCTACAAGGATAACCTGTGATATTTTTACTTGGGGGGTGGGGGGAAGTCAGCATACTTCACAAATTTGATATTAAGATTCTTGCCTATGCCTCAAGGATGTCACTAGGAAATATTAACTACCTAAAGAACTTAATGCATTCCACTCTTCAAGCTGAAGGGAATAACTAATTAGAAAACTGAAAATGGCATACTCGTATCTTACCTTAAATATTTGTCAACAGCCTCTAATAATCATGGCATACCTGACACCTTCCCCTTTTCCCACTCCTCTACCTGCCCTTGAGTCTCTGCCAAAACACAAGTGATCACGGCTGACTCCCTGGCTCTAGCAAGCTCTGAATAAAGTCTTCGCATTTCTCAAAAAAAAAAAGTTTAAGGTAATTTGAATACTACCTAGTACTTATCAAATTGGTTTAGTAACATAAAATGTTTATTATGTGAGCATTTCCTAAGAGTGTTTATTACTATGGTGTTTTTTTTTTTTTTTTTTTTTTTTTTTTTTTTTTTGCGGTACGCAGGCCTCTCACTGTTGTGGCCTCTCCCGTTGCGGAGCAACAGGCTCCTGACGCGCAGACTCAGCGGCCATGGCTCACGGGCCCAGCTGCTCCGCGGCATGTGGGATCTTCCCGGACCGGGGCACGAACCTGTGTCCCCTGCATCGGCAGGCGGACTCTCAACCACTGCGCCACCAGGGAAGCCCTTACTATGGTTTTTGATCTATAAAGAAGACTAGAAAATGGTCTCTGCTTTGGAGGGAAATCCAATCCATTCTGGAAGACAGTTACATGAGTAGATTGTTATTATTCAGTGTAACAGATTTAGTAAATGAATGTGAATTATAAAAGCAGAGAACAATGCTCTAATCCCTTAATATTGGCACAGTATTAGTTAATCTGATTTCAAAGGCATGTATTCTTGTTGGACTCGGCTTTGCATTGCTTATATCTGCTTTAAAAATTAAATTACATTACCTTTGCAACTTCTCAACCTTCCTCAACAGGTTTATGTATTCTAAGTTACAGTGAAAACAGTGCAGCCAGCTTTGAAATGCCTAACATATAAGACCAATCACAATCCCTAATTATCTGAACTCTCCCCATCCTGGTCTTGACTTGTAGTGAAAGAAGTGTATTAATATCCATTTATTTTATGGTCCTTAGCCCTTTGTTTATATTTCTTTACAAAGCTTACATAAATTTCTTCAAGTATTTATTGCCACTACCATGTTAGACAACAAGTATATAAAGGTTTACAAGATAGATATAATGCAGTCTATATATTCTAGTAGGGGAAACCAACATTAAAATACAATCTTTTGACTACATTTGTGAAAATTGCCATAGAAACACACAGGATATTTTCTAACAGTTTACTTTTCACATTTCTTTATTTGATCTTCATTGTATATATGGTTCCATTTCTTCACTATACAAATATGTCATAAGGAAACCGTTCATTTACCTCAAAGGAAAAGAAATGACTCTTCAGTTACTTCCCGATCTCCCTCCTTCCCTTCAAACCACCATCAGACTTGCTGATTCTCTGAACACCTTCAATGCCTAATTCATTGGACCTCTTTTTTTCTCCAGCACTCCCTGGAAGTCACTCTTACTAAAGCAACCATGCCCTATGATTTTCTCAGTCAGTGAGCACTGATCTTTAGGATTTAGGTTACATATAAATTCCCATGTATTAAATACAATTCAATCTTTTTGTTTATAACTCAAATCTCAGTAGATTCAAAGTACATGAGAAGGTCATAACAGCTCCAATCAGCTCTAGATTATATATGAAGATGAAGTTACTTCCAAAAGCACAGTAGAAAAGCAATGACTTAAGGGAAAAAATGTATTACCCTTTGCCAAATATTCAGAACACTTTGTGAAATAATATAATCTCCCTTTTGAATTCTACTTTATTGTTAAAACATCTGACCAGGGCTTCCCTGGTGGCGCAGTGGTTGAGAGTCCGCCTGCCGATGCAGGGGACGCGGGTTCGTGCCCCGGTCCGGGAAGATCCCACATGCCGTGGAGGGGCTGGGCCGCGGGCCACGGCCGCTGAGCCTGCGCGTCGCAAGCCTGTGCTCCGCAACGGGAGAGGCCACAGCAGTGAGAGGACCGCCTACTGCAAAAAAAAAACTCCAAAACATCTGACCATTAACTTCTGGAAAATGGTTCTTGCCCTTGGGGTGGGTGCGTGTGTGTTGTGTACCACGGTAGCTTTCATCTTTAATAGTGAATAGGTGCATAAACTTTGATTGTATATCCCATAATAGCATAGCTACAAATTTACTAAGAATGTTTAAGAGTTAATGTTTTACCTGAGAATGGAAATTAAAGTTTATGTAAATCCCTCTATTAGAGTGTGGCTAAGAATAAGCTCTCAAAAAATGGTGATTTTTATTTCATACAATGGTTAGGTTTTTTTTAAATAAGAATATTTTGAAATACCTCTAAACTGATGTTTTTCTCTGGGAATATTTTGTTTTTATTTCTCTGAGAGCTTTGCCCTCATTTAGAACTTTTATCTTAGTGTTCCAGGGAAAATTATGCCAGTTGCACCTCAAATAAAAGGAAGAAAATTAACCTTTTTTTTTTTTTAAGTAGGGAATGAAATTGAGAACTGAGGAGAAGGTAAATCTTATTTCCCTTGAGGAAACTAATGCCCACCTACTAAGGATAAGTCCCAGGGAGAAGGAAGTGGTCAAATACAGATACAGTCAACCCTTCATATCTGTGGGCTCTGCATCCATGAATTCAAGCAACCACTGACTGAAAATATTTTTTAAAATTCTAGAAAGTTCCAAAAAGCAAAATTTGAATTTGCTGCACATTGGACCATTTACCTAGCATTTACATTGTATTAGGTATTATAAATAACCTAGAGAAACCATTTTATACAAGGGACTAGAGCATCTGTGGATTTTGATATCTGGTGGTGGGGGGTCCTAGAACAAATCCCTCCTGGATATCAAGGGATCATAGTACATGATGTAGACTAAGGTAAAATTTCAAAAGAGTGAATGCTTCCCCTACTAGACCTTTAAAACTCTTCAGGGAAATGATGAACCAATATATGTATGTTATGTTGATAATAAAAACTAAAAATGATGGCAAAGCATGTGTAGAAGTAAATCACTTGAACTGGCTGTATGTCATGTTTAGAAAGTGACCTAGTATGTTTAGGAAGATAAGCAATCAGAAATAAGAACCTTCTACCCTCCCCAAACTCACCCTATTTTTTTTATATTTTAATTTTTAAAATTTCAAATTGAGTTATAAATGACATAACATTACATTTTATGTGTACAACATAATGATTCAATATTTGTATACACTTTGATATGATCACTAAGTCCAGTTAACATCACCTTACATAGTTACACTTTTTTTCTTGTGATGAGAATTTTAAGATCAACTTTCTTAGCAACTTTCAAATATGCACTATGGTATTATTAACTGTAGTCACCATATTGTACATTATATTCCCATGACATTTTATGACTGGAAGTTTGTACCTTTTGACCCCCTTCACCCATTTCTTCTACCCCCATCCCTTTCCAATCGCCAAGCTGTTCTCAGTATCTATGAGCTTGGTTGTTTTGTTTTTGTTTTATATTCTACATATAACTGAGATCATTTGGTATTTGTCTTTCTGACTTCTTTTACATAGCATAATACCTTTGCGGTCCATCCATGTTGTCACAAATGGCAAGACTTCATTCTTTTTTTATGACTGAATGTATTCCATTGCATATATATATCCATTCATCTGTAGATGAACACAGGTTGCTTCCATAACTTGGCTGTTGTAAATAAAGCCACAATAAACATTTGCATGTGCATATCTTTTTGAATTAATGTTTTTGTTTTCTTGGGGTAAATACCCGTAAGTGAAATTGCCAGATTATATGTTAGGTCTATTTTTAGTTTTTTTGAGGAAACACCTTACTGTTTTTTATAGTGGCTGCACCAATTTACAATACCACAAACAGGATGTGATGGTTCCTTCTTCTATACCTCCTTGCCAACACTTGTTGGACGTGCAGGCTCAGCGGCCATTGCTCACGGGCCCAGCTGCTCTGCGGCATGTGGGATCTTCCCGGACCGGGGCACGAACCCGTGTCCCCTGCATCGGCAGGCAGACTCTCAACCACTGTGCCACCAGGGAAGCCCTCTCATTGTGGTTTTGATTTACATTTCCTTGATGATTAGTGATGTTGAGCATGTTTTTCATGTTGCTGTTGGATATCTGTATGTCATCTTTAGAAAACTATCTATTCAGGTCTCCTGCCGTTTTTTTTAATCCTTTTATTTGTATAAGTTCTTTGTATATTTCGAGTATTAACCCCTTATAGAATATATTGTTCACAAATATCTTCTCCTATTCAGTAGGGGGCCTTTTAATTTTGTTCAGTTTCCTTTACTGTACAAAAGCTTCCTAGTTTGACATGGCCCATGTCTTTATTTTTGCTTTTGTCCCTTGGCAGAGGAGACAAATCCAAAAAAAATTATTGCTAAGATCAGTGTCAAAGAGCATACTGCCTAGGTTTTCTACAGGAGTTTTATGGTTTCAGGTCTTACATTTATCTTTTTAATCTATTTTGAGTTTATTTTTGTAAACGCTGTGAGAAACTAGTCTAGCTTGATTATTTTGCATGTAGCTGTTAATTTTCCCAGCACCATTAATTGAAATGTCTGTCTTTTCCCCATTGTATAATCTTGCCTCCTTTGTTGTAAATTAATTGACCATAAAAGTATGGGCTTATTTCTAAACACTCTATTCTGTTCCTTTTTTGTCACTACCCTACTGTTTTGATTACTGGAGATTTTTAATATAGTTTGAAATTGGGGAGCAGATTTGTTCTTAAGATTGCTTTGGCTTTTTGGGGTCTCCTGTGTTTGTATATAAATCTTAGAATTCTAGTTCTGTGAGAAATGCCTTTGGTATTTTGATAGGGATTGCACTGAATTTGTAGATTGCCTTGAGGAGTATGGTCATCTTACCCATATTCTTTTAATCCATGAGTACAGTATATCTTTACATTTGTTTGTGTCATCTCTAATTTCTTTCACCAGTATCAGTTTTCCAAGCACAAGTATTTTACCTCTTTGGTTAGATTTATTCCTAGGTATTTTATTCTTCTTGATGTAATTGTAAATGGGATTGTTTTCTCAATTTCTCTGATAGTTTGTTGTTAGTATATAAAATGCAACAGATTTTTGCATTATTAACTTTGTACTCTGCAACTTTACTGAATTTGAGTTCTAGCAGTTTTGGGATGGAGACTTTAGGGTTTTCTATATATATAAAATCATGTTGTTCACAGATTACAGTTTTACTTCCCTTTTCCAATTTTTATTTCTTTTTCCTAGGATGCATTTTGTGTCTTTTCCTTGCCAAGTTGCTCTGGCTAAGACTTCCAATACTATGTTGAATAAAAGTGGCAAGAATGGCCGTCCTTGTCTTGTTCCTGACCTTAGAGAAAATGCTTTCAGGTTTTCACTGTCGAATGTGATGTGAGCTGTGAGAATGACATATGTGGCTTTTGTTATGCTGAGGTGTGTTTCCTCTACACCCACCTTATTGAGAGTTCTTACCATAAATGAAGTATTTTTTCAAACTTTTTCTGCATCTATTGAGATGATCATATAAATTTTATTCAGTTTGTGAATGTGGTATATCAGGTTGATTTGCACATATTGAACCTTCCTTGTCTCTCTGGGATAAATTCTACTTGAACACGGTGTGGATGGTCCTTTTAATGTATTGTTGAATTCAGTTTACTAATATTTTGTTGAAGATTTTTGCATCTCTGTTCATCAGGGATATTGGCGTGTAATTTGTGTGGGTGGGTGGTGTCTGGTTTTGGGATGAGCATTATGCTGTCCTAGTAGAATGAGTTTGGAAGGATTCCTTCTTAGATTATTTTGGAATAGTTTGAGAGAGACAGGTATTAACTTTTCTTTAAATGTTTCGTAGAATTCACCTGTGAAGTCATCTGGTCCTGGACTTTGGTTTGGGAGTTTTTTTGTTTGTTTGTTTTAACTGGTTCAATTTCATTACTGGTAAATTTGTTTATATTTACTATTTCTTCCTGATTCACTTTTGGGAGATTTTATGTTTCTAGGAATGTATCTATTTCTTCTAGGTTGTTCATTTAATTAGCATATAATTGTTCTTAGTAATCTCTTATCATTTGTTTTTCTGTAGTGTTGTAACTTATTTCTGATTTTACTTAAACCTCTTTTTTCTTAATGGGTTTTGATAAAGCTTTATTAATTTTTCCAAAGTAACAGTTCTTAGTTTTAATTTTTTCTCTATTTTATTAAGTCTCTTATTTCCACTCTGATCTTTATTTCTTTCCTTCTTCTAACATTGGGTTTTATTTGTCCTTTTTCTAGTTTCTTTAGAGGTAAAATAGTTTCAGATTTTTGTTTCCTGAGGTATGCTTGTATCACTATAAACTTCCCTCTTAGAACTGCTTTTGCTGTGTCCCATAGGTTTTGGATTGTTGTGGTTTTTTCTTCATTTGTCTCCAGGTATTTATTAACTTCTGTTTCTTCAGTGACCCATTGGTTCTTTAGTAGCATGTTGTTTAGATACCATATGTTTGTGTTTTTTGCAGTTTTTATCCATGTAGTTAATATGTAGTCTAATACTGTTGTGGTTAGAAGATATGCTTGACGTTTCAATCTTCTTAAATTTATTGAGACATACTTTGTAGCCTAACATATGATCTATCCTGAATAATGTTCCATGTGCACTTGAACATGTGTATTCTCCTGTCTTTGGTGAAATATATGTATTAATTTTGCCTATTAATTGTATATTTATATCTGACCTACTACCTCATTTAAGGCCAATGTTTCCTCACTGATTTCTTTTTTGTCTGCATGATCTGTCCATTGATGTAAGTAAGATGTTAAAGCCCCTTACTATCACTGTATTGTCAATTTCTCCCTTTATGTTCATATTTGCTTTATGTATGTAGATGTTCCTATGTGGGTGCATTACATATTTATAATTGTCATATCTCCTTGTTGTATTGATCCTTTATCATTATGTAATATCCTTTGTCCTTTATGAGCCTTTGTTTTAAAGAATATTTTTATAGAAGTTTTGCTACCCAGTTTTCATTTCCTTTGGCATGCAATACCTCTTTTTATCCACTCTCTTTCAGTCTGTGCGTCTTTAGATCTGAAGTGATTCTCTTAAGGCAGCATATATATGGGTCTTTTTTATTCAGTCAGTCACTATCTTTTGATTAGACTTAATCCATTTATGTTTATTTATTGAGAGTATATACTTATTGCCATTTTGTTCATTATTTTCTGAGGGGTTTTTGTAGGTTATTTTGTTTCTTCTTTTGTTCTTGTGATTTAATGGCTACCTTTAGTGTTACATTTGGATTCCTTTCTCTTGTTGTGTGTACGTATCTATTATAGGCTTTGGATGGTGGTTACCATGAGGTATGTGTACAAAAAAATAGATAGGATTATTTTAAGTTAATGATTTCAAGTTTGAACACATTCTAACCACCTTACAGTTTTACTCCTCCCAAGTCTGTTTTTTGATGTCGTATTTTACATCTTATTGTGTATGTGCATTCCTTATGTACTCAGTGGAAATATAGATAATTGTAATACTTTTGTCCTTTAACCTTCCTATTAGTTTTATAATTAGTTGGTCTTCCACCTTTACTGCATGTTTGTCTTTACCAGTGAGATTGCTTTTTATAACTTTCATATTTCTAGATGTAAATTTTTTCCACTTAGAGAAATCCTTTTATCATTTCTTGTAAGGCCATTTTAGTAGTGCTAAACTCTTTTAGCTTTTGCTTATCCATAAAACTGTTTTCTCTACTTCAAATCTGAATAATAACCTTGGTGGGTAGAATATTCTTGGTTGTAGGATTTTCCCTTTCATCACTTTGAATATATTGTGCCACCCCTTTCTGACCTGCAAAGTTTCTGCTGAAAAGTCAGCTAGTAGCCTTATGCGAGTTCCCTTATATTTAACTCATTATTTTACTCTTGCTTTTAAGATTCTAATTTTTGGCATTTTAATTACAATGTGTCTTGGTGTGGCCTAATTTGGATTCATGTTGTTTGGGACTCTCTGCTTCTTGGACTTGGATGTCTTTTTCTTCAGGTTTGGGAACTTTTCAGCTATTATTTCTTCAGATAAGTTCTCTGCCCCTTTCTCTCTCTCTTCTCTTTCCTCCTATAATACAAATGCTATTAGGCTTGATGTTGTCCCAGATGTCTCTTAAACTATCTTCATTTTTTAAAATTCTTTTCTGTTCTGCTTGAGTGAACAAGCTGAGTGAACAGATTGTGTCTTCCAGATCACTAACCAGTTTCTCTGTATCATCTAATCTACCACTGATTCCTCTTAGTGTATTTTTTAGTTCAGTTCTTCAGCTCTGTTTGGCAGTTCTTTATATTTTCTAACTCTGTTAAAAATTCTCACTGTTTTCACCCATTCTTCTCCTGAGTTCAGTGAGCATCTTTGTGATGATTACCTTGAACTCTTTATCAGATGGATTGCTTTCCTCCACTTAATTCGTTACCTGAGGTTTTATCTTTTCCTTAATTTGGAACATTGTTTGCTCATTTTGCCTAATTCTCTGTATTTATTTGTATATGTTAAGTAGATTGGTTACACTTCCCAATCTTGGAGAATTGGCCTTATGTAGGAGATGTCCAAAGGGCCCAGCAGCACACTCCCCTCTGGTCACCAGAGCCGTTTGCTCTAGGGATGCCCCATATGTGGGCTTGTGCACCCCTCAGTTGTGGTGGACTGACTACTGTGGGGGAACTGGTAGGCAGAACTGGTTCCAAGCCCAGATGGCTGTAAGTCTGTGCCTTGTGTGGTGGCAGAGAGCCCTCTGGGAGTGCAGGGTAGGCTTCTCACATGGCTGGCTGTACATTACAGGGAGTCCCGGGGTGGCTGCTGGCCCACTGGAGGGCAGAGCCAGATCCCTGTTTAGCTGGCTACGCAGCCCAGGTGGCTCAAGGCTGGTGCCAGCCTGCTGACGTCAGGTCCTTGTGTGGCTGTCTGCATGGCTCAGGAGTTTTAGGGCTGATACCAACACTAGTGATGAATGAGCCTCCAGAGCTAAGAAAGTAGAGGGAGGATTCCAGAATGGCACTTACCAGAACCACTGTTATAGCAGTAGAATGAGTTTCTCAAAATGGCTGCCACTAGTATCTCTGTTCCCAGAGGGATTCCCAGTTGCCTCCTGCCTCTCCAGGAGGCCCTCCAAGATGAAATGAATCTAACCTAGGCTCATTTTAAACTACTCCATCTCTGCCAGGACACAGAGTGTATGAGATTTTGTGCATATCCTTTAAAAGCAGTCTCTCTGTTTCCTGTTGCCTGCCTGCTCTCCCAAACATAAGCTCCACTGGTTTTCAAAGCCAGGCTTTCTGAGAGCACATCTTCCCAGAACAGGGCGAGCCTGATGTGGAACTCAGACACCTCACTCTTTGAGGAGGACCTCTACAATTGTGATATTCCTCCTCTCTGTGGGTTGCTTACCCTGGGGTTGTAGGACCTGACTATATTGTGTCTCTGCCCCTTACCCATATCACTGTGGTTCCTTCTTCATGTATGATTGTGGAAGGTCTTTTCTGTTAGTCTTCAGGTTATTATCATAGATAATTGCTTTGTAAGTAGTTGTAATTTTTTTTTTTTTTTTTTTTTTAGTAGTTGTAATTTTGATGTGTCTGTGGGAGGAGATGAGTTCAGGGTCTTTCTCCACCATTTTGGCTACCACCTGTCTTTACTGAATTATTTTATTAGTTATGAGTCTTTTGATGGAATCTTCAGAGTTTTCTATATATAATATCATCTGCAAATAGTGAGTTTTACTTCTTTCCAATTTGGATGCCTTTTACTTGCCTAGTTGCACTGCCTAACACTTCTTAATACTATGTTGAATAGAAGTGATGAAACTCACTCTTTGTTATATGGTTTAGAAAGAATTCAGAAAACTTGCATAAACCCAGTGTATGTTGTAGCAGGTATCTGGATTGGAGGTCAGCTAACCTGGTTGCACAAATGTGAGAAAGAGTAACATACTCTACTAGTATAAATGGCAAGTGAAAGCCTAAGCCAAGGGCCAGAATAGAGACTCAAATTATTAGTAGTGCTAATGGGATCTAAGTTCAGATAAAGTTCAGATCCTAGTGGTTTCTTTTTTAATGACTAAGATACCTTTTCATGAGGTGCACCAACTCTGGATACTTCAGAAATCGGTGTGTTGGATACAGGGGTTGATGTTTAAAGTTAATATCTCAAAAGATTTTTCAGTTGAAAGATAGCATAAAGAGGCAATATATACAAGAGGAACCCAGGACCAGTGCAATGACAATATGTAATTTTATCCTTGTATCCTTGGCATAAGAAATGGCCTGAACACCATAGGAAAGAGATGAACAGTCTTTTTATAGAGACAGATTAGATTTTAAATTGATTAAAGTGGTATTTATTTATAAATATACTGTGTTATTTTAGTTGGATGATAGTGAATTAACTTTAAGTCTATTTTCCCCCACCAGCAGTGGAAATGAACTTTGGGGAAAAATTGCTTAGTTTTAAATAAATACGTTACCCAAGGTTATATGTATTTTCTCAATCTACTTTAGAGACCTCTTCTCTGGTCTTTACTTCTCCTCATACTATATACCCCTCTGGTTAAGATTTACCCCTACTCTATGTACTACCAGCATTGAGATAGTCATCTGCCCTACATTCCTTCACTGAATCTTATACCACTATCATGAAACTTTTAAAATGTTATATAGTTAAGCTGATTTATATAATGAAGTAGTGAGAGATTCAACAAATTCTCTGCTTACCAAGTAAATAAGGCAAATGAAACAAATGCCAAAATCAGGAATTGAGGGGTGGGGGGTATCAGTACTAATGTTACATAAATTGGAGGATTTTTGTCAATAACATTTTGCCAAAAATTAGATGAAAGAAATTAGATGAAAGAAATATAGAACAATGCAAATTACAAAACTGATGAAAGAACTTAAATAGACCTATTAAAAGTAAAAAGAATCAATTTTTGTTTTTGTTTTTTTTACAAAAGGCTGAAAGCAGATGGTCTTTCTGTTGAGTTCTACCAAAAGCACAAACAGAATCCTTCACATATTCTTTAGAAAATAGGGAGGAAAATGTTTTCCAATTCATTCCTCAAAGCCAGTATTAATCTGATACCAAAAACTAGACAAAGATATTACACAAATTATTGATCAGTATCTCATGAGCATGGACACAAGTATTCTTAAAGTAAGAACAAATAATTCAGCAATATATAAAAGGTTAAACAGCATGATCAAACAGTGTAGTCCAGGAATGCAAATTAACATCTGAAAATTAATGCAATACTTTACATTAATAGGATAAACATAAAAACCACACAATCATTTCAATAGATGCAACAAAAGAAATTGACAAAATCCACATCCATTAATGATAAACATTCTCACCAAATGAAGACTAGAAACCAACTCCCTAAATCCAATAAAGAAAAAAACCTACCATAAACATACAGTTTACATGAAACTTAATGGTAAAAACTTGAAAGCGTTTTCTTGAAGACTTTTCACTACTTCTACTCTACAGTGTCCTAGAAATTTGATCAAATGAAATAAGGAAGGAAATCAAAAAGAGAGAAATTAAGAAAGAAATTAATGTTACCTGCTTGAGAAAATAAGTAATCCTGTCTTTATTGTCAAACTGCATGATTCTTGATGTAGGAAATCCAAAGGAATTCACAACAAAACTAAGAACTGAAACAATTTGAGGAATGTTTCATGGTGAAAATCAATACAAAATTGTTTCTACATGCTAGCAATAAACAACCTGAAAAGAAAATTAAAACAGTTTCATTCACCATAGCATTGAGAGAATAAATGAACTTCCTATAGATATGTTGTAAGGTTCAGTCTCATCAATTCCATAACTCCTTTACATAAAGCAATAGTGTCTGGTACCTATACTAGCAATAATGGTTGAATCTGTAAAAATACCTTCTCATGAACATGATCAACCTAAGCATTAGGAGTTTGAGGTTCTGTGAGAGAGGGTTATAGGATTTTTCTTCATCTGGAATCTGATGTGTGGGCAGCCTGTCTGAACGTTATGAGGAAGGCTTCAAGCTTATACTCCTTCCCATTCATCCAGGGTAGAGTTCAATTATAGTAAAAAAAAAAAAAAAAAAAAAAGAGATGCTATCGATTATAATTGACTAATCTGATGTAGAAATATTTAGGGTTACCAGAACAAAGGAAGAATGAAGACAATACAAACATACACACACAAAATGATCCTAAAGGAACCGATTAATTTATAGAGAAAAGGTAATAAAAAACTATGATTATATATTCTAGTTTTTTTACACTTTAGTAGAAGCTGTATCTGTGAGAATTTCACCTGTGTTATGAACTTGCTCTGCTTACTCAATTTAGGGATCTGGAGCCGATGGTTCTGGAAGTAATTTAATTTAGTTTTTTCCCCAAGGTTCCACTGTCCATATCCCATTTTCACTGAGTATGCATAGATAAGTGTTCACACACACATGCTAACACACATACATAACTTAAACTCATACTGTTGTAAGACAGCAAAAGAGAATTATAATTATTTACTTTCCTTTCCAAAATTGGGAATATTGTAGAAATTCACAATCGTTTTCCATGTGCATGTTTAGATATGTAAATTAGTTATTCTTGGAAATAGTGCAACAATAACCAGGAACGAAAACCCTGTTTTTTTCTTTGCTCACTAACTTTGAAGCTTAACATGATATTTATTGATTGACCACTGGTGTACACTTTGTCCAATGATGACCCTACTGACTTTTTAATATCTAATTTTAGAAGGGTATGCTGTAACCTAATTCACTCTGAACTATGTACTTGCAACACATTTCCAGAAGTGGTACCCAGGACATCTTAATAAAAATTACACAGAATTCAGAATAAAATAACAATTTAAATAAGATAGCTAGCAAAGACAGAAAATACCAATACAATATAAGGATTTGGGGTACTGACAAATTGTAGAAATAATATATTAGGAATCAGGAAGGATTAAACCCTAAGCTGCTAGAAGTATTTGCCTCTAATGAGGAAACATTTTCATTTACAGTGGGAAATAGCACTTTCTATAACAAAAAAAATTAATTGAGGTCTAAAAACTCTGACATATAGAGCTAATTTTTTGACCTTTAAAGAAAAAGAAATTGTAGAGACATCCCAGCTGGAGAAAAAAAAACTCATACACTAGATTTGGGCTTCTCATATATACCATTCAAAGCACAGAGAAAATGAACCCAGTTTTATAGCTGTTGAAAGAATAAATGTGTTGCCTATGAAAAACAAATCATTTTTGCTCAAATACTGACACAACGTTTAGAAATTCTAAAACTGCAGAAACTAAGTACAGCAGCATTTTTTGTTCTCCTTAGCAAAATGCAGACAGTCTAAGATAAAGTCAGGAATGCATAAACTTTGAAACAGTGGTGTAAATACCATATTCATTTAATTATAGAAAAATCAAAGTTATATTTTAAAAATATAAACATTATAGGCATAATAATACAAAATATGAAACAACACTAACAGATTTGCAGATGAGATAAGTGGTAGTGAATTATTATATTTCTAATTTTCCCATTTTTCATATTAAAGAATTAAGTATCTGATTAAATTTTAAATATAATTCAAAACCATAATAAAAGAGAACTCTATTTTTCATATTTTGATATTTTAGAAGAGACTAATGATGCCAAGAAAAAAATGTTACTTAATTTTACTCTTTTTTTAGTTGATTTTGTTTGGTAGTTAAATTCTCCTTTTGATCTTTATCAAATCTGGATATATATGTTGGGAAATCTATTGACCTACACATACTTTAAGAAATATTTAACATTACTATTCTGTCTTCTAGGCCCCTGTGGAATTTCCTCTATGAAAGAAGTAATCCTGCTTTTGTCTACTCTATTAATTATGCTAGTTTATATTATAGGACAGCCACTTTTTATGCTGGAATGTTTCAGACACATTGGCCCTGGAATAAAAAGATGAGCTATAGGCTTCCTTCTCCCTTCTGGGAAAGGCATCTGTCATCGATAAAATTTAAGTACTTTCTTCAAAGGCTATAAATTTAAGCTTTTACTGAGGTCTGCTGATAAAATAATTTTCTCTGTTTAAAAAAAAACTACTCATAAGATTTTAAATTTTATTTTAAGACATTTTTCTTTTCAGTTGAGGTTTTTGGTCTAGGCCTCAGAAGACATGTTGTTCTTAGCATGTTTTTACTACTTACTAACTTTATAATAATGGATATGTCTAACCTTTCTGAATCTCAAGTGTTTACCCAATAGGTAAAAATAAAATAGCTATCTATTCTCTCATCCAGAGTGGCTGTAAGGGTGAAATGAATATTGAAACACTGGGATACAAAATGCTCTTGATTTTTCTCATATCTCACTGAGATTTTATTCTCATCCTTCCCTGATAAGCCCTTCTCATCTTTAAGACACCCCCCCCCCACCTATTAAGTTCAGCATCTCCCAGAATTCAGTCCTCACCTCCTTTCTCTTCTCTCCTTTCTCCATTTAAGGCCCTTGTTGCAATATCTCCTCAGTCTACCCCAGATATGTTGCTAACCCTCAAACATCTATTGTGGAAGTCTCCTCCCTGCACTCCAGAATCATACATCTAACTGTCTTGGATGTTGAAGAGACATCATGAACTTAACCTGTATGTACTTTCCCAGTGTTTCCTAACTCAGTAAATGGCACTGTCATTTTTCAAGCTGCTCACACCTCAAAACTTGGAGTTACTGTCATCTTTTTCTCATGTCTTAGCATAGCCTATTAGCAAATCTTGTTTCATTAAATTTTACAATAAATTTTAAATCTAATTCTTTCTCCACATGTCATATCCTACCAACCTAGCCACCCAAAGCATCTCATGCAGGCTTGAGCAATAACCTTTTAATTGATCTCCATGCTCCCACTTCAGTTCTTTACAATCAATCAGTTTTTCACACAACCAGAATGCATCTTTTCAAATGTCAATTAGATCATGTTATTCTCCTCCTTAGTCCTGCCTCCCAAACTTCCAGCACACTGGGAATAAAAAGTCCTTCCTATTGACTACTGCACCCTACATAATCTAGCTTCTCATCCTTTAACTCTCCCACTGGGTTACTTTTCTCCAGACTAACCAGCCATCTTGCAGCTCCGTAAACGGACAAGGCACGCCCTGTCATTAGAGTCTGCATTTGTTCTTCAGACTGCTGAAAATAGTCTACTCTAGGACACTCCCATAGTATTCCTCCTTAGTTACATGTCTCTTAACCTCACCTCTTCAGAGAGATCTTCCCTTTATCACCTCACCTAAAAATATACCCTTCTGTATAACCTTATCCTGCTTAGTAGATAAAAATTTAATAACTAGTGTTCACTCTTCCATGTTTGTAATATCTTTATCTTGAGAGAGATTATGGATGGGAAGAGAGGGAGAGGAACTAAAAGAAAATGTGGGAATAAAACCGGGATATTGGGACTGCATCTTGTACCGAGGACAAATCAACCAGGAGTCGGATCAGAGGATTTTCATAGTTTCCTTGCATAAATTCTGTTTAAAGCTACAGTTATATAACCTTTTGCATTGATGAAAGAGTTGACAATGTTTACTGGCATACATACAATGTTTCAAAAGACAGTGATAATGCTAAACAGTTACTTTATTAGACACATAGGCTGCTGAATTGGTATAAATTCTATGGTTATATTACAAAGTACAAGTTATATTTATTGAAAATATGTATTATATTTCATTTGCAGTTTGTTTTTGGTCTTGGTCATAAACTCTTTAGTTTCTGGGGAAAAACATGAATAAAAAAATTTTTTACATTATACTATGCCAACAGACCCAATTTTCAAAAAACAGGATTATCATAGTATCTAATCACAAATCAAAGCAATTAGTATAGTATATATAGTGGTATAATAGTATACTATATAATATATAGTATATATATGTAATATAGTATATTACAGGATACATAAATTAGAATCATTAAGATATTGAAATAGCATGTGCAATTACTGTTATGATAAATACATGAAAAATCATTCTCAGATAAAATAGCTTACTGCATACTCATGGCATAGTCCATGAGTTGACTAATTGACTTAAATAACCATGTGCCTAAACACGCAAAATCACAATGACCACAATCTAACATGGTCAAAAGCATTAGTTTATTTTTGTTTTCAGATTTTTTTGGTTTATAACATTATATAAGTTTCATGTGTATGATATTATATTTTGACCTCTGTATAAATTACAATGTGCTCACCACCAACGATTTAGTCTCCATCCCTTCCCATACAGTTGACCCCCTTTACCCATTTCACCTTCCCCCTACCACCTTTTCCTCTGGTAACCACTACTTTGTTCTCGGTATCTGTTTTTGTTTTGGTTTGTTCATCTTTTTTTTAAGAACAAATTTCACCTATGAGTGAAATCATGTGGTATTTATTTTTCTTCATCTGACTTACTTCATTTAGCCTGAGGCCTATCCATGTTGTCACAAATGGCAAGATTTCATCTTTCTTATGGCTGAGTAGTGTTACATTGTGTACATATACCACATCTATTTTATCCATTCATCTCTCACCCACTTAGGTTGTTTTCACATCTTGGCTATTGTAAATAGTGCTGCAATGAACGTAAGAGTGCATATTTTTTTTGAATTTGTGTTCTTGTATTATTTGGATAAATATCCAGAAGTGAAAGAGCTGGGTAATATGGTGGCTCTATTCTTAATTTTGTGAGGAAACTCCACAGTGTTTTTTATAGCGGTTGCACCAATTTACATTCCCACCAGCAGTGTATGAGGATTAATTTTTCTCCACATCTTCTCCAACACTGTTATTTCTGGCCTTTTTGATAATAGTCATTCTAAAGGGGGTAAGGGAATATTTCATTGTGGTTTTGATTTGAGTTTCCCTAAAAATTTGTGACGTCCAGCATCTGTAGGGTTGGCCACCTGTATGTCTTCTTTGGAAAAATATCTATGCAGTTTCTCTACCCATTAAAAAAATGTTTTGGTATGTGTTATTTATATATTTAGGCTATCAAGTCCCTTTCAGATATGATTTGCAAATATCTTTTCCCAAATATCTTTTAATTAGGTTGTCGATTCATTTTGTTGATGGTTTTCTTTGCTGTGCACAAGCTTTTCAGTTTGTAGTCACATTTATTTATTTTTGCTTTTGTTTTCCTTGCCAGAGAAGACATACCCAGAATGATATTGCTAGATCAATGTCATAGTGTACTGCCTGTTTTCTTCTAGGAGCTTCTTGGTTACAGGCCTTACATTCAAGTCTTTAATTCACTTTGAGTTAAATTTTTTGTGTAGTATGGGATAGTGGTCCAGTTCCACTCTTTTGAACATGGCTGTCCAGCTTTCCCAATCATTTATTAAAGAGACTATCGTTTCTCCTTGTGTGTATTTTGCTCCTTTGTTATAAGTTGTTCATATATATATTTCTGGGCCCTCAATTCTGTTTATTTCTGGGCCCTCAATTCTGTTTCACTGATCTATGTGTCTGCCAATACCATGCTCTTTTGATTAGTATAACTCTGTAATATAATTTGAAATCAGGGTGTGTTATACCTCTGGCTTTTTTTCCCTCAGGATTGCTTTGACTATTTGGGTTCTCTTGTGGTTCCATATAAATTTTAAGTTTTTTTGTTCTGGTTCTGTGAAAGTTGTCTTTGAAATTTGATAGGGATTGCATTGAATCTGTATATTGCTTTAGGTAATATGAACATTTTAACAATATTCTTCTAATCCATGAGCACGATATATCTTTACATTTCTTTGTGTCATCTTCAGTGTCTTTCAGCAATGTCTTATAGTTTTCTGTGTACAGGTCTTTTACCTCCTTGGTTATATTTACTCCAAGGTATTCTTTTTGTTGCAATGGGATTGTTAACTTCCTTCTGCTGGTTTATTAGTGTATAGAAATGAAACAGGTATTAGTATATTGGTTTCTTTACCCTGAAACTTTACTGTATTTGTTTATTATTTCTGATAGTGTTTTTGGTGGAGTCTTTAAAGTTTTCTATATATAAAATCATGTCACTTGCAAATAGTGACAGTTCAACTTTCTGACTGAAATGCCCTTTATTTTTCTTGCCTAATTGCTCTGGTTAGGACTTCCGATACTATGTTTAATGAAAGTGGCAAGAGTGGGCATTCTTGTCTCGTTCCTGATCTTGGATGGATAGCTTTCAGTTTTGCACTAAGTGTGATGTGGCTGTGTGTTTTTCATATATGACCTTTATTATGTTAAGTTCCTTTTATACCCATTTTATTGAGTATCATAAATGGGCATTTGAATCTGGTCAAATGCTTTTTCTGCATCGGTTGAAGTGATATTGTTTTTATCCTTAATTTTGTTAATGTGGTGTATCATGTTGATTGACTTTGCAGATGTTGAACTATCCTTGCATCCCTGGGATAAATCCCATTTGATCATGGTGTATGATCCTTTTAATGTATTGCTGAATTCTGTTTTCCTATACTTTATTGAGGATGTTTATACCTATGTCATACAAGATATTGACCTGCAATGTGTGTGTGTGCGTGTGTGTGTGTGTGTGTTCAATTGCACTCTGATCTTTATTGTTTCCTTCCTTCTACTGACTTTGGGCTTCATTTGTTCTTCTCTTTCTAGTTCCTTTAATTGTAAGGTAAGATTGTTTGAGATTTTTCTTATTTCTTGAGGTTGGTCTGTATTACAATAAACTTCCATCTTAGTACTGCTGTTGATGCATCCTATAGATTTTGATGTCATATTTTCATTTGTCTTCAGGCATTTTTTTATTTCTCCTTTGATTTTTTTCTTAACCCAATAGTTGTTCAGTCTCCACCTATTTGTGACTTTTCCAGTTTTCTTCCTGTAGGTGATTTTTAGTTTCATTTCATTATGATCTGAAAACATGCTTTATATAATTTGTCTTCTTTGTTTTGTGTTCCAGCATATGATCTATCCTTGATAATGTTCCATGTGCACTTGAGAAGAATGTGTTTTCTATTGCATTTGGATGAAATTTTCTGTATAAATCTCTTAAAACTATCTGATCTAATCTTTCATTTAAGGCCACTGTTTTCTGTGGACCTTCCATCTGGATGATCCATCCATTGATGTAAGTGGGTTGCAAAAAGTCCCCTACAATTAGTGTGTCACTGTCAATTTCTCCCTTTATTTCTGTTAATAATTGCTTTATATATTTTAGTGCTTTTATGTTTGGCGCATATATATTAACTCTTATATCTTCTTGATGAATTGTCTCCTTTCTTATTATATAATGTTCATCTTTGTCTCTTGTTACCTTGTTTGGCTTGAAGTCTATTTTGTCTAATGAGTATGGCTACACTCACTTTATTTTGACTGCCATTTGCTTGGAGTGCTATCTTTCATCCATTAAATGTGAGCCTATGTTTTTCTTTAGAGCTGGTGTGAGTCTCCTGGAAGCAACATATAATTGGGTCTTTTTTTAATCCATTCAGTCACTCTGTGTCTTTTGATTGGCTAATTCACTCCCTTTACATTTCAGGTGATTATTGATAGATGAGGTCGTAGTACTTCATTTTATCTTCTGGTTGCTCTATATCTGCATTGTCCATTTTTCCTTGTGTTTGTCTGCCATTTAGTTTGATGGTTTTCTATGATTTTTCTCAGTTTTTTTCAACTGATTTTTCTGTTTCCTCTTATGTTTTATGTCTCTTCTCTAGATTTATGTTTTGTGGTTACCATGAGATTTGTATAAAACCTCTCCTAGACAAGATGGTATCAGCAGAAAATAACTATTTTATCTTCAATTGCCATAACAATTCCCATGTTTTTCCTCTTCCTTTATAGTTTTATCAAATTATCAAACTATCAAACTATTTCTTTAAATATACTGTTACTTTCTCCCTCTCTTTTCCTTCTGGCTATCCATTATTCTAATATTGCTCTTCCTAACAGAGTGGGATAGTTTTCATAGAGCTCATGAATTTTCTCTTCTATATGGTCTGCTTTATTTCCAGTGCTTTTTAATACATTCTTCCATCTCATTGAGTTCTCCAGCTCCAGAATTTATTTGGTTATTTTTAGAATTTCAATATCTTTAGTAAAGTATTTCTTCTGTTCATTAATTTTATTCCTGAGCTCATTGAACTGCCTTTCTGAGTTTTCTTGTAGCTCTTTGAGTTTCCATATGACAGCTATTTTGAATTCTTGGTTAGTTAGATCATCATATTCCATGACTTTGTTTGGTTTCTGGAGAATTGTCATTTTCCTTTTGTAATACCATGTTATTGTGGCTTTTCATGCTTGATGAGTTGTTCCTCTGCTGGCACATATGAAGTAGCAATCACCTTTCTTCTTAGGGTAAACCTTTTTTTTTTTTTTTTTTTTTTTTTGGTGCGGTACACGGGCCTCTCACTGTTGTGGCCTCTCCCGTTGCGGAGCACAGGCTCCGGACACGCAGGCTCAGCGGCCATGGCTCACGGGCCTAGCCGCTCCACAGCATGTTGGATCTTCCTGGACCACGGCACAAACCCGTGTCCCCTGCATCAGCAGGCGGACTCTCAACCACTGTGCCACCAGGGAAGCCCTTTTTTTTTTTAATTCTAAGAATTTATCATGCTAGTAATTAGAGGTCTGTCTTTTGGTTTTCAGTAGGCAGCGGTATAGCACAAATTAAGTTTGTCTTACCTGAGTTGCCTCTGGCCATATTTCAGAATGGGTACTTTCCACCACCTACCGTCTTTGTCAGAGGTGTTTTCTGGAACACTTGTCACTGCTTATACCTCTGAAATCATATTGTCTTGCTGCTGCTAGTGTTACTGGTGTTGCCACCTGGGGCACCAGGATGGTGGACACCTTCACTCCATCTGGGGTCTCCTGGGTAACAGGCTCCACCACTGCAAGAAAAGGGAGAATGTGGAGGGAAAGCCAGGGTAGGGGTGTCTCTGCTTTGACCAAGGTTGTCAGGTTTGTGGGCACCACCACTGCAGATGGGGAAGGTTGGATTTGCAGGTGCCTCAAGGGATGAGACTGCAGATCCCACTGCCATCTGGTTCCCTATGACCACAAATACCCCTGCAGCCAGGAGGCCAGTGTTGTGTATGCTCCCTCCCCTGATGCTTCCTGGTTCTGTGGAGCTGTAGGTTCAGCTGCTGCAAATGGGGGTCCAAGATTACAGGCACTGCATCTGTTGTTTCCCTGGTTTTGCCTCCTATCTTCTAGTCCACCCACATTTTAGGTGTACAGATATATGGATTTCTCTGCTGCCCATGCATGTTGGACAAAGACACATTTGAGTTATGCCTGTTTTACCATTTGTAGATGGAAGGGAAAAGACAAAGGGAACATCTCACATTGTCTTGATGCTGATGTCACCCTTGAAAAGCATTTATTAAAGAGTCTTATACACAGCATTTTCTAAATCAAAAAATTTTTGCCTTTAGTAGTTTAACTCCAGATAGTCACTTACTCTTTTTGTTATTGTCTTCTTATCCCTCTTTTTGAGGTAACTGCATTGAAATAGGCTTTGGACTGAAGAACATATTCATGGGAAATAAAATATATTTAATATATTCCCTTTATGAATATTTAAAAATATGCCTTTTAATATTACAACTAACAGGGCAGGGATGATGATCAGGGTTGGGATGTTTCAGGGGTAGAATACAGTGATGGATTTCAGGGAAAGAAATTTTCAGTTACACTGTACCAAGCCCCCACCATCCATCATTCCATCTTCATAGGTCAGAGATGGTATGTAGACTATGATGGGATAACATTCATAATGTCCCTTGTGGACTTTATTTCATAATTTAAAAAATCATAATGAAAATAACAAGTTCAAAACAATTATTCCAAAAGATTCTGCCTTGTCTCATTCAGACTGCCCTCCTCTCTTTATTCTACCGCTAAATAATTTTGTGATTACATGCTCTCATTGCATCTTCTCTCTCTTTTCTCTTAAGCCTAAACATCACTCTTACTTCTAACCATGCCACCCCTCTATTTAAAAGCCACCAGTGACTCCTCATTTCCTACAGAGTGAATTCTAAACCACTTAGATTTTCAAAACCATTTGCATTCTGACCCCAGGCTGCTTATATAGTTGATTCCCTATTAGGAGCTTTCTTCCTCAATAGCACTGAACAAATAGCTATTCTTTTAGCCCAGTCTATGCTTTTCTGGGTCTATGGTTCTATTTCTATTTTCCTTCCTAATGGCATGCAGTGCCTTCACTAAATCTGTAAAAGTAAATGCTATTTACTATGCTACATCCATATCATATGCAATGGCTTGTCTGTGAACTTTTTAAAGTCACCCTAACATTCAATTTCTTCAATTTCATATAGTCTATTTTTATATCGTTTTTGTTATGGACCTACACATCAAATGCTTACAGTGGTGGGTAGGTCATTTGTTCCCTTTCGCTGGAAATATGTAGGAATAGAACAGATATTTGATGGAACAGCTGTAGGAGGAATTACAACATTGCCTCTTGCCTAGGGATTTAGATTAAAAGAATAACCATGTGTCTTTTGATTCATTCAGCCCTCTCTTAGGTGATTTCACATATTCTCTGACAGAGTTACCAGCTATTAATCCAGTATCTGACCACTTCCCTCCTGGATTTAATCGTGCTTTCTGGAATGTTGACTTAAAATAAAGCAATAAAAAATATGTAAAAAAATAAATCTAGACAAGTAATCACATAAAAATGTTCTTTCTCCAAAATCTGCTCTTCATTAATTCTGCCTGACAAAGCTGCCTCTGATTGCTAAGCATAAACCTGGTGCTCTCTGATGGATACTGCTTCCCCAGCAGTCTTATAGAGTTTCATAGCTGACATTGTTACATTAAAAGTAACTGGGGTTGTGGAGGCAAAGCCTGTATTTCTATCAATTCTCTAATGTTATTTGTAAAGCTATATAATACTGATGTCACATATACTCGAAGCCCCAAAGTATCTATTTTTCTGTGTGATTTGGAGGGTGATAATAACCTTCTCTTTGTAGTATTCCTCCCATTACTCCTGTCCCTTTATTCACATCATAGCATCTAGTCACACGATCTCTTCTTACCCTGATTTTCTAATTCTTTCTGGCCTTCATTTCCTTTTATGATACACATTAGTCAATTATTTTATTGCTAGCAAACCCTAAACCTGATCAGTCTGTGTGCTATCCTGGTACAAATTTCTAGATTCTCTGGTAGTAGTACAAACTGTCGGTATCAGGTCCATGCTTTACAGGAGGAAGGCAGCCTATTGAAAAATACCTGTAATCCTTTTCTAAAGGTGTTTTTCTTTTTTCCTGGGCTGAGAAGTACACTGGTCCAAATTCAAGGCAAACCAGAGTGATAGAGCATAAGTCACCCAGAAGAGACCCTCATCCAATGACATTAGTAATTTGGTGGATAAATACCACATAATTCTTGTTCCTTAGTTGGGAGAACTGAGGCATATATTTGATTGTCCCTAGACTACCACAGAGAAACTGACCTTTCAGTGCACACAGTGGTAACTGGTTCGATAATGCATACTTTATTTCTCTATTTTTTTCCCTTCCCATTGTTATTTCCTGCTACCCTACCAATATTTTATTGTATCACTTTCTAAAGAAACAATGCTCAGATCCTTGTTGTCTCAGGTCTGCTTGCAGGAGAACCCAAATCAAGTGAGTTGGAAACAGAAGAGGTCTTAGGAAGTAAACTCTGAGGATAGGGTTGGGGGAAATCATATCACTTGCTGGCCAGATGAAAGTAAACACTGCATTATTGATAGTAAAATGAGGTATTGCAAACTCCTGGCTTACTGAAGTACTCCACTTTCTAAGACTTTATAAACAGTGTGATTTATGATATTGGTGGAAAGGTATCAACTAGCTTCATAAATAATGTAAGCACTTAAGAGATGTAAGGAATGCTCTTAGATGGATCATGGAGTTGTCTGGCTACCATAAGAGTAATCAAACCTTAGTCACAAGATTTGCTTTCTGCTGCAGGTAGTGTGATTAACTAGAAAAATTCAGTGCAACTTCTAGCACATGGCATGTTGCTATTGACTTGCAAATACATTCCTTCCAATCTCTATTGAGAAGGAGAAGCAGGAGTATTTTGCATTCATCTGACATCGGTAGTTTAGGTTTATGATAGTGCCCCCATGGACATATTTACTCTGTATAGTACAAATGGACCTTCATTGTAGACATCCCACAGATGAACACATTAATCCACTCTATTGATGATATGATATGAATTGGACCTGGTAAGCAAGAAGTGACAAATTGTCTGGATGTCCTCATACAATACCTGTACATGAGAAGATGGGAAATAAATCTTACAAAGATTCAGAGGGCTATCATTTTGGGTAATTTGGGGGAGAGGGTTTATTTGGGGCATGCTGAAACATCCAAGGTAAAGATATTGTGCTTTGTACCTTCTACAAACAAAGAACAACACTTAAGCCTACTAAGTTTTGGAGAGAGCTCATAGTAAATTTTGGAATATAGATTGGACCCATTCAGCAAGTGATTTGGTTACTTCTCAGTTTTAAACGGAACCAGAACAAAAGAGGGGTATGCAGCACGTTAATGCCTCAGTATACATGACCCTCACCGTTTGATTACTTAAGTCACTATAGTTCGTGGTGCTGGAAGTATCTAAGACAGATAAAAATGTAGTGTAGAGTCTCTCATAGCCTTAATAAAGCTACCTAGGGTTCTGGAGTGAGATCCTGCCATCTGAAATTGATAATTACTCCCTGTAAAGCAGCTTTAAGCCTGCCACAAGGCCCAAGTAAAAACTAAAGACTTGATAATATGACTGAAAATTATTATACGACCAGAGGTTCCATTATGAACTGTATAGTCAGACCCAAGTCATGAGATTGATTAAAAATAGTACCAATCCATTATAAAATGGAAATGGTACATTTGGGATAGGCATGAAAAAGGTCCAGGGGATATCAGTAAGTTGTTCCAAAGAGCATTAACTAGAGTCAGATGGGCTATTGAAGAAAACAAGCATATAGACTGTCTATATCACTACTGCAGTATATTGGACCTGATAGCATCAGAGAGAGCCTTAGTACTTCCAACTTAGGACTCAGAAAGCATCCAACTAACATCATGACATCCTGCATAATATTACCTCAGACTAAGGGTGCATGAGATATGACAATGACACATGTCCGTGGGATACTCTGGTCCTACTGTATACTTTATTGCCTAGAAGCTGACAGATTAATAGAACACTGGAATTACCCTAAGACACAACCAAGGTATTATGAAGACACCCTGAAAGTTTTGACTGCTCTTCTCAAGATGAGGAATAAACTTTTAACTGTTGGCCATCACATGGTCCTGTGACCACAGTACGTTTAAAAAAAAAAAAAGTTTAGGAACTAAAGGCTACAGTAGGAGTAGCTGATCCCACCGTCACACCATTGAGTAACATGGGAAATTTGTACTTCCATCCTTGTTACTGTGCTGGTGGACTAGAGATTCTGATTCCCAAGAGTAGATGTTTCTAGTAGGAAATAGTTACTTCTAACCTTCTAGTTACCCCCTACTTTCTGGTCATATTTTAAGTACTCATACCAGTAGATGAGCTGTTATCCTTATGAGAAAATACACTCTTATTATCATGAAAAAATATATTTGCTGCTACTAATTTGCACTAGAAAGGGAGAATTATATGAAAATTCAAAGATTTTACCAGAGTGTCTCATGGTACTTCATGCCCAGTAATAACATAAAAGGACAGTTGCAACCATGATCTGACAAGAACAAGATAACTCAAATTTACCACAGAGATAATGATTATATTGTTAATTATAATGTAAGAAAATAGTAAAATACTCTTTCAAACAAAATTAAGTCAACTCAATGGAATGTATATAATTTAATGCTTTTCTCCCCAACTTTACCCTTTGTGGATTATTTTCCAACTTATAGAAATAATGCACGTAAACATTTTTATAAAAGAGTGACATGGAAGCACAGTATGAAAGATAACTTTTCTCCTGTACCCTTTACACCATTGGTGAGAAATAGCCGCCTTCAGCTCCCCTCCTAGTGCTTCTAGAAAGTATCATTTTAATTTTACAAAGTCTATCTGCATAAAAAAATTGTTTAAAATCTTATTTAGATTAGATCCATCATTTACCATTATAAATTATGAAGAATTCTCATAATTCAGTACCAGTCACTGTATTTTTTAAATATTTAATGAAATAAAAGAATCGATCTCTATTTCTTAGAGCTTGATGCATGCATGGCTAAAGGGTAGATAGGGAGTGGATGAGTGGATAGGTGAGTGGGTAGATGGGCAGATTCTTTTGACTTCTTAAGAAACCTTTTATTTCAAAAGGGAGACATGTCAGGTATATTATCGGGCCCTCACTTGGAATTAGATTCAGGATTGAATCTAAATACTGCTTTAAGACTTCCCCATCTTATTTAAGTTTCTCAAAAATTAGTCCACTTCAAATCCTATCAAATCTATATTCTTGACCTCCTAATGTTCAGCTTCTGAATTTCATTATGTCTGTTACTCAGCTATCACTGGAATAATTAATGACCAAATCCAGCATTTGCTTGTGAATTCTTATTTAATGTTTTTTTCAGCATTTGACATAGGAAATTGACCTAACCTTTAAAAAATGCTCTCCACCTTAGCTTCCAGGATGAAAATAAACATGCCCTCCTTGATCAACTATCTTTATTTAGACTCTTTGTTAACTCTGTTGCTATACCTGCAATTAGTGTTCCTTGGGCTGGCACAATTCTATCTCTTTTGACCATCTGAATAGTCATCTTGTACAAATTTATTTACTCCAAAAATTTATATCACTGACTAAAAGCTGATGAATCTTAACTCTGTGTATACTTGTGTGTATAATTGTATCTTATAGGCATAATTTAATAAATGGCCCCCACCACTTCCAAGATTCCTATCCCTTGGTTATTCAGCTAAACACTAATCTAGGTACTGCTGTGAAGGGATTTTACAGGTATAATTAAATTCCAAAGTCAATCTTAAAATACAGATTAACTGGTTTGGTCTGGTCTAACATGAGTCCATAAAAGCAGAGACTTTTCTCTGGCTTGTAGCAGAAAAGGAAGTCAGATGCAGTAGCAACCGCAGAACTTAAAGAGATTTGAAACACGAGATGGACTTGGTACATATTGCTGCCTTTGAATATGGGGATGACACATGAAAAGGAGTACAGGCATCATCTGAGCATAGAGAAGCTCTCACCCAATAGCAATGAGACAGGTACCTAAGAACTACAGTCACAAGAAACAGAATTAAATCAGCAGGAGGAATGAGCTTGTAATCTGATTCTTCCTCAGATCCTTCAGGTAAGAGCTCAGCTGGGTACACCTTAATTTGGGGACATATAAGACCCAATCCAGCCACTTGGGCCTAGACTTCTAAACCACTTAACAATGCACTTGAACAATGCAGGAGTTAGTGAGGTGCAAAGAGGGTCCACTCTAAATTAAATCCACGTTTAACTTAGTGTGGACCCTCCATATATGTGATTCCTCCTTAGCTACAGTTCTGTATTAGCAGATTTAATCAACCAGGGATTGTGTAGTACTGCAGTATTTACTATTGAAAAACATCAGCATATAAGTGGACCAGCTCCGATCAAACCCCTGCTGTTCATGGGTTAGCTGTGAGGTAATAGATTTGTTTAAGCCACTGTTTAAGTTAATTTGCTGTGCAGCAATAGAAAACTAATACACTTGGCATTTCCATGTCCTTCTATCAATATATTATCCCCCCTTTCTCTGACAAAAGGAGATAATTTTTAAAAGTAAATAAGATAATGGTTAACAACCTGCATTTCAGATTTATAAAGACTGAAGCTCAAACATTTATAGCCTCTGAAACTTGACATCAGTAAATTACCATTAATATTAGTAGGAATACTCAGTTAATTATAATATTATATGCTCACTCATTCAAATTAGAAACTAGTCTCTCCAGATAAATTAAGTTGAATTTACCAATTTAACTTAATAAAAATATGTACGCATACATATATAGTTTTATTTATTTCTCACTGTCTTTATCCTTATTCTGAATTCAGGTAATATTGTCTCTTATTTATAGTATTATAAAAATCCCAAGTGAGGTACTAACTTACCAAATGCAGCCACAACATCTACGAGAAAGTGCAGCCTAATAACTCTGCCATTCTTTTAACGGAAATCCTTATATTCCTTTCTGGTGTCTACAGTAAAAGCCTGGCCTCTAAATATTTAAAACAAATTCCTCTGTGCTCTTCTTTCTCAGCTTCATCTCTGGGAACTCTCCACTTTCCTCCACCACCATGATGCTGCAATACTTATATTGTAAAGTTTCATGTTTTTATTTTTTTCTTCACACTATTCCCCACATCTGGTTAGAAATTCTTATTTCCTTCAACTGGCTAAATTTTATTTCTCACCCAAGCTATACTTCCAAATGATCTGAGATGAGGTGCTTCTAAAAATACTCATGCATGTGACATACCCCAAAATAAATAACCAAATTGTTTAGAGATGAAGCACTGGTATTGGGGTTTTCATCTCTACTTCTCTCTAGGTGATTCTCATATGTGCAGGGTTGGAAAATACTAGTTATCTAAACTGAAATAGACCTAGGCATTACTCAGCTCCATAGGGGTCACTCATTGCTTTCAGTCTGTATACTAGATTCACTGGATTTGCTTTTTCCCACCAAATTACAGAAAACCTAGGAGCAGGGGTAAAAAAAAATCATTTCTTGTTTTTGAAATATGAATCATCTCATCAGTATATTCTGTAATTTCATCTGTCCACTTCACTGATCCTCTGACTTTATTGCTTCTTGTATAGGTGGAACCTCATACTACATTCAGTCATTTATTTATACATTAAGTTTTAAATGCCTGCTATGTGCCCAGAGGGTTCTAGGCATTGGGCCTGGAACTGGCAATATACTATGGGGAAAAATAGAAATATGTACTTATTGTGCTTTAGCGGACCACGATAAGTATATTTATTTGATCCTTTTTATATGCAGTTAGCCTCAGAAGTTCTAGTGATTTTGACATCTTGATATTACTCATTATTATGTGATTAACTTAGCCCTGGTAACAAGTAATGAGCATGACTTTGATCTTTAAGGATTAACTAAATCGAAACGTTCTAATTAGGGAACAGGTGGTATTAACATTGTTATAACTCAGTAAACCATATGTTTCCCAGAAGAATTTTGTCAATAATCTTACAATGACATGGGCAGAATATTTATAGATCAAATTGCAATAGGACATATTTTCCTTATTATGGTCATATTACTTACATGAAGTTTGAATTCAGTCTACATGATCTTCTACACAGTTAAGGTGTCAAAATTGTTTTCTTAAAGCTCTTTCCATAGTTTCTTTATTGGGGTATGCTTAAATAAAGGTAACATGAATTTTCTTCTTTTGATTTAAAGGTTTTTGTAATCTCTTACAAATTCAACTTTTTTCTAGTTTACATTTTCCTTTTTTCTATTCTTGGTTATTAGCATGATCACAAAAAAATTGGGTAAAGAGGGAAATGACTCTCAAAACTTTAAGATAGCTAATTTTATTTATTTTGACTTATTTATAATTATTCCTGGAAATAAAGATTGGCCAGTAACAGAATTAAATAATGCTTTCAAAGAATATAGTAAAGGCTATATTTTCTTTTCCTTGCTCTTACAAGGATGAGATTTCCCACAAAGTTCAAGAGAGACTATATTTGTCATGACCTTTGGATTGTAAGTTGGGTCACCGCAACCAGATGAATAGTGTTTATTCTACAGAGTAGATATAATAATTTTATTTTCCCCATCTAATCAAGATATTGAGCAAATAAAGTTCAGTAACTGATAATACATTTTCTCTCTATCTCTACCACCCCAAATTGATAGATAGCTATCTCTCTCCAGAGATACAGATATACAGGTATCTCTCTATACATCTACATAGATAATCTCTATGTCTTGATCTCTCTCTATATACATTTATGTATGGATATATTGATCTCTGTCTTTATATATGTAGGTGGATATAGATAGATAGGTACTGACATTGGTGGGTAAATAGGGAGATAAAATTATATAGATATTATTTGTAAACCTATTATCAATAATTAAGAGCCTATACTTATATATCCATAGTGTCCAGAAGAGAAACTTGTTGCTAAAATATAAAGGTGTATTTTCAAAACTTCCACCTGCTGCTGCTTTAAGTGGGTAGTATTACTAGATGTGTTTTCTATTGCTAGCATGTAGATCTAATTGAATGCCACTGTTTGTCATGGAAAATATTAGCCTTCATATTATCAAAGAATATCCACTTTCTTAAAATATGTATCAGCTATATTTTCATATTTGGCATAGAAAGTTTTTTCTTAATACCATCTTTAAAAAATACTTGCCTCTATCTAACTTTATCTGTATGACTTGAATTAAACTTATGCAATATTAATCATTACATTTATAAAGCTACTGATCATTCCATTAGGCAACACTTGGGATCTTAATGTGTAGCTGCCATTTAAAAAGATGTATATTTACATGGACGAACTCATTCAATTACCTCAACAAGCCAAATTTATAGACCAGGGATCTAAGTACAAATAAATGAGGTCATACACATAGAAAGTGGTAAGAGTTGGAACTGATTACTCCCAGCAAATTACTTTCCAAGGCAGGATTGTTGCTATCAATTTAGAGTACCCATAAAGGCTAGACCATTTTTCTTGATTAAAATATTGTAACAGTTTACTACTATCAAGAAAATCTTAATTAAGCAAGAAAAAAGTTGAATATGAACATGTTTTTACTATAGAATTTTCAAAATATGTACATCTCTACATTTTATTAGTTTAGAAATCTGACATAGGCCAAATAGATTCAACAAATCTGAAGTGTTTTACACACATTATAAAGCAACACTTTATAGAACAATGTATGCATCTTTTCTCAATTTTAACATGAAAATCCCTAAATATCTATGTGACAAAAGTGTTTCAACATTTTTGAAAGCAAAATTGGCAGAATTAAGAGGTAAAACAGATCAAGACGATGGTTTAAAGTTTTAAAAGTACTTCTTACAGTAACTGATAAAACTGATAAATGAGCATCAGTAACAATATAGACAATGTGAGCAGAACTGTCAACCAAACTGGCCAAATTGACATTCATGGAACAGTATAAGCAACTGTTAAAGAGTACATTTTTTGTTTCTACAGACTGATATTCACCAAGGTAGACTAGCTGCTGGGCCAAACAATAATCAAATAACAAATCAGTAACTCCATTAAACTTTAAATGATTGAAATATAACAGTCCGTGCTCTGATTACTATCTAGTTAAATTGCATATCAATAATGATAATATATTAGTATATCATTGAATTTTTCAATTAATCAACACATATATATGAACAGTGAATCAAAAAATAAAACACCAGAGAAATTTTGAAACATTTCAAGTTGAATAATGAAAATACAGCCTATCTGAATTTGTGAGACCAGATTAAGCATTGCTTAGATGAAAATTTTTACTACAAAATCCCCATATTGGAAAAAGAAAGTGTTTAAAAGCAATGATAGACGTTTCTACATTAAGAAAGTTTTTAAAAGAGCAATTTACCCCATAGTAAATGCAAGGAAAGAAATAATAATGATGAAAGCAGTCATAAAGAGAATAGAAGGAAGACTTTTTTTAAGTGAAAACAGAGGCAAATGGTTGTTATTTGGAGAGGGAAATAAAGTTGGTAAATTCTTTACAAGACTACTAGGTAAACAAGTGATAACACACACAAGTTATCAATAGCAGGAATAAATGAGAGAACATCATTAGACAGATGTTCAGACATTAAAAGGAGAATAATGGGGATTTCTGAACAACATTAAATCAATAAAATAGATAACATATTTAATGGATGAATTTATAAAATTTGAGAAATAATTTCAAAAACTTTAGAAAAACAATGTCCCAAAACTGATTCAAAAAACTAGAATTTCTGATTAAACTTATACCTATTAGACATTTAATTTTTATCCATAAACCTTCCTACAAAGAGTATATTAAAATGACTTTACAGATTTAATTGTAAATGAGAGAATACTTAACTCATTTTTGAGGACAGCATATCTCTGACACCCAAGTCTGACATAGATGTTGCAAGAAAATTACAGACCAATATTGCATTTGAAGACAAATACAAAGATCCTCCACAAAACAGCATCATATATGGCAATGTATCATTGTTCAGTTAAATGTATACTCAGGAATGCAATATTTCTTCAGTATTTGAGAAGCAGCATGATTCACCACAGTAACAGAATAAAGGAAAAGTAACTCACAAAGCCATCTCAATAGGTGCAAAGAAAGCATTTGCAATACTAAAAACATATTCATGAGTTTCTGAAAACATATTCATGAGTTTTAAAAATCAGTCAACTATGAATAGAACAACTACTTTTTAAAAAAATTTTATTGAAGTATAGTTGATTTACAATGTTGTGTTTAATTTCTGCTGTATAGCAAAGTGACTCGGTTATACATATATATATTCTTTTTTATATTCTTTTCCATTATGTTTTATCACAGGATATTGAATATAGTTTCCTGTGCTATACAATAGGACCTTGTTGTTTCTCCATCCTATATATAATAATTTGCATCTGCTAATTCCAAACTCCCAATTCTTCCCTCCCCTACCCCCACCTTGGCAACCACAAGTCTGTTGTCTATATCTATGAGTCTGTTTTTGTTTCGTAGATATGTTCATTTGTGTCATATTTTAGATTCCACATATAAGGGATATGATATGGCATTTGTCTTTCTTTTTCTGACTGACTTTGCTTAGTATGATAAACTCTAGGTCCATCCATGTTGCTGCAAATGGCATTATTTCATTCTTTATAATGGCTGAGTAATATTCCTTTGTAAGTATATAACACATCATCTTTATCCATTCATCTGTTGATGGATATTTAGCTTGTTTCCATGTCTTGGCTATTGTAAATAGTGCTGCAATGAACATAGGGGTGCATGTATCTTCTCAAACTATACTTTTGTCTGGGTATATGCCCAGGAGTGGAATTTCTGGATCATGTGGCAACTCTATTTTTACTTTTTTGAGGAACCTCCATACCGTTCTCCATAGAGGATGCACCAATTTACATTCCTACCAACACTCTAG
Source organism: Grampus griseus (assembly GCF_964374135.1). Classification (NCBI taxonomy): domain Eukaryota; kingdom Metazoa; phylum Chordata; class Mammalia; order Artiodactyla; family Delphinidae; genus Grampus; species Grampus griseus. Next base: position 29,303,576 of record NC_139005.1, on the reverse strand, counting down.
GAGGTTTACCTTTTCTCCACACCCTCTCCAGCATTTATTATTTGTAGACTTTTTAGTAATGGCCATTCTGATTGGTGTGAAGTGGTGCCTCATTGTAGTTTTGATTTGCATTTCTATAATAATTAGCAATGATGAACATCTTTTCATGTGCCTATAAGCCATCTGTATGCCTTCTTTGGAGAAATGGCTATTTAGGTCTTCTGCCCATTTTTCGACTGGGCTGTTTGGGTTTTTTTGTTACTGAATTGTAGGAGCTGTTTGAACATTTTGGAAATTAAACCCTTGTTGGTCACATCATTTGCAAATATTTTCTCCCAGTCCATAGGTTGTATTTTCATTTTGTTTATGGTTTTCTTCGCTGTGCAAAAGCTTGTAAGTTTGATTAGGTCCCCTTTCTTTATGTATGATTTTACTTCTATTGCCTTGGAAGACTGACCTAAGAAAATATTGGTATGATTTATTTCAGAGAATGTTTTGCCTGTGATGTCTTCTAGGAGATTTATGGTGTCGTGTCTTATATTTAAGTCTTTAAGCCATGTTGAGTTTATCTTTGTGTATGGTGTGAGGGTGTGTTCTAGCTTCATTGATGTACATGCAGCTGTCTGACATTCTCCACACCACTTGCTGAAGAGACTGTCTTTTCTCCTTTGTATATTCTTGCCTTCTTTGTTGAAGATTAATTGTCCATAGGTGTATGGGTTTATCTCTGGACTCTATTCTATTGCATTGATGCATTTGTCTGTTTTTGTGCCAGGACCATGCTGTTTTGATTACTATAGTTTTTTAGTATTGTCTGAAGTCTGGGAGGGTTATGCCTTCTGCTTTCTTTTTCCTCAGGATTGCTTTGACAATTCTGGGTCTTTTATGGTTCCATATAAATATTAAGATTACTCTAGTTCTGTGAAAAATGTCATGAGTATTTTGATAGGTATTGCATTAAATCTGTAGATTTCTTTGGGTAGTATGGCCATTTTAACAGTATTAATTCTTCCAATTCAAGAGCATGGGATATCTTTCCATTTCTTTGTGGCATCTTCAATTTCCTTTATTAATGTTTTGTAGTTCTCAGCATATAAGTCTTTCACCTCCTTGGTGAGATTTACTCCTAAATAATCTTTTTTTATGTGATTTTATGTTCCCTTTCTGATATTTCATTGTTCGTGTAAAGAAATGCAACTTATTTCTGTATGTTAATCTTGTATCCTGCTACCTTGCTGAATTCATTTATCAATTCTAGTAGTTTGTGTTGAGTTTTTGGGGTTTTCTATATAGAGCATCAGGTCATCTGCATATAATGACAAGTTTACTTCTTCCCTGCCAATTTGAATACAGTTTATTTCTTTTTCTTGTCTGATTGCTGTGCTTAGGACTTCCAATACTATGTTGAAGAGAAGTGGTGAGAGTGGGCATCCTTGTCTTGTTCCAGATGTTAGCAAGAAGGCTTTCAGCTTTTCAGCATTGAGTATTATATTGGCTGTGGGTTTATCATAAATAGCTTTTATTATGTTGAGATATGTTCCCTCTATATCTACTTTCATAAGGGTTTTTATCATGAACTGATGTTGAATTTTATCAAATGATTTTTCTGCATCTATTGAGATGATCATATGGTTTTTATCTTTTCATGATGTGGTGTATCACATTGTTTGATTTGCATATGTTGAACCATCCTTGTGACCCTGGGATAAATCCAGCTTGGTTGTAGTATATGATCATTTTTATGAGTTGTTGGATTTGGTTTGCTAATATTCAGTTGAAAATATTTGCATCTATATTCATCAAAGTTATTGGCCTGTAATTTTGTTTTTTGGTAGTGTCTTTGGTTTTGGTATCAGGGTGATGATGGCTTCAAAGAATGTCTATGGGAGTGTTCCTTCCTCTTTAATATTTTGGAAGAGTTTCAGAAGGATCAGCATAAGTTCTTCTTTGTATGTTTCATAGAATTTACCTATGACTCCATCTGGCCCTGGACTTTTATTTGTAGGGATTTTTTTTTTAATCACAGATTCTATTTCACTTCTAGTGATCTGTCTGTTCAAATTATCTATTTCTTCTTGATTCTGTTTTGGTGGGCTCTATATTTCTCAAAAGTCCATTTCTTCTAGGTTGTCAAATATGTTGGCATACAATTGTTCATAGTGTTCTCTTATGGCTTTTGGTATTTCTGTGATATCAGTTGTGATTTCTCCTCTTTCATTTCTTATTTTGTTTATTTGGGACGTCTCTCTTCTTGGTGAGACTGGCCAGAGGTTTGTCAATTTTGTTTACCCTTTCAAAGAACCAGCTCTTGCTTTCATTGATTTTTTTCTATTTTTTTAATCTCTATTTTATTTTTTCCTCTCTTATTATCTCCTTCCTTCCGTTGACGTTAGGTTTTGTTTGTTCTACTTTTTCTACTTCTTTTACGTGGTAGGTTAGATTGTTTGAGATTTTTCTTGTTTCTTAAAGAAGGTCTATATTGCTATGAACTTCCCTCTATGCAGTGCTTTTGCTGCATCCTATAGATTTTGCATGATTGTGTTTTCATTGTCATTTGCCTCAAGGTGCTTTTTTTTTTACTTTTTTCTTTGATTTCATTGTTGACCCACTGTGTTTTATTAGTAGCATTTTGTTTAGTGGTTTAATTTCCATATAATTGTTTTTTTCTCATTTCTTTTTCTGTGGTTGACTTCTAGTTTCATGCCATTTTGGTCAGAAAAGATGGTTGAAATGATTTCTATACTCTTAAATGTGTTGAGGCTTGTTTCTGTGCCCTAGTATGTGGTCAATCCTAGACAATGTTCCATGTGCACTTGAAAAGAATGTATATTCTTTTTTTGGATGTAATGTCCTGAAATTTCAATTACATTACTGTTCTATTGTATCATTTAGGTTCTCTGTTGCCTTACTGATTTTCTGTCTCAAAGATCTGTCCATTGATGTAAGTGGGGTGTTAAAGTATCCTACTATTATTGTATTCCTGTCAGTTTCTCCCTTTATGTCTGTTAGTATTTGTTTTATGTATTTTGGTGCTCCTATATTGGGTGTATATATGTTGATGAGTGTAATATCCTCTCCTTGTATTGATCCTTTGGGCATTATAGTGTCCTTTATCTTTCTTTATAGCCTTTCTTTTAAAGCCTGTTTTGTTTGATATGAGTATTATGACTCCCACTTTCTTTTCATTTCTGTTTGCATGAAGTATCTTTCTCCATTCCCTCACTTTCAGTCTATGTGTGTCCTTTGCCCTAAAGTGGGTCTCTTGTAGGGAGTATATTGTAGGCTCTTGTTTTTTTTATCCACTCTGCCACTGTGTCTTTTGATTGGAGCATTGATTCTATTGGCATTTCAGGTAATTATTGATAGATATATATTTATTTCCCCTTTAATCTTGTTTTTCCATTGATTTTGTATTTCTTCTTTGTCCCTTCTTGTTTTTCCTTTGGTGCTTCAATTTGTATTATAACTATGTTCTCTTCTTTTTGGTTTCTGTAAATCTATTGTATGTTTTTGATTTGTGCTTACCCTATTTTTCAAGTATAGTATTCCCTTCCTACATCTACTTGCCTTAGACCGGTAGTCATATAGACTCAAACATATTCTAGAAAAAAAAAATCTATATTTTGTTACTCTTGTGCCCCGCATTTTATAATTTTGATGTCTTCTTTTACATCTTCTTGTATATCCTTTTGCTGTTCATTGTGGTTATCATTGCTTTCACAGAATATTTTTGATATTTTTTAATCTGTGTACTGGCTTATTTAAGTTACTTACTTTTCCATTGTGATTTTCTCTTTCCTACAGATTCCTACTTCTTTTCTATTTAGAGAAGACCTTTCAATATTTCCTTTAGGATAGGTTTAATATTGCTGTATTCTTTTACTTTTTGCTTGTCTGAAAAATTCTTTATCTCTCCTTCTATTCTAAATGATAATCTTGCTGGGTAGAACATCCTAGGTTGCAGATTTTTCCCTTTCAGTACTTTGAATATATCTTGCCACTCCTTTCTGGCCTGCAACATTTCTGTAGAGAAATCAGCTGATAGCTTTATGGTTCCCCTGTAATTAACTCTTTTTCTCTTGCTGCCTTAGAATCCTCTTTAAATTTTGCCATTTTTATTATAATATGTCTTGGTGTAGGTCTGTTTGGGTTTCCCTTGTATGGGACCCTCTGTGCTTCCTGTACTTGGATAGCTGTTTCCTTCTTTAGGTTTGGGAAGTTTTCAGCCATAATTTCTTCAAATACATTTTCAATCCTCTTTTCTCTTTCTTCTCCTTCTGGGATCCCTATTATCAGTAGATTGTCCTGCTTTATATTATCCCAAAAGTCTCTTATACTGCTTTCATTTTTTATCATTTGGCTTTCTGTCTGCTGTTCTGATTGGGTGATTTCCATTATTCTATCTTCCAGATCACTTATTCCTTCTTCTGCATTATTCATTCTGCATTCATTGCCTTTAGTTCAGCTTTCATCTCTGGAAATACATTTTCTAACTTTTCTTGACTCGTCCTTATAGTTTATAGTTCCTTTTTACAGTAATTTGCATTTCTGTTAATAGCCTTTCTAAATTCCTTCAGTATTTTTATTATCTCCTTTTTGAAATCAGTGTCTATTAGACTGAAGAGGTCTGTTTCATTGTTTATTTTTTCAAGAGAATTCTCTTGATGTTTTGAGAATCGTTCCTCTGATTCTTCATTTTACTCTTTTTCTCTTGCTCTATGGGTTGAGGAGAAACAGTTATCTACTGTGATCTTGGGAGACTATTTTTATGTGGGAACATCCCTGTGTCACCTGCATGGGTTTAATATATTTGTTGTGAGGGCCGTTTTTAGTATAGATGCCTGCCACCTCTTTCCTCAGTATATGCTGGCCATTATCCCCTTGATAGGAGGTGTGACTGGTGTTGTGGTGACCAGGTCCTGCACTGGAGGTTGAGCAGGTCCTCCCCTTAGCTCTGTGGTTGTCACTGCCTTGTCAGGGGCAGGATCTGCTCCCGAGGTGTTGGAGTAGAAACCCCAGATCTGTTTCTGAGCTGTGTTTGTGAGCTGCAGTGTGAGGTAGGCAGGATTGGATCACACAATGCCTCATGTCTCTCAGGCACTGTTTCCACAAGGCCACCAGTGCAGTGCGCTGAAGTCAGGTCCATGGACTGCAGTAGTTACGAACCTGGACACACTCTGGGAGCTATGGAGGCAACTCAGACCCAGGCCCAGGCCAGCCCCCCATGTGCATGCACCCACAAAGCCCACAGCTGCTAAGGCCAGATCTGTCCCAGCTTCAGGAGCACCCATTGTCTATTTGGTTGTCCCACAGGTGATGAATTTACAAAGCCAGAGGCAGAGGTGTAAATCCATGGTGCACGCAGCCATGTTGAGAGATTTCAGCCCTGCTTCCTGAGTCACACAGCCCCTGGGGCTCAGCTGTGGTTTCAACCCCACCTCTGTGAGTGGGCAACCCACTGATGCCTGCTCCCAGGGCCCGCTGAGGTGGTGGTTGGAACAGGAACCCTCCTAGGAGGCAGCTGGAGTGCACAGGGCAGTGACACGTGCATCCATGTAGGTCTCTCTCTTTTCTGCCTGCCATAGATAGGGGGCTGCATTCTGCAGAAGGAGCAAAAGGAGCCTCTGAAGCTCCTTTTCTGTCCTGGCTGATCTCCCTCCCAGTGAGGGGGCTTCCCAGAGTGTGGTAACCTTCCCTCTTTTTCAGCTCCTTCCCAAGTGTGCAGGTCCCATCCTGCTTCCTCTTTTTTTTCCTGTCATCCTACCTGGTTATGTAGAGATCTTTCTTGTCCTTTCAGGTGTTTGAGGTCTTCTGCTGGTGTTCAGTAGGTGTTCTGTGAGAACTGTTCCATTTGTAGGTGTATGTTTGATGTATGTGTGGGAGGAGGTGAGTTCCACGTCCTACGACTCCACTGTCTTGAGTGGAGCACTACCTTTCAATTTGATAAGTCATTTATGAAAAACCTAGAACTAGTATATATTTAATGTTGAAGGACTGAACAATTTCATTCTAAGTTTTGCAACAGGGCAAAAATGCCCCACTCTAAAACTGTCTTCAAACCATATGATACTCTTTGTAAAAAAAAAAAAACCAAAATCAAACTGAAAGAAATCTAAATATATACAATAAAGTAAAGTGATCATGGCAAGATTCAAAATAAAAGAGCAATAGATATTTTTTAATTGCAGTTTTAGACACCATGGACAAAATATTTCAATATAAAATTAACATAATGACATCATTTACAGTAGTATCAAAATCAAAATACTTAGGAATGAATTTGACAAAATAACTAAACTATAAATTACAGCTAGCTATTAACTACTTACTACTCAATAGACCAGTAACCTTGAAAAATTAAAATTTAAATAAACAGATTATTGAACTACATACATAGCTTGGAAGACATTATAGCTTCATTTCAATCCCAGTCATAATCTCAGCAAGAAATTTTGTAAACTTGACAAACTTTACAATTTATTGGAAATGCCATTTACCTAAAATAGCCAGAAGTATTTTGAAAAATAATTTAAAGGTGGTCAGACACTTACCTTTTCACTTTCAAGACTTACTATAAAACTGTAGTAATCATGGCATTGGCATGAGAGCATTTTATTGTATTTGACTTATATTAAAATGATTAAAAATCTAAAGAATATGGGATTCCCTGGTGGCGCAGTGGTTGAGAGTCCGCCTGCCGATGCAGGGGACACGGGTTCGTGCCCCGGTCCGGGAAGATCCCACATGCCGCAGAGCGGCTGGGCCCGTGAGCCATGGCTGCTGAGCCTGCGCGTCCGGAGCCTGTGCTCCGCAATGGGAGAGGCCACAACAGTGAGAGGTCCGAGTACCGCAAAAAAATAAAAATCTAAAGAATAGTGATGTGTAATTACAGTGACAGCTTCTCTCTCCTATAATCTAGCAAAGTATCATTCCTTACATTTAAAACATGTCAGAAATATTATGTTTCATCTGAAGGGCATATTCTTGCTGGGATGGGTAAATTTTGATGTTTCCCTTTAATAACTGTTTTCCCACCATTGTATTGTGCTTCTCTAATATAACACTAAAAATGAGGCTGACAGAGACTCTTGCCTTCCTGTCCTCCAAACATTCATTTGTAGTTCATACTTCCTTGTGTACTCATCCACCAACGATATACCGGTTGGACAAAGAATTAATGATCCTCAGCACTACAAGCTGTAAACAGCATATGGAGACTGTGAAGAGAGCAAAATATTTTGATAACAGGGCGACTTAAAGAACGTGCTGAAACTGTGGCCAGAGCAATAACCAACTCTTTTCTCTGTAGCCCGAGGGGGAAAAAAAATTCACTTTTTAAAGTAAAATTTTAAATTTCACTGTAACTTGTATGTTATATCAAGATGAAGTAGAAACAGCCAACCTCTCAGGCCATAGAAGATGATTTAATCAGGAAAAGACTGAATTGTGAAATGAGTCTACTTTCAGTTCTTATTTAACTCATGTACTTTGTGAAGTTTTTCTCCCATACCCTTGGACCGGGTCTCTCAGGTTTCCAAATGTTACTGCTACCAGATTGCTACAGAAACTGTTTCTTTTGCCCCAGGTCCCTTCATACTGTCCTCATTCCACAACTGCAGGTTCTGACCATCTGGCAGGCTCCTTCTAAATAGTGTCAGTGTGTCATCTGTCACATCTCACATCCCCTGAGGATATCTTGAATAATTGCTCATCCTAAGCAATAATCACACCTCTTAAGGCCAAGAACAAGTTGTTTATATATCTGCACTGCCCCCAGCATTATCTAGGCATTTAAATTGAAAAATTAAATAAGCATTCTACAGCTAGCTATTAACTACTACTCAATAGACCAGTAACCTCTAGGTATGTAGGCCAGATAATATTAATGCAAACTACAAGAAACCATCCCAGGTTATTTTGTTCTGGTGGGCATTAATCAAGAAAAGTGATATATCGCTTCGGGTACAGAGATGAATTATGTGGAAATGTTAGGACATCTTTGTATAACAGGTTTCCCCTTCAAGTGACGTCTTCTTTTGAGCAATGAAAGTGTTGAGTAATGAGCACAGATTTCATGGAATTTTAAGAGAGAAAATTAAACTTAGAAGCCAATCGTGTCCAAATGTCCTCACCTAGTTCTCTCCTGTATAATCGAGCAAACCATTAAATCTGACCTCGTGTGACCTTCTAAGAACTTTATAAATATAATATCGTATTGAGAATGAAAAGGTGTTCTAGCAAATCTATGAATAAAGAGAATAAGTTCTTAAACACCCCCAGATAATACTGATGACATTTTGCACAGGGTTGATATGGAAGCAGAGGTGTGAGGTTTGAGAAACCACTGGTGATAGCAGTAAAGCATCTTACCTAAAAGCTCTGACCCCCTTGGTAGAATGAATGTCGTATCAGAACAGAAAAAGTAAATATGTGTGTACATATATGATTACGTATGTCTACATGTTGTGCTTTAACAGAAATGGTACTTTTCAACAATGGATTCTTTTCCACCAGAATTACTCATATTTGATTTTAAAACTAAATGCCAACAATTTGCTACTTGGTTTGCATCCCCTTGCCAAATTCATTGCCAATAAAATGAGTTGCAGGCTGCACAGAGGGGGCGCTTTCCAGTTGTGTCTTCCTTTGCCACAGCCATGGCCACCACACACATACACACAGGCCCACACCAATGTATCTTCCATCTCCCTAGCCGACAAAACCTTCTTCAGGGTAGATTCTCCAATTGCTGAGTCTGAATTGAGCACGGTAGGGACAGTGGTGCAGGCGGTGGAAATGTCTTCATCATGAGATGACAGGAGTAAAAATTTTTTCTGTGTATAAAATGCTTTTTTTAACAGAAGGCAGAATATCTATAATTGTAATCCATTTACTCATTATAAAATATTTTGTAATTAGGAATTGAGTAACAAAATATTTTTAATTTTGCCAATGAATGTAGGTATCATTGGCCAGATTATGGGAAAGGAGAATTACATGTCAAAGCTATTTTGCAGCATTAAAATCCTCCCTTTGGGGCTTCCCTGGTGGCTCAGTGGTTGAGAGTCCGCCTGCCGATGCAGGGGACACGGGTTCGTGCCCCGGTCCGGGAGGATCCCACATGCCGTGGAGTGGCTGGGCCTGTGAGCCATGGCCGCTGAGCCTGCGCGTCTGGAGCCTGTGCTCCGCAACGGGACAGGCCACAACAGAGAGGCCCGCATACCGCAAAAATAAAAAAAGTATGAGACACTGATGAAAGAAATTAAAGATGATACAAACAGATGGAGAGATATACCATGTTATTGGATTGGAAGAATCAACATTGTGAAAATAACTATACTACCCATAGTACTCTACAAATTCAATGCAATCCCTATCAAACGACCAATGTCATTTTTCACAGAAGTAGAACAAAAAAATTTCACAATTTGTATGGAAACACAAAAGACCCCAAATAGCCAAAGCAATCTTGAGAAAGAAAAAGGGAGCTGCAGGAATCAGGCTCCCTGTCTTCAGACTATAGTACAAAGCTACAGTAATCAAGACAGTATGGTACTGGCACAAAAACAGAAATCAAGATCAATGGAACAGGATAGAAAGCCCAGAGATAAACCCACACACATATGTTCACCTTATTTTTGATAAAGGAGGCAAGAATATACAATGGAGAAAAGACAGCCTCTTTGATAAATGGTGCTGGGAACACTGGACAGGTACATGTAAAAGAATGAAATTAGAACACTCCTTAATATCATACACAAAAATAAACTCAAAATGGATTAAAGACCTAAATGCAAGGCCAGACGCTGTAAAACTCTTAGAGGAAAACATAGAATACTCTATGATATAAATCACAGCAAAATCCTTTTTGACCCACCTCGTAGAGAAATGGAAATAAAAACAAAAATAAACAAATGGGACCTAATGATACTTAAAAGGCTTTGTACAGCAAAGGAAATCATAAACAAGATGAAAAGACAACCCTCAGAATATGAGAAAATATTTGCAAATGAAGCAACTGACAAAGGAGTAATCTCCAAAATGTACAAGTAGCTCATGGAGCTCAATATCAAGAAATCAAACAACCCAGTCCAAATTGGGTAGAAGACCTAGATAGACATTTCTCCAAAGATATACAGATTGCCAACAAACACATGAAAGGATGCTCAACATCACTAATCATTAGAGAAATGCTACAATGAAGTATGAAAACTACAATGAAGTATCACCTCACACCAGTCAGAATGGCCATCATCAAAAAATCTACAAACAATAAATGCTGTAGCGGGTGTGGAAAAAAGGGAACCCTCTTGCACTGTTGGTGGGAATGTAAATTGATACAGCCAGTATGAAGAACAGTATGGAGGTTCCTTAAAAAAGTAAAAATAGAACTACCATACGACCCAGCAATCCCACTGCTGGGTGTATATACCCTGAGAAAACCATAATTCAAAAAGATTCATGTACCGCAATATTCATTGCAGCTCTATTTACAATAGCCAGGACATGGAAGCAACCTAAGTGTCCATCAACAGATGTATGGCTAAAGAAGATGTGGCACATATATACAATGGAATATTACTCAGCCATAAAAAGAAACGAAGTTGAGTTATTTGTAGTGAGGTAGATGGACTTAGAGACTGTCATACAGAGTGAAGTAAGTCAGACAGAGAAAAACAAATACCATATGCTAAAACGTATATATGGAATCTGAAAAAAAAATTGTTTCTGAAGAACCTAAGGGCAGGACAGAAATAAAGATGCAGACGTAGAGAATGGACTTGAGGACATGGGGAGGGGGAAGCTGGGACGAAGTGAGAGAGTGTCATGGACATATATACACTATCAAATGTAAAACAGATAGCTAGTGGGAAGCAGCTGCATAGCACAGGGACATCAGCTCTGTGCTTTGTGTCTACCCAGAGGGGTGGGATAGGCAGTGTGGGAGCGACACTGAAGAGGGAGGAGATATGTGGATATATATGTATGTAGAGCTGATTCACTTTTTTAAAAAGCAGAAACTAACATACCATTGTAAAGCGATTATACTCCAATAAAAATGTTAAAAAAAAAAAAAAAGGAGAAATGAGGCTTTGGAACGAAGGCCTGGAAGGATTAAAAACTTAGATCCTCCCCCAGTGATTGTGAGGTTGACTGAGCAGAAGGAGACTGTGGTTTTGCCAAACAATTGGAGGCAGACAGTTCACAAGTGTAGCCACACACTTGGATGTTTGATTTTCTCCCTATTATCTTACAGCTGGCCTAGGCCTGGAGAAGTCAGTTTAAAGAATATGTCCAGAAGTAAGTGTAACTGGGCTGAGACTGTGAAAGAAAAACAGGCAAAACACTTTCTCAAGCACTAGGAAAAGAGAGGTTGGAATCAGAAGCCAAGGGATTTAAAATATAGAAACAGAAATGAGAAGATGATGGAAGGAAGTCGAAATGTGAATGGACTAGAAATCCCAGTAAAGAAGAGCAGGCATTGTGGGGACTTGGACCACAAAAGGGGGAAGTATGGTAAATTATCCTAAACTTCCTCTCCAGACTAATTTTATATTATTTAATTAAGTTTCATAATACCCATTGAGATTTTTTCATTAAATTTTATTATACGTATACATCCACAAGGAAAAAGTAATATATTTACATTGTTAGACATTCTCAGTCAAAAGCATGTTAAATATCTCAGTCCATGCAAACCTTATTTTATGTCACTTTGCCGTGTTTGGTTGTTGTCTACAATACAAATTGTAATTGCGTGCACAATTCTCATTCCACTGGGTGTTCACTCTTGTGTCTTTAGAAAATTAAACGTTTAAGTCACCAAATTGATGTCTGTTTCTTTAGTATTGAGCAGAATTCAATAACAGGGACTCCATGCTCTGTCAGTGAAAATGCTTTACCCTGCTTGTAGGGATGCATCTATTTGAGCCTATAATTAAATCTTACATGGGCTTATTCTGACATATTTACTTTTGACAATTTAAGAAGCCAATATTACCCATTATTATGTATACATTATTGATCTTTTGAATTTTAGTTTTCAACTCCATATCATGGATTAAAACAATAGAATTTTATTCTAATAGAAAAGTTATCTTCTTTATTTCCTTTCAGCCAGCCTATTGTGAGGCTAAAAAATGGTCAAAATCAAACAAATATACAATGTAAATTATCATGAAATGTAATAGATTACCACCAATATTTATCAATATTTACAATATCTATCAATATTTAATATATACACCAAATTTGGATTTAAATATGTGTGGGTTTAAATATATGTTTAAATTTCAGCACCATTTCTTATTTATGAACTGTGTCATCTAGAGCAACTACTCATATCTCTAAACTCTCTATTTCCTCATATGTAAATTGCATGTAATAATACAGGCCTCAGGGACTTCTCTGGTGGTGCAGTGGATAAGACTCCATGCTCCCAATGCAGGGGGTCCGGGTTCAATCCCTGGTCAGGGAACTAGATCCCACGTGCATGCCACAGCTAAGAGTTCACGTGCCACAACTAAGGAGCCCACGTGCTGCAACAAAGGAGCCGGCCTGCCACAACTAAGGAGGCCATGTGCTACAACTAAGAACTGGTGCCACCAAATAAATAAATAAATAAATATTTTAAAAAATAATATAGGCCTCAAAGAATAGTGGTATTTATTTGTCAGTTATTAGTAATAAATTGATTATTATTGATGTGGAACTTCTTAGACAATATATTTTATAAGAAAGATTGATATATAATATCTTTATAAACGTTACATGATTGAGCTGAGAATTCTGAAGATAGAATATACTATATTCATCTTTAGTTTGCATTTTTATGTAACAAAGTGCATAACTTATGTGAATCATTTTTTTTTCATGTTAAACTGAGAACTTCAAACAATGCCTAAGGAAAACCACTCTAAGAGCACAGTGATGGATTTCTTCAAGTGTTTTGTTCCCCATCAGAGGAAGAAACAAAGTGAGACCCAAGAAGATATAAGAAATAAGTAATCTGTTTAAGAACAAAAAAATGGCACTATGTTGGAACATAATGTGCCAGAAAAAATGGATTTGAAATGATCCAGAATCTAGGCATACACAGTAAAGAGGAAAAAAAATAGATGTGCCATAATGGAAGAGAAAGATTACAGAAAAGGCAGTTCAGGAAGCACATTTCTATGTTGTTATCCTATTTTCCTTTCCCTCTTTTAGAAGTAATAACTCTCCCAATTAATTTCCATCTATGCACATATTCACTGTGTATTATTTAGAAGAGAATCAGTTCCATATTTTAAAAAGGGATGAGATTATAAAAGGAGGAAAGTGTAATGAGGTAGAAAACTGAAGGGAAAAAAACACGAAATAAGATTAGATAAAGAGAAATGAAAAAGAAATCATATAGTTGTATCTTAATACGTTAACCAAATAATTTTGCTGCAAAAACCAAAAACTGGCTAGGCCAAAATTTAACAAAGGGCCGTTTTATGTAAAATGTTTCTTCACAAGTAAAAGTTTATGAAATTCTGAGATCATTCAGTAGATTAGATATATCTGCAAATCACTATCAATCAAGCTGAAACCTCTGTAGTATGTACTTTTATGAATATTATTTTTTAAAAAACAAATTCACCCCTATGAAACAAGAATAGCTCTTTTCTTCTCTTTGCTTAATAAAATTAACAAACAAATACACATATATAGGGGAAAAAAACGTGTAAAGTGTGTTCACTGCATGACCCAGTTGTGCACACAGTTGAATATCTTTCCTGTGTCTTTCTTGTGTTTTCCTGGAGAAAATACTTCAGTACTTCCTTTGTCTTGTTTTCTGTAACTATTTTTAAATTTTCCCCAAATGATCCAGAGATCTATTCTCCTTCTAGAATTAGACTTTTTCCCAACCATAATATTTTCTTGCAGATGGTTCTTCTGTTACACTTTGAACTGGTTGTTCTCCACTCATGCAGCTGTCTTCTTCCTTGAACTTCCATTCATCTTCAACTTAGGACTTCCTCCACTACGTCCCATCCCTTGTTTCCTGATCTTCATGCTTTCCTGTTTTTAACTCAGTAATATTGTTGGAGTCCATCCCTCAGTAATTATCTTGGGTCTTGGTGTTGAATCTTTCTTGGATTCTTTATCAAATTGACTGGGTAATGGCCAGGATGCCTTAAGCAGTCACTCTGGGTGGTAACTTCTCTGACCAGCTGTAACAGTTATTACTCTTTCATTGTATTTCTGCTTCCTGAACATGTATTCAAACATATCATCTAGGATTTTCTTCTCTTTCAAAGAGCTGGAGGGCTGGAGTTGGGTATTTCTCTTCTGCCAGTGAGGTTAGGCTTAGATAAATTCCAAACTGTTTGGCTCTGGTAAAAGTTTCCCTTGAGGGTGCAATTTGTTAAGAACAGGGACATGTGGGCATATTTCAGAATAGTGACTTTTCCCCTCCCCCTGCCAGAAGTATGAGGAATTTTTCCTCTATTCTTCACAGTAAGAATCTAATGGGACTCCTAGAGGTAAAACGTATAAAAGATTGGGGCCACATGGAGATTTTAACTCTCAAGCTAGTGCACACTGAGCCTCTAGCACTCTGTCAATACAGTTTGTGTTCCTACTGGGATTGGCACCAGTGATGGGATTCTGTTCCACTTCTGGGTTTATACTCCCAATAAGCTGTGATTCTCTGTATTCTCCTATTTCTCCAGGTTTAGGGGCAGCAGTTTGCCTTGTGGCTTTAGCTCCCTGATGACTCTAAAAAGAGTTGCTGCTTTTCAGTTTATTCATCACTTTTCCTGTTGTGAGGAAGCAAGTAACAACTTTCAGGCTCCTTACAGTTTGGACTAAAACCCAGAAGTACAATCAACACAATATACAAAAGTCCTTTTACGAATTTTTCTCTTAGATCGTCAGTTCATCTCTTAGATAGGTCAATAACAGTTATTTCCTATGTGACTTTTAAATCTTTTCAGTGTTAAAATGCATGTTTCATTTTATCCTTTCCCCAAAAGATACATCTAGATAATTGTTCAATTTTGCTGACTTTTCACCAAATCAGTATTCTTAATCATTGTATTTAGGAACTGGGTCCAGAATAATTCTCTCACTGATGATGGCATTTATTAATCCATTTGGGAATTTTGTTCTAGACCTTGCTAACTGTAAAGACTTGGGCGAGGTACTGAATTCTACACAAAGAGGAGTAAGATGTGATTTCCACTTTCAAGGTCGTAACAGTCTATCGATAAGTTGCCAAGATACACTTGGAATGCACAAAGTGATAACATGGCAATGCATTACTTTCCTGTGGTTCCTACAGAAACATCAGAAACCGGTGCCTTAAATCTATAGAAATTTATTGTCTCACAGTTTTAGAGGCCAAAAGTCCTAAATCAACGTGTTGGCAGGGCTACATTCCATCCCAAAGCTAGAACGGAGCATCTATTTTTGCCACTTCTAACTTCTGGTGACTCCACGTGTTCCTTGGCTTGTGGCTATACTGCTCCAGTCTCTCTGGGTCACACAGCTTCTTCCTCCTGTGTTCGTGTTTCTCCTTTTCTGTCTGTCTCAAAACTGTTTCTCTCTCATAAAGATAAATGTGATTGCATTTAGGGCCCTCCTGGTTAATCCAAGATAAGTTTTGCCTCTCAAGATTCTTAACTTAATCACATCTTTTGCCATACTAGGAATAATTCAGACATTCTGAATATAAGGGCATGGACCTATATTTTGGGGGCCATGATTCAATTCATTATGGCCAATAAAACACCAAAATCTATAGAAATAGAGAAAGAAGTCAGGGAACCCCCTGCTTTTAAGGTAGGTATATTTAACCTGGCAGAGAGAAAGAGTTTTAATGTTTTTTTGTTTTTAAAGACAAAAAAAATCCATGCTGAGTGATTACTTCTGTGTCTTTCATAATCCTAATCATGAATACATGTTATTTAAACATCACAAAATCTTAATCAGCATATGATTATACCAAGTGATTTGTAGCTGAGTTCAAGAATTTCAAGGACATTATAGGATTATTCTAATTTCTCTAGTCATAATGCTCATAGGTTATAAAGTCAGGACTTCCACCCACATTTTTCTGACCCAAAGCTCATGAGCTTTTAAGAAAAAAGAATACGATAATAATAATATTCGTATAATTAGTGTTAACTAGAAGAATATGTTTTCTTTTGTCTTCAGAGTATGATGTGTTTACTCTAAGTTTGTTTTCATTAACTCAGAATTTGAGGGCAGCACTTTTTGGATTATTCTACTAGCTCCCCAGTTATCATTAGAACTGCTACTACACTCAACTGGTGAGTCAGTAAAAGCCGGCTTTAAAAGCAAGAAGCTTTATGCCATGTGCCTATGGGGCTTGCTGTCAGAGCAGTCCTGACACATCCCATAGAAGCAGAGAAAATGGAACCTCTGAGCCAGAGGTAACAGCAGAACTGATGAAATGAGCAGCTGTGCTCACAGGCTTCAGTAGCATCATCATTTCTTCCTATTTATTGTTGTATTTCTACTGAGGATAAGAAAAGACTTTTTGAGGTAGGCTTGCCATCAATCAGTTCCAGAATGCTTGGAGGTGAGGGAAGCTTGGCTTATACATGAAGAGCAAAGAATCTACATTCCATAAAGCTGAGCATCACATAGGCTGTTTTGCCTTAAATCATAAATGAAGATCAAAGTAGAGAAGAGATTTAGTGGCACAATTTGATAGATCTTTGTTTTTTGGAAAATAAATCATATGACAAACTAATAATAGAAGACAAGAGCCTTGAAAACTTAAAGAAAACTGGGCTGTTTATCTCCAGTTATTACATTGTTTGATGAAATTATTTTGAGGTTTTAGTAAGCTCTAGGCTTTGAGAGATCAAGCTATAATCCTGATAGATTGACCCTTTCTAATTTGTAGTTTTGTTTTCTTGTTCTTCATTTTGTGATGGCATGAGTACTTCTAAGCCACTAGTTGCTAAAATGAAAAGACAAAGAAAAACAAATAATTTTAATAAAGTGAACCTTGATCTAAATTTTGTACACTTATTAAAAATAGAGAAAGTTTAATTTATGGCCCAAGAGCTATCAAAGATGGTCATTCTTTTCATGGCTTTGTTTATCCTCATTTTGTAGCTTTAGTGTTTGGAATATAATAATTCCTTAATAAAGAAAAATGTGGTAAGTCTAAATACATTGCATTTATAGGATCTTCAATGTTAACCGGCAGGCTCAAGACCTTTTATGTATTCTTGGCCTCTCCTGTGGCCGCCCCTGCTCACAGCTGATCCTCACTAGGAAAAACAAACCTCACTTTAAAAAGAACTATTGAGGGCTAAGGAAGAGGTCAATGTAAATTAGTTCACAAAGTGAGACTTCAATTGTTACCTAGTAGAGGGGCAGGAAGTCATATAAAGAGACACCAATCTGAAAGAAAAGGCCTAAGGCCTGTTTTGTTCAAAGTTAAGCCTTTAAGTGAGTTTCTCTCTGTCTCTCCTGCTTTCTTTTTTCTCTCTCACAGATGTTTACCTGCCTGTGAAAGAGCACAGAGATCCTTTTTGAAGTCTGTTTGCATGCACATCTGTGAGAATTTTGGCTTTAGGTCTTACTTCAAAGCTTTTGTACCTAATGATACCACAGAAAGATGATTCAACAGTAACAGCACACCCTCCCAGGAAGACATTTCCATGTGATATAATTTTTGATGTTTAATAGCAGCATAAATTTTCAAAAGGCAAACAAGGTATGTTAGGTGCATGTGAGGAAAGAATCAACTTCCCTGTGCCAAAGAATGACACCAAAATGGTAAAATGAGCTTCTGACACTATCTTTTCAGCAAATCTCTACTAGAATTTTTCTTAGCTCTAAAAAATAACACATTTGAAGTGAGCAAAAACTCTCCCTGATCCTCTTTTCTTACTGAAATAGAAAAGAATGCACATGCCAAAACAATGTCCATATACCAGAACCTGAGGCTCTATCTGTTCTAACAAAGTTACCACATCCGTCATGGCAACTTCAATCAGGGCAACTACTGGGCTGAGCTTGCAGCGGTCTACAGTCACCTTCCAGGATCCATCTGGTTTTTGCAAGATCATTGCTAGGTAACTTAACTGGGGATGTGATAAGGACCACCATCCTTGCATCTGTTAGAAAGTCATGGCTGATATAAATCTCCTAAACTCTATATAATACATATATGATACAATTTTTATTTATATAGTTTCACTTACTTTCTCATGACAGGAACAGTTTCAGAGGCTTCCATGTGGCTTTCCCTATTTTGGTAGTTATCTACAACCAAGGACCCAATCTGGAAGTTGTACTAACTTCCAAGTATGTTAATACCAATTAAACATTCAGGGTCCAGGGAAATGACCATCAGGTGGTCTATGTAAGTGATTTATTACCTGTCTCCCATATGCCCCCATACATATAGGAAGGCCACAATAATGTTTCCAAGTATTCGTAGTTCAATAACACAGAAACTCCATAACCTATACCAACAGTGCTAAAAATATGAGTAATCCCCATCTCCAAATTTATAGTCAAGTGAGTAAATGGCCATAATTTTCTTGAGGAAAAATGCAGCAAATCATTGCTTTGTATACATGCTATGGTATTGCAATTGTTCCACTTGGAACCACTGTTTAGTGGGCTCTGATTCTGAACAATCATCCCCAGTCTGAAACCTATGCAAGGAATCATGACATATTTATTAGGGTGGCTATCCTCAGACGCCCAATCACCAAACCTTGATTTCTTCTGCTGGTTCAAGCTGAGTAGTGACTTTGTCAGACACCAATCTATTTTGCCCCTAGGGAGGTCATATTCTATTAACCATCCTTGTAAGACCCTGTGTATCTGGTTCCCAGGGCTATTACTCCAACTTTGCTAGTGATCACAACATATGTGGTTAAGTGCCACCTGGTTACTGACAGTTAACTGCTGCCACCTAGACTCTACTATTTTAAAGTCCATTCATGGACATTGTTTTCAGCTAGATAAATTCTGTAACAGTATTTTCTATCTCCAGCCCTAAAATGAAAAGTAGAGACACTACTGAATTTTTTTTTTTTTTTTTTCTGTACACGGGCCTCTCACTGTTGTGGCCTCTCCCATTGCAGAGCACAGGCTCCGGACGCACAGGCCCAGCGGCCATGGCTCATGGGCCCAGCTGCTCCGCGGCATGTGGGATCCTCCCGGACCGGGGCACAAACCCGCGTCCCCTGCATCGGCAGGCGGACTCTCAACCACTGCGCCACCAGGGAAGCCCCTGAACTTTTTAATGATGCTTCCTGTCTCACCAGGCCATTCATATGGCCTTGATAAATTTTGTGTCCTTTGGGCCTTCCCAGGGAACATAACCATCATGCTTATCTTCTGACTGTACATATTACATCCATTCTAGCACGTCTACTTCTCTGAACTTTTTAATTTCTTTATCCATCATCTGACATTGCAGTTCATGCATTTCAGTTTTGCTCAGCTTGGCCACTGTGTGTACCATGCCACTGGGAGCCACCTTATTAGTTTGTACAATCTCCTGAGGTTCTTTCCAGGACACTAAATCCTTTATCTCCAAAGAATATTCTCAGGTAAATAAATTCTTCCTTTTCCAATTCTATGTTCCAGTCCCTTTGATAAAGAATCTTCTAACACAGTGCCACTCATACATCCCAGATGGCTACTGATACATGTCAGATAGATTTGCAGCATCTTTAAATTACAGTACCTTGTTTATGAAGCCAAGTGCATCCTCAGTTGCTTGATATTGTGACTTAAAACCTAGGTATAAGCCAAGTGGCCAAGAGGGAAAGTGAGGGCAGATCTTGAGTGGTCTATCTGCTGCCTTTCAGGATGATTGAGATGACTGCTCTTAGCAAAAAGGAATGGAACACTTCTGCAGGCTTAGAAGGTTCAGAAGAGTCAGAGGAATCAAAATCTTCAGGAGCAATCATCCGCATGTCTAGATTCTGTGTGTTAAAGCTTCAGATTTTCCCAATGGGGGCAATGCCCTTGGTATAACAAATCTGCCAAGTTTAACCTCCTTTGAAGTTAGTCGCACAGACTAATAAATCTCAGGCCTCATGTTTGGCTTTCTCTGCACTCCTGCTGCAAAACGAGGGCTTCTTTGCCTCTACCAAGGAGTCCCTTTGGCTTTCACATCTCATTTTTAATTCATTCTTATTTTCTTTATCATTCTATTATCATTCTGTAGAGAAATTATAGCCCATAAGAGTGTGACAGAGAGGGGACTGGAATTATAGAAATTGAGGAAGGTATTAATGGTCTCCTTGCTCCTGGATGAATTCATGTCCACGTTCATAAGAGTGCACTCTCACTTGTGAATCCCATATCACATCCTTTCCCAAATCTCTTCAGGATAAACCATATATATATATATAACGAGACTGTATTATCTATTCCCCACCGAAATAGTAAACTCATTTCCCGTTGCTCCCTTTTGTGGCATTTTAAATTCTCAAAAAATATGTAAATATAGAGAAGATCAATAATTATCAACATATGTCCAATCGTGTTTTGGCTCTGCCTAAAACACGATTACTTTAGGATTACTTCAGAGTTACTTTAACCCCTGAATAGTATACATGAAAATACTAAACATAACATTTCATCGGGGAAAAAATAGCATAAGGACTAAAAAAATACAAAATAAGACAAAAGCTTTTCCAGCTATCCACCCACAAATTTAACAATAAACCCTTAATATTAAAAAATCTAGTCAGTGTATATATCTGCATGATGTATCATAATTCATTTCCAAAGTTGTTTTATTGAAATCAGAATCCCAACAGGGCTCAGAGTATTGATAGCTTGGTTGATTATTCTCTTGTCTTTAAATCTATAGGTTGTCCCTCTCTCTTTTTTCCATGACGTTTATTCTTCCTTGTGGGTGGTCATTTGCCTTGTAGAGTTAACAAAATTTTGCATTTTTCTGTGTGTATTCCTGTTTTATTTTTAACATATTTCTCCGATTTTCATGTTTTTCTTTTTTAACAAATTAGTGATTGGGAACTACAGTTTTGATTCAGATTTGATTGGTAAGAGTTCTTCATAGTTGATGTGCTACACTTCTTATTTCTTCACATTAGGGAGCACATAATATCTGGTTGTCTCAAGTTTTATGTTCTTAAAATTAATCACTAGGTTCATTCACTTAAAATCCCCCTCGATGTGTTATGATTCTTAAACACTAATACATTTAGATGTACTGTTTTCTCTATGGTTTTGAGTGCCCACAGCATACTTTACTTATATAGCATTATAAGAATTATTTTAAAGAAATAAAGCAATTAACAAGGATTAATGTACAAAAATGATTATAGAATGTTTGGGGATAGAAGAAATTAGAAACACATTTAATATCAAGTAATCAAGGCACAAATAAATTATGTGGTACTTGCATAAGATGGAATGTTTTGTAGGTATTAACATGCTTTCAAAAAATATTTAATAACATGGAAAATGTTCTTCATGTAATGCTACATCAAAAAGTGCTGAAGACACAGATTGTTCCTTAAAAAAGTACAAAAGCTTATCAAATGTAATTTCAAGAGCAAAGAAATAATATGTAATTTTAACTTCCTAGTGTTTCTGAGTGTCTGTAAATATACTAAATTTTAATTTAGGATAATGGATAATAAGAACCAATATTACTAAATATCAACAAACTGATTTGTAATTATATATGGCTGAATAAAGTTGTTTCTTTTGCCCTTTTCTCAGTAATTTGGTGCCAACAACAAAAGTAAAAGTTAATGAAAAATATTTTAAGTGCATCTTCAGTAAGAATAAAAAATACTTTTTAGCTCTCAAAAGAAGATTTTGTTAGCATAAGGAAATATGACCAAACTGAGGAAGAACTGTGAGATCATAAGATTAACAATACAGACCTCAATAACACAAAACAAAGTTCTAAAATTAGGTGACTATCCTTGTGTTTCCTGAATTAAAGTTTGGGAAAAGGAGCAGGTTTCTTCAGGAGAATTAATGAGTGCTAAGAAAACACATCGAAACCAAATTGTATGGATAAGGTTTTCTCGTATAGAATTGCTGGCATAACAACCAAGTGAGGACAACTCGAAATCCCCATAAGAATGACAAATAAATTCTGAAGGATCCAGAATATGTGCTATGAAGGTATTTTGAAAAAGTTATAAATCTATAAACAGACATGAAAAAGTCTCTAAATCTTACCATCAAATAGAAAGCAAAATCCAAAACAATTCAGAATATTAGTCCAATGTTTATATTTCCATCAATTTGAATAGTTTACATTTAACAAATTTCATGAATTAAACGTATAGACAAAACATTCATATTATTTTTATTTTAAATTTTGTTTTGTTGAACACTGGTTAGTTTGAGCATTTCATTGTATCTATCACATTTTTTACATTTGCTTTCCTGAATTTCTTCTTCCTGGCATTTATTCAATATAATACTTACCTTCATTTTTTAATGAAATCTCTTGCCCCTATATTGATTATTTTGCATTGCAGAAGTTATTTCTCTATTTTGAGATTTGTTTAAACTTTTTGAAGCTTTTGGTGTTTAACCAAATCATTATGTCTGCTTTTATTGTGTAACTCAGAGTTTCAGTTATCTCCTGTATTATTTCAGTAATTTTATGCTCTATATATTTAAGTCCTTATTCCATCTGAATTTTATTTTGATTTGTATTTTAAAATCTATATAAGGAGACCAACCATCTGCTAACTAAAATGTACATATGTATTTTGCATTATCATATCATGATATTTGTGCCCTACAGAAATCTCTGAATAAAGTATACTACTGTAGTTGAGGTGAGGGGCGGGGGGACAGTGTGTCCTTAAAGAGAATAACTTACCATCAAGAGAAGAGTAGGTCCTTCGAGAGAAAACAGAAACTTAACAGAAAATGTTAACTTGCTGGACAAGAGAAAACACATTTCAAGTTTCTCCTTAACCACTATTCTACAGAATGCCAAGCACTTGAGAGTATTCACTTTTGACAGTAGGGGATAGAGTGTATTAAATAATTTTGATACTCACTAGCTGATCCCATGAAGATGGGCTGCTGCTTCGGTTGCTTTGGAAAACCATAAATATCTATTTAAAACTCAGTTTGTGAACATCTGTGGTTAAGTTAATCAAATATTTTATCAACGTTTCTTCATGCATTCTCAGTTCCATGAGGTGAAAACGTGCTTCATTTTTCCCCCCTCAGTCCACCATTCACCAGAGGAAAGTTCTCCTTCGTTTGCAGCATTATGTTTTTATCAGATCAAATGGTGGGCAATTATCAGCTTCATCTTGACTTGTGTCTTCAGAAATGTTGAAAGGAATCTGAAACTAGTAACTGATAAATAACTATGTCACTTTCTGGATTAAAAAAAAATCTTGTAATTTGTAAAAGTGACTGTTTCATGAAGTTACAATTTTCTGTAGATTGGGTTTTATTTTCCACCTTCTTTCACTTAACTGTTTTCTCATCACACCTAGTTTCTATTATTTTCTTCTGAATTCTGAGAAAAATTGTATGTATGTATGCCGAGTATGTATTTCATTGCATTGATTTTCTAAGGAATATAACTTGCTGCTTACTGCTATCACAATGATTTTAAATTTGATAATTCTGTTTTTAATCAGGAATAATAATTTCTTTATAATCACTAGAATAATAAAGAGGCAATGATAGCTTTGAATCAGGTTGAAAATGGAGTGGTGGCTAGACTCTGGGTTTCTGGGGTTCTAGGTATGTCCCAAACACATCTGGGGCTTCCCATGTCTAGAGGTGCCTCAAGCAAGGAGGGCTTAGCTCACACTTGGAAGGCCCCTATTTACTTTGTCATGTTCCCCAGGGTGGGAGTCAGCTTGCTGAACGCCTTCCTGTTTGCACCAGAGAAAACATAAGAACCCAAGTTTTTGTCTATCCCCATCTCTGCGTCAGGTCCAAGCCCTTTTCCTAGAGATATGGTAACCATTCTTTATTCCATAACCCTCATTTGAAGCCACTTCTGACCTGCAATGAAGATGAATAAAGAAAACCTGCACCATTGTTCTACATCATGGACCACAGCTCAGATTTGGACTATTCTTGCACATGGACCAGTAAAACGTATAGGACCTTAAGCCCATGTTCTTTATTTGTATCAAATGATGACCAGTAGACTGATTTTGCATCACTTTTCTTGTAGCAGGAGATGAATTAAATAAATAACTTAGGTAAAAAAAGAAAAGGAGAGAAAAAAAGGTAAAGTTAAGAGGAAGACCATGTATCACTCCCTCTTTTCTTGTTGCCCTAGATTCCATCCTTCCAAGCAAGGAATCATAACATTTTTATACACACACACACACACACACACACACACATATAACATATACATGCACATATATATACACACGTTATTTATATTTTGTGCAAATAAACATTCTGCACACTATATAAAAGACAAAAATCGATCAGTTACAATTAAAGTTCCCACTACTCAGCACTGTGCAAAGAGAAAATTGGAAATATCAGTTCGAGATTAGTTCTCACTTTGATGCAATGGTCTCAGCAGAGGTGGATCTAGAGGAAGTGTAAGGTGGCAGGTCTTCTATGATGAATGGCTTATTAGAGGAGAGTATGAATTGGTAATAAGAAACATGGGATTTCAGTTCACAATACTAATATAATTTGTGAGGTGAAAATAGCTAAGAATTTTTCAAAAATAATGACAGACACCAAACCATAGATCAAGGACTCAGAGCAGTCCAAGTGGGATAAATAATAAAAAGACTTTCACCTGGCATGTTGTGTTCAAACTACAGAAAATCAAAGAAAAAATCTTGAAACACACACACAGAAAAACAACACCTTACCTATGAAGAAAGAAGTATAAGATTTATAGTAGACTTCTTGTCATCAACAATGCAAGCAAAAAGAGAGTGGAGAGAAATATTCAAAATGTTGAAATAAAGGAATCACCAAGCTAGAATTCTGTATTAAGGAAAATTGTTCCTCAAAAATGAAGGAGAAATAGACTTTCTCAAATGAACAAAAATGAAGAATTTTTCACCAGTAGATCTGCCTTTCAAAAAATGTTTAAAGAAGTTTAATTTTTTTAAAGTTTAGAGAAAGAAAATGATGCAGGTTAGAAACTGAGATCTATGTAAAGAAATGAAGGGCATTAGAGAGGGAACACATAAAGGTAAAATAAACCCTTTTCTTTTTCTTTTTCTTACTTGATTTAATATAAGTGTTCAAACTAACAACAGCAACAATATATTGGATGAGTATAGCTTATTGATAAGTGAAATGAGTGACATCAATGTTAGAAGGGATGAATACGAAATATTTTAAGGTACCTACACACTCATAAAATAATATAGACCTATTTAGAAGTGGACTTGTAAATACATGTTGTAAATACATGTTGCCATCCTTAGGGCAACCACTAAAATCATTTTTTAAAAAGAAGTAAAACTGATTTGTTAAGAAATGAGAGAAAACAGAATCATATAAAATGCCTAATTAAACCAGATAAGGCAGAAAAGGGTAGAATATTAAAAAATAAAAAATAAGAAGTGCAATGAATAGAGAACAGTACAGAAAGGGGAGAGATTAATCCAACTATACACGTAATCACTTTAAATGTGAATGGATTAAATGCAACTATAAAAATTAAAAACAGAAAATGACACAGGGGATAAAAAAAACAACTGACTATATGTTGTCTGCAAGAAACCCACTTTAAAAAGAAAGACATAGATTATAAGTAAAGTGATGAAGAAAACTATACCACACTAACACTAATGAAGGGAAAGCTGGAGTAGCTATATTAATGTCAGGCAAAGCAGACTTCAAACCAGGAAAATTATCAGGGATAGAGAGAGGCATTACATAACGATAAGGGGGTCAATTTTCTAAGAAGACTTAATCCTTAATGTGTACGTGCATAACAGCAAAGTACCAAAATAAGTGAGGCAAAAACAGATAGAATGGCAAGATGAAATAAACAGCTCTATTATTATAGTTGGAGACCTCAACAGACCTCTATCAGTAATTGACAGATTCTGCTTACAGAAAATCAGTGAGCATACAGTTGAACTGAACCACCATCATTATCAACTGTATCTAATTGACATTTATAAAGTACTTATCCAACAGCAGAAGATTACAGTCATCCCTTGGTATCTGAGGGGGATTGGTCCCAGGAGCCCCTGCATATACCAAAATCTGCTGATGCTCAAGTCCCTCATATAAAATGTAGTAGTAAAATGAATGGAAATTTCAATCCAAGTTGATTGAATCCACAGATGCGAAACCCAAGAATTTGAAGGGCTACTTAAAATCACAATAAATACATTAAACGTAAGATTTAATTTAGCTAAATAGACAATTATTATTATTTATTTATGACATACCCAATTTAACAGGACATAGAAAGTCTGAAGTATAAGTGACAGAAAGAATCTAAGGGGAGAATACTGATCAAAAAGAAATGGATTTAGTTATAATAATATCAGAAAAAGAAGTCAAAAATACTATCAGGGATTAAAAGATATTTACTATGATAAAATGTATGAATCATTAAGACCTAGTAACTCCAGCTTCTCAAGCTTCTATAAATATAGCAACTCAGTCTTCACAAGGGAAAATTGAAAATCCACAAACTGGGAAATGTTCTCACACTTCTTTCACTTAATGCTATGTCAAAAAATATTTATAGATATAGATAGGTAGATGACAGATAGATGAATGAATGGATGTGTGTGTGTGTGTGCACATGCACATGCATATGTGTATCTTATAAGAGTCTTGAATCAGCAACTGAATTATTGAATCTGACACTGACCTGGGGTAACATTCAGACACTTCAAAAACATCTAGATAAGTGGTCTGAGGTATCAATACCATCTATTAAACAGAAATGATACCCTCTCAAGTTGTTAGCATGAGAGATATGGAGGTCAGGTGATAAGCTGAGTTCTGACCCAAGCCCAACTCACAGTGTGCTCACTGGTTCATAATGAAATTTGTGGATATTTATCCCGTTCCTGATATATAAGTGGAAAAAAACACAGTTAGTGATAGAACACCCCTTGTCTTGCTTTTCAAATTTGTGTAGGAAAGCCAAATGAAACTGAACTGAACTTGTCTCCCATTCCAACAAGCTTGAAATCAACAGCAATACTGCATTTCTGGAATTATTGAAGAGATGTGTATTACTGTCAAAGATATGAAAAATGTAGTAGTTGTGATTCCTAGATATCCCCATTTAATTTGCTTACATGGCTTTAGCACAACAGTGATGGATCGTGGCACATAAACATGGACTCCTGTATATTTAACAGGTGGTAGCCTGATTTTGAATTGAAACTGCTATGTCTACATATGATACCCTGACTAAAAAAGCTTATCATAGACATTACCATTGGAGATTTAGGTGTGCATCTATTGGTTTGGAAAATAATAAATAAGTAAATTTTCAATCTCCATTAAGTGTGTGTGTTTATATGGTAAGGACCAAGGACGATAGTTCCACCTTCACGGTTTTATTTAAGTATTATATCAACTCTCTTGCTTTCTACATAATACTGTATATAGGGCATTTATGATCTCAATAATCCATAGAAGATACCAGTAATTTGCTATATTGATTACATCAGAGTGCTCATTTAACCCCTTTGGGCCCCCACGGGAGTGGAGGAAGACTGGACAGAGAGGGAGAAGGGGCCATTGAAGGTACAGTATTTACTATGGGATTTAACTCCTCAAAGGCCTCCCAGTAGCTTCAGATCTGCTCAAGAATCCTTCATGTCCTGCTGGTTTGCAGCGAGTGGCTCACAGCTTCAAGGCCTCCTGTGCCAGATGGAGAACTATTTCAAACATCCTGCCTCTACTTTGTACTGTAGCAATGCAGACAGGAGACCTGACCTCATTTTCAGGTTCTAAAGAGAAATTCTAAGTACCTGAAAGACTGAGGAACATGGTGGCTTTTATTTAAGATGTGGAGATAGAGAGCACATACCTGGACTTGGGCCTGCAGCAGCACCAAATTGCACCAAGAGTTCCCTTTATTTTCTCTCGCATCTCTGTTTCTCCTTTTCTCTCTGCTGGATTAGCCACGGGGACTCCAAGTTCTTCATTGTGTGGTCCTGGTACCAAGATTCTCCTGGGAATTATAAAGCTATTCACCTTCTACATCGAGCACTTCTTATTTTTTCCCCAGCAACATAAGTCATCCTTAAGAGGGGTCAGGGTGCTAGCTCTTAAATATATTTTAGTCATCCCTTTGTACATTAAATTCTCTTTCTTGGAGACTGCTCCTGACATGGTGTTCACCGTGCTCTCAGCTGGCCTCCTGAAGTTCTGCCCTGCCTTCCCCACCAGGTACAGTTCAGGAGCTGCCTACCTCAGGGTGATAGGTTATCTTCTAGTTGCTTTATTCCTTTCCGTTTTACATTTAGAGAGTATAATTGGAATACATAAACTTCTCTGTGACCACAGCTTTATTTGCAACCCACAGGTTTTGTTATGGCATATTTTCATTATCATTCAATTAATAAAATTCTAATTCCCATTGCGACTTTATCTTTGACCTACATAATGATCAGAAGTATGTTTTTAATATCCAACTATTTGGTAAAATATTGGTTATACAGGTTTAAATTTCTTGCTTATTCAGAGCCTTGTTTTATAACCAGAATATAGTCAATTTTATAAATGTGCCATGTGCACCTAAAAATTTCTGCATAATATATATATTCCATCATTGTCGGTGCAGTGTTTTATGTAAATTTAGGCCAAAGTTTTTAATGATGGTATTCAGATCTTCTATAATCTGCTGATTTGTTGTTGTGGTTCTATGTTACTGATCTAGGTAATTTAGATTTTTCTATTTCTACTTAGATTTTTGGAATTTCCCTTCATATATTGCATTGAAGTTTAGACTTATAATATATTCCTTGTAAAGTAACAGTGGGTTTTATTATCCTGCCTTATCGCCAGTGATACTTTTTGCTTTCAAATCTATGTTAACATTAAAAAATCTTCTTCAATTTTACTTATTGTTGTTATGACATAATTTTTGAATCCTTTCATTTTCAATCTGACTCTTGTCTCTTGTAGGTGGCATAGAATTAGGTTTTTGGTTTGTTTCAATAATCCTTGTCCTTTAATTTCAGTATTTACAGTTAATGTATTTTCTTATAGACCGTTTACTCCTTGTTTACTATTTGTCCCACCTTGTTATGTTCCTTTTGCTCTTCTTTCTTCCTTTGAGATTTCTTCAAATACCATTTTCCCTTGTATTAGCTTGTTATTTTTACATAAGTAGCAGTTACACATGTACCATGACTTATTAGCTCTTTTACTTCTTCTCAAGCAATGCTGAGATCTTAAATTTCTTTTACTACTTTTTCCTCTTCCTTCTGTTTTAATGCATTCTAATGTTTGATATATTTTATTATTACTCTTTTTTGCTGTTAGATTTTATTTAGGTTTATCCACTTATTTATCCTTTCTGTTATACATAATTCTTTATAAAGTCCTTATTTTCATCTGTGATAATCTTCCTTCTGCCTGCAGGTCTCCCTTTAGAATTTAATTCAGTCAGTTCTGATGAGAACATATTTTCTAAATTTTGTTTGTCTGCAAATTTCCTTATTTCATCTTTCCTTCCAAACAACATTTTCTCTGCCTCTAGAATTCCCAATGCGCAGTTCTTTTCTTTAGCACTTAAAAATGTTATTCCATTATTTTCTAGTATCCAGTCAGTTTCACTGAGAAGTAAGCTGTAATCTCAATCCTATTGTTCCTTTGAAAGTAATCTCTCTCTTTTTCCTCGGGCTGCTTTGAAGATGTCATGTTTTTCTTTGCTGTTCATGAATTGTACTGTGGTGATCTTAGGTGTGGTTTTCTTTGTATTTGTTCTTGTTGCTTTTTTTTTAGTGCTTATTGAATTTAAGGCTCCATATATTCTTTTTAGTTTTAGAGAACTCTCAGCTGTTAATATTGTTTTCATCCCAATCTCTCTCTCCTTTTTTCTTTGGACTCCAGTTTACACATATGATAAAAATGTTTATTGTGGCCCATATGTCTCAAATGCGCTTTTGTGTACTTTTTATTCTTTTCGTTTCCCATGCTTTAGTCTTAATATTGTTACTACTCTATCTTCCAGTTCACTTACCTCTGTTTACCTGTGTCCAATCCACTACCGAGTTTTAAATTTCGTATAATTTTTAATTCTATCAGTTCAACTTCAATCAGTTTATAGTTTCTAGTTGTCAAGTTAAATTCTTCACCTTGTCATCTATTTTCTTGAACTTGATAATATTTACCAAAATATGTATGAACTTGAACGTTTAGGTCATCTATGATTCTGATTCTTTTTTGTTTTTTATTCTAGTTCTCCTTTTCTTGGTAGTCTTGGTGGTTCTTCAGTGAATACCAGACTTGGGATATGACAAGTTGTAGAGAATCTGAATGACATTACAGTTGTCCTTTGAACAACCTGGGTTTGAACTGCACAGATCCACTTATGCATGGATTTTTTTTCAATAAGTAATACAGTACTACACGATTTGTGGTTGGTTGAATCCTCAGATTCAGAACCACAGATAAGAAGGGCCGACCATAAAGTTATATGGGGATTTTTGACTGCACAGGGAGTCAGCGTCTCTAACCCCTACGTTGTTCCAGGGTCAACTGTATTTTCTTGAGGAGAGAATTTCCTATTCTTAGGTAGGGAGCAGAGGGGAAGATCACCTCAGTCACTGGACCAACTTCATACTCATTTTCCTTCTTTATGAGGTTCAATGTAGATGTTGCATCAACCTTCCTAACACGTAGACACACAGACACACACAGACACACACACATATGTAGAGACTTCAAATGTCCTAATTCATATCATTAGTTTTCCATTGGGCCACAAATCTTTCATAGGTTCTGAACCCCAATTTCGTCTCTTCAGCATTATGAGCCAACTAAGTCTTTGCTTTGACTTCAGTTAGCTTTTGTTTGACTTCTTAGCATCTTGTCTTGTCTACCTATTATACATGGAAAATACTGCAAGGGAACACTGTTGCTGAATCCAGCTCCGTTCTCTGAATCTTTACTCTCTCTGTGATTTTGGTCCTTAAAATTCTAGCTGCCTTGTTATTTCTCAATTCCAACTCTGGTTTCCTTAGTCCTATGACATTGTCCTAAGATCTACTGGCTTTTCTACCTCTTAGGAGCCACATTTGGTTTCTCAGACTTTTGCTCTTCATCAGTAGTTTCTAAATGACTGGGCTAGAAACGCATGTGCAGAATATTGTTCTCACTTCAGTGAGTTTCTTTCTCTATTTTACTTTTCTAGGTCATGGCTACCTCAGTAGCTTTCTAACACTCACAGTCAAATGTTTCGTATGATTTATCTGGCCTTTCTAGTTCTGGGGTAAACATTTTCATACCTTCCAATCCAATTTAAGTAATGTATTGTTTTTATAGTGCATTAGTGGAAATTAAATGGTAAATTCAGTCAGTCATTTCATACATCAAAAAGGAAAATCAGTCAACACAACTGTCTGACTGAAATGAATGAAGAAAACAATTCAAGGTAAACAACTGTCCCAGTAGACTTGTATAAATACAGTAGTGGTGTCATGTGCAGAATTAATCTTTCCTCACCCTTAACTGCAGAACACTCTGCCAGCCAATTCAGTCACTCAAATGATACTGAATTATAATATTCCAGTTTCATTTACTCTCAGTTACTGGTGACTGCCCTTCCTTCTCCTTCATCTGTCCATCAGTGGAGAATGTCAGAGCAGGAGAATAGTAATATTGGCATATTGTAATGCACTGTCTTGAATTCTACAGCTTCAAAATTCTTAGGCTAACTCAATGATCTTAAAGAGCCTGGTGCAGAAAGGATATGTGAATTAAATCCCAGACCACTGGCTGACCCTTCCAGCACTAACATCCCTTATTCCTGGTTCTAATATATCACAGAATACTCAAGAGGAAAGTTTTGAGTGGTCAGCAGAAATATGGCTCCAAAGCAGGCACATGGAAAAGAAATGTTGTCATCTGTGAACCACTTTAAAGTTGACTTGTCTTTTACTCATAAACCAGATTCAGTGTGAATTCTGTTCTGCTAAATGTTAGAGAATCTGTTGGAGGAGTGTGGGCAATTCTTTTGAATTTTTTACTATCTAACTTTTTGGTTTTTTAACATCTTTATTGGAGTATAATTGCTTTACAGTGCTGTGTTAGTTTCTGCTTATAAAAAAGTGAATCAGCTATACATATACATATATCCCCATATCTCTTCCCTCTTGTGTCTCCCTCCCTCCCACCCTCCCTATCCCACCCCTCTAGGTGGTCACAGAGCACGGAGCTGATCTCCCTGTGCTATGTGGCTGCTTCCCACTAGTATCTATTTTACATTTGGTAGTGTATATATGTCCAAGCCACTCTGTCACTTCATCCCAGCTTACCCTTCCCCCTCCCCGTGTCCTCAAGTCCATTCTCTATGTCTGCGTCTTTATTCCTGTCCTGCCCCTAGGTTCTTCAGAACAATTTTTTTTTTTTAGATTCCATATATCTGTGTTAGCGTACGGTATTTGTTTTTCTCTTTCTGACTTATTTCACTCTGTATGACAGTCTCTAGGCCCATCCACCTCACTGCAAATAACTCAATTTCATTTCTTTTTATGGCTGAGTAATATTCCATTGTATATATGTGCCACATCTTCTTCATCATTCATCCGTCGATGGACACTTAGGTTGCTTCCATGTCCTGGCGATTGTAAATAGTGCTGCAGTGAACATGGTGGTACATGTCTCTTTTCGAATTATGGTTTTTTTAGGGTATATGCCCAGTAGTGGGATTGCTGGGTCGTATGGTAGTTTTTTAGGGAACCTCCATACTGTACTCCATAGTGGCTGTATCAATGTACATTCCCACCAACAGTGCAAGAGGGTTCCCTTTTCTCCACACCCTCTCCAGCATTTATTGTTTATAGATTTTTTAATGATGGCCATTCTGACTGGTCACACAAAAAACTTTGGCATGGTGTTCATCATCTAGCTAATCCTAACATGCAGACATTTATGAGAGTAAAGTCAGGTCTTTGCCAGAGTGGGTTGCGTATTTGGGCAACTGGGTCAAATCAAGAAGGGCAAATGTAGGCTGCCAGAGTAAATAAGGAGAGGAAAAACAAAAAGAGCGAGACATATCATTCATCAGTGATTTCCCCCCCAATATTCTTAGCCTCCACCTATCTCCATCTTACTGGTAACACAGGAAATAGACTGAAGAATCAGGTAAAAGGTCTCTACAGAAACTGAGGTAATATAGAAAATAAAAAAATAAAACATAAAATTGTAAATTTTCTTCCTAGGGATAATTGAGATGATACTTCAATAATAACATAAGATCAGGGGAAGTCTAAAGAAATTTTAGAAAACCCGGATAAAGTAAGAAAACATCTCTTCGCCAGCATCCGAATGTTAGACACACACCGAGACATGTGGGCCAAGTTCTGGAGAGAAGGGAAACACAGACGCAAGCTTGACATTTGGTGCAGCTTTTCTCCTTGGGGCATTTGCTGATTCAACTCATACAGCCTAGGAGCTGAAAAGCCAAGGAGTTCAAAAGACTCTAACCACAGAAGCCAAACGGCAAGAGCTCAAGCTAAAGGCAACAACTAATGGAATGACAAGCTACACGTATCCTTAGTCTCACAGGGCTGGGGGAATCATTACATTTAAAGCCTAACAAATACAAGGGTAGTTGGGAATAGGGAGAATCTAAACGTTCACATGGTAATCCCAAAGGGCAACACCCGTAGAGGAAGGACAAGACAGAAATAGAGCAACCTTCACACAGAGTGAAAAACGGCTTTGAATGAGCTCAAACTGAGAATGGACTAAGATTTCCAGTCCCTATAGTAACTGTCTGCCATGGGCAAAAGGAAATCTTTTCAAGAGAACGATAACAACATCCTGAATGTGGAGGTATCTTTATAGTTTCCTAAAATAAGTTAAGCCCAATTTTAATATAAAAATAATTGGACATACCAGGAAAAAGACTAAATGATCAAAAGATCAAAAAAAAAAAAAAAGAAAGAAAGAAAGAAGGAAAAAAGAAAATATAAATAGACACAGGAGGACAAGAGTGAGTAGGCCTTGGTTAAAAAACAAAACAACTATGATTAAACAAAGAAAATAGACACACGGCAAATAAGCATATGAAAAGATGCTACACATTCCATGTCATCAGGGAATTTTAAATTAGAACAATAATGAGATACCACTACACACCTATTCAAATGTCTAAAATCCAAATACTGAAATACCAAAGTTGTTGACGATGCAGAACAACCGGAACTCTCATTTGTTGCTAGGAGGATACTTGGCAATTTCTTACAAAACTAAACATACCTTTACCATACAGTGATCTAGTAATCATGCTATTTGGTATTTACCCATAGGAACTGAAAAGTTACATCCACATAAAAACCTGCACGTGGATGTTTATAACAGCTTCTTTCATAATTGCCAGAACTTGAAATCAACCAAGATGTTTTTCAATAGGTGAATGGATAAACGAACTATGGTATATCGGTACAAAGGAATAGCGTTCAGCAATAAAGAGAAAAGGCTATGTAGCCATGAAAAGACATGGAAGCAGCTTAAATGCATATTGCTAAGTGAAAAAAAGCCAATCTGCAAAGGCTACATGCATATTATATGATTGCAGCTATATGAAATTTAGGAAAAGGCAAAAGTGTGGAGACAGTCAAAAGATCAGTGGTTGCCAGAGGTTGTGGGGAGGGAGAAAAGGATGGGTGAAGCCCGGAATTTTAAAGGCAGAGAAACTCCTGTGTATGGTTCTGTAATGGTGGATACAGGCTATTGCACATTTGTCAAAAATCATATAATGTACAAAACAAAGAGTGAAGTCTAAAGTAAACCATGGACATTAGTTAGTAATAATGTGTCAATATTGGTTCATTAACTATAACAAATGTATTACGCTAATGTAAGATATTAATAATAGGGGAAACTGGGTAGAGAGGTAAGGAGGTATGAGAACTCTGTCCTTTCTGCTTAATTTTTCTGTAAACCAGAAACGGCTCCGAAATAGTCTGTTAATTTAAAAAACAAATCTAGACCTGCATACAAAACTTGCACGTAAATCCAACCACAGCAGCATTATTCATAAGAGCCCCAAAGTGGAAATACCCCAAGTGGCCATTTACTGTGAATGGATAGATGAAACATAGTAATATCTACACCATGGAATATTATTCAGCCATAAAAAGAAATCAAGTACTGATGCATGCTACAACATGGATGAACCTTGAAAACATGCTAAGTAATTGTATGATTCCATTTGTATGCAATGTCCAGTCTAGACAAATCTGTAGAGACAAAGTATATTAGTGGCTGCCTAGGGTTTGGAGAAATGGGGGAGTGAGTGACCTATAATAGATTCTGTTTCTTTTGGGGGGTGGATGAAAGTTCTAAAATTGATTGTGGTGGTAGATGCATAACACATTAAATTGTACACTTTAAATAATATGGAAAGTAAATTATATCTCAATGAAACTATTATTTAAAATTATGATTAATGTATTAAAAAAAGGACAACATGTACAATTTAAGCAAAAATTGTCTGTGAAATGCAACCAAAAGAAACTTCTAGAATTAAAAATGCTGAAATTAAGCAGTCAGAAGATCGGTTGAACAGTACTTTAGTCAAACAAAAGAAAGGATTACAAATGTCAATGAAAAAATAACTACACTAAAATGTGGAGGGAAAATGACAGAAAACAGAGAAATAAGTACTTAAGACATATAGAGTATATATAAAACACTGTGTCTAGCCAGCCCCAAGTCACACAGCCTAGGGAGGAGACACACAGCCTACCTGAATCACAAGGACTTCTCCAAAGGAAAAATGAGGTTCTGATGCCAGAAGTGGATGGAATGAATTGCAAAGAAAAAGAACAATGGTAAAGTATAATCTAGATATACTTCGGTAAATACATAGGTTCCCTGGGGTTGTGATCTGGTACAAACACTAAAAAAAAAAAGATAAGACTCATAGTAGAGGCTGCTAGATTCTGCTGAGGAAAATGTCCAGGGAGGGAAGAGTTGATTTATTTCATTATTTTTTTAGAGTCCACATATAAGTGACATCATGCACTATCTCTCTTTGTCTTATTTCACTTAGCATAGTGTCCTCCAGTTTTATCCATGTTGACTTAAATGATAGGATTTTATTCTTTTTTAAGGTTGAATAATATTCCATTGTGTATATATATACCATATTTCCTTTATCCATTAATCTACCATGGACACTTTGGTTGTTTCCATACCTTGGCTCTTGTGAATAATG
The DNA here is from genome assembly GCF_964374135.1 of Grampus griseus. Lineage (NCBI taxonomy): Eukaryota > Metazoa > Chordata > Mammalia > Artiodactyla > Delphinidae > Grampus > Grampus griseus. The sequence continues at coordinate 29,267,221 of NC_139005.1, read as the reverse complement.
CTACAATGAACATGGGAGTACAGATATCTCTTCTAATAATGATGATGTTTCCTTTAGATATATACTCAGAAGTGGGAGTGAGGAAGAACTTATGACACAAATCAACCATGTGTAAAAGATGTTGTAGGAATGAAAAAGTCTGAACACCTAGGAAGAGTGTGGAGTATTTGGAAAGGTCATTGTTCAAGGTCATACATAGTTTAAAATTATGACATTTCAGTGAGCCTGTGTGCATGAAGGCTTGCTTACCTTTTGGGATTTGAATATAGTGCAAAGAAGTGTTGCTAAATATTCGATCAACATCAAAAACAGGGTGGAAATGTTTTTTCTTTTATTATGAAACTGCAGGAAAGGCAAGCCTAGAATTCTAGGCCCACTAGAATCTTCCCTGATGATAGTGCTAATTTAGGAGAAGAAGAAGGATCCAAGGCCATAGAACAATTTTGAAAGCAAAATAAGACTGCTGAGTCTTCACCCAGTGTATGAGATTAAGTTTTAATGGCATATGATGAAGTGGCCATGACACAGCCGGCAGAGCTCGTTGAGTTGTTGAAAATGGCTCTTGAAGCTACACGAAATGAACAGTAGACATAGAAAAAGAACAAGGTAAATCCCAAAGAGTGGAAGGACAAAATTAATCAAGAGAAAAGTCAAAAATAGAGAAGAAAAGCAGTAAACTTGACAAATAAAACCAAAAGCTTGTTCTTTAGAAAGACCAATAAAATAAGCAATATTTGGCAAATATGATAGTGATGGGACTAGCTATAAAACAGAGTTTTTTTTTTTAAATTACAAAAGAATACCATGTTAGCTTTATACCAACACATTTGAAAATCTGGACAAAATGGCTGATTATTGATTAGTTATGTGCAGCCATTATTTACTCCTGTTTTGAGTAGAGAATACAAGTAGCTTTATGAAAACAGAAAATATAATCAAAGATATACACCTTAGAAAGACATCAGTTATTTTCCAATGTATTAAAAAATTAGAAGAGTCCTAATACAAAAATCAGATATGGAAAACAAACAAGAAAACAAATCAAACAGGTGGCCTAGAAATAGAGCTGTATACAGATAGAAAGTTGGCACATGAAAGAGATGGAATCATAGTCCAATGGAGGAAGTTGAATTACAGCTTTTGGGGAAACAGTCTCATTTTCAAAAGAGATATGAGATTGGATCTTAACCTAGTGATATCACTTATGTTGTACCCAGTCCTATATAGCTCCCCTAATCTTCACAAAAAAATCCACAAGGCATAAACTATTATCCTCATTTTACAGGTGGAAAAACTGAGGTATGAGAGATAAAATGACTAGCCTAAGAAGTACATGGTGGAGCTGGAACTTAAACCCCACAGAAATCATTCTATTAACCATTATGTTATATAATTCCACCTAATGTACAAAACTAAAATACAATAGTTTTAATATTTAAATGTGAAAAATAAAATCTAGAGAGAGTAAAAGAAATTGCAAGGGAATATATTTGTGATTTCAGGGTAAGAGATGAAATAGATCTTTGAAAAATAAAGACGCATACATTGTATGAAGCAAAGGTGATGAATTTAACTATATTAAAATTATAAATTTATTAATATAAAAAATCTGATTTTAAAAAATGGGCAGAAGAGCTGAATAGACATTTTTCCAAAGAAAACATACAGATGGCCAACAGGCACATGAAAAGATGCTCAACATCACTAGCCATCAGGGAAATGCAAATCAAAACAACAATGAGAGATCACCTCACACATGTCAGAATGGCTATCATAAAAAAGAACAAAACTAACAAGCCTTGGCGAGGATGTGGAGAAAAGGGAACCCTGGTACACTGTTGGTGGGAATGTTAACTGATGTAGCCACTAGAGGGGTGGGATAGGGAGGGTGCAAAGGAGACACAAGAGGAAGAAGATATGGGGACATATGTATATGTATAGCTGACTCACTTTGTTATAAAGCAGAAACTAACACACCATTGTAAAGCAACTATACTCCAATAAAGATGTTAATAAAAACAAAAACAGGGGCTTCCATGGTGGCGCAGTGGTTGAGAGTCCGCCTGCCGATGCAGGGGACACGGGTTCGTGCCCCGCTCCGGGAGAATCCCACATACCGTGGAGCGGCTGGGCCCGTGAGCCATGGCCGCTGGGCCTGCGCGCCCGGAGCCTGTGCTCCGCAGCGGGAGGGGCCACAACAGTGAGAGGCCCGCGTACCACAAAAAAAAAAACAAAAAAAACAAAAACAGAACAACCATATAATCCAGTAATTCCACTCCTGGGTACATATCTGAAGAATACAAAAACACTGATTTGAAAAGATGCATGCACCCACATCCAGTGTTTATAACAGCATTGTTTACAATAGCCAAGATATGGAAGCAACCTAAGTGTCCATCAACAGATGAATGAACAAAGAATACGTGCCATATATACACAATGGAACACTGCTCAGCCATAAAAAATGATTAAATTGTGCCACTTGCAACAACATAGATGGACCTGGAGGGTATTATGCTTAGTGAAATAAGTCAGACAAAGACAAATACTGTAATGATATCACTTATAAGTAGAATCTAAAAAATAAGACAAATGAATGAATACAACAAAACAGAAACAGATTCACAGATATAGAAAACAATCTAGTGGTTACCAGTGGGGAGAGGGAAGCAAGAGGGGCAAGATACAGACTGGGAATTAGGAAGTGCAGACAACTATGTATAAAATAAACGAGATACAAGGATATATTGTAGGGCATGGGGAATATAGCCAATATTTTATAATAACTTTCAATGGAGCATAATCTATAAAAATATTGAATCACCATGTTGTACACCTGAAATTAACATAATATTGTAAATCAATTATACTTTAATAAAAAAATTAGAATTTTATGTACAATAAAGGATACCAAAGTCAGACTGAAAAACAGTTGATGGGTAGAGGACATATACATTATCTAAAACCCAATAAAGGACTCAACATCTGAATACAAAAACTTCTACATCTCTAAAGACACAGAATACTCAATAGAAAAATGAGCGAAGGTCATGATAGGCAATTCATAGAATGGAAAACATGAATAGCAAGAAAGTATATGAAGACCTAACTTTTCTACAATCAGCAATGCAGAATTAAAACACCTTACTTCCTATGAATCCACACATGCCAAATTTCCAGAAGTTAAAATGCAAATTATGCCGTGGAGCAACTACGCCTGCGCACCACAACTACTGAGCCTGCGCTCTAGAGCCTGGGAGCCACAACTACTGAGCCTGCGTGCCTAGAGCCTGTGCTCCGCAACAAGAGAAGCCACTGCAATGAGAAGCCTGCGCACCGCAACGAAGAGTAGACCCCTCTCGCTGCAACTAGAGAGAGCCTGAGTGTAGCAACGAAGACCCAATGCAGCCAAAAATAAATGAATTAATTAATTTTTAAAAATGCAGATTAACAGCGTGTGGTGACAAAGGATATGGCAAGAGAGAAATTCCAAGTATTGCTGGTGAGGGGAAAATGGTACAGCTATTCTGGGGAGGAATCTGTGAAATAAGGCATATATATGACTTCTACCTCAGCCATTCCACGGCTGCACTGTTACTCTGCACTGTTACTCAAGGGGACATGTGGAAAGAGTGTATTAATGCTTTATGGTGGACATAAAGTGTTGAAAATAGCCTAAGTATGTATCACCAGGGTAATGGATAAGCAAAACATGGTATTAACATATGGTAGAATATTAGACAGTGGCCACAAGCAATCATTTCCATGGAGCAACACAGACAAATTTTAAAACAATAATTTTGTGTAGAAAAAATAAAAGAATAGGATGTGATTCTTAGTCGATACTACTTTTGCAAAAATTAGAAAATACAAAACAATTCGGTGTTTCAAATATATACACATGTTTAAAATAACTATGAAAGGTGAGTTGGGAAATTACATATTAAATGGCCCAAATGGTACTATATAGGGGAAAATAAAGGAAATAAATCTGGCAGAGGAACGTCGGGGCCAAAACCAATCTTAAAAGTATTAGAAAATAGAGTGACCGTACACACTGATGATAGAGTAACATGAACTGAGGCATATGGTCCCTTTTGAGTAAATGCCTTAAATACAAACTAAAAAAATAATGTCATAAGATTTACAAGCACTATAAAAATATTTAGCATTATTGCAGTAGATAGTAGAAATATATAACCTTTCAACTTAAATAAAAACAAGACTGATGAAATATCATCTTTGTTCCCATGTCATCCATGCTAAGGAAGAAATAATAAATCAGCTTTTAAGATAGAATTTTTTACAATGAGATAAGAAAACAAACAAAAAGAAACCCTAACTGTTTATCCCATGAAGGGAGAAAAAAACAATTTGAAAAGTCAGAGTAGAACTCTCTGAGGATAATATTTAACATCAATTTTTTTAAAACAGAATTTTAAGAAGCTGGTTTTGAATTGTTTATAGAGTTTCTAATTAGCATGCTGAGGAAATACAGGGTCCATCTTAATCCAGAAGCAAGTAAAAAGTTCTGACTCTTAAAATTCTAGGCTCTAGAGTAGGTGCGTGCTGGTGTGCTGGTGTGTATGTGTGTGTGTGTGCACATTTGCTGTGTGTTTTCAATAAACTCAAGAGTACATAAGGGTGTATGTTATTACATTGTAACACTTCTTGAGCAAGTCTAACTGAAGGTCAGTAGCAAACAAGTAGATGCCGCTTGGGTGGCCCCCCAAACTCTCAGGTAATGCGCAGATCTGGCTTGGCAATCACGTTCTGCTTTTAGATATAATGCATTTTTATGTTCTTGTTAGCATTGAAAGACTAACTTGAATGTTTTGCAACTGATGAAATGGACAACAGAGCAGTAACCTAGAGTTTACAAGTATTTGGGGCAGTAAAACTTTAGTTCTAGATTTAACTTGGATTTTAGTCCTAATTTAACTTGGACTTTCTACAACGCATTTTTTTTCTATAAACTGGAGGTATATACCACCATAATCCTAAAAAACCTGTGACTTTGGGCTTCAGGGGTCTAAGCCTTCTCTCTAAGTGACTGAAAGGTACAACTGGATATTAGACCTGTCCAAAAATTGTCCTTTTCTGTCCTCATACACAAGGGTTCAGCTTGATTTTTGGATAGCTGTCATTAAAAAAAAAAAAAATGTGCAAAGAGCTAATGCCTTTTGCTACAAGACAAAACAATTTCTCCTGGACATGCAGTAATAGGAGGCAATGCCATGTGTTGGAAGCATGCACATATTTTATGATAGATATTAATCTGGAGGTTAACAGCTAGGTGCTCTGGTTGAAGTAGTTTATTTCAAACACACATATAATGTTAACCCACTTTGTAACAAAGCCTTCAACATTTCATATGCAAATTCGTTTTTCTTTCTAGTTTAAGCCCAAGGAAATCCCTATAAGTCTTGTCTCCAAAGAGAAAATATAAAGAATTCATAAGATTAAAGAGTTCTTATCAATTGTATAAAAAACTAGAAATGTACTAACTAGACAAAAATGTAGACGTCTAAGAGAACGTCCAACAAATAGAAAAGTAGAGGACTGCACTGAGATTGCAATCCTGAGAAAAATACATTATTTTTAAATGAAAAAGTAAAAGGAGATAGTATAAGTTAAAGCCAGAAGAAAAATTTTAAACCTACAAAAATACGAGTCAATACAAAGTTAAAAACCCATTAATTTTACTATATACCCAAAAGATTCACAAAAGATCTCATGAATATCACAAATTAAAATAAAACAAAAGCCAGAAATATTGTTTTCCCCAAACTGTACTACCACCTGCTTATTGCTTCAGTGGTAAGAAGAAAAATTATCTTCAAATAGTTAAATTGTATACCTACTTATATTTTAACTCTTAGGTGGATCTTGTTATATAATATATATGATCTCTAAAGAAGACTTGTTGATTGTTTATTTTGGCATCTGTTAGGAAATTCCTATTTAATTAGATAAATCTCCTTAGATAACTCTTAAATAAAAATAGATGCAAATATAGTATGTTTCATATCATTCATTTTAGACCTCTAAGAGTTGGAAAAGCTCAACCTGGAGAAGAAACTAGTTTTATTGAGGGAAGAAACTACTTTCCAGTTTAGAAGAGGAGGGATTATCCCATTTCTGTAGAGGAAGCAATCAGGAAGATACAAAAAGAATGATCCTTGCCTAGCGCTAAGGCCAGAACTACTGTGAATATTGTACCAGATCTTGTAAAAACAGCCACTGTGCTGGCACTCACAGGCCTGGGTCATGGTGTGTTCAACAATAAAACTTTGTTCCAAAGGATGGAACTCCTTCAGGCCAAAAAGCTTTCACCTGCATTATTCCATTAACCTCACTGTTTTGTTATGGGAAATGTGTTTATTTTTTGAAATGACATTGAAATATATCCTTAAAAGAACACTTTAGGTCTCAACAAGATTCTCTTCTCTTTCAGCCAACACATTACCTTTTAGAAATCGACAGTCTACTTCTTTCTTTAAATCATCACATTTCAAAGCTGTAGCAGCTAATAAATGTTAATATAATTTTTCCAAAATTTTCCCTAAATTTCTATGCTGTCTTCTTTACCCTGTCTTTTCAAGGTAAAGGTATCTTTCCAGTTTTCTTAGCATTATCAGGATTATGGATTTTGTTCATTGTTAAAGTTCGTTATTTATGGACGTAAGTTAATGTAAATGCAAAAATATCTTGTATTATTCACAAGCTGGCTGACTTAAATCACTCGCTCTTAAAGCAACTTTACTGCTCTCCAATCTGTTCAAATGCACGGAAATATAAATTCAGGATGATGTGGCTTCTCTGCGATGCTTTCTTTTCAGGCTGCAGTCTACATGACAGCGTTATATTTTATCCTTGCTGCTGTTGTTGTTCAATCTATAAAATCTCTCTTGAAGACCCCCAAAACAGCTTGTAATTTACTTTTACTTTTGGTGATTCACTGTTTTCAAATTGCCATCTCTGACCATATCCCTCTTCCAGGGGAATTTATGCAGACTCTTCTTTTTTTTTTTCCTTCTACATACTGATTTACGCTAACCTGAGCAATTTACCACTTCTACATCCATGTGGTAGCTCAAATAAAATGAGTTCCTGTGTTAATCCCACAGTAAACCTCGGTAATTCTCACATCACAGGAGTTGTAAACGTTTGTTAACAGAAAAGGAATGTTTTTCCCAAAATAGCTACATAACTCTTAAGACTACTCAAATTCCTAAATAATCCTTTTTACAAGACTCCCGCCAACTTTATTTTGATACATTAAACATGTGAAGCCTATTTTAAAAGGTATTTAACAGTGACTTCATCAAAACAGCTTCCTAGTTGTTCTCATAATGTCTTTTTTCTAAAGTTTTCAAACTGTTTTTAAGTCAACTTGAATAGTGATGAATGTGAGCTGCTGTCAAAACGCTTAAGAAGCATTCTGCCAGACAAGATGGGCAAAAATGTTCTAGATCTGCTCAATCTGACATTAGAGGTCATGCAACTTGAAAAAATGAAATAACTATTTCCAACACTCATTGAGCCCTTCATTTTAAAAATAACTTCAGGGCTATTTCCACACTCTACATTTAATAATACCATTTTTTTAAAAAGGATGTTAGGCTCGGTGAAATCAGAAACTGATCTGCCCCTTAAAGCTGGTGAGTCTATTCTTAATGGGCCTCTGGTAGATTTGGGATACTGATGATAGCAGTTTCATTTAAGAACTTCACTAAAAAGAATGACATCCGAAAAGGACTGCTGGGGAAGACAGGGAAGAGAAGACCGGAGTCTCCTGAGAAGAAAAAGAGAAACGATTTAAATAAAGTCGCTAAGGAGGAAGGAGGTGGTGAGACGCATAGACAGAAGAGCGAGAAAGAAGATTTAACGAAGAAGTGAAATGGAGCGCAGAGGAAGGCAGACGCTAATGAGGAAACAAATGGGAAAAGGTAGTGTTTTCAAACAGGCATGCACCAGGAAGGGACGAGTTACGGCCTGGAGTAGCCCCAGTGCTTTCAGGTGAAAGAGATGCTCGCAGAGAACAGGGACAAGCAGTTTACTTCCAAGCTTTGGAGCAAACTAAAATTCCCTGCCCCGAGCCTCTCCCAGCCTCGGCCGAGCGCGGAGGCGGCGGCTGGGGAAGGGGCCTAGCCAGGAGCCAGGCCCGGCGTCCCGCTCCTCTGGGCTCCGCGGCCGAGGGAAAGAGGCGAGGATTAAGCGGGGAGAGGTCCCGGCCGCAGCTCGGCGGCACCCCGAAAACGGTCCGGGGCCTCGGCGGTGCCCGCGAGCCGTTCCCCCTGCGGCGGGGCGCTCAGTGGCCTTACCTGGGGCGCGGAGGGAGGCGAGGTCTAGGGCGTCCGCTCGCGCCCGCCGCAGAACCCCTCTGCTGCACTCAGCCCAGGTTTCCAAAGGAGGCGCGACCCTGGCTCAGCCGCCGCTTCCCCCTCGGGGTCTTGGCCACCGCCTCCGCCGCCTCCGGGGCTGTTTACACCGTTGGGCCCCGCACGCCGCCGCCGCTGCCGCCTTCTCTCCACCCTAGCGCCGTTGCCGATTCGGCCGCCGCCACCTCCTCCGCCGCAGCCTCGTCTCTCTGGAGCATCTTTCAGCCACCGAACTCTGAGAAACAGGAGACTCCAGCCGCGCCGGCAGGAAACTCCCCCGCAACTGCTAGGGGGACGAAGAGGTCAGAACACCGGCGGCTTTTCCGCCATTGAGCAGCAGCCGCTCCGCTCCTTCTGCCTACGCAGACTCTTAACCCATAATTGCTTTACTCTTTACCTCTATTTCTGGGTTCTTAAATTAACTGTTACATCAGTGTTCTTCATTACTCAAATTATTTTTTCTTAGGAACTTTTCCTGGAAGTAAGTTCATGCTATTTTTGACAAGCAAACATTTGACTTCTGAAAGAATTCTTACAGAAATGGGTTTATATCCCAAATGCACAACCAAAAATCTTTGTGACCTTGCATAAACGTCCCTTACCATTTCAGGTGCTATCTTTGCTTGACTCCAAAGTGAACTGATTAAAACTATGAGCATCTAGCTGTTATGTACTTTTGTCTCAGTTTGGTCAATGAAACTCTCAAAAATCCATCAGATTTTCATTATTTTTATCATTAGCCTGTTTGTATAAAATAAGTTACCATTTATGGAGCCAGTGTTCTCCTTTATTCCGGCATCCAATCATTGTAAATATTTCTCATGGACACATTCTTAGAAGGCCTATGAATAACCTGGCCTCTTACTGATTCTCCCTTTTGGAGTCTTACTAGCCAGACTTCCCCAATAACTTTCAGAGAGAGTTTTCCCCCTTTCCGGGTCTTCTTTTTGACTTCTATACACCATAGAACTTTGAAAAGTCATCACACCAATACTAATATTACCACATACCCTCCAAAAAGCTCCAAGCTGTTTATGCCTATTCATTAAGTTAATACTTTATCAAAACTTGTCCAATTGAGTAGTTTTAGCACAGATATTTTACACATTTTAGCACAGACATGCTCTGTTTAAGGCTGACAGATCCATTAGGAATTAACTTTCTGGTACATTTTCCCTCTGACATTTTCCTCACAACTGCGTTTCCTCATAACTGAGCCATCAGTTATCTCTTGCCTATAGAAAGGCAGATAAGAGAAAAGAAAGCTAAATGAGAAAAGATATGTAAATAGACTAGCACAATATTGGACACATAATAAGTATTCAATAAATGATAGCAAGTATTCTTACCCTTATCCTCACATTAGTTTATATGTATTAAAAACTGATTACTGGACTCAACTCTTACTTCCATTTCTCATTAGATCCTCACAGAAACCTTGGAGGAAGCGAGGTTTTATCCCCATTTTACAGGTTGGGAGACTGCAGCCTAGAGGGCTTAAGTACCTTAACTGAAGTCATATAGTCAAGAAATAAGCCTATATTTGTCACAATCACTTGCCCATGCTTTGACGTGACACCACCACCCATCATTTACCCAGCTTCACCAAGGTACTACTAAATTTTTTACTCTTATTCTCCTCTCTTTGCTTCATACTACCATTGCCACCAACCCAGTCAAATTCACTTTTAATTTTCCAATGTTAGTGAAGGGAGTAGAAGGTGGAAACTGAGGTTAAAGGAGGAAACTTTAATGTTATTCAAGGATGACTTCATCTTAACTTCCAGCCTTCGTCTACCCATTCTCTGCTCCAGTCACACGCAGAGTATTTGCTATCTCTTCCGTAAGTCTTGACTTTTCTTGTCTTTATGCCACTCTTCTTTTCTCCATTTGCAATGAATCTCCCTTTCCCTTGGTTCTTCACCATTTCTTACTCCATACTCTCCATTAAAATTCAAATCTACCTTTAAAGCCCAACTCATATACCAGTTCTGTCCTGCAGTCTCCTGGATCTGCCAAGTCAGAACTAACCACTTGCTCCTCCGTGCTCCTGCAATGGCAATGATGTTAGAAGGGCGAGTGATTTTACAGCTCGCTCACCACCTGCGGGAAATATGTCCTATTTGCCCTTCCACATCCTTTCTCCACCCAACTCTATATGGATGGCTTGCATGGCCTATCTTAGTAAGTGTCCTTGCTCTGGCTTCTGTTTGGCTCACCAATGAAGAGTACCAATAGAAGATTGTAGGGAACGAAGGAGGGGAGTGAAGTTAGGGTATTAATTCTTGCCAAATTGTTGGCAGTTGGCTGCATCCCCCAGCTAACATATAGTGCTTCTCTGTGGGGCGTCACAGCATCTTTGGGGAGGACTCGCTCTCCAGCAAGCCCTCCTTTCTCTTTCATCTCCTATAAAGTAGCCATACTTTTACTGAACCCAGGGCACTACACTATCTCTTGATTCTCTACATTGGGCTCAATTTATCCTTACTGATGTACCCCTGATTTCCTGCTGAGACCCTGTCTGATGAACTTCGTAATATGCTCTTCTAAGCTGTTAATTTTACAAACCACATTATTACACTTATTAGAAGAATGTCTTCAGGATGTGTCAGTAAGCTCTGATTGGTGATAATGGTAAACAGCTAGAATTTATGGAACATAAAGCATGCTTTGGTTACTCTCTTGAGTACACCGTGTGCATTATTCTAATTAATTTAAATCACTATTAGCTAAGCAAGGCACACAGATGCTAAGAGGTTCCCAGAAGTAACTTGCTCATGGTCACTCCAGTGTCTCAGTAGTGTTTAGGACTCAGATCTGTCCAAAGCCTAAACCTTAAGTTCTAGGTCTAAGCAGTGGGTCTCAAACTTGAGTATGCATCAGCATCACCAAGAGAGCTTGCTGAAACAGGTAGTGGGCCCCACCCCCAGAGTGTCCAAGTCTGTAGGTCTGGAGCAGGGCCCAAGACTTTCACTTCTAAAAATTCCTACGTGCAGCTGATGTGCTGGTCTGGGTTACCAGACTTTGAGAACCACTAGTCCAGGCATTTTAGGTCCAGAATTTCAGGTGTTAGAATAATTTTCTGGTGATAAATGTCGAAAAAAAAAGCACTGCATTTTCCTGTTTGTAAGGAGGTAATAAATTCAATCTTAAAGAGTCAATAATGGGGCTAAGTATTTAAGAAAGAAGAGTTATTCTCCAGGAAGATGGGAGGAGATGGACATTCTAAGGACAGGAATGCCCTTTCAGGAAACTTGCAAAGGGAACAGAAAAATAACATAGTAAGATTCTGGTATCCAGTGTTCACAGAACATGAGTGGGATACTCTTGACTGTAAAATGGGAAGCCAACTTTTGCTCACCATATACATACCTTATTCAGTACAAATGTTTATTAAGAATCTCCAAAAGCTAGACACTAGGCATCAGGGCTACACTGATGGAGCAGATAAAGTGCCTGGCCTCAGGGAGCTTGTGCTTCAGATGATGTACATCAGCTAGACAGACTGAATGATGGATACTATGTTGGGTTCACACTTCGTCTCAAGAAAAAAATATATCCACAGACGTGATCCAGGAGTCAAATGGCAAAAGACCTAGCCTCAAAGTGAGTGTTAATTTCATTAAATGGTAGGTAAAAATTATTTTATATGCCGAGATAGGCTCTGCTTAAAAGACACACTATTCCTCCAAACGTATTATACAAGCTAGCTTATGAACCTGTGACTTTTTCTAGGAGAAATGTTGCCTTCTTTCCCAAGAAGGGAGCGGTAGGGGTCGGGGTGGAAATAGTTTCATCATCAGAGGCACAGTCTCACTACTACTGCTCAGCTCCAATTCGCAACCTTCTGAATGGTTTCCAGACTAAGTCATTTAGCAAAGTGATGAAGAAAAAATGGCCCATTAATCTTATGATGCGTGTTATAACTTAACTCTGGGTTTAGCACAGGAAAAATATTATTTGCATTGATTAGAAATATGCTTTATGGCTGCATATATTATTCACTCTGAACATTCTAAAATTATTAGCTGGGTTGACATGACGAACTGCACAGGAGTACTTCTAGATGACATCTCAATGTCATCTGTTACTCACATCATATAGGTCTAGGAATCAATATGTATTTTACTCAATATGAGATCTTATTCCAAACACCAAAATATGCCTGTTTTTATTCGATGGTTATCATCATGAAACTACCAGCTAAACATCATTTAGAAAATTCAAAGCAAGTAAATTACTGTATTAACTGTCCAACTATGATTATGACTTTCCTCCACTTAGAGCTGAACCTAATATAATGATCTGGTCAGTCTGACTAGGAGGATTTATTCATTAATTTACTCAAATGTTCTGAGGTATATTTTGAAGGACTTAAATTATGGTCTGCTTTGTAGGATCCAACAGTAAGGGTGCAGGTTTATCTCTTACAAGCTCTGTGACCTTGCCCAAGTGACTTAGCATCTCTGAGCCTCACTTTCCTAATCTGTAAAATGGAAACAATAATAGAACCCAAGTTGTAAAGCTGAAGGAAAAAAAAGTAATATGGTAATGTATTTTGGCACAAAAGAGCAGTTACGCTGATGGTCATTATTTGTGAATACTGTTGCTAAGATTATTGAAAACCTGTTGTGTCTTAGGTGCTGTTCAAGGACTAGAATTTTAAGACTGTTCTTCACCTTTATCCCAGTTTTACCTGCAAAGTTCTGCCATGCACTGGAAAAACATACTCGTATTTCTAGGGAAGGGGACCACTCAGGTGACATTTTTGTTTCACCAGGTATATAAAGTATACAAAGGTTATAGTGTATCTTTTAAGTCCTTTGGACGTCTAGTTACCTTTCACTAGAATGATTCTAGTAGATCCTGATAGATACCTGAGACAAGGTCAGGTCAGTGATGTTGGTACCTTTTCTGGCTTAAGAGCATAGGGCAGAAACACAGGAAGAGAGGGCTTCCTTTTCCACTCCTGTTACTAAGAACCCTCTCGAATAATGACAATCTGAAACAGATCACTACATTGTTGCGTGTTGTAGAATCAAAGCAGTGTACAAAGCAAAGAGCACTGGCCTCCATTATACTTGCATTTCACTCGAGATTCACTTTTCTAGACCGTGGAGAAAGCAGATGTTCCAACACTTTCCAGGTACTGGAATATTACAAGCTGGCAATCTCCACCACTGCATGTTTGATCACACTATTCCCTGCAAATGGAATGCTGTTCCATCAAGGTCAGATTGACCAGTGCAAATACCCGATTTTATCGTACGGTCAGAACCACATTAACTTACTGAAATTCTGCCCAGCTCAGGGTCTACCTTCTCTGTGAAACCTCCTGTGAGATCCCAAGTTACAAACAACTCTATCTTCTTCAGAAGACATTGTATACTATATAAATAGTAATTTACATATAAATATATGTATATGTGTGTGTATTTCTTTGTTACATTAAGTTATAACTCCTGTGGTTTCTCTTCTTAACTAAACTGGACCCCCTTATCATCACAGTGGCCATGTACATCATTGTATCCTCCAAAAAATCCAGATAATAATATCATGGATTCAGTATATAGTTGTTTAATAGAAAACAATTAACTAACCACTGCAGAATACTAGTGTCTCTCAAGGTGTGTTCAGTGGATCATTAATCCTATGAGACAGTCCATGAAGGAAAAGATTTCAAATAAATTTGGGATCTGTTGTCCACTACATCTCCTTATCAGAGACTCATAATTCACAAGACTTGTAAAAAGCTCTGTAGCAAAGAAACTGTTGACTTAGTTTGACCCAGTATTTCTCTTACAAGAGTATCAGTTCTGGAGGTCAAGGATATTTTCCACCTCTAATACAACATCTCTACTGCCTAGTAGAGTGCCTGGCACTTAGTAGACACCTAATAAATATTTGAATAAGTTTCAACATACATTCCCCTTTTAAGCTATAGAAGAAAAACACAGTATATAGTAGATTTTGATTTACTTGGGGAGAATAATAATATGAATAGATAAATTTACACAAATCATTTTTTAAAGTATATATATTTGATAATACTTTTTTCCACAAATCTACACAATTGCACATTTAGTGGTGATAGTACACGAACTACATTTGCTTCTGAAAACTTGCTAAGAAGGATGGCTACTAAAAACTACAACTTGAACCCAAAACAATTGATTTAGTTCATTGGTCCCCACTCCTTAGCAGTTTTAATATAGAAGAAAATAGACGCATATATTTCTTTTCTGCCATAATATGACATCATATAAGGAATGTGATTTTATTAGCTAGAAATAAGATTTGCTTTTGTTATTTTAGTACATTTGATCACATAAGAATAATTCTAGATTTTTTCCCCTCCTGTGACTCTCATAGCATCCCCATCTAAAATAGACTTTGGAGATTTAGATCAAATGTCATATCAATTGTCCTAGACTGCTTACTATGTGCTTTCACTATAGATTTTAATGTCAATAGAGAAAGGAGAAGGAAAAGTCAGAGGGAAATGAAACAGGTGTATGCAACACCCCTCTCTACTACCGACATTTCTCAGAATTCTGGGGGAAGTTGCATCTATAAGTGGAAAGTTTTTCACCATGGAACTCACGGTGGTTGAACTTCTCATGAAGAATTTTTTTTTCACTACTGAAGAAAAATATGTTTGATTTTACCATAACTGAAAAGTTCTCCTGTTTCTACTTCTGAGGTTTGCCCTCAAGACTACTGTTGACCTAATGGAAGGGACTCCTATGCATGGAGGAAAAAGTGCACCATTTGAAGGAAAAGCTAAAGGAGTGGTATTCAGGTAGCTCCTCATTCCACCAATGAAAACATACACATAGATTTTCCACTTTACACCTCATTTTCCACCTTATTTTCATGATTTTGAAATGAATATGTAGGGTCTGATGAGTTTGTCAATAGTCTATAATTATTAGCGTTATTAAAATAGAATACAAATGATAAGCCATATGTAAAAATGCTGTGTGAATAAACTGCTATACCCCAAATAATACAAATGAGTGAATGGCAGTAAATGCTAAGAGGGATTAACAACATAAAGGATATTAAAAAAATGATGACCGTATTTCATATTTATGTGTCTTTTTCTCTCTCACTCTTTTTGTTTTTTTTTTTTTTTTGCGGTCCGCGGGCCTCTCACTGTTGTGGCCTCTCCCGTTGCGGAGCACAGGCGCCAGACGCGCAAGCTCAGTGGCCATGGCTCGCGGGCCCAGCCGCTCTGCGGCATGTGGGATCTTCCCGGACCGGGGCACAAACCCGCGTCCCCTGCATCGGCAGGCAGAACACTCAACCACTGCGCCACCAGGGAAGCCCTTCTCTCTCACTCTTACTCAACTCCTAAATAACTAAGAGAATATGCTCATAAATGGTAAGCATGTTTTGGATGTTCGATGTGTGTTCGTGGGAAAGAACAAAAAAAAAACTGCCTCAATTAGGTCAAATATCATACAAGAGATGAATGAGATTAGAGATGGGATTGGGATTTGTGTTAGTTACTCAATAGCTAACCAATCACAGATATGACAGTGTAGTGCAATATGCAAATATACTTTTAAACAACTTCTCTTAAGTTATCTACTGTCTGTAAAGACAATCACACTCAACTGCTCTGCACTTAACCCCAGAGCTTCTGAGTTAGAATCTGTTAGAAACAGGTACACGTTTCATTGCTTTGGCAACATTTACATGGCTCTGCATCAGGCAATACAACTGCTAAGATCACACGCTGGGAATTCAGGAAAGGCTAGTGTCCAGTTCTGGTCGTTCTACTACCCAACTGTGATCTAGGGTAAATTCCTGATGGAAAAAAAAAGAAAAAGAGAAACCCTGAAGATGCTGAAACAGTATTTCCTACTTCACAGGGTCGTCATGGGGATAAAAGGTCATTAGGATAAAGTGCCTCTCACCCAGGAAACACTGATAAATGCTACTGATGCTACCATCATCATCATCATGACTGATCAAGGACATATTGCCACATGGAAATTCAACATTCCCTGGTCCATTCACAACTTTCCTTTAAAGGACTCATATTCTATGTGGGGTCTTAACACCTTCAAATAACAGAAAATACAAGTCTTTACGCCTTTTTTTCTGTAGCTAATTTTGGCATCTTTCACCTCTGTCCACTTAAGTGTTGGTTTAGCATATTCTTGTCACACAAAGAAGCTACTTCCCAAAGAGAGGAACAATGTGTCAAGTGACAAAGACATTGAGTGAAGTCTTTCACATCCTAGATTGTCCACGGTACAGCTCAGCTGGTCTCTGGGTTGGAAGGCCTGGGTTTACTTTGCTCGTCTGTTACAGGGGAAGGGACATGGTCCTTAGCATATGGTCTGTGAAACAGAGGCAGCTGCGGGTAGAATTATAACACAAGCAGAACTGGCTTCAATTCTTGCTTCTTAGGTCTTTTTCTTCTTGTTCAGCTGTTCAAGGAACCTGCCTGCCCTCTGTCCCTGCCAGGACGATGTTACATCTGCCTGGATAAGTAGGTCACCATTGTACATCAGGAAAGGTCTTATTTGTAATCATCAGGAACCAGATACGGCTAATTTGAGCAGAAAAGGAAACTTTTGGAAGTTTATGGTTAGGTCTCAGTAACTAGAAGCAGACTAAACAACCGAAAGCCAAGGCTATGCTATTGCAATTATAGGATCAGGCCAAAGTGATGTTATAAGTCCTAGCTGGCCTTGCTACCAAGCAGGAACAGGAAACAGGAGGTTGACCCAGCACTGCTGGCCTTGCTTCTTTACATCATTTATTTGTAATTCAAAATCCAAGAGAGGGGTGCAGTTGGCCAACCTGAGGTCGCCCGACTGTTTTCCATCTGTAAGGGAGACTGAGCATGTGAGTAAACAGTGTATCTGACATGTTCAGCTTGTATAACGAGAGGAAGGCTCTGTTTCACACCAAGACCCACAAAGTGGAAAATTCCCCAAAGAGAAAGGAATTTCAGATCAGATGCTTGGAAAGTTAAAAACAACAACAACAAACAAATGCAGATGTGGAATTAAAGAAATGGAGTCATTAAGAACCTATATGTGGAGTGATTCAGACCTGAGTTCACATCTGGAGCAAGCTACTCAATCTTGCTGAGCTTCAATTTTCTTTAAAGGAAACAACGTGGAAGATGATATCCACATGTAACCTGTGGTACACATGAAGGAGGGTAGTACAGTATATGATGCCTGGCACATCCTATGCATTTTCTAAAACTACCAGTAGTACTATTATTATTGTTACTTATTATACAATTTATTGTAGAAATTAACAGGGAGAGTATTAATAAATGTTAATACAGTGCTAAGTGTCACATTTATGATCTCAACTAATTATTTGTTGATTCAACAAACATTCCACATATCAGTTAGTGTGTGTATATATATATATATATATATATAATTTTTTTTTTTTTTTACAGAAGAAAAGAAACCCTGAGGCTTAGAAAGTGTAAACAATGTACCAAAAGTCACTCATTTAAGAGGTAATGGAATATTATTCAGCCTTAAAAAAAATGAAGGAGATCCTTTCATTTGTGACAATATAGATGAAACAGGAGTGCATTATGCTGATGAAATAAGCCAGACAGGATAAATACGAATGATATCATTTATATAGGGAATCTAAAAAGAAAAAAAGCCACACTCATAGAAACAGAGTAGAAAACTGGTTGCCAGGGGCTGGGGTGTGGGTGGGGAGAAGGGGGGAAGACTGGTAAAAGGGTACAAACTTTCAGCTGCAGGATGAATAAGGTCTGAGGATCTACTGTATAACATAGTTACTACAGTCAATAATACTGTATTGTATAACTAACATTTTCTGAGAGAATAGAACTTAAGTGTTCTCACCAAAAAAAGAAAAAAAGGAAAAAGGTGTCATGAGCTGTTAGATGTATTAATTAACGTGATGGGAAGGATCCTTTTACAACAGATATGTATATCAAATCATCATGATATACTCTTTGACTATCTTACAATTTTGTCAATTATACCTCAATAAAACAGAAAAAAAGAGGTAATAAAGATGAGACTCCAATCCAGGATTATCCAGCTCAAAAAACTACACTCTTAACCATTACAATATAGTATCCATCCATATGTTGTAACTGTAAAATGCTTAACACAAAGGAAACGTTAAATAAATGGTATTTATTCTAACTCTAATGCTTACTAGATATTAGTTATGTGGTATGCTTTACATCTAACTACAAGGGTATAAGGTGCAAATTCTTGCTACAGAACATAAAAGCCCCTGTGGTACCCTGTAGGATAAACACAGTACCTGTAAATCTCTCATCTCTCAACCCAGAGTCTCCTCAAGTTGGAGGTCTTTACCCCCTTTATAATGTGGGAATAATGCCTTTCCCACATTTGCACTGGGCATGAAAATCCATACTTCCAGGTGTATACTGAACCTCCACTTAGCTCCTCGTCACCTTGGAATCACCAGACCAAAGATCATTTATTCCATTAATATAAATGATGTAGGGATAGAAGTACAGAATATACAGAGAGTGTTGGAGGAATCCAAACAACAAGTCCTCCACTCTCAAAACAAATTTTAGAGTTCCAAAAGTAAAGAGCAATGTTTGGAAATAAAACTAAAAATGAAACTAACATCTACAATTAGCCAAGTATTTGTTATGGGCCAGGCTACTTACTAGGCACTTGATAAACATTACAGCTCATCTTCCTGCAGTCCTTCAAAGTATATAATATTGTTTCTATTTCATAGAGAAGAAAATTGTATCTAAGCAGGTTAGTGATTAGCCCAAGACCACAGGGCTAGGCTGTAAGAAAAGAAGGCCAAGTTTCAGTGGTCAAAATGGTGATGGATGTTATAACTAGAAGATTACGGCTAATCAAATAAAAATATTCAAAACGGTCCTAATGTATTATTAGGATTTCTTTAGAATAACTTGGGTGCCTTAGTGAATACAGTAGTGGTAGGCACTACAGTCTCTTTAATTTGCTAATCATACAAATCTACTTTAACATTCTTGGTGACAAGGAGCTAACTACCGATAAGACAGCTTCTTCAGTTTTGGGGCTACTCCAGGGTGAAATGCCGGAACGTCTTACTGCCTGCAATGTTACCTAGTTCTACCAGGGGGAATAAAGCAGAACAAGTAGCCACTGTTCTTGACAAATGGATACAGTTTCAGTTTTTCAAAATATGAGTGTCAGATTCATTCATTGTATCAGATAGATCTGTCAAATGGCTTTGCCCATTTACTAATGGATGGCACACTGCAGACACACGTTGGGTCAAAGGACTCAATGTCACCTCATTGATACTGTCATCAATATAATTTGTATTGGCATTTTGTCTCACCCTGACTTTAAGGACTATGTGAGGAGATCCAAGTCTCCAGACCATGGACTGATCACCTCTGCTTGACACAGTATTCTCTGCTCATTTCCAGAGGGGACCAAGGATGAGCTCTTGTACTTCTGAGTCTATTCACCCTACCTGGCAACACATACTACCTGGGCTGATTGGATCAAGCAGGAGCCCCAGAGTTTAAATTTCCAGCTGCATTGGAGGAAACAGAGGCTATGCCCCAATCCCATAACCCCTCACTTCTTACTGCTAGCCTATCCTAGGCTGTTCTTGCTGATAGGAGTACTTCATGCTAAAAATTAATTTTGCTTACCTGATGGCAGTCACACAACCTCAAATGCCATTTTTATAAATAAGGCAACCACCAATGGAGTGTGATTTAGGGTTTTTTCTTCTGTAGACCCTGCCTACCCTATAAAATCTCCCATTACTGCATCATGGAGACTATAATCCCTTTCCGAGGGAATAGATTCTTTCCAACCATAAGATGAAATAAGAACTTACATTTCTGTACTGCCCAAAAGGAAATAAATTGATTACAAAATGCAGGAGAATGACTGATTTTCCACATTTGTTGTGTTCATTAAAGGGTTTTTGAATAGACTTGACAGTATTAAAGAAGTTCAACACACACAAAATAAAAATTAATAAATGAAGAGAAAAAAATTGCATTTACAACAAACAAAATAAACACATTGATATATAAAAGGCTGTTATACATCGATGAAAAATGGATGTCATAAAGTCACAAACTAAAAAGTATTAACAGCCAATAAAGATATGAAAATATGTTCAACCTTGCTATTATTAATCAAAGAAATACAAATAAAATAATTCAGGTGTCATATTTTACTGACTAGAATGACACAGTTTTAAAAAACTTGATAATACCGGTATTGATATTGATAATACTGGTACTGATGAGTGTGTGTAAGAAACCACACTGGATGTTAAATTCTTGGTAGAAATAAAAAGCACGGTAACCTTTCTGGAAGACAGTATGTCAGTATGTACCAGAACTGACAACCAGCCATTCAAGTTCTAGAAGTCCATTCTAAGGAAATAAACAAATGCTCAAAGACATGAACAAGGATGCTTGTCTCATTGCTTAGCAAAGCAAAACAGGAATAATCTAAATGTTGAACAGTAGGGACTGGTTAAGTAAATAATAGAATGCTGTTCAACCATTAAAAATGATGCTGCAGATTTTTATTAGGTGATGAGTAATCATACTTATATTACTAAATAAAAATGTTATAGAACTGTTTTGTAGTTTGATATAATAATTAAAGGTATTTTACACTTGCATTGTATTTATATGCACCCCGTCACAAAAACGTTTCCAAAGGTACCCTCAAAAATGTTACAGAGATGATTTATCAGAAATGGGATTTTGAGTTATTCTTCCTTTTTTCTTTAAATCCTTTCAATTTTGGAGTTTCTGCAATGAGCCTGTATTATTTTTACAATTAAAAATATTTAAATTTACAACAAAAGGATCTAAATTCCTCCACTTTTCCATTTATTTTCCACCCTGACTCAGGGCATTTGTGTAAAAAAAAAATCAGCTTATTTTCTCTTTTGTATCAATCTAAATTTACTTTTCATAAGTTAACTATTTTAGTCTGGCAAAAGTTTCACACAGGAAAATTGTTAAGGTCTGAGTATTCTATTACCTTTAAAAGCACTGGAAACTTTGAAATTCTTTCTTTCAGAATTTTCATATAATACTGAAAGGCGGGGGGGAGGTAGCAAAATGAAGGGAAATAGATAGTAGTAGTCAACTTCAATTAAGAAAAAGCAACAAGAGGCAGTTTGTACTCTTTTGATACGGCAGAAGCCCCATGTGTCAACTCATGCTAAAAAATGTATATATACACACACATATATATGTTTGTGTGTATTATATGTATATGTGACACACACACATAATTAATCCACAGTCTTAGGCTAATCACTCATTGTGGCAGAAACAACGAGCTGTTGACTACACTTTAATTAGCTCCTCCAGCCTGTAGAGGCATCACTAGGACCAAGATAGGAACAACATTCTCCATCTCCGCTTGCATCTGGGTATGGTTCTATCCCAAAGAACGTGACCAGAGGTGACCTGAAGAGTTTATGTCTGAAGGATAACGAGTTGATAATTGTAGCTTGCAGCTTCCTCTCTCCTTTCCTTTTTAGGACAAACGTAGAGCCACTTGATGAAGGTGGTGGGTCCCTGAATAACTGAGCAGAAAACTGACCCTCAGACCACCAAAGCCCATACTACACTCCTGAGTGAGTGAGAAATGAACTGTCCATGTGTTGCTCCACTGAGGTTTAAGGTTTATTATTTAGTGTTTAACTAACGCATTTTTTCTTTAAACCTCAGTTGCCTTCTCTGTAAAATAAAGTCTTTGAAAAGGATCCACTGGAAGTTTTTTCCATTGCTTATGTTTTTATCTTAGTTTTTAATTCTCAGAAACATTGCGCGCATTTTACCTTCTAAGTTTAGTAAGTCTACTTTTTTTCCCACAAAGACGGGTTCTTCAAGTGATGGAGAAGTCATAGCAGACTGTTGCTTCAGTTTAAGATACGCATTCACATATGAGATGAGAAGGGTGAGGACCCAGAGAAACGCCTTTGACAGAGGGGAGTGAGAGCATACTGAAGACTGTTTAGTAATAAAGAATTCAGATGGGAGAAACGGATGGGTTACATCTAACAGATTTGCTCAAAGGAATTCTGGAAAGGCAAATATGTGAAAATGTATAGCAAAGACATGAAATGCCTTTTGGTCCCTAAATGGATTTCATTTCAAAGACGTGCATGTTGCAAATACATGTACCATAACACTTCTCTGTCCACTTCTAGAATTTTCTAAAGCCTGACAGAACATCTGCAGAGAGAGGATGTCATTCCAAGATAATCGACTGCGAGTTACTAAATTAAGATAAAAATGTCCTTAACCTTGAACAGTTTTTAAAGAGATTTTAGAAGAAAGGAGCCCTCCAGGGGGTTGTATAACTATATAATTGTACCCTTTCTAAAAGGCTATTTACAGATACATAATGTTTCCCCTCCATTCTTTAAAGTAAAATATAGGATAAAAAAATAGTTTGGGGATAATATTTGTTTGGGACAGCAGGCACTGCTAATCAGTACCACTCTCTCCTTATTCCTTACTATCAGAGCCCTGGTTTAGGAGACCCCATTATCCTTAAGGCTAAGGTGGCCAGTTTAAAATCCGAGCTGATGAGATCTAAGTGCAAGTCTGCTGACCATCTGTGGTAAAAAATTTGCTCTCTGAGTTAGACACTGCCTTTTTTTTCTTACTTAATTTCTGTTTTTTTTCCTTTTCTTTCTTCCTGCCCAAATTGTTGGAACACTATTGGAGATTCTGGGGTCACTTTGAAGCTATGTGGACGTGCTAGAGATGTGGAAGCTGGAAGAGCGAAGCAACCCAGTCCCCTGGTGATGCCCTTCAGCAGCTGGACTAACGCTAGAGGGACTATCTCCAAACTTCCTGCTACCCGTGGAAAGTAAGGTAAATCACTCATTCACTTTCTGTTACCTACTAACTGATCCAGAACTCTAACCTCAGGGTTCTAGAACCCTTCTCAGTATCCCATAGTCATACTCATGTTCCGGACTCCTGATCATCAGACTTGCTTATAGCAGATGTATGGGGAGGGTGGGCTCTTCTGGAAGCCCTCATACTTCCTCCCCTACCCCCACCACACACAAATAATGATCTTTATGTCCACTCATCCTTCTATCTACACTCAGAGGCCAGGGCCCCCAGGAAGGCTTCACTGACAACCCTTTACTCCTCTCTACATGCAGAAAGGGTAGAGGTGTGGGCTCTGGAATCAGACTTCCTAGACCTGAATTCTTAATCTGTTACTTACCAGTTTAGGACATGGGCAAAGTAGTTACCTTCTCTGGACACCCCTGTAAAAGAGGAACACTAAGTAGCACCTATGTACCTTACTGAAAGGATTAAATGAGCAAATGCAGGTAAAGTTCTTATAATTTTTTCTCGGGTCAATCAATTCTAGCTGCTATTGTTACCTTTGACTAATTTAGGCCAGAGTCCCTTTGCCCTCCTTTGGTTCTCTGGGCCCGTCTCATTCACAACACACACAACCGCATACTGCAGAGTTTTGAAAGGTGGTTCTCAAAATGTGGTCCCTGGGCCAGCAATATCAGCCACACCTGGGAACTGGTTAGAACTCTGGCACTGGAGCCCAGCAATCTGTGTTTTAACAATATTCTCAGGCAAATCTGATGCACACTAAAGGTTGACGACAACTGAGAACATCTGTCTCAGACTCTCCTGGAGGCATTCACCAAAAATAGAGTTACAGGACCTTACACCTGACCAGCTGGAGAAGGGGTCTAGTAATTGCCCTGGTTATCATGCTTGTCGTGATTTTTCAGCACATAAATGTTTGCGAATCACTGCCATTTTGAATGTGTGTTTCACTTGTCTGTTTTTCCAGTGGACTTTACTTCCTTACAAGGAACGTTTGTGAAGATTTGTTGCTGTTGTTTGCATTATTAGTTTTATTATGCTAATTCTAGAATCTCTGGTGCATAGTGCAATCTCAGGCAGGAAGTAGTGGCTCATTAAAACAGGTATCCCAAAAGTCTTAGTAGAACTTCAAGATTAATTCCTTCAGGAAGAGGTAAAATTGTCATTAGATGCAGATGATATGATACTATATATAGAAAACCCTAAAGACTCTACATGAAAACTACTACAACTGATAAACGAATTCAGCAAGGTAGCAGAATACAAGATTAACATACAGATATTGGTTGCATTTCTTTATACCAACAATGAAATATCGGAAAGGGAATGTAAAAAAACAATGCCTTTTAAAATCACAACCCCCAAAATAAAGTACTTAGGAATAAACCTCACCAAGAAGGCAAAAGACTTATACGCTGAGAACTGTAAGACATTAATAAAGGAAAGTGAAGATGATTCAAAGAAATGGAAAGACATCTCATGTTCTTGGGTTGGAGGAATTAATATTGTTAAAATGCTCATACTACCCAAAGCAATCTACAGATTTAATGCGATCCCTATCAAACTATCCATGACATTTTTCACGCAATTAGAACAAATAATCCTAAAATTCATACAGAACCATAAAAGACCCAGAATTGCCAAAGCAATCCTGAAGAAAAAGAACAACGTTGGAGGCATAGCCACCCCAGACTCAGACAGTACTCCAAAGTCACAGTAATCAAAACAGCATGGTATTGGCACAAAAACAGACATATGGATCAATGGAACAGAATACAGAGCCCAGAAATAAACCCACACACCTCAGTTAATCTTTGACAATTAATCTTTGACAAAGGAGGCAAGAATATATAATGGGAAAGAGACAGGCTCTTCCGCAAGTGGTGTTGGTAAAGTTGGACAGCCTTATATAAACCAGTGAAGTTAGAACACATCCTTTCACCATACACAAAAATAAACTCAAAATGTCTTAAAGACTTAAACATAAGACATGACACCATAAAACGTCTAGAAGAGAACAGAGGCAAAATATTCTCTGACATAAATCATACCAATGTTTTCTTAGGTCAGTCTCTCAAGACAATAGAAATAAACATGAAAATAAACAAAGGGGACCGAATCAAACTTACAAGCTTTTGCACAGCAAAAGAAACCATAAACAAAATGAAAAGACAACCTACAGAATGGGAGAAAATATTTGCAAATGATGCGACCAGCAAGGGCTTAATTTCCAAAATATACAAACAGCTCATACAACTTGATGACAATAAAAGCAAACAACCCAATCAAAAAAATAGGCAGAAGACTTAAAGAGACATTTCTCCAAAGAAGAAATACAGATGGCCAATAGGCACATGAAAAGATGCTCAACACTGCCAATTATTAAAGAAATGCAAATCAAAACTACCATGAGGTACCACCTCACACCAGTCAGAATGGCCATCATTAAAAAGTCTACAAATAACATATGCTGGAGAGGGTGTGGAGAAAAGGGAACCCTCCTACAACACTGTTGGTGGGAATGTAAGTTGGTGCAGCCACTGTGGAAAACAGTGTGGAGGTTCCTCAGAAAACTAAAAATAGACCTACCATATGATCCAGCAATCCCACTCCTGGGCGTATATCCAGACCAAACTATAATTCAAAAAGACACATTCACCCTGATCTTCACAGCAGCAATATTCACAATAGCCAAGACATGGAAACAACCTAAATGTCCATCAACAGATGAATGGATAAAGACGAGGTGGTACATATATACAATGAAATACTACTCAGCCATAAAAAAGAATGAAATAATGCCATTCGCAGCAGCAACATGGATGCAACTAGAGATTATCATACTAAGCAAAGTAAGTCAGAAAGAGAAAGACAAATACCATGATACCACTTATATGTGGAATCTAAAATATGACACAAATGAACCTATCTATGAAACAGAAACAGAATCAGAGACATAGAGAATAGACTGGTGGCTGCCAAGGGGGAAGCAGGTGGGAGAGGGATGAACTGGGAGTTTGGGATTAGCAGATGCAAACTGGTATATATAGATTGGCTAAACAACAAGGTCCTACTATATAGCACAGGGAACTACATTCAATATCCTGTGATAAACCATAATGGAAACGAATATGAAAAAGAATGTATATACATATGTATAACAGAGTCACTTTGCTGTACAGCAGTAATTAACACAACGCTGCAAACCAAGTATACTTCAATAAAAAATAAGTTAATTAAATTTTTAAAAAGATTAATTCCTTCAGAAGAACAAGTACTACACATTCACAAAAAAAGCACCCTTTGAAAGTTTAAATTTTTGAATTTCTTTGCCACTTCCTTAGTTTTGATCATCTTGGACAATATATTTTTAATATTGACTTTTAAAAAGAATTGTGTTTCAGTGTTTGCTATCCCTTAGAGAGACAGAAACAGATAAGTACAACTAAATACTTATTTTTCAAAAGTCTCAAAAGTATAAGGGAAATGAAAGTAATTATATCTTCAAATGATTTTGGGGTATGTTTCTAATTTCATACTTCTGATGCGATTAAAGATTAAAACTGTATTAAGACATTTGAGACATGCCGCATTGGTATTAAATGAATTTAATTTTGTGTAAAGTGGTAGAAATATTTTCTTCAGCAAACATACCTGCAGATATAAAGTCACAACCATAAATCTACAAAAAAGCAAGCTATTGAATGAAATCTGATTGGTTATTTCCCTGCAGTATGGATCTGCTAATAATTTAATTTACTACTTGCTAACAGAAGCCAAAATTTAAATATACATATATATATGTGTGCGTGTATATATATATATCTTCAATTTTAAATCATTCATATATATGAACAAGGATACATACACATATATAACAATTGTTCATATATATATATATATATACAATTTAAATTAAAGAAAGTACATCCGGTGGCCTATTTTTTCCCCCCGATTTCTAAAGAACACCATATTCTATTCTAGGCAGTGGAATGTCAATCCACCTTAAGGGTTGTTCAATGAGCATATCTGAGAAACCACTGGTTTAGCCAATGATGTACTTATTGAGGGAGGCCCTAGTGCCACTGTCAAGAGCTTATCCACAGGAGAGATAAGAAGGTACTTGTTTGGTTTGTGAAAAGAAGGAGTAGTGAGGAATGGCAGGTAGCTGCAGGCTGATGACACGTGATGTCCATATATATGTAGAACCAACACACCCATAATTGCACCCATTTTCCATACCCAAATCCAAAACCTTTATATCATTAATCCCAGGCAAAAATGGTAAGATTCATGTGTGTTACTATCCCACGGCTTCAAGATGCCTACAAACTCATATGAGTATGTCTTAGTTTTATCAGTGGAGGACAAACCAGGCTTCTATCACCAAGCCCCATTCCATAACAGGCAAACCAGTCCAAGACTTCTCTGAGTGCTGCAGGAGAGTCTATGGAAGGGGCGCTCACTCCACTGTGATGCCTAAAATGCCTTTGCACAGAGCAAACATTCAATACATGCTGAGTGAATGAATGAGTGAACTGGTGTCATAAAACAGGCTTATTTCAGGGAAATTCCATTCAACAGGCTGGCATTCCTTCCTACCCATCTTAACTGTTAAGCTTGCCATCAGACAAAAATTTAATTATAAAACGTTAGAGCTGAGGAAATTTTAGAAACTATCTACTCTCCAGAGGTATACAACTTTAATTTAGTGGTAAAAATCACTAGGAGTGATTTAGGAGTCTATCAGACCTGAGTCCAAATTCCACATCTACCATATTTTCGTGAGCAAATAACTACTTCTGAGGCTCTGTTCCATGTATGCATTACGGGATATCATAATAATACATACATTAATTGTATGACTATCAGGGGATGAAATGACACAATCCATTTGCCATGGTCGGCTAAGTAATTTGCACCAAGTAAGCACTCAAGACATTAGCCAATATTAATAGCGGAGAGATGAAAACAAAACTCTGGGACTGATGCCTACCCTAGTGGCCCCAGTGGTCATAATGACTTTCTTCCATTCAGCCTGCTCTCTTCTCACTACGACTAAGGAAGAGAAGATGAACAAATTAGGAATAACAATTTGAAAATGGTTTTATACTCCCTGAATGAATGGAATTATAATAAAATGATTCATGAGTTCTGCAGAAATATGATGA
Organism: Grampus griseus; assembly: GCF_964374135.1. NCBI lineage: Eukaryota > Metazoa > Chordata > Mammalia > Artiodactyla > Delphinidae > Grampus > Grampus griseus. The sequence continues at coordinate 29,238,785 of NC_139005.1, read as the reverse complement.
GACTTTAGATCTTTATGTTAGTTCTCTACAAAACCAATTTATGGCCCTAAGATGTACCTTCCCACCCAGCCCCATCCTTACCAGGATCAAATATCATTGTAAATGGAAAAGTCAGCAACACATAATCAACAAGCTAAGTTACAAGCCAGTGAAGTCTCGGAGGTTTGATAGAGAAAATTCAGATTTATCATTATATGTAAAAATAAGATGATATGAAGAACTCAATCTAAAAAATATTACCTGGAGATCTATAATCTCTACAATAGTGCTATAAAAAGTAAAGAGCTAGAAATCTATTTAGATGGTTTTCCTTATAAGAAAGCACTTTCTGTATAACTTTTAATGTACTATTGATGAGAACAATTCAACAAAATTCAAATAAATACCTGCAGATGTCCTACAAGAAGAAAAGAACAGAGTTAGATGTGACAGGGGATAACTGGACTTCAGGATGAGTAAGACCCTATACTTGACCTCAATAAATTAACGTGAAATACAGTGGATGAGTCATGCACAGAATGTCAGAATTCTAAAAGGCCAAGCTAAGTACCAAAAGGAACATGTGGGGACTCTTAAGAAGGAAATAAAATATTGGTTAGTTGATTCCGAAAAGGCAGAAGGGAGTAGGTTCCCTTTGGCTGCTCTTTGAAGAGATCACTTCCTTTCCCCCCTAGTCCTGAGGCTAGGGTGGCATGGGCAATAGAGGAATGTGGGGACTGAGAATCATTTCTACTCTCACCAGAGTGGCTGGAAGCAGATTTTCTTACCAGGATGTAGTAGTATGCTAATATTTAAGGGTTCTTGAGGTCAGAGAGAAGGGTTTGAATACTCCGGCTCCATCTCTTGCTGTGGGTCAAGTTTCTTACCTTTCCAACACCTTGGCGTCTTTATCTGAAAATTGGGGATGATGATAATGTCTCCCACCTGAGTGTGAGAACTATATGCTATAGTGCATACGCAGGGCTAAATTTGGTGCCTGGCAAACAGAAAGTGCTCAGTACGGCAGGCCAGTGTAGTGACAATAAAGGCAAAGATGATGGGGGTAGTGCCGGTGTTGCTTCTGCCCCCAGAACAGGCTCTGACTGGGAGAGAGTTAAAGCACCTTTGGGTTCATGGGGGTTTATATATAAGCAACGGTTGATCAATGTGAGCTGGTTGTCCAAATGATTATGTGCAATCTAAGAAAAAAATGGGCCTCGGATCTGCTCAGCTACTTAATAATATTAGCAGCGGTAGTAGTCAAAGAAGCTAAATTTTATTAAGTGTTTATATGCCAAACAACGTGCTGAACGTTTTAAAAGGATTTACTCACTTATTACAACGAGGCTATACATAGCTAGGTCCTGATAATGTTATTCGTCTCTTTCAGATGTTGACTGAGCCTCAGACGGGTTACAAAAGCACCTAAGATCCCGTTGTCAGTACATGACGGAAATGAGTTCAAATCCAGCCTGTCTGACTTGTTCTTAATCACTAAGGTATGAAATTAAGCATGTTGCCCTTTGCCTGATTCTCCTTCTGAGGGCTGAATATTTCACTTAGCTCTCTGAGTGCAGAAGAGAGAAAATTCTCTCTCCTTGACCCAACTTGGCATCAACATCCAACTCCCCTTCTCAAAATGGGTTGCTTCAACGAGCAGCAATGAATGCCGGGTCGTGGACCAGTCACCTTGATGACTAAGAGTCAGACACTAGGGAAAGAAAATGCTCTGTGACAAACCTACCCTGGTACAGAAACAAGACAGAAATGGGGGGACAGGGCAGAAGATAATGGAATAAGGCATAGGAAAAATAGCACCTGGCATCGTGATAGTAATAATAATAATAGTAGTAGTAGTAGTAATAGTAATAATAATAGACTTTACTATGCTCTAGGCATTGTATTAAGTGCTTGGTGTAAGTGACTTCATTTTAACATTGAAAACAAGTCTATGGGGATGAAATATTATTAACATCATTTTATAGGCAGGAGTATTGAGGTTCAGGTAATCAGGTAAATTGCCCAAGCTCATATGGTTAGCAAGTGGAAAGCAGAGATTTGAACCAGCACCTACACTCCTAACCATTATGCTATAACCATTATGCTGAAGACATAAGAATTCCAATGGTCTTTCCCCATAACCCACTCCTGCACTCCAGACTTAAATAGTCCAAGATCAAGAGAGAGCAAGCTTGGAGTTGCCACTCTTCAGTGAGTGTCAATCATTTCAAAACAGTGTATTTGCTAACAAGATGCAGTTCCTGTGATAATCTTCTCAACCAGGTATCAAGAAACAGGAAGCAAAGATTCAAGTAACAGTATGTTCCTACTTACGAGGAAGGTGGGACAGCATAGTTGACACCGGGCTTAACTGTTCTGGAAAACGTGGTCCCAGTAGGCATACACGCTGGTACATTTTCCCCACCTACCAAATACAAAAGAAGTATTTCATTTCCATGTTGCTCTTCAAAGTTCCACCTCATTCGTGCCTGTCATTCATCCTCTGGCCTCTTCCTGTCTCCATTTCTGTACAGAAAGGTGCTGAGTCTCTGCTCTCGGATACGAAAAGGGTGTGTTAGGAGAGGGAGCCATGGTACCTCAATGTCTTTTTTTTTTTCATCTTAATTCTATTATGCCAACTCCACTGAACTTAATTAGAGTGAATACAGAATTACACAATTACCCTCTGTTCTATTCTTCAGATGTTATATTTTGATAACATTTACGAGATGCTGCTCTCCCCTTGAACACCAGATGAACACTAGAAATGGATGTGTGTTGACATAAAATCTGTTATAATTACAATTAAAGTATAGCTTACATAATGATAGTGTTAACATAAAATTATAGATGTGTAGAGACAACGTGGTCATGCATTTTTTAGTATAAGTACATGCTTAGACCAATATCTGTTAGCGGAATGAAGATGGAAGAGAATTTTGGTTAAGCCACAAAGGCTGTTTAAGGACTTGCAGATAGCTAAGGGGAACTCAAAGACCAGTAAGATAATATTTCCCCTGCCATGTTTTCGACTGCAAAGTGAAGGGAAGATGTGAAAGTAAGTACCCCTATGGAAATTACAAGACAAGTACATTTTTTTCCTTGAATACCTGGGTAAATGCTTAAATTCTAATGTATATCAGTGATGCAAATTTTCAACTGAGTTTGATAAATCATAAAATAATAATTATACATATATGTATATAAAACTGCATGGAACTAGACAGTTCAGAAGTACTTCTAATTAAAGAGGTACCCTATGACAACTAACTTAAACCTTACAAAATATGGTTCCAAGTACCCTATCAGAGTGAAAAGTAGGAGGCTGAAAGGTTTATTGTAAATGTTTGTAGTCATGGTGTCTTAACTAAAACTACTGTGTCACAAATACTACTAAAATAATTGTGACATTTTATTCACTTTTACTGCAAACAACAAAACAAACTATAGGTATTTTTTCATTGCAGGTAATTATTTTAGCTAACAGTTATTAAATGTTTTGAGAAGACAGAGTGCTAATTGCATTACTTCATTTTATCTTTAAAATAGCGCTTCCATGTAATTATTCTTAATATCTCCATTGTATTAAAGTGTATCTCTAGTTTACACCTTTCTTCAGAACTGCAGACTTGTGTATCCAACTGTGTACTCAGCATCTCTACTTGGACGTCACGAAAACATCTCAAATCTTATACCTCCAAAACTGGTCTTTAATCCCCCAAACATGCTCTACCCCAAACTTTTTCCATCTTAGGTGACAGTAACCACACCTTTCCAGTTCCCCAGGCCCTAAATCTCGAATTCACCCTTGACCCCCTCTTCCTTTCCATTCTTGCATTCAATCTACCACGAAATGCTGTCACAACCTTCCCAATGTGCCACTTCTGAGAATTACCAGCCGCTAGCAGCCTGGTGCAGGCCACCAACATAGACCCCGAGGATCCTGTAGTCGCCTCCCGAGATTCTCCCTGACTCCACTCTCTCCCCACATCCTCAAGGCCACAGATAGAGTTGTGCTTTTCAAACAAGAGACAGTTCATGCCACACCTCGGCTAAAATCCTGCCCCTGGCTGCCTACGTTTAGAGTAAAAGACACAATGCATGTGATGGCCTCCCAGGACTTACCCAAGCCATCCCATCACATATCCGACCTCCAGCCCTCCTGCTGTCTCTTCCTCCCCACTGACTAAGTCAGCCAGGGTGGCCTCCTTGATATTCCTCCAAGTTGCCCGGCATATTTCTGCCTTAGAGTTTTGGCAGAAAACTCTGGCAGAGATGGAGGATTCTGGTTATTCTTGCTCCCAGGGAGTGGTCTCCCCATCATACATTCTGACAACTCCCTCACTTCAAGTCTTTGCTCAAATGTCAACTTATAAAATCCACCCTGACTACCCTATTTAAAATCAGAACCTACCTGTACACTCCTCCAGCACTCCCAACCCAAGCCTCTTCAGTGAGCTTCACATCCTTTTCCTTATCCCGTAGCGTCCATCAACTTGTGACAAAGCATAGAATTTATTTATAACATCCGTTTCCACACGAGAGTGTAAGGAGGGAGAAAGCATGCAAGAAGGCGCAAGCAGGCAAAGGCTCTTGTCTAATTTATTCATTGATACGTCCAAGCATAGAGAACAGGAAGATCCTTGATAAATAGTCCTGAAAAAGATACAGATGAGGAAACTAGTAGTAAAGCTCAGAAAGTTTAAGTAACTTCCTCAAGGTTCTAGAGCTAGAAGAGGGTCACAGTAGAATTCACACTTGGGGATGTCTAACTTCAAATCTCTTAGCCTCTCTGCTATCTTTTTTTTCTTCTTTGCGGTACGCGGGCCTCTCACTGTTGCAGCCTCTCCCGTTGCGGAGCACAGGCTCCGGATGCGCAGGCTCAGCAGCCATGGCTCACAGGCCCAGCCGCTCCGCAGCATGTGGGATCTTCCCGGATCGGGTCACGAACTCTCAACCACTGCGCCACCAGGGAAGCCCCTCTCTGCTATCTTAAGTCCATGCAATTCAGGATTTGTTTTAATCAGGGCCATGGAAATTCTCACTCCACTGAATAGGATCACTAAAGTGTTCTCTGTCTAGATTTATATATATATTTTCCATTTAAACAAAGGAAACAGAAGAGGGCAATTCATCATGCGTTATTGCGGTAGTTTTACAGCAATTTTAGCAATAATGACATTTAAGTAATAGTGATATTTAATGATAGCATAATAACAATAAAATAATAGCTCTTAAATGTACTGAAGACGAATCGCATGCTAAACTCGGTGCTAAAATATTTCCATGTATATTTTGTGCAAAATCCTTATGAATATTCTATCAGATGAGCTTTATGTGTAACTCCACCAGGCATACTTCTCTTATTCCGCTTTCAAAGATAAGGAAATTGATGAGCAGTGTGGTAACCATTTAATCAAGATGAGACTGGTAATAAGTTGTGAGTATGAATTTAAATTCAGGTCTAACTCCAGAATTTGATTCTCAATCCATACATGAAAATTCTGATAATTCCTTTGATAAGGGTATGGTCTATGTTCTCTCCTGGAAAACATCCCCCATTATGTCTGCCTGTGCTCATACCTTCAGAACACAGTCAAGTTTGAAACATGATAAAAATGTTTAAATAGTGTGCTTTAATAAATGGAAATATCTTCATCTAAACAATAACACAAAAAGGCAGGCTGAGCCCCTTGAAGTGGCTTCGTTGCTATCTTCCATCCAGAACAAGAGACGGAATCAACAGCTGCAGAGTAAAGAAAGCATGAAACCCAGAGATGGAGGATTCTGTAAATGACCAATTACAAGACTATTAAGCCACACTTTCATAGCAAGAGGCAAAATATTCCATTAAACTGAAAATTCTTCTACCCCTCACTCCAAGGCCCACACAAACATTAATGTTGCATTTATTAGGATGTATTTCCTGTGCTCTATCAACTTGACTTTCAGCAACTGTATTAATACAGTCCTTTCGCTTTGCACATATATCTGAATGATGGATTCCATTACTGGAGTTTTGTAGAAAGAGTGGAGTGAATGAAGTAAAGTTTGGGAAGAGCCATCATAATCCATAATGATGGGCACTGAATCAGGACAAGAAGAAACCTCTCTTCTCATTTATTTGAATGAAAATTCTACTATATATTTATTGCCTCTGTACAGGGCCATCTGTTGAATAGTGGAAAACAAGCATCTTTCATTTGGAGGTAGGATTTGTGTGCTCAAGTTTCTATGGGCCTGCAGAATTAATCTTGTTTGAGAAATGAAATAAAATATAATTTCTTACTGTAAGTAGATGTGGTTAAGCAACTGGCAACTTTGATGTCTTTAAATCACTGCAGTTTCAGGGTAGGCAAATCTATAATTATTTCAAGCACTTCTTTATTGGTGCAACAATTGAGCAGTGTACATAGTGGTCAACAACCCGGGCATTGTCAGACGACTCCAAGTTTGAATCTAGACTTTGCCACTCACCAGCTATGTGACTTTCAGCTATGAGAATCACTTTCTTCAGCTTTACAGTGTGGATTATTATATGCCCTTTGCAGAACTACTGTAAGAACTAAATGTATATGGGCACAGTGGCTCATAGTAAGGGCTCAAATTAGTACTGTGGTCACTACTAGTAGCATTGAAAAGAAATTAGAACTTCTATTCTCATAAAGTGGGATATGTGCCCCTTTATCATTGTAATTTCATATCATTTTACTTTTGACCTTATAATTTAATAGCTCGATCCAAGAAACATTTAGCGGTAAATAGAATTGAAAGAAGATTACCTGTCAAACATGAAATACTGTAGCATCAAGTGTGCTGGCACAATACTCTTCTCAGATAATTAACCTGTAAAAATATGTTATTGTCTTCTTTTTAATTAAGCACATTGAACATATATATTTACTGTGCCAATTGGCGAAAGGTCCATTAATTAATCAGTCTAACTATATGCTGCATAAACGTCTTCTAAACATAATCGTATATGTGTTTTATTTGTTGGGAAAATGTGTTTGAGATTGTTCTTTTCTGCCTATTTAAAGTAAAAGAGGGTGAGAAGTAGAGTTAGGCTTAATGTACTTTGTACTCCATTATGCCATGAAAATGCTTCTGTGCCCTGGAGACAACAACAAAAGATTTGCTTTAATGACAAGAATCAAGTATGTTCTAAAGCTTCCAGGTAGGAGGCGTATAGGTTGCAGTTTATATCAGAAGTCTTTGCTCTCTCTCTCAACTGCGTCTAGATGGGAAAGATGTGGTCACAAATGCTTCAAGGTGACGTAGTAAATGTTGGAAAAGAGGGGGGTAGGAGGCTGAGTTTTGAATATCTCAAACCTGAGCTAGAAGGATTTTATTTAAAGAAAATAGCGGATATTATTTTTCACTTCAGGAATGCCACTCAGCAAACCTGACATTAATGTAGGAAATTAGCTCTTTTAGCTATGATGCTTTCAAATGCACATGGCTGAAAACAAATTCAAAATAGTCAAAGGAAATTTAAAAACAAAAACCAAACAACAACAACAACCTCAACAAACAAGTACTAGAAATTCAGGGATGCAGCCATATTCAGATACAGTTGGATCTGGAAGTTCCAGAGTATCAGCAGGGTTCCAGCTCTCTCTCCATCGCTCAGCCCTGCTTACCTCTGCAAGACTTTATTTTACAGAAAGTCTCTTCTTGTGCTGGATGGTAACTGGGAGTCCCAGAGTCATATCTCCCCAGCTTAGAAATTCCAGAGAGAAAAGACAATTCTTCCATGTTTCTCTGAGAGAAAAGTCCTGGGGAGGAGTCTGATAGACTTAGCCGAGGTCAGATGCCTACCCATGAGCCAATCACCTGCTTTACTGGAGTTCAGTCCCTGGGCGACTCATCCCCGGGGCCCGTGAGGAGGCAGGATGGCATTATCCGGCAGTTCTCCAAGAAAAGCCTGCTGTTTTTGTAAGATGAAAGGGGAGAGGACATGGATAATGAAACCTGTATCTGCTTCTGTAAAATCCACAGAATCTTACTCCCTGCCCCGTGTCGATGACCATGCAGTAAGCTGACCCAGGAGGTCATTTTTCCCACAACAGTCTTTATATATATGACTAAGGAACACACTGGTAAAAGAATATGGGAGAAAGTCTGAGTATGACAAGTCAGCTAGACTGATATTAACTAAAAAAGCTGTGTGAAAATATCCTTAAAAAGTTGCCCCCAACTCACTCAAAGTCCAAAGTTGGAGCTGGAAATACAATGTCATGGAGTTTGGATAAGAACAGGTTTTCTCCAAGCTGAACTATGACACAGAGATTAGAGGCTTCTAGAAACTATACTTTTTCAAAGAAAAAACATCACATGAGAAAAATGAGGCCTAGAAAAATTAAATGACTTAAGGTAACATAGCTAATTAATGGCAGGACTGAGACTAGAGTATACTTTGTGTAATTGGCTATGGTCTTTTTTGTTTGCTTTTGTTATCACTTCAAAACGAGACAAACTTAAAGAAAGGAAACACAACCAAGGCTCAGTGGTTGGAAAAGAGATGGATGTGAACGCCCACTTGTTTCTTACGTATAAAGTTACCCCTCGCAGTGTTTTGGAGGAGAAAACGCTGGCTCTTCCCAACGTTGGTTACATACACAAAGATTCCAAAGACAAGACAAGTGCTTTGCAAACAAAGTAACTAGAACCAGCTCAGGCTTCCCTGCGCCGGGTCCTACGTTCCACGGTCAGAACCACCAACTGTATCCCCCCGGGTAACAAAGTGATTCAGAAAAGCTAGCGTCTTCAGAGAAGGGAGAAAACTTAGCCGGGAAGAGAGTCAGGAGAAAACTTGCTCAGCTTCTTGCTAGGGTCTGAAACGATCCCAACAGAGTCCTTAAACCCCTCAGGTTTCCCCAATCAAGCACCCTCGCCTCCAACCTGGGCCACCCCAGATCTGACTATCAGAGGAAAGAAGTCTGCGGACGCACGGAGAGCTGACCACCCCACGAGAAGGACCTACGCGCGGCCGCACCCACTCACCCGCCGCTCCCCGGGAGACTGGAGACCAGCGCGGGGTCCAGGTCCTGGGCGTGGCAGACTCGTCCCTCTCCGGGCCCAGCTCCAGCTCATCCCGGCGCGGCCCGCCCGGGCGCCGCCATCTTGACCAGAAAGGGGGCCTCGCGCCGGAGGCCCCTGAGCGGGCGCCCTGAGCGGAGCCGGAGCGCCGGGGAGCCCCAGGTCGGCGCCCTACGTCCCCCGCGCGCTCGCGCCCCGTCCACGAGCGACGAGAGTCCCGCACGCAGCGCCCTACCCAGGCTTCCGCGGAACCGACGCCCCGCGCAGCCCGCACCACGGCTCAGGCGGCGCCGAGGGCGGCCCGGGCGGAAGAGCGGGCGCGGGGCACGCGCTCGGTAACCTGGCAACGCGGAGCAACCCGGCGTCTCCGGCGAACCCCAGCCCTCCACCACGAGGAAGCACGGACCCCCGCACCCGCCGCCCAGCCCGCGTCGCCCCTCGGTCGTTCCGCCCGCCGCTGCCCGCTGGCTATGGTCTTTTAAATCCATGATACAACGTCTGTATGTAACAAATCTGTTAAACCCTAAATGTTTATGATATTCAAGTAATCCATTATCTGAATTACTCTTGAAGATAAAACATCCAAAGACTTCTTAATTGTATGGGTATACGTACATAAAATACACGTGGAGGTAACTTCAAATATAGTATGTGCCTGTCTCTAATTCCTTCCCTCTCCGCTCTTTTAAAAAAATGCCCCTTTAAAAATTGCCCACTCACCATCTGTTAGGTAAATTTGCTGAAACACAGTAAATGTGGAGACAGAAATTGTTATAGAGACTATTCCAAATGGCACCGACACCTGTATTTATGAAATTTTTAAAAGGGTAAGTTAGAGTTGATTTTTAAAAAAAAAAAAATCCCACTATAGTAACACCACATCATCCTAGGTGCCCAGTTCTATCCAATTACATAAGATGGAGAAAGAGAGCGAGAGAGAGAGAAACAGAGAGAGAGAGGAGAAAGAGAAAGAAGAAAGGAAGAAAACCAAGTACTTATGTGTAAAGTGTTGCTCCCAAAGTTTGAGATTATACTCAAGCATCAATGAACAGAAGGAAAACACTTACAAATTTACAAATGTATTTCATTTATGGTATGAGGGACACAGGTTTAGATTTGCAACACGCTCCCACAAGGGTCAAATTGACCACTTTTTTTCTATCTAGTTGCTCTTGAGAGAACAAAACAATTGAAACAGATGCCATTCAATTCCAAGTCTATAGCTTAGACCATGTCACTGCACATGAAATATTGTTCATTCAGAGTCAGCACATAGCAAGAGTAATTTATACTCTCAGAGTGTTTGCTCTCAAGTCAATAGCAGAGAAGCCTTGACTAAAAACGTTCCCATTAATTGCCATTGTAATATATCTTACTTATAGCCCATGAAACAGTGGTCAGGGGAGATTTAGTCTTTGGACACCATACTATATAATCTCTCCACTTTAAGCCATCCCCCACTCGGCGATTATTTTTTAAATATGTTACTCGTAGTCAATATTAATTTACATTTAATCTTTCTTAGCATTAGGAGAGTATTATTTTATACAGGCTCAGAAACAAATCTCCCGAAATTCCTCCCTGATGCTCCCTTCAGGCTGAAAATGCATTGCAGGGTGGCTGCAAGTGACTTACTTCTAGTTGGCAGAGCCCTGGCCACACACTAATTTCATTAGCCTCAAACTCCTGGATTTGAAAGATCCACTGAATATGATTCCTGTCCTCTGACATGTCACTTACTAACCAATTCAGTGTGCATACAGAGGAGAGAAAGGACTTGCTCAGCTCTGGCCCACCGGCAGGCAGATGAGAATTCCCAGTCAGAGACACTGTTTACATCTGAGTGGTCATTCTTGCCCGGGTCCTCATTTTCAGGAAGGAAGTTCAATCCAGGCTTTGCTGGCAGCTGCAGCATCTGTTACATCCATTACTAGCTCCTTGTTCCTTCTTGCCCCCCAGTGCTTAGCATCCCCCATTTCAGTCACTAAGTCTTCCTTCCCCCAGCCTAGAAGCTTACCTCACTGTAAATTTTTATCTCAAATGATAGGTTTGGCACATTCCCCACAGCAACCCACAGGGACTGGGGAAAAGAAAACTCAGATCTCTGGAGAGCTAAGAATTCAACCATTTAGAGGAGTTTCTTTTATACAGGACAGTCTTCATTGAGCTGAACCCTGCAATCCCAGAGAAGATTCACCTACCCGTTCTTTTCTTCTTTCCCTAAAGTGACTGTGTCTTTGAACAATGGGTCTGTGTTCCACTATTCTCTCTATTCATTTTGCAGGTTTACAGAGGCTGGGAAACTGGGGACTGGACTTACATGCCAGGAGCTTCTAAGATCACACGCAAAAATAAGGCTACGGGAAGAGATTGTTGGAATCTATCTCTGTATATTTGAACATGGGCAGTGGTTAACCAGGATGCTCACACCAAGCTTATATCCAGCTTGCAGCACAAGCTACAAGTTGGTGCATCCCTCCTACTACCAGCCTCTTCTCAAAGATGCAGGTGAAAACTGGGGGCTCTTTTCCCTCAGCTGTTCAATCCAACATGAATAGCTGCAATTTGCAAATTAGAGGAAAATGACAGTGTTTTCTCTGAATGGTTTTGGTCCCAACCCACACTGCTAATGTTGGCATTCAGTTCCTTTCCTTCCCAGCCCAGGGAACGGGGGAACTAAGCATAAGGCAAGCGTTCTCTTTTCTTGCAAGTGCCTCAGATCCACACACCAGAGAAGGAATCAGCTCCCCCTGGAATCTTTTTCAGCAAACACAATCCTTCAGCCTAGTCGGCAAGCTCTCTCTTGACTTTAAGATTTCACTCTTTTTTCGACAGGCAGGCCCATCTGCAGTACTGCCCAAGCTCCAAGTGAAGGCACCAAAATAATTTTAAAAATGTCAAACAGCAAATGTGCCTTCAACCCCCAGAGCTCCAGTAAAACTACTGTGAGTTGCCCCTGTGGTTCTCAGGTGACCTCTGGCCTCATCCTCCCTGCAGCGCTGCCTCCTCAGGTTCTCTAGTTTAAGCTCAGAGGTAAAGGAAGTGCTTCTGGGTTTTGCTTACAACAACCCAGTCTCTTCCTGAAAGCATTACCTCAAAGTGAAGGCTGCCCAGAAGCACTTTTGGCCTTGCAAACATCTAGAGATCTCCATGGTGGCATACTCAAGAGGTGCTAGAGATGCTCAGAGGCTCAGAGGGGCCATACCAGGCTGCAGCTTTAGACAGGCACCCCTCCTTCTGGCACAAACACAAGCTTCATACTCCTGGGTGCTGATGTAGTGACAGCTTGAATCACAAGGAGTCCCCTCCAGAAACCCAACATGCTTCAGGAAAGGCACTTGAGAGGGAGCCAACTTTTTAGCTATGGGGAGCATAAGGGTCAGCCAGAACATCTGGAGAAGGGACTAACTGAGCTTGGGTCCTACCAGGCAGGGAGAGAGCTGTGCATTAGGAAAGGATCACTTCAAGACAGAGATGAACAAAAAACTTGGATATAGGGGTAGAGAAGGAAAAGAGAGGCAGAAATTGAAAGGGAGAACATAAAAACAGAGAGACCAAAAAAAAAAAAAAAAAAAACAGCAGGGAGAAAAGAGACACAAGGAGAGAGACACACAGGAAGAAAGACAGAGAAACAAGAGAATCCATAGTCACGCAGACCCTGAAACTCAATTTCTTCATCCAGAAGCCATCCATCTATACCCAGGGCGGCACAGGAGCCGTGGGGCCGAGGCTGCGGGAGCAGGCGGTGAGAGAGCACTGCAGCACCGCCCACGGCTCAGCTGGCCCGATCCGCCGTCCTCGCATCTTCCGCCGTTGCCCGCCTGCACCCGGAGCTAGAGGACCGCCCGGCCTTGCTCAGCGCACCCTACTGCCTCCCTCCAGGCGCCTTCTTGTCTGGCTCTGAGAATCGTCCTCAAAACCCAGGACTGGGGTTGGGGGCTGCGTTAGGGAGGTCGTGGGAAAGGATGGGCACAGGGTGGGTGCAGAGAAAGCGATTGTGCTTCGCAGTTAGCATGAGCTCACCTCCGGGCTCTGAGCTGGCAGGAGTAGAAAGCTGATCGCCCGGCTCCTGCCAGTGGCCAGATCGCAAAGGCAGTTTAGACGGTGCAAACAACTGCCCAGAGCAAATCGCCTGGGGGCACGTCTGCGGGTGGCTTCTCCCCGCTTGAGGACAGTCCCCACGCCTTCCGCCCCATGCCCTCGCAGAGACAGGTTACAGGTCGGGAAATCCAACCCGAGCGAAATGGGCAATTCACGTCCAAATGTAGGTGAAGACCTAGCCTTCGGTTTAAGAACTGCCTCCCTAAGCTCTTCTCGAAATTTTCCAAGGCAGCTGCAGCTTGTCGGGCGGCTTGGGGCAGGGAAGCTGGGGAGTTGAGAAATGCCTAGTTTCTAGGCGTCTTCTCATCTTTCATATTCCTTGCGCCTAGGTGGCTCTCACAGGAGCCCGGCACTTTTACAAGCCTGTTTTGGAACCATATTTCACTCGAATGCAAACCCATTTAAATCATCGCCTTGTTTTTCGGAGACTGTTTCTTCTAAATGGGGCCATAAATCCAGAATGTCAAGCCGGATGGAGTGGAGCGCGGACAGGGGAGAGATGAAAGGGAAATGAATCAAGCAGGGAAAGTACCTCCTCGGGTGAGGTGGGAGGGATTCGGCAGGATCTCCAGGGTGGAAATGAGCGAAGGCTGACCAGACCCCGCACCCCTGGAGTCCAAGCCAGCCTTCAGGATAAAGAGCGCGGGGAGCTACGGCGCGCTCTGCCCCGGAGGGAGCGCCCCCCTACCTGGAAAAGCCTCAGGATGTTGGCTACCATGATGGAGACCGAACTCCCCGAAGCCCCAATCACTCCAACTACTTTCTCGGGCTTGACGAAAACCGGAGGCTCGCCGTTGGTGCAGCGCACTTCGGAGGTGTCCTTCTGGATGAGCGCCTGGACGAAAGTGAGCGACTGTTCGAGCGCATAAGTGTCCCTGGAACAAGTGTCCAGGATCCGCGCTCCCAGCGTCACGTTGGGCAGCAGGTTGGGATCGCTGTTGATCTGGTCCAGGGCGTAGAGCATCGCTTCCAGCCTGTGGATCCCGTTCTCCCTCTTGATGTCGCCGCAGGGCACTCCGCTGGGACCCTTCGCGTGCACCGGGAACAGCCCCCCGAGGGTGACGTCCCCCTCGATCCGAATGGAGTGCGGGGCGTACGTCTCCTGGCCGCGCGCCGCCGCCGCCAGCGCGCACAGAAGCACCTCCAGCACGCAGCAGGGAAACTTCATCAAAGTCAGGGCGCGGAGCAGCTTCCCCAGCTGGACCGTGCTGCTCCCGCGGCTGCGGCGGCGGCGGCGGCGGCGGCACTGGAGGGGACGGTGGCGGGCCCGCCGGAGTCCTGGCCCCTTGGGGTGAGCTCCTCCGGTGAAGCCCAGGGTCTCCTGCGGGCGAGGAGGGTAGGGGCGCCCGGGGAAGGGCAGCCGGCGAGGGTGGGGGGTCCCGCGGCGCCTGCCAGCTTGGGGCGCCGTGCGCTCTCGGGTTCCCCGGCCAGCGCGCCGCGCTCGAGCTCGCGCTCGGTGGCTTGCAGCTCGAGCTCTCCAACAGCCCAGCACTGGGGAGAGAGCGAGGATGGCTATCGCTTTAAATGCGCGTTCGGCTCCCTCTCCTCCTCCGCCCACTCCCTCCCACCCTCGCTCGCTCTCAGGCTCTCCCCACCCTTCCCAGCGCCCACCCTCCCCACGGTTTTGCAACATCACGCAGGGAGGGGCTGCGTGCTGAGGTAAGGGGGGAGGGAATGGGTGGGCGGCTGTGGGGCGGGGGGAGTACCTCCGATTGGGAGTTTCGAGGTCCCCAGGGAATCTGGGGATTGCAGGTCGCAGGCGAAGGCTGAGCTCCTGCTTCGGTCTCACTGTAGAAGCCGCTCGCTCGCCCGCCTGCACCCACATGCACATTCTAGGCACAGGGTGGCATCAGCTCCGGACAGGGCGGTTCTAGCTGGGGCTGACTGCTTCCAACCCTGAGGTCCGGAGCCGGGGCTGTCAGCGCCGGGAGAATGCGAGGTAGTCGAAGGTGATGCCGCCAAGCATGAAGGGTAGTAGGGAGACCCCAGTCTCTACTGCTAATTCGTCTGTGCCAGTTTTTCCTAAGAAAAACACACATACACACAGGAGCCTGATTTATGACCTAAAGAACCTTTACGCAGAGACTTCTCCGGGGCCAGGCACTGGGCTAGCCTGTAGGGAAAGACGCCAACAAGAAATGCTGGGAATGGAAATGCATCTTTGGTCTTCAGGGGTTACTGTGGCCGGAGCCGGATGAAGTAACCCTGGTCTCCAGTAAATCTGTGGCGGATTCGCTCCTTTTCTTCCTTTCATCGCAAGAGATGGAACAACTGAGAACTCTGCAGAGCGCACTTTCTTCTCTGGCGCTGACAGGTGTAAGGCTCCCTCCTACCCATTTCCAGAGATGCTTTTGGGCTGATGTCAGGTTTCCTCGGGCAGGAAATAGCAAGAAAGAGGTGACAGTAGGAGGAGCAGACAGAAATCTCCCCATCGATCCAGTGATCCAGTGATCCATTCTTTTTTTTTTTTTTTCTGGCTGAAGATTTGGGGGGTTTGGGGAGTGGAATCAGGATGCCAGAGCAGGTAGTAGTGCAGTTAGGAAGCTGTTTTTCAAAGGTGTCCCATCCTGCAGGTCCAGCCCAAACTTGGCCCAGCAACAAGTGGCCCTAGTTCCTACACAAGGAAGGGCAATGTATCTGCCCTTGGTGCCCACGTGTACTGCTTATGGTGGTCTCTACTCTTGCTGAGCCTTTCCGTTGGAGGGCAGCGAAACTGTCTTATACAGAATTGAGGGCGCAGAGAAAACCAAAACAAGACTATACTTTCTGTTGTAATGTTAGTGTACTAAAGAAAAATGTCCTTGCACATAAACAAAACAACACACACACACACACACACCTAAAAAGTCAGAAGTTGGGAAGTTGGTTGTCTCTTCCACCAACCACCTGTATGACCTTGGCACTTCTGTTCCTGTGCCTGAGTTTTACTTTGCCCATCTGTAAAATGATGAGATTGAATTGAATGTTTTACAGGTTAACTTTTAACTTTCAAATCCTCTGTTGAAATAGGCCATGCACCTTTGGCCATGGTGTTCTTTTTAGACCAATATCCTTTGTTGCTTTAAGTGTAGGGCACCCGTTTTTTGATACCCAAACAACACTTCAAACATTTCCTGGTACAGAGGATATTTTTTTTCTTGTTGACCACCCATTTATCGTCCTTCTAGGGAGAGTCCAGTCCATCATTTTCTTTTCAGACATGCCCCTCCTCCAGGTTTCAATACTTAAGGTTTGAGGAGGAAAAAAACCTTCTGGCTACAGTGTTCAAGGAAGGGAATAGAGGCTAACAAGAGCTATGCAGGACTAATCCCTGGAGTTCTGCTGGAGTAACGAGGGTGATGACATAGGGTTACCACTGTCCAATAGACAATCCGTGCCGGAGTTAAAAGAAAAAGGAGCCTCCTTCCTCTGAATGCTTTATGTATATCTTTTGGACAATGTTACACTATTTGATTTTGTAAAAACATACCATTTTACTGCCATCTTCAAGAAAAGTGATGTAAAAGCTATGCGAAGCTACCCCTGTATACAATGTGATCATCCATCACTCATAGATGTGATGCCCTGCTATATAAGTGCACACCTTGTGCAACCTTATGCTGTGATGCGCCCGCCCCTTCCAGCCAGCCCTGGAGCTGCGAGCGTATAAGCCTGCAGCTGTGCCAGAAGCTCCCACATAAACAGGGAAATATTTGAATCCCATAATGAGAGACACCAGAGAGGAGAAAAGGCAGAGAGAAGAAGGGGTGGGGAAGAGAGAAAGGGACCTGGTTAAAACATGTGAACTCCTGGATCCACATGTGCCTGAAAGATTGCCTCTTTTTTTTCAGTTATATAGTATTTTATTTCTGTTGTTTGAAGTCAAAATATCCTCTTGTAACTCACCTATTCTGCTATTCAATACATTGGATCAAAAAGGCTGGAACAAGTGAAATAGATATCCTGTTAAGGCAGCATTAGCTAATTTGGAAAGGGGGAAAGAAGCAAAGCAATAGAAAGGCATCCTTGGGAACACAAATACTGTGATCCTAGTATTTAGGCATCAGTACCTCAGGCTATATTTGATAGAGACTGTATCCTTATTTAGTTTTTAATTTAAGGCTATTTAGTAGGCACTTGGTGCCAAAAAATATATTTGAAGAGCTGTGTTACAAGTAATAGCACTTGATTTTTCACCTGCCCATGTGAAGATCTATGTTCTCCTCTTCCATTTCCAGGTCACAGCTTGCAACTGCTCAACAAATAATTCTTGGCTGACTGTTGAATGTTGCCTTGTTCTGTGTTCTCTCTTTGCTCTACTCATTCTCCCCAAACATCTGGCAGCAATCATTATCTTCTTTTTGTTGCAGTCATCTGTGTGCATGTTTTATTTCCCTTGCTAAGCTGGAAGATCCTTGAGGGTTAGGGGCTAGGTATTATAAGGGGCTAGGTATTATTTATCTTTTTACCTCGGACAATGTTCAGAATGGTGTTTTGTACCTAAGAAGCACTCATGTGTTGAATGAATCAGAATTGGTTAGCCATTCCCCACTGTCTTTATCTCACAATAACAGAAACATAAAGTGGGCAGAGCAGAAACGACGGCAAATAAATTGTCCTCTTAGTCACAGAATGCAGTTTCTAGAACTTAAAGAATAATTAGTAGATTTTGAAATAATTTTGTTTTACAAAAATTTCATAAGATTGAAATACTCTAACCTTAAAGCTCTCGATCAACTCTAAAGGAGGGCTTTAATTGGCTCTTCCTGAGTCAAGTGTTTATTCCTGGGCCGATAACTGGGGCCATTGTCATAATAGAAAGTGTGATTTGTTACCAGAGAAAGAGGAAAGTGACGCTGGGCTTGCAAGATATTTATATCTTCAGCCAGAGTGCATAGGATCTGGAACTTAATTGGTGACGCAGTGTTTGTTTGAGATTATATGAATGAAAAATCTTTGTGTAAGGGTGATTAATCTAAAACTTGGCCAGTCATTGTCCTAGTGTCATATTAAATTGCAGGAGAATCTAGTTTTAGGCACAAAGATCATAAATATAAAATGTGTTCCCAGGCTTTGTTCTGTGTAGTCAGTAATCTATACTCACCCAGTCATTAACAAAAATGAAAGTTAAGGACTCAGTCCTAACTTATATGCTTAGCATTGTATTTTGTTAACAATCTCAGTTTTATTTTCTTTGTTCTCCCCTGTCCATCATCTTCTGCAGAAAATAATGTCTCCACTTTCAATTCCCTGTCTATTTAAATCCGATTTGTAATTTATAAAGTTGTCCTCCTTAAGGGCTGCTGCTTCTGCCACAGTAATGTACTCTGGCCATTATTATACTCTTCCATCTTTCATGTAGGTCTCCATCCATGGGTTTTGGTTTCATAGCTTTTTTTTTTTTTGGCGGTACGCGGGCCTCTCACTGTTGTGGCCTCTCCCGACGCGGAGCACAGGCTCCGGACGCGCAGGCTCAGTGGCCATGGCTCACGGGCCCAGCCGCTCCGCGGCATGTGGCATCTTCCCGGACTGGGGCACGAACCCGTGTCCCCTGCATCGGCAGGGGGACTTTCAACCAGTGCGCCACCAGGGAAGCACTATACTTATGATTTTATATTTGCTTATTTACTTTTGTCTCCCCCCTCAGCTCAAGAGAGACTATATTCATCTGTGTTAATCACTGCTGTATTTCCTGAACATGCCTATAAATCATACTGAAGAATGGTGCCTGAAATTTGGTAAGGAATCAATCAATTTTCTTGGCTGGATGAAGAAATGTGTTCATAAATTAATGAACAGATCTTCGGGGCTTCTGACTTGAGGACTAATGGGAAGAGGATGGCAAATGTTTGGGACAGGGTACTGCAAGAAGTAGTATTTGGAGTACTCTGATAGCTATCCTAACAGATAAGATTGTGTTCATTTAAGTAGTTTTAATGAGAGAGCTGGGAACTAGGGACACACAGCATTAAGGTTTTTATAATGCATTCTGTAGAGTTCTTTTTAAGTCTGTACAAATATCATTGAAAATATATGCATACATATACACCTCTGTTACTTTACTTAGTGCTTTACAAGAGCCCCTCAAGGAAGGGGTAGTAGCAACTCTCAGTATCCTTCCTTTATGATGAGCTTAATTTATTCAAAGTTACATCATAATTTATTTGTAACTGTGAAACTAGACTTAGTTATTGAATAGACCGTCCCTAGAAACGTATGACATTAATAAAACCAACAAAAATTTGTTCAGTTTCCAATGACAGACACACTACAGACTCAATTTTGGGCCATCCAGTTTAATGAAGGGAAGAAGTGATTTAACAAATATAGAGCAAACAGAATATGAAGTTTTATCCTCCATTAATATTAGTAACGGATAGTGTGGGCTCCAATGCCTTCAAGATAGCTTGAGACCATCATCTCTGTGTCATGGGCAGGGGGATGTTCAGCCAGGATGTCTTTCACTGTCACTGAGAAAAATTTCCATAATATATAATGATACCTACTGAAACTGATATGGGGCATTCGGGTAATAAGGAATCCGTTAGCATATTTTTCCGGAAGCCTTGACTACAAAATGAAGACAGTAGATTTGGACACTTTCAGCCATGAAGAAGTTGTTTGGATATTCATCCTTATGCCTAATGAAATAAGCTTATTTCATCTCTGCAGCTTCCCATATACCATTTTCCCACCTCTGTTTTATGTTTGGAAAGACTTTTAGAAATTGAAAGTCAAGTTAAAAAGTGAGTGACAACTTAAATGATATATGGAATATTTTGCTGACTTACAAGAGCATGCAGAATTAAATATGACCCAGTTCAAATGTTTATTTTAACGTGCATGTTGAGGTGGAGTTTTCAAGGTGCCAGAAAATGAGAATTCACCTTCCAGTGTGTGTTACCAGCTCTGTTCATTGCACAGAATCATCTTCATAAAACATACTGTTTTCTATGTACCTGGTATATATCTCAATTAGTTTGAAGAATTTCTCAGATACCTCTTAACATGTAATGCTCCAATTCCAATCTTGCCATGTCCTGTACCAGTGACACAGCACACAGGAGTTTTATTTCTCTTTATTTCTCTGGGTTGTTCAGAACCCAATGAAAGAACAATGGAATGGGATCAAAGAGATCAGGGTTCTTGTCCCAGATTTACCATAAAATAATTGTGTCCTCTTGGGAAAATTATAGTCATTCTAGGTCCCTTTTCTTTACTTTGACAGAGCTGCACTAGATGACCCCAAGTAATATAGCACTCTTTCAGTAGTAGCTTAGATGTTATCGGTATTCTGAAACAAATGAAGACAATGACACATGGAGCTGTGCAACATCTCTGTAACTCTGTTGTCTTAGAGTTGCCTCCATTTTACAGATGATAAGATGACTGTGCATAGAAGTAGATGTTTGGAACCAGCAGTTCCAAAGTAAGTGGAGGTAAACCACAAATTTCCTTCCTTCCTGAAGCTCACTTAGCCAAAACATAGGCTTCTGAATATTAAGCTGTAGAGCATATTATCAGTACATTTTAAAAGAAGCTATTCTTCTAGGATTTCCAATTAATAGCAGGAGGTTTTGAAATTCTTAAAAGATCATCTAATTTTGTGAGATTTACAGCTCTATTTTCCTGTCAAGCAAGTTGTATTAGTGCCAGACAGTCATCTGAGCTTCTGGATGCTTCTCTGAACCTCTTGAAGTTTTCTTCTTGCTATCTGAAATTCATGCCAGATAAGCCTTTTTCTAGAGCGTATGTACAGACTTGTGTATTTTCATATAGGAAAGCGATGCAGTGAGTCAAGTCGTGGGTTAAGCCCTCATTCTCAGAGTGGTATTGAGCTCCTGGTGAAATATAATCATCATTTCCTCAGAATCGAAAAGCAGTTATCTCAGGTGTATAATCCCATTAACTATTTATACATTTACGTATGATACATGTATTTATTGTACCTACGAGGTGTGTTCTCTTTGGGAAGTACAAAGCTCTTAGAGACATAGGTTGTTCATTTTTTTGTTTTCCCACAAATACTGTGACCCTTTGAGCAGGAAGGTCTATATTTTACTAACATCTAGAACCAGCAGTTAACACGGTGTCTAAGATGTAGTCAATAATTATGAAATAGATAAATGAACACATTTTTATGCAAGGGCCAGGACATGGACAAATAGAAATTTTTCATTTTCAGTCACAAAGCAACAACAGACGTAAAAATGATACCGACAACAAGTGCTACGGTCATTCAAAGAAGGCATAGAATAGATAGAAGGATCTCCTCTATGGCACAGGGAACTATACTCAATATTTTGTAATAACATCTGCATGGGGCACCTGCTCCACACCAGGCCCTATGACAGGTGCTTACATACTTTCCCTCTCCCCCATCCTATGGGGAAAGTACCTCTGCTATAGATTTAACATTTGCCTCCCCCAAAATTCATACGTTGAAATCCTAACCCCCAAAGTGATGGTATCAGGAGGTGTGGCATTTGGGAGGTGATAAGGTCATGAGGGTAGAGCCCTCATGAACAAAATTAGTGCCCTCATAAAGGAGACCCCGCAGAGGTCCCTCGACCTTTCTGCCATGGGAGGTTACAGAGAAAACATGCCAACTGTGACCCAGGAAGAGGATACTCACCGGACTGTGAATTTGCTCGCACCCTGATCTTAGACTGCCAACCTCCAGAACTATGAGAAATAAATTTCTGTTGTTCATAAGCTACCCAGGCTCTGGTATTTTGTTATAGCAGCCCAGATGGATTACGATAACCTCTGTCCTTAGGTTTCAGACCCAGAACCTCAACTTTGTAGAGGTTACGAGGACCCTAAAGCCACTCAACCAGGCAGAGGCAGATTTGAAATTTAAATCTCCAATTCCACATGTAAGTCTATCAGACCCTGTCTCCAGACATGATGTCATGAACAAGAGCTAATGCAACAAAGAGTTTACATGCAGCAAAACAATTAGCAAACAAAGTAAGAATATAGTAGACCGACTGTTTTTGTCACCCAATAGCCATTCACCACTCTTCCAGTTGAACAGAAGCCATGCCCTGTGGGCACATTCAGCCCTGCTGTTTTCACTTCCCAGATTTGAGGGGTAGGAAATTATTATCCCTCCTGGCCATCAGCACCCTGACCTCTACCACCCACCGGGCCAGCTTCAAGAACAGCTGGATCCACCTGTTCAAATGAAACAGGTCTGCTCTCTGTGGTGTTGGCTTCTAGTTCAAGCAGCTCTCCCCACATGAGAGCAAAGCTGGCTCCCAGCAGTTGCAAGCATGAGTCCTACCAGCCTAGCAGTCCCAACAGATACCTTTTAAGTATTTTTTCCCCAAAGCTCCAGTTAAAAGTCCTAGGCTGATTCCAATTTGAACTGCTCTGGACAAACATTTTCTTTAGAACCAAGAAGGCTGCCAGACAAAATACAGGATGCCCGCCTCGTTAAAGCTGAACTTCAGATAAACAGTAATTTTTTTAGTAGAAGTATGTTGCATGCAATGTTGAAGACACCCTAAAAAGTCGTGGTTTTCATCTGCGGTTCAGCTTTAACTGGGCGCCCCGTGTGGGCTTTGCCGGCTGTGGTGGGCGCCGAGCGGGGTCGGCGGGGACGGTGGGGGACTGTGGCCCGAGCCGGGTTGCACACCCAGCCCACAGCGTGCAGGGAGAGAGGGGCAGCCTCGTCTCCGCTGCAGGAGCTGAGACGGGGAGAAAGGGAGCGCCCCAAAAGGAAACCAGCTGCCCCTCCCAGGAGAGAGGAGATGGCTGTTCAGCAGCCAGAAACAGCAGAGGAGCCCGAGCACAGAAGCGGCGGCCTCTGAGGACGCGGCGCACATATTTCTGGTGGGCGAGGGGCACGCGGGCCGGTCCGTGGGAAAGAGGGGAGCCCGCGCCGGCCCCTCCGCCTCCCGAGCCTGTGCGTTTCCCTAAAAGAGCAGCAGCTGTGCAAACTGACGGTTCACAGTTGTGATAAATCGCCTTAGGAAAGCACTTCGATTAAAGTCACATCTAACTAGAACGCAAGAAGTCATCCCTGAACAAATCAATTGCGAGAGGGGCAGCTCTGGGCGCGCACCCACCCCGCTGCTGTTTTGCTTTCCCCGCAGGACGAGGGCCGCTCACCGGGTCGCGGGGACAGCGCGCTGTCTCAGCTGGGGAAGAGGCGCTTCCTCAGGACACATGCAAAACCCAAATTGTGAAAGGAGGCCTTTATTCCATTCCTTTGGGGGATTTCTTAATGACGTAAAGCCCAACTTGGTTTCAGATCTGCCTGTCGTTTCCGTGACAGAACCTTCCTGGGGGGTCCACCACCAGCGGCGTGGCCAGGCGCCACAGGGCTGTGCTCTCCTTCCCAAGCCAGTTCATCTCCATCTGTAGCATTTTCAGAGAAACTCTCGGATAGGTTTTCTCCAACAGGTTCTTTTTCCTTCAGTTTATAAAGTCATTCTCCTGCACAAAATGAACGGCCTGAAGACATCACTGAGCCTCTTTTTCTCCCAGGGTCAGGGCCAGCACGGTCCCCAGACCACAGGAGCGCAGGGCCTCACAATGGGCTTCAGGCCTTCCCCTCCCCTTCCGCCCCTCCCCCCCCGCCCTACCCCTCCCCTCCTCCCCTGCAGAAATCACATCCCTTCCTCCAGACTCCCCACTTCAGCTTGACTTCCAGCAGATCTTTACCCTGCCAGTTAGTAATTCAGGACTAATTAGGTGATTGCTTTCATTTATGGTAGCAGTTGGGGTGGGGGGGATGAAATGGCTTTGCCCTTGTTCTTGTTGGAAAAATAAATTACACCCACTGTCACTTGAGATCTTATTTTCCCCCCAATCAAGCAAATTCGCAGCGTGGTTCATTTCCCCAGCATTCACTCCTGAACAGAGGGCAGTGCCCTGGAACGTGGCTTAGAGCTGTGTGGTCAGTGCAATTGTTTGGGGCTGTTTGTGCCGACAATGACAGGAGACGCCTGTCTCCCGAAAGAAGAGTGGCCCTTGTCTTGCTTAGGCCAACGAGCTGCCCAGAGCGCTGCCCGCCTGGCTTCTGAGGAAGATGTACACCGCCATCTAGTGGAGATGGGGGCTCCCTGCAGTGTGCTCGTTCTCCCGCCTTTCCTTCTGGCCGGTAAGAACAAGCAATAATGCTTCTTGTAAGTTCCTAAAAATAGGGGAGGTCTTATATCACCAGGAGTGAAATGTTTGCCTCAATGTCTGCAATGAAAGTGCAACCCCGTGCTTGCACAACGTCTGTCTTGTCAGTAGCCCTCTTTCATCCCGATGTTTAGGTCCAAGACAGGATCGTCATTGTCTGAGCAATGGGTATCTCTCCGAAGCTGGGTAGTTCTCCCCTGTCCCAAGTAGTGTGGGAGGAGACAGTCAGCACCTTCACAGACGCCTTCATCTCTGCAGCCTCGCCATCACTCCTCATCTCGCCCACAGCAAGCCCGATTCCAAAGTGCACAGGGTAGAGGCGTTCGAAAGTTGGCTTGTTCAACCAGGGGCATTGCCACTTCCCAGAGGGAGCCAGAAACACACCCACATCCTAAGACTCTTTTAAGTCTTGGCGTTGAGGGGGTTCCCACTCTGTCCCCTGACTACACACAAGTCAGTGTCTTTTTCCTTTCCGTTCATTCTACCTACATGAAGAGCACGTTGATCTCCCCAGTTTTAACACAGGAACCATGATTTTCCTGGGTTTTGTGTATGCGGGGGGAGAGAATGGGAGAGAGAGCAAGTACATCCCAATATGGAAGGGTTTGGGGCCGTGGTTCTCAACCAGGGGCAATTTTGCACCCAGGAGACATTTGAAAGTGTCTTGGGACACTTTGGATGGTCACAGCTTAGGGGAGGCTAAAAGTCCTTCCATCACAGGACAGGCCCACAGCAAAGAAGCATCCAACCCCACCCAGCAGTCGTGCTGAGGCTGAGAAAGCCTGGTTTAGGCTCGCAGATATCGCCCTCCAGCAAGCCGGTTAGAACACTGATTGTCCTCAAATGGCCCACACTGCAGAGGCTGTGGATAGATAATGCATCCTCTCCCAAGTCAGTACTGACCGCCGTTTTTCTTCTTTGAGACTCTTCCATTTTAAACATAATTTAGCTGTCTCTTTTTTTTCTCTCTGCTCTGCTGAGAAGAGAAAGGATTGGAAAGGGGGAGGGGAAGGTGACAGAACAGGAGGATTAGAGGCCTGACCTGTTTCTCCTGGAGAAGCTGGGCACATTCCTCTCTCACACGTGCTTTGTGACCGAGCAGGGTACAATTAAAGGCACAATAATTTGCTTGTTATTCAAGTCAGGCATTAGTCCGGGTAATGGTGTGCTTGGTGTAGAGATGGATTTCCTTGTTCGGAGCTAAGCACAGGACTAGCTGAATTCTCCATGGAGAAATCTTGATTTGTTCAGGTCTTTCATGTTTTCTACAGAGAAGGGATTATGTCTTCCTAAAGAGGGGCGTTGCTTAAAAAGCTACAAAGTATAAGAAAAGGATTTAGGGCAGAGGGGCCTGTGGTTACGTAGCTGAGGGGTACAGGGAATTTCAGAGCCAAGGATTATTTAAAGCCATAAAGTTAAAGAAATAATTGCTTTAGGGACTTCCCTGGTGGTGCAGTGGTTAAGAATCCACCTGCCAGTGCAGGGAACACGGGTTCGAGCCCTGGTCCGGGAAGATCCCACATGCCGTGGAGCAACTAAGCCCGTGTGCCACAACTACGGAGCCTGCGTGCCACAACTACTGAAGCCCACGTGCCTAAAGCCCGTGCTCTGCAACAAGAGAAGTCACCCAGTGAGAAGCCCGTGAACCGCAACGAAGAGTAACCCCTGCTCACCACAACTAGAGAAAGCCCACGCGCAGCAACAAAGACCTAATGTAGCCAAAAATAAAAATAAATTTTAAAAAATTTATTAAAAAACATTGCTTTAGCACTACTGCATCAGTGCTGGCGAGTATACTGTAAAGGCAATTAAGCATGAGCTAATATTCATTTTACTTTGCCTAATTACTGCATGGATCCAGGAGAGGGAGGGGAAAGAAAACATGCCCCTTCCCTGGCAATCAGGGAGGACGTTGGTTTTGGTTTCTTTGCCTTATAGGCACGCTTACTAGTTGGGGTGCCCAGAATCCAGCCATCACAAGGGCCTTATTAGTTAAAACACAGGAAAATTGTTCTCTCAAGGCAGAACAGTGAATGCTCTGCTGTCCCAGTGACCAAGCAGAAGCCACTATTAGTTTTAACTCCATCGATTATTGTTAGCCAGAGAGGACATGACATACACAGTCCTGACTTCACCCATGTGCCTGCTGAGCCTGGGTCAGGGGCTCTCAACCCAGAGCAACTCTGCCCCCCTCCCCCCAGCTCCCCGCGCCCCGGACAATTGACAAGTTCAGGAGCCATTTCTGCTGTCACAGCTGGGGAAGGACTGCTGGCGTCCGCTGGGCAGAGGCCAGGGATACTGTAGGAGTATCCCACAATGCCCAGGACAGCCCACAGCAAAGAATTATCGGACACAAAATGTCACCAGTGGCAAAAGTAAGAGGTCCTGGTGTAGACAGAGGCAATTTCCTCTCCTTGAGTAGGTGAAGGTCTTCAGAATCTTCGCTTCCTCAAATACATAATGGACAAGTCATCAGATGACCGTATTTCATGCTAACTAACACGCTTTTCTTCCCCCTTTGCTACACTGGGTATTCATTCTCCCACTTCAGGAAATCGAGTGACGCTAAGAAAAACTTGCCCTGGAAGAATGGTCCGCGGGGGCGAACCGAGACCCAAGTTGGTGCCCGCCCTCTCCTTCCCCGATTCACACACACGCACCCAAGAGAGAAGACAGCGAGCTTCTCTGCAATCCCCTGGTTCGGAGTTTTGAGAAGTTTTATTCCCTTCTCTGAGATTACCCATTCTTCCCTGCATGAAGCATGTTCAGCGAAGTCATTTGTCCTGCAGCTTTACAGGAGTTAAGAGCCCGCAGCAGTGAGATATCCATTTCCTCCCTGGAGAATGAGGACTCCCCCTGAGGGAGGTTAATGCTCAGGACAGGAGCATCCCTGGAGCTGGTGACAGCCAAGGGGCTGTGACTCAGGACTGTCCCAGGCAGGCCATCAACTCTCTGGGAGAGCCTCAAGGATGCACTTCGCCTCCGTTTACAGGAGGTGAGGAGGGCAGAGTGCTGCAGACGGGGAGCGGGGCGCCACTCCCAGACTAGACCCTAGCCGGCACCCTGCAAGAGACAGAAAACCTCTCCCCTCAGGTCCCACCAGCCCTGCTCTCCCCTTCTGTGCACCCCTTTCAAATGCGTTTTTCTGCTTTGCCCCCTCCCATTCAATCCGTTCTAGGTACAGTGGTCACGGTGATCCTGGTAAGTCCCAAGTCAGATCGTGTTGCTCGGAGCTCAAAACCCTTCAGAGGCTCCCATCTGGATTCGAATAAAAGCAGTCTTCTCCCTCTCTCCCCCTCCCCATCCCCCCCTCTGTCTCTCTGTCTCTGTCTCTGTCTCTGTCTCTGTCTCTCTCTCTCTCTCTCTCTCTCTCTCTCACACACACACACACACACACACACACACACACACACACGCCCCGTCCCTCCCCTTCCCTCAAGCCCTTCCAGACACACTGGCATGCTGTCCCTGGCTGTTCCTAGCAGCTCCCTCCCCATAGCCTCCTGCACTTACTATTCTCTCTGCCTAGAATATTCTTTCTCTCCATATCTACAGGGGCTGCTCTCTCCAGTCCGTCCACATGTCCCCTTCTAATTAGGGTAGCCCTCTTTCCCTTTGATGCTTTATTGTTCCCGTAACCTGCATCATCTGGTGACATGCTAAAAACTTCCATGCTTTCATTTGCGGGTCCTTCCCTACCCCACCTCTCACTCCCAGATTGCAAGGCTCTCTGTATAATGTTTTCACAGCTGTCTATCTCGAGGACCAAGTACAGTGACTGGCTCCAGCAAGCACTCAGATATTCGTTGAAGAAATTAGGAAATGGACCAGGCTACTTAGCTTCAGAAGCTCTTTCATGGAAGTTCCCATCCCCTCCGTACCAGTTCTCAGCTAGTTGACTGAAGACTAGCACCCTGACAATGAGGCAGCGCTAAACTGTGAATGACAAAAATATTTACTGTGTCTCCGAGGGCCACTTGTGTTTGGTGTTTTATTTTTTTAATAGTTTTTAAAAATAATTTTTAAATTAATTAATTAATTTATTTTTGGCTGCGTTGGGTCTTCGTTGCTGTGCGTGGGCTTTCTCTAGTTGCGGCGAGCAGGGGCTACTCCTCGTTGCGGTGTGTGGGCTTCTCACTGTGGTGGCTTCTCTTGCTGCGGAGCACGGGCTCTAGGTGCATGCACTTCAGTAGTTGTGGCACACGGGCTTCAGTAGCTGTGGCTCGCAGGCTCTAGAGTGCAGGCTCAGTAGTTGTGGCGCACGGGCTTAGTTGTTCCGCGGCATGTGGGATCTTCCCGCACCAGGGCTCGAACCCGTGTCTCCTGCATGGGCAGGCGGATTCTTAACCACTGCGCCACCAGGGAAGTCCATGTTTGGTTTTTAATTGTAGTGAAATGCACATAAAATTGTATCATCGTATCACTTATGAGTGTAGAGTTTAGAAACGTTCAGGAGATTCACGTTGTGCGGCAGCCAATCTCCAGAACTCTTTTCTTCTGGAAAAACTGGAACTCTCTGCCCTCCAGCAACTGCTACCCCCAGCCCCTGGCACCCACCATTCGAGTTTCTGTCTGTATGAACTTGACCACTCTAGGTGCCTCATGCAAGTGGAATCGAGAGCATTTGTCTTTCTATGACTGGTAGGTTAGCATCATGTCCTCAAGATTCATCCATGTTGTAGCCTGTGTCAGAACCTCCTCTTTAAGGCTGAATAATATTCTGTTGTGTATACACCCCGTTTTGCTTATCTATTCATCTGTCAGTGGGCAGTTGGGTTGCTTCCACAGTTTAGTTATTGTGAACAATGCTGCTATGAACATAGGTATACAAAGTATCTTGGAAAACCTGCTTTCACTTGTGTTGGGTATATACCCAGAAGTGGAACTGGACCATATGGTAATCCTACTTTTAATTTTGAGGAACCACCATGATATTTTGCACAATGGCTGTACCATTTTACATTCTCACCAGTAGTGCACAGGGTTCCAATTTCCTACATCCTCATCAACCCTTGTTATTTTTTGTTTTCATAGTAGCCACCCTAATGTGTGTAAGGTGGTGTCTCACTGTAGTCTTGACTTGCATTTTCCTAATGATCAGCATTTTCCTAATGATCAGTGATGCTGAGCATCTTTTGATGTGTTTATGGGCCATTTATGCATCTTCTTAGCAGAAATGTCTAATCAAGTCCTTTGCCCATTCTTTAGCCAGGTTGTTTGCTTTGTGGTTGAGTTTTAGGAGTTCTCTGTACACTCTAGATATTAATCCCTTATCAGATATATGATTTCCAAACATCTCCTCTCATTCTGTGATTGCCCTTTTCCTCTGTTGATAGGGTCTTGATGCACAGAGTTTTAAAAATTTTCATGAAGTCCAATTTCTCTATTTTCCTTTTGTTGCCTGTGCCTTCAGTGTCATATTCAAGAAATCATTGCCAAAATCTAATGCCATTAAACTTTGGGGCACTTGTGCTTTTTAAAAGGACCTTTTAATGACAAGTTCCCCAGTTTGGGGAGTTCAGAGCCCTGAAACCTAACTATAAGTGTTCCCAATACAGAAAGTACATAAGAACCAGAGTGCTTAATCAACATTTCTGTTGGCAAGCGAGGTCCCAAGGAGCGTGTGGAAGCACAGCAGAAGTAACATGGAGGACTTTTAGGAATGTTCTCTGCCACCTTAGTTTCCTCCCTCTTTCTCCATATATCCCTCCCATTTTTCCTTCCTTCCTTTCAGATAACATGTCTGGGGCAGGATATGGTGAAGAAAATGCTTTTACCTCACTCCCCTATAACAACACTGACCACCCCATGAGCCTTGGAGAAGCAATTTGCCTAATTTGGAGACAAAAACTCCATTCAAGCCCTGCTGGGATGCAAGTTCAAATCTGCGTGACCACAAAACCCACGTTCATGGACCCACTTGCCTCTATTGCTTTTTTAAGCTATAGGAATGCTGGATGAGGAATGTTGTCTGTTATTAACTAGAAAAACATGATCCCCCTTTGAGCCTTCATGTCATTACCTATAAGATGAAAATGGACAAGCACAGCACATTTCCAGTGTTACTTTTGAAGTTTTCAGTGCTATCTTACATGAAAATAACATGAAGAAACAGAAGCAAACCTGCCTGATTCCCCCTTATGCCTTGACTACTTGGCCTGCAGAGAGGCCTCCAAGACCCTCCTTGGACGATCCAGGGTTCAGCCCAGCACTGAGCTAGACGACCACGGGCTCCCCTTCCAGCCCAGTGAGTCTTTGCATGACTGTTTTGGGTTTTTTTTTCTAGACTCCCATTTCTTAAAAGTTTGAGAGCCAGTCACAGATCTCCATTTCACCCAAGGGCTGGCATGTCACGAGGTCACCAATATTTGTTTTATGTACTGCTAAGAGATTAAGGGGCAGTATAATTTCAGAGAAAAGTTAGGTTCCCTGGAAGTCAGGAACCCCAGCATCCTGCCCTTAAACACTCGAATGACCTTGAGCAATGAAAGGTCTCCAGACCTTCATTTCTCATCTTCAAATGAGAAGACAAATTGGACAACATCACTGTTTCCTAAAGTGTGGTGTGTACACCGCTGTGGAAAGTAAGCAATAAGTAGAAAAAAGTTAGGTGCTTTTATCTTATGTATATATCTATAAATACTTAAATAGCCTCTCAGCTCTACAGTATCTTAGCTATTATTGCTACAGCAAGGCTGAAGTCGGTGACACACACACAAGCAAGACCCAATGCTAGTACATGCAGTGAAGGTATCGCACCTTCAGGAATTGTCCTTTCCACCCAAACTGTCCAGAAAGATTGACACCGATGAAATGGATCGCTATTGTGGATCCTCATATACCAAATTCCCATGAGCTTTGCTGAGAAGACCTCAGCAGTGCATCAAAGCATCCCTTTGATGCAATGTGAATAAGGTTTAAAAAAGTTATTAATGGGGGAGGCAAATGTTAAATCTATAGCAGAGGTACTTTCCCCATAGGATGGGGGAGAGGGAAAGTATGTAAGCACCTGTCATAGGGCCTGGTGTGGAGCAGGTGCCCCATGCAGATGTTATTACAAAATATTGAGTATAGTTCCCTGTGCCATAGAGGAGATCCTTCTATCTATTCTATGCCTTCTTTGAATGACCGTAGCACTTGTTGTCGGTATCATTTTTACGTCTGTTGTTGCTTTGTGACTGAAAATGAAAAATTTCTATTTGTCCATGTCCTGGCCCTTGCATAAAAATGTGTTCATTTATCTATTTCATAATTATTGACTACATCTTAGACACCGTGTTAACTGCTGGTTCTAGATGTTAGTAAAATATAGACCTTCCTGCTCAAAGGGTCACAGTATTTGTGGGAAAACAAAAAAATGAACAACCTATGTCTCTAAGAGCTTTGTACTTCCCAAAGAGAACACACCTCGTAGGTACAATAAATACATGTATCATACGTAAATGTATAAATAGTTAATGGGATTATACACCTGAGATAACTGCTTTTCGATTCTGAGGAAATGATGATTATATTTCACCAGGAGCTCAATACCACTCTGAGAATGAGGGCTTAACCCACGACTTGACTCACTGCATCGCTTTCCTAT
Organism: Grampus griseus; assembly: GCF_964374135.1. NCBI lineage: Eukaryota > Metazoa > Chordata > Mammalia > Artiodactyla > Delphinidae > Grampus > Grampus griseus. The sequence continues at coordinate 29,206,957 of NC_139005.1, read as the reverse complement.
ATGAAAATACACAAGTCTGTACATACGCTCTAGAAAAAGGCTTATCTGGCATGAATTTCAGATAGCAAGAAGAAAACTTCAAGAGGTTCAGAGAAGCATCCAGAAGCTCAGATGACTGTCTGGCACTAATACAACTTGCTTGACAGGAAAATAGAGCTGTAAATCTCACAAAATTAGATGATCTTTTAAGAATTTCAAAACCTCCTGCTATTAATTGGAAATCCTAGAAGAATAGCTTCTTTTAAAATGTACTGATAATATGCTCTACAGCTTAATATTCAGAAGCCTATGTTTTGGCTAAGTGAGCTTCAGGAAGGAAGGAAATTTGTGGTTTACCTCCACTTACTTTGGAACTGCTGGTTCCAAACATCTACTTCTATGCACAGTCATCTTATCATCTGTAAAATGGAGGCAACTCTAAGACAACAGAGTTACAGAGATGTTGCACAGCTCCATGTGTCATTGTCTTCATTTGTTTCAGAATACCGATAACATCTAAGCTACTACTGAAAGAGTGCTATATTACTTGGGGTCATCTAGTGCAGCTCTGTCAAAGTAAAGAAAAGGGACCTAGAATGACTATAATTTTCCCAAGAGGACACAATTATTTTATGGTAAATCTGGGACAAGAACCCTGATCTCTTTGATCCCATTCCATTGTTCTTTCATTGGGTTCTGAACAACCCAGAGAAATAAAGAGAAATAAAACTCCTGTGTGCTGTGTCACTGGTACAGGACATGGCAAGATTGGAATTGGAGCATTACATGTTAAGAGGTATCTGAGAAATTCTTCAAACTAATTGAGATATATACCAGGTACATAGAAAACAGTATGTTTTATGAAGATGATTCTGTGCAATGAACAGAGCTGGTAACACACACTGGAAGGTGAATTCTCATTTTCTGGCACCTTGAAAACTCCACCTCAACATGCACGTTAAAATAAACATTTGAACTGGGTCATATTTAATTCTGCATGCTCTTGTAAGTCAGCAAAATATTCCATATATCATTTAAGTTGTCACTCACTTTTTAACTTGACTTTCAATTTCTAAAAGTCTTTCCAAACATAAAACAGAGGTGGGAAAATGGTATATGGGAAGCTGCAGAGATGAAATAAGCTTATTTCATTAGGCATAAGGATGAATATCCAAACAACTTCTTCATGGCTGAAAGTGTCCAAATCTACTGTCTTCATTTTGTAGTCAAGGCTTCCGGAAAAATATGCTAACGGATTCCTTATTACCCGAATGCCCCATATCAGTTTCAGTAGGTATCATTATATATTATGGAAATTTTTCTCAGTGACAGTGAAAGACATCCTGGCTGAACATCCCCCTGCCCATGACACAGAGATGATGGTCTCAAGCTATCTTGAAGGCATTGGAGCCCACACTATCCGTTACTAATATTAATGGAGGATAAAACTTCATATTCTGTTTGCTCTATATTTGTTAAATCACTTCTTCCCTTCATTAAACTGGATGGCCCAAAATTGAGTCTGTAGTGTGTCTGTCATTGGAAACTGAACAAATTTTTGTTGGTTTTATTAATGTCATACGTTTCTAGGGACGGTCTATTCAATAACTAAGTCTAGTTTCACAGTTACAAATAAATTATGATGTAACTTTGAATAAATTAAGCTCATCATAAAGGAAGGATACTGAGAGTTGCTACTACCCCTTCCTTGAGGGGCTCTTGTAAAGCACTAAGTAAAGTAACAGAGGTGTATATGTATGCATATATTTTCAATGATATTTGTACAGACTTAAAAAGAACTCTACAGAATGCATTATAAAAACCTTAATGCTGTGTGTCCCTAGTTCCCAGCTCTCTCATTAAAACTACTTAAATGAACACAATCTTATCTGTTAGGATAGCTATCAGAGTACTCCAAATACTACTTCTTGCAGTACCCTGTCCCAAACATTTGCCATCCTCTTCCCATTAGTCCTCAAGTCAGAAGCCCCGAAGATCTGTTCATTAATTTATGAACACATTTCTTCATCCAGCCAAGAAAATTGATTGATTCCTTACCAAATTTCAGGCACCATTCTTCAGTATGATTTATAGGCATGTTCAGGAAATACAGCAGTGATTAACACAGATGAATATAGTCTCTCTTGAGCTGAGGGGGGAGACAAAAGTAAATAAGCAAATATAAAATCATAAGTATAGTGCTTCCCTGGTGGCGCACTGGTTGAAAGTCCCCCTGCCGATGCAGGGGACACGGGTTCGTGCCCCAGTCCGGGAAGATGCCACATGCCGCGGAGCGGCTGGGCCCGTGAGCCATGGCCACTGAGCCTGCGCGTCCGGAGCCTGTGCTCCGCGTCGGGAGAGGCCACAACAGTGAGAGGCCCGCGTACCGCCAAAAAAAAAAAAAGCTATGAAACCAAAACCCATGGATGGAGACCTACATGAAAGATGGAAGAGTATAATAATGGCCAGAGTACATTACTGTGGCAGAAGCAGCAGCCCTTAAGGAGGACAACTTTATAAATTACAAATCGGATTTAAATAGACAGGGAATTGAAAGTGGAGACATTATTTTCTGCAGAAGATGATGGACAGGGGAGAACAAAGAAAATAAAACTGAGATTGTTAACAAAATACAATGCTAAGCATATAAGTTAGGACTGAGTCCTTAACTTTCATTTTTGTTAATGACTGGGTGAGTATAGATTACTGACTACACAGAACAAAGCCTGGGAACACATTTTATATTTATGATCTTTGTGCCTAAAACTAGATTCTCCTGCAATTTAATATGACACTAGGACAATGACTGGCCAAGTTTTAGATTAATCACCCTTACACAAAGATTTTTCATTCATATAATCTCAAACAAACACTGCGTCACCAATTAAGTTCCAGATCCTATGCACTCTGGCTGAAGATATAAATATCTTGCAAGCCCAGCGTCACTTTCCTCTTTCTCTGGTAACAAATCACACTTTCTATTATGACAATGGCCCCAGTTATCGGCCCAGGAATAAACACTTGACTCAGGAAGAGCCAATTAAAGCCCTCCTTTAGAGTTGATCGAGAGCTTTAAGGTTAGAGTATTTCAATCTTATGAAATTTTTGTAAAACAAAATTATTTCAAAATCTACTAATTATTCTTTAAGTTCTAGAAACTGCATTCTGTGACTAAGAGGACAATTTATTTGCCGTCGTTTCTGCTCTGCCCACTTTATGTTTCTGTTATTGTGAGATAAAGACAGTGGGGAATGGCTAACCAATTCTGATTCATTCAACACATGAGTGCTTCTTAGGTACAAAACACCATTCTGAACATTGTCCGAGGTAAAAAGATAAATAATACCTAGCCCCTTATAATACCTAGCCCCTAACCCTCAAGGATCTTCCAGCTTAGCAAGGGAAATAAAACATGCACACAGATGACTGCAACAAAAAGAAGATAATGATTGCTGCCAGATGTTTGGGGAGAATGAGTAGAGCAAAGAGAGAACACAGAACAAGGCAACATTCAACAGTCAGCCAAGAACTATTTGTTGAGCAGTTGCAAGCTGTGACCTGGAAATGGAAGAGGAGAACATAGATCTTCACATGGGCAGGTGAAAAATCAAGTGCTATTACTTGTAACACAGCTCTTCAAATATATTTTTTGGCACCAAGTGCCTACTAAATAGCCTTAAATTAAAAACTAAATAAGGATACAGTCTCTATCAAATATAGCCTGAGGTACTGATGCCTAAATACTAGGATCACAGTATTTGTGTTCCCAAGGATGCCTTTCTATTGCTTTGCTTCTTTCCCCCTTTCCAAATTAGCTAATGCTGCCTTAACAGGATATCTATTTCACTTGTTCCAGCCTTTTTGATCCAATGTATTGAATAGCAGAATAGGTGAGTTACAAGAGGATATTTTGACTTCAAACAACAGAAATAAAATACTATATAACTGAAAAAAAAGAGGCAATCTTTCAGGCACATGTGGATCCAGGAGTTCACATGTTTTAACCAGGTCCCTTTCTCTCTTCCCCACCCCTTCTTCTCTCTGCCTTTTCTCCTCTCTGGTGTCTCTCATTATGGGATTCAAATATTTCCCTGTTTATGTGGGAGCTTCTGGCACAGCTGCAGGCTTATACGCTCGCAGCTCCAGGGCTGGCTGGAAGGGGCGGGCGCATCACAGCATAAGGTTGCACAAGGTGTGCACTTATATAGCAGGGCATCACATCTATGAGTGATGGATGATCACATTGTATACAGGGGTAGCTTCGCATAGCTTTTACATCACTTTTCTTGAAGATGGCAGTAAAATGGTATGTTTTTACAAAATCAAATAGTGTAACATTGTCCAAAAGATATACATAAAGCATTCAGAGGAAGGAGGCTCCTTTTTCTTTTAACTCCGGCACGGATTGTCTATTGGACAGTGGTAACCCTATGTCATCACCCTCGTTACTCCAGCAGAACTCCAGGGATTAGTCCTGCATAGCTCTTGTTAGCCTCTATTCCCTTCCTTGAACACTGTAGCCAGAAGGTTTTTTTCCTCCTCAAACCTTAAGTATTGAAACCTGGAGGAGGGGCATGTCTGAAAAGAAAATGATGGACTGGACTCTCCCTAGAAGGACGATAAATGGGTGGTCAACAAGAAAAAAAATATCCTCTGTACCAGGAAATGTTTGAAGTGTTGTTTGGGTATCAAAAAACGGGTGCCCTACACTTAAAGCAACAAAGGATATTGGTCTAAAAAGAACACCATGGCCAAAGGTGCATGGCCTATTTCAACAGAGGATTTGAAAGTTAAAAGTTAACCTGTAAAACATTCAATTCAATCTCATCATTTTACAGATGGGCAAAGTAAAACTCAGGCACAGGAACAGAAGTGCCAAGGTCATACAGGTGGTTGGTGGAAGAGACAACCAACTTCCCAACTTCTGACTTTTTAGGTGTGTGTGTGTGTGTGTGTTGTTTTGTTTATGTGCAAGGACATTTTTCTTTAGTACACTAACATTACAACAGAAAGTATAGTCTTGTTTTGGTTTTCTCTGCGCCCTCAATTCTGTATAAGACAGTTTCGCTGCCCTCCAACGGAAAGGCTCAGCAAGAGTAGAGACCACCATAAGCAGTACACGTGGGCACCAAGGGCAGATACATTGCCCTTCCTTGTGTAGGAACTAGGGCCACTTGTTGCTGGGCCAAGTTTGGGCTGGACCTGCAGGATGGGACACCTTTGAAAAACAGCTTCCTAACTGCACTACTACCTGCTCTGGCATCCTGATTCCACTCCCCAAACCCCCCAAATCTTCAGCCAGAAAAAAAAAAAAAAAGAATGGATCACTGGATCACTGGATCGATGGGGAGATTTCTGTCTGCTCCTCCTACTGTCACCTCTTTCTTGCTATTTCCTGCCCGAGGAAACCTGACATCAGCCCAAAAGCATCTCTGGAAATGGGTAGGAGGGAGCCTTACACCTGTCAGCGCCAGAGAAGAAAGTGCGCTCTGCAGAGTTCTCAGTTGTTCCATCTCTTGCGATGAAAGGAAGAAAAGGAGCGAATCCGCCACAGATTTACTGGAGACCAGGGTTACTTCATCCGGCTCCGGCCACAGTAACCCCTGAAGACCAAAGATGCATTTCCATTCCCAGCATTTCTTGTTGGCGTCTTTCCCTACAGGCTAGCCCAGTGCCTGGCCCCGGAGAAGTCTCTGCGTAAAGGTTCTTTAGGTCATAAATCAGGCTCCTGTGTGTATGTGTGTTTTTCTTAGGAAAAACTGGCACAGACGAATTAGCAGTAGAGACTGGGGTCTCCCTACTACCCTTCATGCTTGGCGGCATCACCTTCGACTACCTCGCATTCTCCCGGCGCTGACAGCCCCGGCTCCGGACCTCAGGGTTGGAAGCAGTCAGCCCCAGCTAGAACCGCCCTGTCCGGAGCTGATGCCACCCTGTGCCTAGAATGTGCATGTGGGTGCAGGCGGGCGAGCGAGCGGCTTCTACAGTGAGACCGAAGCAGGAGCTCAGCCTTCGCCTGCGACCTGCAATCCCCAGATTCCCTGGGGACCTCGAAACTCCCAATCGGAGGTACTCCCCCCGCCCCACAGCCGCCCACCCATTCCCTCCCCCCTTACCTCAGCACGCAGCCCCTCCCTGCGTGATGTTGCAAAACCGTGGGGAGGGTGGGCGCTGGGAAGGGTGGGGAGAGCCTGAGAGCGAGCGAGGGTGGGAGGGAGTGGGCGGAGGAGGAGAGGGAGCCGAACGCGCATTTAAAGCGATAGCCATCCTCGCTCTCTCCCCAGTGCTGGGCTGTTGGAGAGCTCGAGCTGCAAGCCACCGAGCGCGAGCTCGAGCGCGGCGCGCTGGCCGGGGAACCCGAGAGCGCACGGCGCCCCAAGCTGGCAGGCGCCGCGGGACCCCCCACCCTCGCCGGCTGCCCTTCCCCGGGCGCCCCTACCCTCCTCGCCCGCAGGAGACCCTGGGCTTCACCGGAGGAGCTCACCCCAAGGGGCCAGGACTCCGGCGGGCCCGCCACCGTCCCCTCCAGTGCCGCCGCCGCCGCCGCCGCCGCAGCCGCGGGAGCAGCACGGTCCAGCTGGGGAAGCTGCTCCGCGCCCTGACTTTGATGAAGTTTCCCTGCTGCGTGCTGGAGGTGCTTCTGTGCGCGCTGGCGGCGGCGGCGCGCGGCCAGGAGACGTACGCCCCGCACTCCATTCGGATCGAGGGGGACGTCACCCTCGGGGGGCTGTTCCCGGTGCACGCGAAGGGTCCCAGCGGAGTGCCCTGCGGCGACATCAAGAGGGAGAACGGGATCCACAGGCTGGAAGCGATGCTCTACGCCCTGGACCAGATCAACAGCGATCCCAACCTGCTGCCCAACGTGACGCTGGGAGCGCGGATCCTGGACACTTGTTCCAGGGACACTTATGCGCTCGAACAGTCGCTCACTTTCGTCCAGGCGCTCATCCAGAAGGACACCTCCGAAGTGCGCTGCACCAACGGCGAGCCTCCGGTTTTCGTCAAGCCCGAGAAAGTAGTTGGAGTGATTGGGGCTTCGGGGAGTTCGGTCTCCATCATGGTAGCCAACATCCTGAGGCTTTTCCAGGTAGGGGGGCGCTCCCTCCGGGGCAGAGCGCGCCGTAGCTCCCCGCGCTCTTTATCCTGAAGGCTGGCTTGGACTCCAGGGGTGCGGGGTCTGGTCAGCCTTCGCTCATTTCCACCCTGGAGATCCTGCCGAATCCCTCCCACCTCACCCGAGGAGGTACTTTCCCTGCTTGATTCATTTCCCTTTCATCTCTCCCCTGTCCGCGCTCCACTCCATCCGGCTTGACATTCTGGATTTATGGCCCCATTTAGAAGAAACAGTCTCCGAAAAACAAGGCGATGATTTAAATGGGTTTGCATTCGAGTGAAATATGGTTCCAAAACAGGCTTGTAAAAGTGCCGGGCTCCTGTGAGAGCCACCTAGGCGCAAGGAATATGAAAGATGAGAAGACGCCTAGAAACTAGGCATTTCTCAACTCCCCAGCTTCCCTGCCCCAAGCCGCCCGACAAGCTGCAGCTGCCTTGGAAAATTTCGAGAAGAGCTTAGGGAGGCAGTTCTTAAACCGAAGGCTAGGTCTTCACCTACATTTGGACGTGAATTGCCCATTTCGCTCGGGTTGGATTTCCCGACCTGTAACCTGTCTCTGCGAGGGCATGGGGCGGAAGGCGTGGGGACTGTCCTCAAGCGGGGAGAAGCCACCCGCAGACGTGCCCCCAGGCGATTTGCTCTGGGCAGTTGTTTGCACCGTCTAAACTGCCTTTGCGATCTGGCCACTGGCAGGAGCCGGGCGATCAGCTTTCTACTCCTGCCAGCTCAGAGCCCGGAGGTGAGCTCATGCTAACTGCGAAGCACAATCGCTTTCTCTGCACCCACCCTGTGCCCATCCTTTCCCACGACCTCCCTAACGCAGCCCCCAACCCCAGTCCTGGGTTTTGAGGACGATTCTCAGAGCCAGACAAGAAGGCGCCTGGAGGGAGGCAGTAGGGTGCGCTGAGCAAGGCCGGGCGGTCCTCTAGCTCCGGGTGCAGGCGGGCAACGGCGGAAGATGCGAGGACGGCGGATCGGGCCAGCTGAGCCGTGGGCGGTGCTGCAGTGCTCTCTCACCGCCTGCTCCCGCAGCCTCGGCCCCACGGCTCCTGTGCCGCCCTGGGTATAGATGGATGGCTTCTGGATGAAGAAATTGAGTTTCAGGGTCTGCGTGACTATGGATTCTCTTGTTTCTCTGTCTTTCTTCCTGTGTGTCTCTCTCCTTGTGTCTCTTTTCTCCCTGCTGTTTTTTTTTTTTTTTTTTTTGGTCTCTCTGTTTTTATGTTCTCCCTTTCAATTTCTGCCTCTCTTTTCCTTCTCTACCCCTATATCCAAGTTTTTTGTTCATCTCTGTCTTGAAGTGATCCTTTCCTAATGCACAGCTCTCTCCCTGCCTGGTAGGACCCAAGCTCAGTTAGTCCCTTCTCCAGATGTTCTGGCTGACCCTTATGCTCCCCATAGCTAAAAAGTTGGCTCCCTCTCAAGTGCCTTTCCTGAAGCATGTTGGGTTTCTGGAGGGGACTCCTTGTGATTCAAGCTGTCACTACATCAGCACCCAGGAGTATGAAGCTTGTGTTTGTGCCAGAAGGAGGGGTGCCTGTCTAAAGCTGCAGCCTGGTATGGCCCCTCTGAGCCTCTGAGCATCTCTAGCACCTCTTGAGTATGCCACCATGGAGATCTCTAGATGTTTGCAAGGCCAAAAGTGCTTCTGGGCAGCCTTCACTTTGAGGTAATGCTTTCAGGAAGAGACTGGGTTGTTGTAAGCAAAACCCAGAAGCACTTCCTTTACCTCTGAGCTTAAACTAGAGAACCTGAGGAGGCAGCGCTGCAGGGAGGATGAGGCCAGAGGTCACCTGAGAACCACAGGGGCAACTCACAGTAGTTTTACTGGAGCTCTGGGGGTTGAAGGCACATTTGCTGTTTGACATTTTTAAAATTATTTTGGTGCCTTCACTTGGAGCTTGGGCAGTACTGCAGATGGGCCTGCCTGTCGAAAAAAGAGTGAAATCTTAAAGTCAAGAGAGAGCTTGCCGACTAGGCTGAAGGATTGTGTTTGCTGAAAAAGATTCCAGGGGGAGCTGATTCCTTCTCTGGTGTGTGGATCTGAGGCACTTGCAAGAAAAGAGAACGCTTGCCTTATGCTTAGTTCCCCCGTTCCCTGGGCTGGGAAGGAAAGGAACTGAATGCCAACATTAGCAGTGTGGGTTGGGACCAAAACCATTCAGAGAAAACACTGTCATTTTCCTCTAATTTGCAAATTGCAGCTATTCATGTTGGATTGAACAGCTGAGGGAAAAGAGCCCCCAGTTTTCACCTGCATCTTTGAGAAGAGGCTGGTAGTAGGAGGGATGCACCAACTTGTAGCTTGTGCTGCAAGCTGGATATAAGCTTGGTGTGAGCATCCTGGTTAACCACTGCCCATGTTCAAATATACAGAGATAGATTCCAACAATCTCTTCCCGTAGCCTTATTTTTGCGTGTGATCTTAGAAGCTCCTGGCATGTAAGTCCAGTCCCCAGTTTCCCAGCCTCTGTAAACCTGCAAAATGAATAGAGAGAATAGTGGAACACAGACCCATTGTTCAAAGACACAGTCACTTTAGGGAAAGAAGAAAAGAACGGGTAGGTGAATCTTCTCTGGGATTGCAGGGTTCAGCTCAATGAAGACTGTCCTGTATAAAAGAAACTCCTCTAAATGGTTGAATTCTTAGCTCTCCAGAGATCTGAGTTTTCTTTTCCCCAGTCCCTGTGGGTTGCTGTGGGGAATGTGCCAAACCTATCATTTGAGATAAAAATTTACAGTGAGGTAAGCTTCTAGGCTGGGGGAAGGAAGACTTAGTGACTGAAATGGGGGATGCTAAGCACTGGGGGGCAAGAAGGAACAAGGAGCTAGTAATGGATGTAACAGATGCTGCAGCTGCCAGCAAAGCCTGGATTGAACTTCCTTCCTGAAAATGAGGACCCGGGCAAGAATGACCACTCAGATGTAAACAGTGTCTCTGACTGGGAATTCTCATCTGCCTGCCGGTGGGCCAGAGCTGAGCAAGTCCTTTCTCTCCTCTGTATGCACACTGAATTGGTTAGTAAGTGACATGTCAGAGGACAGGAATCATATTCAGTGGATCTTTCAAATCCAGGAGTTTGAGGCTAATGAAATTAGTGTGTGGCCAGGGCTCTGCCAACTAGAAGTAAGTCACTTGCAGCCACCCTGCAATGCATTTTCAGCCTGAAGGGAGCATCAGGGAGGAATTTCGGGAGATTTGTTTCTGAGCCTGTATAAAATAATACTCTCCTAATGCTAAGAAAGATTAAATGTAAATTAATATTGACTACGAGTAACATATTTAAAAAATAATCGCCGAGTGGGGGATGGCTTAAAGTGGAGAGATTATATAGTATGGTGTCCAAAGACTAAATCTCCCCTGACCACTGTTTCATGGGCTATAAGTAAGATATATTACAATGGCAATTAATGGGAACGTTTTTAGTCAAGGCTTCTCTGCTATTGACTTGAGAGCAAACACTCTGAGAGTATAAATTACTCTTGCTATGTGCTGACTCTGAATGAACAATATTTCATGTGCAGTGACATGGTCTAAGCTATAGACTTGGAATTGAATGGCATCTGTTTCAATTGTTTTGTTCTCTCAAGAGCAACTAGATAGAAAAAAAGTGGTCAATTTGACCCTTGTGGGAGCGTGTTGCAAATCTAAACCTGTGTCCCTCATACCATAAATGAAATACATTTGTAAATTTGTAAGTGTTTTCCTTCTGTTCATTGATGCTTGAGTATAATCTCAAACTTTGGGAGCAACACTTTACACATAAGTACTTGGTTTTCTTCCTTTCTTCTTTCTCTTTCTCCTCTCTCTCTCTGTTTCTCTCTCTCTCGCTCTCTTTCTCCATCTTATGTAATTGGATAGAACTGGGCACCTAGGATGATGTGGTGTTACTATAGTGGGATTTTTTTTTTTTTAAAAATCAACTCTAACTTACCCTTTTAAAAATTTCATAAATACAGGTGTCGGTGCCATTTGGAATAGTCTCTATAACAATTTCTGTCTCCACATTTACTGTGTTTCAGCAAATTTACCTAACAGATGGTGAGTGGGCAATTTTTAAAGGGGCATTTTTTTAAAAGAGCGGAGAGGGAAGGAATTAGAGACAGGCACATACTATATTTGAAGTTACCTCCACGTGTATTTTATGTACGTATACCCATACAATTAAGAAGTCTTTGGATGTTTTATCTTCAAGAATAATTCAGATAATGGATTACTTGAATATCATAAACATTTAGGGTTTAACAGATTTGTTACATACAGACGTTGTATCATGGATTTAAAAGACCATAGCCAGCGGGCAGCGGCGGGCGGAACGACCGAGGGGCGACGCGGGCTGGGCGGCGGGTGCGGGGGTCCGTGCTTCCTCGTGGTGGAGGGCTGGGGTTCGCCGGAGACGCCGGGTTGCTCCGCGTTGCCAGGTTACCGAGCGCGTGCCCCGCGCCCGCTCTTCCGCCCGGGCCGCCCTCGGCGCCGCCTGAGCCGTGGTGCGGGCTGCGCGGGGCGTCGGTTCCGCGGAAGCCTGGGTAGGGCGCTGCGTGCGGGACTCTCGTCGCTCGTGGACGGGGCGCGAGCGCGCGGGGGACGTAGGGCGCCGACCTGGGGCTCCCCGGCGCTCCGGCTCCGCTCAGGGCGCCCGCTCAGGGGCCTCCGGCGCGAGGCCCCCTTTCTGGTCAAGATGGCGGCGCCCGGGCGGGCCGCGCCGGGATGAGCTGGAGCTGGGCCCGGAGAGGGACGAGTCTGCCACGCCCAGGACCTGGACCCCGCGCTGGTCTCCAGTCTCCCGGGGAGCGGCGGGTGAGTGGGTGCGGCCGCGCGTAGGTCCTTCTCGTGGGGTGGTCAGCTCTCCGTGCGTCCGCAGACTTCTTTCCTCTGATAGTCAGATCTGGGGTGGCCCAGGTTGGAGGCGAGGGTGCTTGATTGGGGAAACCTGAGGGGTTTAAGGACTCTGTTGGGATCGTTTCAGACCCTAGCAAGAAGCTGAGCAAGTTTTCTCCTGACTCTCTTCCCGGCTAAGTTTTCTCCCTTCTCTGAAGACGCTAGCTTTTCTGAATCACTTTGTTACCCGGGGGGATACAGTTGGTGGTTCTGACCGTGGAACGTAGGACCCGGCGCAGGGAAGCCTGAGCTGGTTCTAGTTACTTTGTTTGCAAAGCACTTGTCTTGTCTTTGGAATCTTTGTGTATGTAACCAACGTTGGGAAGAGCCAGCGTTTTCTCCTCCAAAACACTGCGAGGGGTAACTTTATACGTAAGAAACAAGTGGGCGTTCACATCCATCTCTTTTCCAACCACTGAGCCTTGGTTGTGTTTCCTTTCTTTAAGTTTGTCTCGTTTTGAAGTGATAACAAAAGCAAACAAAAAAGACCATAGCCAATTACACAAAGTATACTCTAGTCTCAGTCCTGCCATTAATTAGCTATGTTACCTTAAGTCATTTAATTTTTCTAGGCCTCATTTTTCTCATGTGATGTTTTTTCTTTGAAAAAGTATAGTTTCTAGAAGCCTCTAATCTCTGTGTCATAGTTCAGCTTGGAGAAAACCTGTTCTTATCCAAACTCCATGACATTGTATTTCCAGCTCCAACTTTGGACTTTGAGTGAGTTGGGGGCAACTTTTTAAGGATATTTTCACACAGCTTTTTTAGTTAATATCAGTCTAGCTGACTTGTCATACTCAGACTTTCTCCCATATTCTTTTACCAGTGTGTTCCTTAGTCATATATATAAAGACTGTTGTGGGAAAAATGACCTCCTGGGTCAGCTTACTGCATGGTCATCGACACGGGGCAGGGAGTAAGATTCTGTGGATTTTACAGAAGCAGATACAGGTTTCATTATCCATGTCCTCTCCCCTTTCATCTTACAAAAACAGCAGGCTTTTCTTGGAGAACTGCCGGATAATGCCATCCTGCCTCCTCACGGGCCCCGGGGATGAGTCGCCCAGGGACTGAACTCCAGTAAAGCAGGTGATTGGCTCATGGGTAGGCATCTGACCTCGGCTAAGTCTATCAGACTCCTCCCCAGGACTTTTCTCTCAGAGAAACATGGAAGAATTGTCTTTTCTCTCTGGAATTTCTAAGCTGGGGAGATATGACTCTGGGACTCCCAGTTACCATCCAGCACAAGAAGAGACTTTCTGTAAAATAAAGTCTTGCAGAGGTAAGCAGGGCTGAGCGATGGAGAGAGAGCTGGAACCCTGCTGATACTCTGGAACTTCCAGATCCAACTGTATCTGAATATGGCTGCATCCCTGAATTTCTAGTACTTGTTTGTTGAGGTTGTTGTTGTTGTTTGGTTTTTGTTTTTAAATTTCCTTTGACTATTTTGAATTTGTTTTCAGCCATGTGCATTTGAAAGCATCATAGCTAAAAGAGCTAATTTCCTACATTAATGTCAGGTTTGCTGAGTGGCATTCCTGAAGTGAAAAATAATATCCGCTATTTTCTTTAAATAAAATCCTTCTAGCTCAGGTTTGAGATATTCAAAACTCAGCCTCCTACCCCCCTCTTTTCCAACATTTACTACGTCACCTTGAAGCATTTGTGACCACATCTTTCCCATCTAGACGCAGTTGAGAGAGAGAGCAAAGACTTCTGATATAAACTGCAACCTATACGCCTCCTACCTGGAAGCTTTAGAACATACTTGATTCTTGTCATTAAAGCAAATCTTTTGTTGTTGTCTCCAGGGCACAGAAGCATTTTCATGGCATAATGGAGTACAAAGTACATTAAGCCTAACTCTACTTCTCACCCTCTTTTACTTTAAATAGGCAGAAAAGAACAATCTCAAACACATTTTCCCAACAAATAAAACACATATACGATTATGTTTAGAAGACGTTTATGCAGCATATAGTTAGACTGATTAATTAATGGACCTTTCGCCAATTGGCACAGTAAATATATATGTTCAATGTGCTTAATTAAAAAGAAGACAATAACATATTTTTACAGGTTAATTATCTGAGAAGAGTATTGTGCCAGCACACTTGATGCTACAGTATTTCATGTTTGACAGGTAATCTTCTTTCAATTCTATTTACCGCTAAATGTTTCTTGGATCGAGCTATTAAATTATAAGGTCAAAAGTAAAATGATATGAAATTACAATGATAAAGGGGCACATATCCCACTTTATGAGAATAGAAGTTCTAATTTCTTTTCAATGCTACTAGTAGTGACCACAGTACTAATTTGAGCCCTTACTATGAGCCACTGTGCCCATATACATTTAGTTCTTACAGTAGTTCTGCAAAGGGCATATAATAATCCACACTGTAAAGCTGAAGAAAGTGATTCTCATAGCTGAAAGTCACATAGCTGGTGAGTGGCAAAGTCTAGATTCAAACTTGGAGTCGTCTGACAATGCCCGGGTTGTTGACCACTATGTACACTGCTCAATTGTTGCACCAATAAAGAAGTGCTTGAAATAATTATAGATTTGCCTACCCTGAAACTGCAGTGATTTAAAGACATCAAAGTTGCCAGTTGCTTAACCACATCTACTTACAGTAAGAAATTATATTTTATTTCATTTCTCAAACAAGATTAATTCTGCAGGCCCATAGAAACTTGAGCACACAAATCCTACCTCCAAATGAAAGATGCTTGTTTTCCACTATTCAACAGATGGCCCTGTACAGAGGCAATAAATATATAGTAGAATTTTCATTCAAATAAATGAGAAGAGAGGTTTCTTCTTGTCCTGATTCAGTGCCCATCATTATGGATTATGATGGCTCTTCCCAAACTTTACTTCATTCACTCCACTCTTTCTACAAAACTCCAGTAATGGAATCCATCATTCAGATATATGTGCAAAGCGAAAGGACTGTATTAATACAGTTGCTGAAAGTCAAGTTGATAGAGCACAGGAAATACATCCTAATAAATGCAACATTAATGTTTGTGTGGGCCTTGGAGTGAGGGGTAGAAGAATTTTCAGTTTAATGGAATATTTTGCCTCTTGCTATGAAAGTGTGGCTTAATAGTCTTGTAATTGGTCATTTACAGAATCCTCCATCTCTGGGTTTCATGCTTTCTTTACTCTGCAGCTGTTGATTCCGTCTCTTGTTCTGGATGGAAGATAGCAACGAAGCCACTTCAAGGGGCTCAGCCTGCCTTTTTGTGTTATTGTTTAGATGAAGATATTTCCATTTATTAAAGCACACTATTTAAACATTTTTATCATGTTTCAAACTTGACTGTGTTCTGAAGGTATGAGCACAGGCAGACATAATGGGGGATGTTTTCCAGGAGAGAACATAGACCATACCCTTATCAAAGGAATTATCAGAATTTTCATGTATGGATTGAGAATCAAATTCTGGAGTTAGACCTGAATTTAAATTCATACTCACAACTTATTACCAGTCTCATCTTGATTAAATGGTTACCACACTGCTCATCAATTTCCTTATCTTTGAAAGCGGAATAAGAGAAGTATGCCTGGTGGAGTTACACATAAAGCTCATCTGATAGAATATTCATAAGGATTTTGCACAAAATATACATGGAAATATTTTAGCACCGAGTTTAGCATGCGATTCGTCTTCAGTACATTTAAGAGCTATTATTTTATTGTTATTATGCTATCATTAAATATCACTATTACTTAAATGTCATTATTGCTAAAATTGCTGTAAAACTACCGCAATAACGCATGATGAATTGCCCTCTTCTGTTTCCTTTGTTTAAATGGAAAATATATATATAAATCTAGACAGAGAACACTTTAGTGATCCTATTCAGTGGAGTGAGAATTTCCATGGCCCTGATTAAAACAAATCCTGAATTGCATGGACTTAAGATAGCAGAGAGGGGCTTCCCTGGTGGCGCAGTGGTTGAGAGTTCGTGACCCGATCCGGGAAGATCCCACATGCTGCGGAGCGGCTGGGCCTGTGAGCCATGGCTGCTGAGCCTGCGCATCCGGAGCCTGTGCTCCGCAACGGGAGAGGCTGCAACAGTGAGAGGCCCGCGTACCGCAAAGAAGAAAAAAAAGATAGCAGAGAGGCTAAGAGATTTGAAGTTAGACATCCCCAAGTGTGAATTCTACTGTGACCCTCTTCTAGCTCTAGAACCTTGAGGAAGTTACTTAAACTTTCTGAGCTTTACTACTAGTTTCCTCATCTGTATCTTTTTCAGGACTATTTATCAAGGATCTTCCTGTTCTCTATGCTTGGACGTATCAATGAATAAATTAGACAAGAGCCTTTGCCTGCTTGCGCCTTCTTGCATGCTTTCTCCCTCCTTACACTCTCGTGTGGAAACGGATGTTATAAATAAATTCTATGCTTTGTCACAAGTTGATGGACGCTACGGGATAAGGAAAAGGATGTGAAGCTCACTGAAGAGGCTTGGGTTGGGAGTGCTGGAGGAGTGTACAGGTAGGTTCTGATTTTAAATAGGGTAGTCAGGGTGGATTTTATAAGTTGACATTTGAGCAAAGACTTGAAGTGAGGGAGTTGTCAGAATGTATGATGGGGAGACCACTCCCTGGGAGCAAGAATAACCAGAATCCTCCATCTCTGCCAGAGTTTTCTGCCAAAACTCTAAGGCAGAAATATGCCGGGCAACTTGGAGGAATATCAAGGAGGCCACCCTGGCTGACTTAGTCAGTGGGGAGGAAGAGACAGCAGGAGGGCTGGAGGTCGGATATGTGATGGGATGGCTTGGGTAAGTCCTGGGAGGCCATCACATGCATTGTGTCTTTTACTCTAAACGTAGGCAGCCAGGGGCAGGATTTTAGCCGAGGTGTGGCATGAACTGTCTCTTGTTTGAAAAGCACAACTCTATCTGTGGCCTTGAGGATGTGGGGAGAGAGTGGAGTCAGGGAGAATCTCGGGAGGCGACTACAGGATCCTCGGGGTCTATGTTGGTGGCCTGCACCAGGCTGCTAGCGGCTGGTAATTCTCAGAAGTGGCACATTGGGAAGGTTGTGACAGCATTTCGTGGTAGATTGAATGCAAGAATGGAAAGGAAGAGGGGGTCAAGGGTGAATTCGAGATTTAGGGCCTGGGGAACTGGAAAGGTGTGGTTACTGTCACCTAAGATGGAAAAAGTTTGGGGTAGAGCATGTTTGGGGGATTAAAGACCAGTTTTGGAGGTATAAGATTTGAGATGTTTTCGTGACGTCCAAGTAGAGATGCTGAGTACACAGTTGGATACACAAGTCTGCAGTTCTGAAGAAAGGTGTAAACTAGAGATACACTTTAATACAATGGAGATATTAAGAATAATTACATGGAAGCGCTATTTTAAAGATAAAATGAAGTAATGCAATTAGCACTCTGTCTTCTCAAAACATTTAATAACTGTTAGCTAAAATAATTACCTGCAATGAAAAAATACCTATAGTTTGTTTTGTTGTTTGCAGTAAAAGTGAATAAAATGTCACAATTATTTTAGTAGTATTTGTGACACAGTAGTTTTAGTTAAGACACCATGACTACAAACATTTACAATAAACCTTTCAGCCTCCTACTTTTCACTCTGATAGGGTACTTGGAACCATATTTTGTAAGGTTTAAGTTAGTTGTCATAGGGTACCTCTTTAATTAGAAGTACTTCTGAACTGTCTAGTTCCATGCAGTTTTATATACATATATGTATAATTATTATTTTATGATTTATCAAACTCAGTTGAAAATTTGCATCACTGATATACATTAGAATTTAAGCATTTACCCAGGTATTCAAGGAAAAAAATGTACTTGTCTTGTAATTTCCATAGGGGTACTTACTTTCACATCTTCCCTTCACTTTGCAGTCGAAAACATGGCAGGGGAAATATTATCTTACTGGTCTTTGAGTTCCCCTTAGCTATCTGCAAGTCCTTAAACAGCCTTTGTGGCTTAACCAAAATTCTCTTCCATCTTCATTCCGCTAACAGATATTGGTCTAAGCATGTACTTATACTAAAAAATGCATGACCACGTTGTCTCTACACATCTATAATTTTATGTTAACACTATCATTATGTAAGCTATACTTTAATTGTAATTATAACAGATTTTATGTCAACACACATCCATTTCTAGTGTTCATCTGGTGTTCAAGGGGAGAGCAGCATCTCGTAAATGTTATCAAAATATAACATCTGAAGAATAGAACAGAGGGTAATTGTGTAATTCTGTATTCACTCTAATTAAGTTCAGTGGAGTTGGCATAATAGAATTAAGATGAAAAAAAAAAAGACATTGAGGTACCATGGCTCCCTCTCCTAACACACCCTTTTCGTATCCGAGAGCAGAGACTCAGCACCTTTCTGTACAGAAATGGAGACAGGAAGAGGCCAGAGGATGAATGACAGGCACGAATGAGGTGGAACTTTGAAGAGCAACATGGAAATGAAATACTTCTTTTGTATTTGGTAGGTGGGGAAAATGTACCAGCGTGTATGCCTACTGGGACCACGTTTTCCAGAACAGTTAAGCCCGGTGTCAACTATGCTGTCCCACCTTCCTCGTAAGTAGGAACATACTGTTACTTGAATCTTTGCTTCCTGTTTCTTGATACCTGGTTGAGAAGATTATCACAGGAACTGCATCTTGTTAGCAAATACACTGTTTTGAAATGATTGACACTCACTGAAGAGTGGCAACTCCAAGCTTGCTCTCTCTTGATCTTGGACTATTTAAGTCTGGAGTGCAGGAGTGGGTTATGGGGAAAGACCATTGGAATTCTTATGTCTTCAGCATAATGGTTATAGCATAATGGTTAGGAGTGTAGGTGCTGGTTCAAATCTCTGCTTTCCACTTGCTAACCATATGAGCTTGGGCAATTTACCTGATTACCTGAACCTCAATACTCCTGCCTATAAAATGATGTTAATAATATTTCATCCCCATAGACTTGTTTTCAATGTTAAAATGAAGTCACTTACACCAAGCACTTAATACAATGCCTAGAGCATAGTAAAGTCTATTATTATTACTATTACTACTACTACTACTATTATTATTATTACTATCACGATGCCAGGTGCTATTTTTCCTATGCCTTATTCCATTATCTTCTGCCCTGTCCCCCCATTTCTGTCTTGTTTCTGTACCAGGGTAGGTTTGTCACAGAGCATTTTCTTTCCCTAGTGTCTGACTCTTAGTCATCAAGGTGACTGGTCCACGACCCGGCATTCATTGCTGCTCGTTGAAGCAACCCATTTTGAGAAGGGGAGTTGGATGTTGATGCCAAGTTGGGTCAAGGAGAGAGAATTTTCTCTCTTCTGCACTCAGAGAGCTAAGTGAAATATTCAGCCCTCAGAAGGAGAATCAGGCAAAGGGCAACATGCTTAATTTCATACCTTAGTGATTAAGAACAAGTCAGACAGGCTGGATTTGAACTCATTTCCGTCATGTACTGACAACGGGATCTTAGGTGCTTTTGTAACCCGTCTGAGGCTCAGTCAACATCTGAAAGAGACGAATAACATTATCAGGACCTAGCTATGTATAGCCTCGTTGTAATAAGTGAGTAAATCCTTTTAAAACGTTCAGCACGTTGTTTGGCATATAAACACTTAATAAAATTTAGCTTCTTTGACTACTACCGCTGCTAATATTATTAAGTAGCTGAGCAGATCCGAGGCCCATTTTTTTCTTAGATTGCACATAATCATTTGGACAACCAGCTCACATTGATCAACCGTTGCTTATATATAAACCCCCATGAACCCAAAGGTGCTTTAACTCTCTCCCAGTCAGAGCCTGTTCTGGGGGCAGAAGCAACACCGGCACTACCCCCATCATCTTTGCCTTTATTGTCACTACACTGGCCTGCCGTACTGAGCACTTTCTGTTTGCCAGGCACCAAATTTAGCCCTGCGTATGCACTATAGCATATAGTTCTCACACTCAGGTGGGAGACATTATCATCATCCCCAATTTTCAGATAAAGACGCCAAGGTGTTGGAAAGGTAAGAAACTTGACCCACAGCAAGAGATGGAGCCGGAGTATTCAAACCCTTCTCTCTGACCTCAAGAACCCTTAAATATTAGCATACTACTACATCCTGGTAAGAAAATCTGCTTCCAGCCACTCTGGTGAGAGTAGAAATGATTCTCAGTCCCCACATTCCTCTATTGCCCATGCCACCCTAGCCTCAGGACTAGGGGGGAAAGGAAGTGATCTCTTCAAAGAGCAGCCAAAGGGAACCTACTCCCTTCTGCCTTTTCGGAATCAACTAACCAATATTTTATTTCCTTCTTAAGAGTCCCCACATGTTCCTTTTGGTACTTAGCTTGGCCTTTTAGAATTCTGACATTCTGTGCATGACTCATCCACTGTATTTCACGTTAATTTATTGAGGTCAAGTATAGGGTCTTACTCATCCTGAAGTCCAGTTATCCCCTGTCACATCTAACTCTGTTCTTTTCTTCTTGTAGGACATCTGCAGGTATTTATTTGAATTTTGTTGAATTGTTCTCATCAATAGTACATTAAAAGTTATACAGAAAGTGCTTTCTTATAAGGAAAACCATCTAAATAGATTTCTAGCTCTTTACTTTTTATAGCACTATTGTAGAGATTATAGATCTCCAGGTAATATTTTTTAGATTGAGTTCTTCATATCATCTTATTTTTACATATAATGATAAATCTGAATTTTCTCTATCAAACCTCCGAGACTTCACTGGCTTGTAACTTAGCTTGTTGATTATGTGTTGCTGACTTTTCCATTTACAATGATATTTGATCCTGGTAAGGATGGGGCTGGGTGGGAAGGTACATCTTAGGGCCATAAATTGGTTTTGTAGAGAACTAACATAAAGATCTAAAGTCTCATCATATTTCTGCAGAACTCATGAATCATTTTATTATAATTCCATTCATTCAGGGAGTATAAAACCATTTTCAAATTGTTATTCCTAATTTGTTCATCTTCTCTTCCTTAGTCGTAGTGAGAAGAGAGCAGGCTGAATGGAAGAAAGTCATTATGACCACTGGGGCCACTAGGGTAGGCATCAGTCCCAGAGTTTTGTTTTCATCTCTCCGCTATTAATATTGGCTAATGTCTTGAGTGCTTACTTGGTGCAAATTACTTAGCCGACCATGGCAAATGGATTGTGTCATTTCATCCCCTGATAGTCATACAATTAATGTATGTATTATTATGATATCCCGTAATGCATACATGGAACAGAGCCTCAGAAGTAGTTATTTGCTCACGAAAATATGGTAGATGTGGAATTTGGACTCAGGTCTGATAGACTCCTAAATCACTCCTAGTGATTTTTACCACTAAATTAAAGTTGTATACCTCTGGAGAGTAGATAGTTTCTAAAATTTCCTCAGCTCTAACGTTTTATAATTAAATTTTTGTCTGATGGCAAGCTTAACAGTTAAGATGGGTAGGAAGGAATGCCAGCCTGTTGAATGGAATTTCCCTGAAATAAGCCTGTTTTATGACACCAGTTCACTCATTCATTCACTCAGCATGTATTGAATGTTTGCTCTGTGCAAAGGCATTTTAGGCATCACAGTGGAGTGAGCGCCCCTTCCATAGACTCTCCTGCAGCACTCAGAGAAGTCTTGGACTGGTTTGCCTGTTATGGAATGGGGCTTGGTGATAGAAGCCTGGTTTGTCCTCCACTGATAAAACTAAGACATACTCATATGAGTTTGTAGGCATCTTGAAGCCGTGGGATAGTAACACACATGAATCTTACCATTTTTGCCTGGGATTAATGATATAAAGGTTTTGGATTTGGGTATGGAAAATGGGTGCAATTATGGGTGTGTTGGTTCTACATATATATGGACATCACGTGTCATCAGCCTGCAGCTACCTGCCATTCCTCACTACTCCTTCTTTTCACAAACCAAACAAGTACCTTCTTATCTCTCCTGTGGATAAGCTCTTGACAGTGGCACTAGGGCCTCCCTCAATAAGTACATCATTGGCTAAACCAGTGGTTTCTCAGATATGCTCATTGAACAACCCTTAAGGTGGATTGACATTCCACTGCCTAGAATAGAATATGGTGTTCTTTAGAAATCGGGGGGAAAAAATAGGCCACCGGATGTACTTTCTTTAATTTAAATTGTATATATATATATATATATGAACAATTGTTATATATGTGTATGTATCCTTGTTCATATATATGAATGATTTAAAATTGAAGATATATATATATACACGCACACATATATATATGTATATTTAAATTTTGGCTTCTGTTAGCAAGTAGTAAATTAAATTATTAGCAGATCCATACTGCAGGGAAATAACCAATCAGATTTCATTCAATAGCTTGCTTTTTTGTAGATTTATGGTTGTGACTTTATATCTGCAGGTATGTTTGCTGAAGAAAATATTTCTACCACTTTACACAAAATTAAATTCATTTAATACCAATGCGGCATGTCTCAAATGTCTTAATACAGTTTTAATCTTTAATCGCATCAGAAGTATGAAATTAGAAACATACCCCAAAATCATTTGAAGATATAATTACTTTCATTTCCCTTATACTTTTGAGACTTTTGAAAAATAAGTATTTAGTTGTACTTATCTGTTTCTGTCTCTCTAAGGGATAGCAAACACTGAAACACAATTCTTTTTAAAAGTCAATATTAAAAATATATTGTCCAAGATGATCAAAACTAAGGAAGTGGCAAAGAAATTCAAAAATTTAAACTTTCAAAGGGTGCTTTTTTTGTGAATGTGTAGTACTTGTTCTTCTGAAGGAATTAATCTTTTTAAAAATTTAATTAACTTATTTTTTATTGAAGTATACTTGGTTTGCAGCGTTGTGTTAATTACTGCTGTACAGCAAAGTGACTCTGTTATACATATGTATATACATTCTTTTTCATATTCGTTTCCATTATGGTTTATCACAGGATATTGAATGTAGTTCCCTGTGCTATATAGTAGGACCTTGTTGTTTAGCCAATCTATATATACCAGTTTGCATCTGCTAATCCCAAACTCCCAGTTCATCCCTCTCCCACCTGCTTCCCCCTTGGCAGCCACCAGTCTATTCTCTATGTCTCTGATTCTGTTTCTGTTTCATAGATAGGTTCATTTGTGTCATATTTTAGATTCCACATATAAGTGGTATCATGGTATTTGTCTTTCTCTTTCTGACTTACTTTGCTTAGTATGATAATCTCTAGTTGCATCCATGTTGCTGCTGCGAATGGCATTATTTCATTCTTTTTTATGGCTGAGTAGTATTTCATTGTATATATGTACCACCTCGTCTTTATCCATTCATCTGTTGATGGACATTTAGGTTGTTTCCATGTCTTGGCTATTGTGAATATTGCTGCTGTGAAGATCAGGGTGAATGTGTCTTTTTGAATTATAGTTTGGTCTGGATATACGCCCAGGAGTGGGATTGCTGGATCATATGGTAGGTCTATTTTTAGTTTTCTGAGGAACCTCCACACTGTTTTCCACAGTGGCTGCACCAACTTACATTCCCACCAACAGTGTTGTAGGAGGGTTCCCTTTTCTCCACACCCTCTCCAGCATATGTTATTTGTAGACTTTTTAATGATGGCCATTCTGACTGGTGTGAGGTGGTACCTCATGGTAGTTTTGATTTGCATTTCTTTAATAATTGGCAGTGTTGAGCATCTTTTCATGTGCCTATTGGCCATCTGTATTTCTTCTTTGGAGAAATGTCTCTTTAAGTCTTCTGCCTATTTTTTTGATTGGGTTGTTTGCTTTTATTGTCATCAAGTTGTATGAGCTGTTTGTATATTTTGGAAATTAAGCCCTTGCTGGTCGCATCATTTGCAAATATTTTCTCCCATTCTGTAGGTTGTCTTTTCATTTTGTTTATGGTTTCTTTTGCTGTGCAAAAGCTTGTAAGTTTGATTCGGTCCCCTTTGTTTATTTTCATGTTTATTTCTATTGTCTTGAGAGACTGACCTAAGAAAACATTGGTATGATTTATGTCAGAGAATATTTTGCCTCTGTTCTCTTCTAGACGTTTTATGGTGTCATGTCTTATGTTTAAGTCTTTAAGACATTTTGAGTTTATTTTTGTGTATGGTGAAAGGATGTGTTCTAACTTCACTGGTTTATATAAGGCTGTCCAACTTTACCAACACCACTTGCGGAAGAGCCTGTCTCTTTCCCATTATATATTCTTGCCTCCTTTGTCAAAGATTAATTGTCAAAGATTAACTGAGGTGTGTGGGTTTATTTCTGGGCTCTGTATTCTGTTCCATTGATCCATATGTCTGTTTTTGTGCCAATACCATGCTGTTTTGATTACTGTGACTTTGGAGTACTGTCTGAGTCTGGGGTGGCTATGCCTCCAACGTTGTTCTTTTTCTTCAGGATTGCTTTGGCAATTCTGGGTCTTTTATGGTTCTGTATGAATTTTAGGATTATTTGTTCTAATTGCGTGAAAAATGTCATGGATAGTTTGATAGGGATCGCATTAAATCTGTAGATTGCTTTGGGTAGTATGAGCATTTTAACAATATTAATTCCTCCAACCCAAGAACATGAGATGTCTTTCCATTTCTTTGAATCATCTTCACTTTCCTTTATTAATGTCTTACAGTTCTCAGCGTATAAGTCTTTTGCCTTCTTGGTGAGGTTTATTCCTAAGTACTTTATTTTGGGGGTTGTGATTTTAAAAGGCATTGTTTTTTTACATTCCCTTTCCGATATTTCATTGTTGGTATAAAGAAATGCAACCAATATCTGTATGTTAATCTTGTATTCTGCTACCTTGCTGAATTCGTTTATCAGTTGTAGTAGTTTTCATGTAGAGTCTTTAGGGTTTTCTATATATAGTATCATATCATCTGCATCTAATGACAATTTTACCTCTTCCTGAAGGAATTAATCTTGAAGTTCTACTAAGACTTTTGGGATACCTGTTTTAATGAGCCACTACTTCCTGCCTGAGATTGCACTATGCACCAGAGATTCTAGAATTAGCATAATAAAACTAATAATGCAAACAACAGCAACAAATCTTCACAAACGTTCCTTGTAAGGAAGTAAAGTCCACTGGAAAAACAGACAAGTGAAACACACATTCAAAATGGCAGTGATTCGCAAACATTTATGTGCTGAAAAATCACGACAAGCATGATAACCAGGGCAATTACTAGACCCCTTCTCCAGCTGGTCAGGTGTAAGGTCCTGTAACTCTATTTTTGGTGAATGCCTCCAGGAGAGTCTGAGACAGATGTTCTCAGTTGTCGTCAACCTTTAGTGTGCATCAGATTTGCCTGAGAATATTGTTAAAACACAGATTGCTGGGCTCCAGTGCCAGAGTTCTAACCAGTTCCCAGGTGTGGCTGATATTGCTGGCCCAGGGACCACATTTTGAGAACCACCTTTCAAAACTCTGCAGTATGCGGTTGTGTGTGTTGTGAATGAGACGGGCCCAGAGAACCAAAGGAGGGCAAAGGGACTCTGGCCTAAATTAGTCAAAGGTAACAATAGCAGCTAGAATTGATTGACCCGAGAAAAAATTATAAGAACTTTACCTGCATTTGCTCATTTAATCCTTTCAGTAAGGTACATAGGTGCTACTTAGTGTTCCTCTTTTACAGGGGTGTCCAGAGAAGGTAACTACTTTGCCCATGTCCTAAACTGGTAAGTAACAGATTAAGAATTCAGGTCTAGGAAGTCTGATTCCAGAGCCCACACCTCTACCCTTTCTGCATGTAGAGAGGAGTAAAGGGTTGTCAGTGAAGCCTTCCTGGGGGCCCTGGCCTCTGAGTGTAGATAGAAGGATGAGTGGACATAAAGATCATTATTTGTGTGTGGTGGGGGTAGGGGAGGAAGTATGAGGGCTTCCAGAAGAGCCCACCCTCCCCATACATCTGCTATAAGCAAGTCTGATGATCAGGAGTCCGGAACATGAGTATGACTATGGGATACTGAGAAGGGTTCTAGAACCCTGAGGTTAGAGTTCTGGATCAGTTAGTAGGTAACAGAAAGTGAATGAGTGATTTACCTTACTTTCCACGGGTAGCAGGAAGTTTGGAGATAGTCCCTCTAGCGTTAGTCCAGCTGCTGAAGGGCATCACCAGGGGACTGGGTTGCTTCGCTCTTCCAGCTTCCACATCTCTAGCACGTCCACATAGCTTCAAAGTGACCCCAGAATCTCCAATAGTGTTCCAACAATTTGGGCAGGAAGAAAGAAAAGGAAAAAAAACAGAAATTAAGTAAGAAAAAAAAGGCAGTGTCTAACTCAGAGAGCAAATTTTTTACCACAGATGGTCAGCAGACTTGCACTTAGATCTCATCAGCTCGGATTTTAAACTGGCCACCTTAGCCTTAAGGATAATGGGGTCTCCTAAACCAGGGCTCTGATAGTAAGGAATAAGGAGAGAGTGGTACTGATTAGCAGTGCCTGCTGTCCCAAACAAATATTATCCCCAAACTATTTTTTTATCCTATATTTTACTTTAAAGAATGGAGGGGAAACATTATGTATCTGTAAATAGCCTTTTAGAAAGGGTACAAT
The DNA here is from genome assembly GCF_964374135.1 of Grampus griseus. NCBI lineage: Eukaryota > Metazoa > Chordata > Mammalia > Artiodactyla > Delphinidae > Grampus > Grampus griseus. Next base: position 29,180,406 of record NC_139005.1, on the reverse strand, counting down.
TATATAGTTATACAACCCCCTGGAGGGCTCCTTTCTTCTAAAATCTCTTTAAAAACTGTTCAAGGTTAAGGACATTTTTATCTTAATTTAGTAACTCGCAGTCGATTATCTTGGAATGACATCCTCTCTCTGCAGATGTTCTGTCAGGCTTTAGAAAATTCTAGAAGTGGACAGAGAAGTGTTATGGTACATGTATTTGCAACATGCACGTCTTTGAAATGAAATCCATTTAGGGACCAAAAGGCATTTCATGTCTTTGCTATACATTTTCACATATTTGCCTTTCCAGAATTCCTTTGAGCAAATCTGTTAGATGTAACCCATCCGTTTCTCCCATCTGAATTCTTTATTACTAAACAGTCTTCAGTATGCTCTCACTCCCCTCTGTCAAAGGCGTTTCTCTGGGTCCTCACCCTTCTCATCTCATATGTGAATGCGTATCTTAAACTGAAGCAACAGTCTGCTATGACTTCTCCATCACTTGAAGAACCCGTCTTTGTGGGAAAAAAAGTAGACTTACTAAACTTAGAAGGTAAAATGCGCGCAATGTTTCTGAGAATTAAAAACTAAGATAAAAACATAAGCAATGGAAAAAACTTCCAGTGGATCCTTTTCAAAGACTTTATTTTACAGAGAAGGCAACTGAGGTTTAAAGAAAAAATGCGTTAGTTAAACACTAAATAATAAACCTTAAACCTCAGTGGAGCAACACATGGACAGTTCATTTCTCACTCACTCAGGAGTGTAGTATGGGCTTTGGTGGTCTGAGGGTCAGTTTTCTGCTCAGTTATTCAGGGACCCACCACCTTCATCAAGTGGCTCTACGTTTGTCCTAAAAAGGAAAGGAGAGAGGAAGCTGCAAGCTACAATTATCAACTCGTTATCCTTCAGACATAAACTCTTCAGGTCACCTCTGGTCACGTTCTTTGGGATAGAACCATACCCAGATGCAAGCGGAGATGGAGAATGTTGTTCCTATCTTGGTCCTAGTGATGCCTCTACAGGCTGGAGGAGCTAATTAAAGTGTAGTCAACAGCTCGTTGTTTCTGCCACAATGAGTGATTAGCCTAAGACTGTGGATTAATTATGTGTGTGTGTCACATATACATATAATACACACAAACATATATATGTGTGTGTATATATACATTTTTTAGCATGAGTTGACACATGGGGCTTCTGCCGTATCAAAAGAGTACAAACTGCCTCTTGTTGCTTTTTCTTAATTGAAGTTGACTACTACTATCTATTTCCCTTCATTTTGCTACCTCCCCCCCGCCTTTCAGTATTATATGAAAATTCTGAAAGAAAGAATTTCAAAGTTTCCAGTGCTTTTAAAGGTAATAGAATACTCAGACCTTAACAATTTTCCTGTGTGAAACTTTTGCCAGACTAAAATAGTTAACTTATGAAAAGTAAATTTAGATTGATACAAAAGAGAAAATAAGCTGATTTTTTTTTTACACAAATGCCCTGAGTCAGGGTGGAAAATAAATGGAAAAGTGGAGGAATTTAGATCCTTTTGTTGTAAATTTAAATATTTTTAATTGTAAAAATAATACAGGCTCATTGCAGAAACTCCAAAATTGAAAGGATTTAAAGAAAAAAGGAAGAATAACTCAAAATCCCATTTCTGATAAATCATCTCTGTAACATTTTTGAGGGTACCTTTGGAAACGTTTTTGTGACGGGGTGCATATAAATACAATGCAAGTGTAAAATACCTTTAATTATTATATCAAACTACAAAACAGTTCTATAACATTTTTATTTAGTAATATAAGTATGATTACTCATCACCTAATAAAAATCTGCAGCATCATTTTTAATGGTTGAACAGCATTCTATTATTTACTTAACCAGTCCCTACTGTTCAACATTTAGATTATTCCTGTTTTGCTTTGCTAAGCAATGAGACAAGCATCCTTGTTCATGTCTTTGAGCATTTGTTTATTTCCTTAGAATGGACTTCTAGAACTTGAATGGCTGGTTGTCAGTTCTGGTACATACTGACATATTGTCTTCCAGAAAGGTTACCGTGCTTTTTATTTCTACCAAGAATTTAACATCCAGTGTGGTTTCTTACACACACTCATCAGTACCAGTATTATCAATATCAATACCGGTATTATCAAGTTTTTTAAAACTGTGTCATTCTAGTCAGTAAAATATGACACCTGAATTATTTTATTTGTATTTCTTTGATTAATAATAGCAAGGTTGAACATATTTTCATATCTTTATTGGCTGTTAATACTTTTTAGTTTGTGACTTTATGACATCCATTTTTCATCGATGTATAACAGCCTTTTATATATCAATGTGTTTATTTTGTTTGTTGTAAATGCAATTTTTTTCTCTTCATTTATTAATTTTTATTTTGTGTGTGTTGAACTTCTTTAATACTGTCAAGTCTATTCAAAAACCCTTTAATGAACACAACAAATGTGGAAAATCAGTCATTCTCCTGCATTTTGTAATCAATTTATTTCCTTTTGGGCAGTACAGAAATGTAAGTTCTTATTTCATCTTATGGTTGGAAAGAATCTATTCCCTCGGAAAGGGATTATAGTCTCCATGATGCAGTAATGGGAGATTTTATAGGGTAGGCAGGGTCTACAGAAGAAAAAACCCTAAATCACACTCCATTGGTGGTTGCCTTATTTATAAAAATGGCATTTGAGGTTGTGTGACTGCCATCAGGTAAGCAAAATTAATTTTTAGCATGAAGTACTCCTATCAGCAAGAACAGCCTAGGATAGGCTAGCAGTAAGAAGTGAGGGGTTATGGGATTGGGGCATAGCCTCTGTTTCCTCCAATGCAGCTGGAAATTTAAACTCTGGGGCTCCTGCTTGATCCAATCAGCCCAGGTAGTATGTGTTGCCAGGTAGGGTGAATAGACTCAGAAGTACAAGAGCTCATCCTTGGTCCCCTCTGGAAATGAGCAGAGAATACTGTGTCAAGCAGAGGTGATCAGTCCATGGTCTGGAGACTTGGATCTCCTCACATAGTCCTTAAAGTCAGGGTGAGACAAAATGCCAATACAAATTATATTGATGACAGTATCAATGAGGTGACATTGAGTCCTTTGACCCAACGTGTGTCTGCAGTGTGCCATCCATTAGTAAATGGGCAAAGCCATTTGACAGATCTATCTGATACAATGAATGAATCTGACACTCATATTTTGAAAAACTGAAACTGTATCCATTTGTCAAGAACAGTGGCTACTTGTTCTGCTTTATTCCCCCTGGTAGAACTAGGTAACATTGCAGGCAGTAAGACGTTCCGGCATTTCACCCTGGAGTAGCCCCAAAACTGAAGAAGCTGTCTTATCGGTAGTTAGCTCCTTGTCACCAAGAATGTTAAAGTAGATTTGTATGATTAGCAAATTAAAGAGACTGTAGTGCCTACCACTACTGTATTCACTAAGGCACCCAAGTTATTCTAAAGAAATCCTAATAATACATTAGGACCGTTTTGAATATTTTTATTTGATTAGCCGTAATCTTCTAGTTATAACATCCATCACCATTTTGACCACTGAAACTTGGCCTTCTTTTCTTACAGCCTAGCCCTGTGGTCTTGGGCTAATCACTAACCTGCTTAGATACAATTTTCTTCTCTATGAAATAGAAACAATATTATATACTTTGAAGGACTGCAGGAAGATGAGCTGTAATGTTTATCAAGTGCCTAGTAAGTAGCCTGGCCCATAACAAATACTTGGCTAATTGTAGATGTTAGTTTCATTTTTAGTTTTATTTCCAAACATTGCTCTTTACTTTTGGAACTCTAAAATTTGTTTTGAGAGTGGAGGACTTGTTGTTTGGATTCCTCCAACACTCTCTGTATATTCTGTACTTCTATCCCTACATCATTTATATTAATGGAATAAATGATCTTTGGTCTGGTGATTCCAAGGTGACGAGGAGCTAAGTGGAGGTTCAGTATACACCTGGAAGTATGGATTTTCATGCCCAGTGCAAATGTGGGAAAGGCATTATTCCCACATTATAAAGGGGGTAAAGACCTCCAACTTGAGGAGACTCTGGGTTGAGAGATGAGAGATTTACAGGTACTGTGTTTATCCTACAGGGTACCACAGGGGCTTTTATGTTCTGTAGCAAGAATTTGCACCTTATACCCTTGTAGTTAGATGTAAAGCATACCACATAACTAATATCTAGTAAGCATTAGAGTTAGAATAAATACCATTTATTTAACGTTTCCTTTGTGTTAAGCATTTTACAGTTACAACATATGGATGGATACTATATTGTAATGGTTAAGAGTGTAGTTTTTTGAGCTGGATAATCCTGGATTGGAGTCTCATCTTTATTACCTCTTTTTTTCTGTTTTATTGAGGTATAATTGACAAAATTGTAAGATAGTCAAAGAGTATATCATGATGATTTGATATACATATCTGTTGTAAAAGGATCCTTCCCATCACGTTAATTAATACATCTAACAGCTCATGACACCTTTTTCCTTTTTTTCTTTTTTTGGTGAGAACACTTAAGTTCTATTCTCTCAGAAAATGTTAGTTATACAATACAGTATTATTGACTGTAGTAACTATGTTATACAGTAGATCCTCAGACCTTATTCATCCTGCAGCTGAAAGTTTGTACCCTTTTACCAGTCTTCCCCCCTTCTCCCCACCCACACCCCAGCCCCTGGCAACCAGTTTTCTACTCTTGTTTCTATGAGTGTGGCTTTTTTTCTTTTTAGATTCCCTATATAAATGATATCATTCGTATTTATCCTGTCTGGCTTATTTCATCAGCATAATGCACTCCTGTTTCATCTATATTGTCACAAATGAAAGGATCTCCTTCATTTTTTTTAAGGCTGAATAATATTCCATTACCTCTTAAATGAGTGACTTTTGGTACATTGTTTACACTTTCTAAGCCTCAGGGTTTCTTTTCTTCTGTAAAAAAAAAAAAAAATTATATATATATATATATATATATATATACACACACTAACTGATATGTGGAATGTTTGTTGAATCAACAAATAATTAGTTGAGATCATAAATGTGACACTTAGCACTGTATTAACATTTATTAATACTCTCCCTGTTAATTTCTACAATAAATTGTATAATAAGTAACAATAATAATAGTACTACTGGTAGTTTTAGAAAATGCATAGGATGTGCCAGGCATCATATACTGTACTACCCTCCTTCATGTGTACCACAGGTTACATGTGGATATCATCTTCCACGTTGTTTCCTTTAAAGAAAATTGAAGCTCAGCAAGATTGAGTAGCTTGCTCCAGATGTGAACTCAGGTCTGAATCACTCCACATATAGGTTCTTAATGACTCCATTTCTTTAATTCCACATCTGCATTTGTTTGTTGTTGTTGTTTTTAACTTTCCAAGCATCTGATCTGAAATTCCTTTCTCTTTGGGGAATTTTCCACTTTGTGGGTCTTGGTGTGAAACAGAGCCTTCCTCTCGTTATACAAGCTGAACATGTCAGATACACTGTTTACTCACATGCTCAGTCTCCCTTACAGATGGAAAACAGTCGGGCGACCTCAGGTTGGCCAACTGCACCCCTCTCTTGGATTTTGAATTACAAATAAATGATGTAAAGAAGCAAGGCCAGCAGTGCTGGGTCAACCTCCTGTTTCCTGTTCCTGCTTGGTAGCAAGGCCAGCTAGGACTTATAACATCACTTTGGCCTGATCCTATAATTGCAATAGCATAGCCTTGGCTTTCGGTTGTTTAGTCTGCTTCTAGTTACTGAGACCTAACCATAAACTTCCAAAAGTTTCCTTTTCTGCTCAAATTAGCCGTATCTGGTTCCTGATGATTACAAATAAGACCTTTCCTGATGTACAATGGTGACCTACTTATCCAGGCAGATGTAACGTCGTCCTGGCAGGGACAGAGGGCAGGCAGGTTCCTTGAACAGCTGAACAAGAAGAAAAAGACCTAAGAAGCAAGAATTGAAGCCAGTTCTGCTTGTGTTATAATTCTACCCGCAGCTGCCTCTGTTTCACAGACCATATGCTAAGGACCATGTCCCTTCCCCTGTAACAGACGAGCAAAGTAAACCCAGGCCTTCCAACCCAGAGACCAGCTGAGCTGTACCGTGGACAATCTAGGATGTGAAAGACTTCACTCAATGTCTTTGTCACTTGACACATTGTTCCTCTCTTTGGGAAGTAGCTTCTTTGTGTGACAAGAATATGCTAAACCAACACTTAAGTGGACAGAGGTGAAAGATGCCAAAATTAGCTACAGAAAAAAAGGCGTAAAGACTTGTATTTTCTGTTATTTGAAGGTGTTAAGACCCCACATAGAATATGAGTCCTTTAAAGGAAAGTTGTGAATGGACCAGGGAATGTTGAATTTCCATGTGGCAATATGTCCTTGATCAGTCATGATGATGATGATGGTAGCATCAGTAGCATTTATCAGTGTTTCCTGGGTGAGAGGCACTTTATCCTAATGACCTTTTATCCCCATGACGACCCTGTGAAGTAGGAAATACTGTTTCAGCATCTTCAGGGTTTCTCTTTTTCTTTTTTTTTCCATCAGGAATTTACCCTAGATCACAGTTGGGTAGTAGAACGACCAGAACTGGACACTAGCCTTTCCTGAATTCCCAGCGTGTGATCTTAGCAGTTGTATTGCCTGATGCAGAGCCATGTAAATGTTGCCAAAGCAATGAAACGTGTACCTGTTTCTAACAGATTCTAACTCAGAAGCTCTGGGGTTAAGTGCAGAGCAGTTGAGTGTGATTGTCTTTACAGACAGTAGATAACTTAAGAGAAGTTGTTTAAAAGTATATTTGCATATTGCACTACACTGTCATATCTGTGATTGGTTAGCTATTGAGTAACTAACACAAATCCCAATCCCATCTCTAATCTCATTCATCTCTTGTATGATATTTGACCTAATTGAGGCAGTTTTTTTTTTGTTCTTTCCCACGAACACACATCGAACATCCAAAACATGCTTACCATTTATGAGCATATTCTCTTAGTTATTTAGGAGTTGAGTAAGAGTGAGAGAGAAGGGCTTCCCTGGTGGCGCAGTGGTTGAGTGTTCTGCCTGCCGATGCAGGGGACGCGGGTTTGTGCCCCGGTCCGGGAAGATCCCACATGCCGCAGAGCGGCTGGGCCCGCGAGCCATGGCCACTGAGCTTGCGCGTCTGGCGCCTGTGCTCCGCAACGGGAGAGGCCACAACAGTGAGAGGCCCGCGGACCGCAAAAAAAAAAAAAAAACAAAAAGAGTGAGAGAGAAAAAGACACATAAATATGAAATACGGTCATCATTTTTTTAATATCCTTTATGTTGTTAATCCCTCTTAGCATTTACTGCCATTCACTCATTTGTATTATTTGGGGTATAGCAGTTTATTCACACAGCATTTTTACATATGGCTTATCATTTGTATTCTATTTTAATAACGCTAATAATTATAGACTATTGACAAACTCATCAGACCCTACATATTCATTTCAAAATCATGAAAATAAGGTGGAAAATGAGGTGTAAAGTGGAAAATCTATGTGTATGTTTTCATTGGTGGAATGAGGAGCTACCTGAATACCACTCCTTTAGCTTTTCCTTCAAATGGTGCACTTTTTCCTCCATGCATAGGAGTCCCTTCCATTAGGTCAACAGTAGTCTTGAGGGCAAACCTCAGAAGTAGAAACAGGAGAACTTTTCAGTTATGGTAAAATCAAACATATTTTTCTTCAGTAGTGAAAAAAAAATTCTTCATGAGAAGTTCAACCACCGTGAGTTCCATGGTGAAAAACTTTCCACTTATAGATGCAACTTCCCCCAGAATTCTGAGAAATGTCGGTAGTAGAGAGGGGTGTTGCATACACCTGTTTCATTTCCCTCTGACTTTTCCTTCTCCTTTCTCTATTGACATTAAAATCTATAGTGAAAGCACATAGTAAGCAGTCTAGGACAATTGATATGACATTTGATCTAAATCTCCAAAGTCTATTTTAGATGGGGATGCTATGAGAGTCACAGGAGGGGAAAAAATCTAGAATTATTCTTATGTGATCAAATGTACTAAAATAACAAAAGCAAATCTTATTTCTAGCTAATAAAATCACATTCCTTATATGATGTCATATTATGGCAGAAAAGAAATATATGCGTCTATTTTCTTCTATATTAAAACTGCTAAGGAGTGGGGACCAATGAACTAAATCAATTGTTTTGGGTTCAAGTTGTAGTTTTTAGTAGCCATCCTTCTTAGCAAGTTTTCAGAAGCAAATGTAGTTCGTGTACTATCACCACTAAATGTGCAATTGTGTAGATTTGTGGAAAAAAGTATTATCAAATATATATACTTTAAAAAATGATTTGTGTAAATTTATCTATTCATATTATTATTCTCCCCAAGTAAATCAAAATCTACTATATACTGTGTTTTTCTTCTATAGCTTAAAAGGGGAATGTATGTTGAAACTTATTCAAATATTTATTAGGTGTCTACTAAGTGCCAGGCACTCTACTAGGCAGTAGAGATGTTGTATTAGAGGTGGAAAATATCCTTGACCTCCAGAACTGATACTCTTGTAAGAGAAATACTGGGTCAAACTAAGTCAACAGTTTCTTTGCTACAGAGCTTTTTACAAGTCTTGTGAATTATGAGTCTCTGATAAGGAGATGTAGTGGACAACAGATCCCAAATTTATTTGAAATCTTTTCCTTCATGGACTGTCTCATAGGATTAATGATCCACTGAACACACCTTGAGAGACACTAGTATTCTGCAGTGGTTAGTTAATTGTTTTCTATTAAACAACTATATACTGAATCCATGATATTATTATCTGGATTTTTTGGAGGATACAATGATGTACATGGCCACTGTGATGATAAGGGGGTCCAGTTTAGTTAAGAAGAGAAACCACAGGAGTTATAACTTAATGTAACAAAGAAATACACACACATATACATATATTTATATGTAAATTACTATTTATATAGTATACAATGTCTTCTGAAGAAGATAGAGTTGTTTGTAACTTGGGATCTCACAGGAGGTTTCACAGAGAAGGTAGACCCTGAGCTGGGCAGAATTTCAGTAAGTTAATGTGGTTCTGACCGTACGATAAAATCGGGTATTTGCACTGGTCAATCTGACCTTGATGGAACAGCATTCCATTTGCAGGGAATAGTGTGATCAAACATGCAGTGGTGGAGATTGCCAGCTTGTAATATTCCAGTACCTGGAAAGTGTTGGAACATCTGCTTTCTCCACGGTCTAGAAAAGTGAATCTCGAGTGAAATGCAAGTATAATGGAGGCCAGTGCTCTTTGCTTTGTACACTGCTTTGATTCTACAACACGCAACAATGTAGTGATCTGTTTCAGATTGTCATTATTCGAGAGGGTTCTTAGTAACAGGAGTGGAAAAGGAAGCCCTCTCTTCCTGTGTTTCTGCCCTATGCTCTTAAGCCAGAAAAGGTACCAACATCACTGACCTGACCTTGTCTCAGGTATCTATCAGGATCTACTAGAATCATTCTAGTGAAAGGTAACTAGACGTCCAAAGGACTTAAAAGATACACTATAACCTTTGTATACTTTATATACCTGGTGAAACAAAAATGTCACCTGAGTGGTCCCCTTCCCTAGAAATACGAGTATGTTTTTCCAGTGCATGGCAGAACTTTGCAGGTAAAACTGGGATAAAGGTGAAGAACAGTCTTAAAATTCTAGTCCTTGAACAGCACCTAAGACACAACAGGTTTTCAATAATCTTAGCAACAGTATTCACAAATAATGACCATCAGCGTAACTGCTCTTTTGTGCCAAAATACATTACCATATTACTTTTTTTTCCTTCAGCTTTACAACTTGGGTTCTATTATTGTTTCCATTTTACAGATTAGGAAAGTGAGGCTCAGAGATGCTAAGTCACTTGGGCAAGGTCACAGAGCTTGTAAGAGATAAACCTGCACCCTTACTGTTGGATCCTACAAAGCAGACCATAATTTAAGTCCTTCAAAATATACCTCAGAACATTTGAGTAAATTAATGAATAAATCCTCCTAGTCAGACTGACCAGATCATTATATTAGGTTCAGCTCTAAGTGGAGGAAAGTCATAATCATAGTTGGACAGTTAATACAGTAATTTACTTGCTTTGAATTTTCTAAATGATGTTTAGCTGGTAGTTTCATGATGATAACCATCGAATAAAAACAGGCATATTTTGGTGTTTGGAATAAGATCTCATATTGAGTAAAATACATATTGATTCCTAGACCTATATGATGTGAGTAACAGATGACATTGAGATGTCATCTAGAAGTACTCCTGTGCAGTTCGTCATGTCAACCCAGCTAATAATTTTAGAATGTTCAGAGTGAATAATATATGCAGCCATAAAGCATATTTCTAATCAATGCAAATAATATTTTTCCTGTGCTAAACCCAGAGTTAAGTTATAACACGCATCATAAGATTAATGGGCCATTTTTTCTTCATCACTTTGCTAAATGACTTAGTCTGGAAACCATTCAGAAGGTTGCGAATTGGAGCTGAGCAGTAGTAGTGAGACTGTGCCTCTGATGATGAAACTATTTCCACCCCGACCCCTACCGCTCCCTTCTTGGGAAAGAAGGCAACATTTCTCCTAGAAAAAGTCACAGGTTCATAAGCTGGCTTGTATAATACGTTTGGAGGAATAGTGTGTCTTTTAAGCAGAGCCTATCTCGGCATATAAAATAATTTTTACCTACCATTTAATGAAATTAACACTCACTTTGAGGCTAGGTCTTTTGCCATTTGACTCCTGGATCACGTCTGTGGATATATTTTTTTCTTGAGACGAAGTGTGAACCCAACATAGTATCCATCATTCAGTCTGTCTAGCTGATGTACATCATCTGAAGCACAAGCTCCCTGAGGCCAGGCACTTTATCTGCTCCATCAGTGTAGCCCTGATGCCTAGTGTCTAGCTTTTGGAGATTCTTAATAAACATTTGTACTGAATAAGGTATGTATATGGTGAGCAAAAGTTGGCTTCCCATTTTACAGTCAAGAGTATCCCACTCATGTTCTGTGAACACTGGATACCAGAATCTTACTATGTTATTTTTCTGTTCCCTTTGCAAGTTTCCTGAAAGGGCATTCCTGTCCTTAGAATGTCCATCTCCTCCCATCTTCCTGGAGAATAACTCTTCTTTCTTAAATACTTAGCCCCATTATTGACTCTTTAAGATTGAATTTATTACCTCCTTACAAACAGGAAAATGCAGTGCTTTTTTTTCGACATTTATCACCAGAAAATTATTCTAACACCTGAAATTCTGGACCTAAAATGCCTGGACTAGTGGTTCTCAAAGTCTGGTAACCCAGACCAGCACATCAGCTGCACGTAGGAATTTTTAGAAGTGAAAGTCTTGGGCCCTGCTCCAGACCTACAGACTTGGACACTCTGGGGGTGGGGCCCACTACCTGTTTCAGCAAGCTCTCTTGGTGATGCTGATGCATACTCAAGTTTGAGACCCACTGCTTAGACCTAGAACTTAAGGTTTAGGCTTTGGACAGATCTGAGTCCTAAACACTACTGAGACACTGGAGTGACCATGAGCAAGTTACTTCTGGGAACCTCTTAGCATCTGTGTGCCTTGCTTAGCTAATAGTGATTTAAATTAATTAGAATAATGCACACGGTGTACTCAAGAGAGTAACCAAAGCATGCTTTATGTTCCATAAATTCTAGCTGTTTACCATTATCACCAATCAGAGCTTACTGACACATCCTGAAGACATTCTTCTAATAAGTGTAATAATGTGGTTTGTAAAATTAACAGCTTAGAAGAGCATATTACGAAGTTCATCAGACAGGGTCTCAGCAGGAAATCAGGGGTACATCAATAAGGATAAATTGAGCCCAATGTAGAGAATCAAGAGATAGTGTAGTGCCCTGGGTTCAGTAAAAGTATGGCTACTTTATAGGAGATGAAAGAGAAAGGAGGGCTTGCTGGAGAGCGAGTCCTCCCCAAAGATGCTGTGACGCCCCACAGAGAAGCACTATATGTTAGCTGGGGGATGCAGCCAACTGCCAACAATTTGGCAAGAATTAATACCCTAACTTCACTCCCCTCCTTCGTTCCCTACAATCTTCTATTGGTACTCTTCATTGGTGAGCCAAACAGAAGCCAGAGCAAGGACACTTACTAAGATAGGCCATGCAAGCCATCCATATAGAGTTGGGTGGAGAAAGGATGTGGAAGGGCAAATAGGACATATTTCCCGCAGGTGGTGAGCGAGCTGTAAAATCACTCGCCCTTCTAACATCATTGCCATTGCAGGAGCACGGAGGAGCAAGTGGTTAGTTCTGACTTGGCAGATCCAGGAGACTGCAGGACAGAACTGGTATATGAGTTGGGCTTTAAAGGTAGATTTGAATTTTAATGGAGAGTATGGAGTAAGAAATGGTGAAGAACCAAGGGAAAGGGAGATTCATTGCAAATGGAGAAAAGAAGAGTGGCATAAAGACAAGAAAAGTCAAGACTTACGGAAGAGATAGCAAATACTCTGCGTGTGACTGGAGCAGAGAATGGGTAGACGAAGGCTGGAAGTTAAGATGAAGTCATCCTTGAATAACATTAAAGTTTCCTCCTTTAACCTCAGTTTCCACCTTCTACTCCCTTCACTAACATTGGAAAATTAAAAGTGAATTTGACTGGGTTGGTGGCAATGGTAGTATGAAGCAAAGAGAGGAGAATAAGAGTAAAAAATTTAGTAGTACCTTGGTGAAGCTGGGTAAATGATGGGTGGTGGTGTCACGTCAAAGCATGGGCAAGTGATTGTGACAAATATAGGCTTATTTCTTGACTATATGACTTCAGTTAAGGTACTTAAGCCCTCTAGGCTGCAGTCTCCCAACCTGTAAAATGGGGATAAAACCTCGCTTCCTCCAAGGTTTCTGTGAGGATCTAATGAGAAATGGAAGTAAGAGTTGAGTCCAGTAATCAGTTTTTAATACATATAAACTAATGTGAGGATAAGGGTAAGAATACTTGCTATCATTTATTGAATACTTATTATGTGTCCAATATTGTGCTAGTCTATTTACATATCTTTTCTCATTTAGCTTTCTTTTCTCTTATCTGCCTTTCTATAGGCAAGAGATAACTGATGGCTCAGTTATGAGGAAACGCAGTTGTGAGGAAAATGTCAGAGGGAAAATGTACCAGAAAGTTAATTCCTAATGGATCTGTCAGCCTTAAACAGAGCATGTCTGTGCTAAAATGTGTAAAATATCTGTGCTAAAACTACTCAATTGGACAAGTTTTGATAAAGTATTAACTTAATGAATAGGCATAAACAGCTTGGAGCTTTTTGGAGGGTATGTGGTAATATTAGTATTGGTGTGATGACTTTTCAAAGTTCTATGGTGTATAGAAGTCAAAAAGAAGACCCGGAAAGGGGGAAAACTCTCTCTGAAAGTTATTGGGGAAGTCTGGCTAGTAAGACTCCAAAAGGGAGAATCAGTAAGAGGCCAGGTTATTCATAGGCCTTCTAAGAATGTGTCCATGAGAAATATTTACAATGATTGGATGCCGGAATAAAGGAGAACACTGGCTCCATAAATGGTAACTTATTTTATACAAACAGGCTAATGATAAAAATAATGAAAATCTGATGGATTTTTGAGAGTTTCATTGACCAAACTGAGACAAAAGTACATAACAGCTAGATGCTCATAGTTTTAATCAGTTCACTTTGGAGTCAAGCAAAGATAGCACCTGAAATGGTAAGGGACGTTTATGCAAGGTCACAAAGATTTTTGGTTGTGCATTTGGGATATAAACCCATTTCTGTAAGAATTCTTTCAGAAGTCAAATGTTTGCTTGTCAAAAATAGCATGAACTTACTTCCAGGAAAAGTTCCTAAGAAAAAATAATTTGAGTAATGAAGAACACTGATGTAACAGTTAATTTAAGAACCCAGAAATAGAGGTAAAGAGTAAAGCAATTATGGGTTAAGAGTCTGCGTAGGCAGAAGGAGCGGAGCGGCTGCTGCTCAATGGCGGAAAAGCCGCCGGTGTTCTGACCTCTTCGTCCCCCTAGCAGTTGCGGGGGAGTTTCCTGCCGGCGCGGCTGGAGTCTCCTGTTTCTCAGAGTTCGGTGGCTGAAAGATGCTCCAGAGAGACGAGGCTGCGGCGGAGGAGGTGGCGGCGGCCGAATCGGCAACGGCGCTAGGGTGGAGAGAAGGCGGCAGCGGCGGCGGCGTGCGGGGCCCAACGGTGTAAACAGCCCCGGAGGCGGCGGAGGCGGTGGCCAAGACCCCGAGGGGGAAGCGGCGGCTGAGCCAGGGTCGCGCCTCCTTTGGAAACCTGGGCTGAGTGCAGCAGAGGGGTTCTGCGGCGGGCGCGAGCGGACGCCCTAGACCTCGCCTCCCTCCGCGCCCCAGGTAAGGCCACTGAGCGCCCCGCCGCAGGGGGAACGGCTCGCGGGCACCGCCGAGGCCCCGGACCGTTTTCGGGGTGCCGCCGAGCTGCGGCCGGGACCTCTCCCCGCTTAATCCTCGCCTCTTTCCCTCGGCCGCGGAGCCCAGAGGAGCGGGACGCCGGGCCTGGCTCCTGGCTAGGCCCCTTCCCCAGCCGCCGCCTCCGCGCTCGGCCGAGGCTGGGAGAGGCTCGGGGCAGGGAATTTTAGTTTGCTCCAAAGCTTGGAAGTAAACTGCTTGTCCCTGTTCTCTGCGAGCATCTCTTTCACCTGAAAGCACTGGGGCTACTCCAGGCCGTAACTCGTCCCTTCCTGGTGCATGCCTGTTTGAAAACACTACCTTTTCCCATTTGTTTCCTCATTAGCGTCTGCCTTCCTCTGCGCTCCATTTCACTTCTTCGTTAAATCTTCTTTCTCGCTCTTCTGTCTATGCGTCTCACCACCTCCTTCCTCCTTAGCGACTTTATTTAAATCGTTTCTCTTTTTCTTCTCAGGAGACTCCGGTCTTCTCTTCCCTGTCTTCCCCAGCAGTCCTTTTCGGATGTCATTCTTTTTAGTGAAGTTCTTAAATGAAACTGCTATCATCAGTATCCCAAATCTACCAGAGGCCCATTAAGAATAGACTCACCAGCTTTAAGGGGCAGATCAGTTTCTGATTTCACCGAGCCTAACATCCTTTTTAAAAAAATGGTATTATTAAATGTAGAGTGTGGAAATAGCCCTGAAGTTATTTTTAAAATGAAGGGCTCAATGAGTGTTGGAAATAGTTATTTCATTTTTTCAAGTTGCATGACCTCTAATGTCAGATTGAGCAGATCTAGAACATTTTTGCCCATCTTGTCTGGCAGAATGCTTCTTAAGCGTTTTGACAGCAGCTCACATTCATCACTATTCAAGTTGACTTAAAAACAGTTTGAAAACTTTAGAAAAAAGACATTATGAGAACAACTAGGAAGCTGTTTTGATGAAGTCACTGTTAAATACCTTTTAAAATAGGCTTCACATGTTTAATGTATCAAAATAAAGTTGGCGGGAGTCTTGTAAAAAGGATTATTTAGGAATTTGAGTAGTCTTAAGAGTTATGTAGCTATTTTGGGAAAAACATTCCTTTTCTGTTAACAAACGTTTACAACTCCTGTGATGTGAGAATTACCGAGGTTTACTGTGGGATTAACACAGGAACTCATTTTATTTGAGCTACCACATGGATGTAGAAGTGGTAAATTGCTCAGGTTAGCGTAAATCAGTATGTAGAAGGAAAAAAAAAAGAAGAGTCTGCATAAATTCCCCTGGAAGAGGGATATGGTCAGAGATGGCAATTTGAAAACAGTGAATCACCAAAAGTAAAAGTAAATTACAAGCTGTTTTGGGGGTCTTCAAGAGAGATTTTATAGATTGAACAACAACAGCAGCAAGGATAAAATATAACGCTGTCATGTAGACTGCAGCCTGAAAAGAAAGCATCGCAGAGAAGCCACATCATCCTGAATTTATATTTCCGTGCATTTGAACAGATTGGAGAGCAGTAAAGTTGCTTTAAGAGCGAGTGATTTAAGTCAGCCAGCTTGTGAATAATACAAGATATTTTTGCATTTACATTAACTTACGTCCATAAATAACGAACTTTAACAATGAACAAAATCCATAATCCTGATAATGCTAAGAAAACTGGAAAGATACCTTTACCTTGAAAAGACAGGGTAAAGAAGACAGCATAGAAATTTAGGGAAAATTTTGGAAAAATTATATTAACATTTATTAGCTGCTACAGCTTTGAAATGTGATGATTTAAAGAAAGAAGTAGACTGTCGATTTCTAAAAGGTAATGTGTTGGCTGAAAGAGAAGAGAATCTTGTTGAGACCTAAAGTGTTCTTTTAAGGATATATTTCAATGTCATTTCAAAAAATAAACACATTTCCCATAACAAAACAGTGAGGTTAATGGAATAATGCAGGTGAAAGCTTTTTGGCCTGAAGGAGTTCCATCCTTTGGAACAAAGTTTTATTGTTGAACACACCATGACCCAGGCCTGTGAGTGCCAGCACAGTGGCTGTTTTTACAAGATCTGGTACAATATTCACAGTAGTTCTGGCCTTAGCGCTAGGCAAGGATCATTCTTTTTGTATCTTCCTGATTGCTTCCTCTACAGAAATGGGATAATCCCTCCTCTTCTAAACTGGAAAGTAGTTTCTTCCCTCAATAAAACTAGTTTCTTCTCCAGGTTGAGCTTTTCCAACTCTTAGAGGTCTAAAATGAATGATATGAAACATACTATATTTGCATCTATTTTTATTTAAGAGTTATCTAAGGAGATTTATCTAATTAAATAGGAATTTCCTAACAGATGCCAAAATAAACAATCAACAAGTCTTCTTTAGAGATCATATATATTATATAACAAGATCCACCTAAGAGTTAAAATATAAGTAGGTATACAATTTAACTATTTGAAGATAATTTTTCTTCTTACCACTGAAGCAATAAGCAGGTGGTAGTACAGTTTGGGGAAAACAATATTTCTGGCTTTTGTTTTATTTTAATTTGTGATATTCATGAGATCTTTTGTGAATCTTTTGGGTATATAGTAAAATTAATGGGTTTTTAACTTTGTATTGACTCGTATTTTTGTAGGTTTAAAATTTTTCTTCTGGCTTTAACTTATACTATCTCCTTTTACTTTTTCATTTAAAAATAATGTATTTTTCTCAGGATTGCAATCTCAGTGCAGTCCTCTACTTTTCTATTTGTTGGACGTTCTCTTAGACGTCTACATTTTTGTCTAGTTAGTACATTTCTAGTTTTTTATACAATTGATAAGAACTCTTTAATCTTATGAATTCTTTATATTTTCTCTTTGGAGACAAGACTTATAGGGATTTCCTTGGGCTTAAACTAGAAAGAAAAACGAATTTGCATATGAAATGTTGAAGGCTTTGTTACAAAGTGGGTTAACATTATATGTGTGTTTGAAATAAACTACTTCAACCAGAGCACCTAGCTGTTAACCTCCAGATTAATATCTATCATAAAATATGTGCATGCTTCCAACACATGGCATTGCCTCCTATTACTGCATGTCCAGGAGAAATTGTTTTGTCTTGTAGCAAAAGGCATTAGCTCTTTGCACATTTTTTTTTTTTTTAATGACAGCTATCCAAAAATCAAGCTGAACCCTTGTGTATGAGGACAGAAAAGGACAATTTTTGGACAGGTCTAATATCCAGTTGTACCTTTCAGTCACTTAGAGAGAAGGCTTAGACCCCTGAAGCCCAAAGTCACAGGTTTTTTAGGATTATGGTGGTATATACCTCCAGTTTATAGAAAAAAAATGCGTTGTAGAAAGTCCAAGTTAAATTAGGACTAAAATCCAAGTTAAATCTAGAACTAAAGTTTTACTGCCCCAAATACTTGTAAACTCTAGGTTACTGCTCTGTTGTCCATTTCATCAGTTGCAAAACATTCAAGTTAGTCTTTCAATGCTAACAAGAACATAAAAATGCATTATATCTAAAAGCAGAACGTGATTGCCAAGCCAGATCTGCGCATTACCTGAGAGTTTGGGGGGCCACCCAAGCGGCATCTACTTGTTTGCTACTGACCTTCAGTTAGACTTGCTCAAGAAGTGTTACAATGTAATAACATACACCCTTATGTACTCTTGAGTTTATTGAAAACACACAGCAAATGTGCACACACACACACATACACACCAGCACACCAGCACGCACCTACTCTAGAGCCTAGAATTTTAAGAGTCAGAACTTTTTACTTGCTTCTGGATTAAGATGGACCCTGTATTTCCTCAGCATGCTAATTAGAAACTCTATAAACAATTCAAAACCAGCTTCTTAAAATTCTGTTTTAAAAAAATTGATGTTAAATATTATCCTCAGAGAGTTCTACTCTGACTTTTCAAATTGTTTTTTTCTCCCTTCATGGGATAAACAGTTAGGGTTTCTTTTTGTTTGTTTTCTTATCTCATTGTAAAAAATTCTATCTTAAAAGCTGATTTATTATTTCTTCCTTAGCATGGATGACATGGGAACAAAGATGATATTTCATCAGTCTTGTTTTTATTTAAGTTGAAAGGTTATATATTTCTACTATCTACTGCAATAATGCTAAATATTTTTATAGTGCTTGTAAATCTTATGACATTATTTTTTTAGTTTGTATTTAAGGCATTTACTCAAAAGGGACCATATGCCTCAGTTCATGTTACTCTATCATCAGTGTGTACGGTCACTCTATTTTCTAATACTTTTAAGATTGGTTTTGGCCCCGACGTTCCTCTGCCAGATTTATTTCCTTTATTTTCCCCTATATAGTACCATTTGGGCCATTTAATATGTAATTTCCCAACTCACCTTTCATAGTTATTTTAAACATGTGTATATATTTGAAACACCGAATTGTTTTGTATTTTCTAATTTTTGCAAAAGTAGTATCGACTAAGAATCACATCCTATTCTTTTATTTTTTCTACACAAAATTATTGTTTTAAAATTTGTCTGTGTTGCTCCATGGAAATGATTGCTTGTGGCCACTGTCTAATATTCTACCATATGTTAATACCATGTTTTGCTTATCCATTACCCTGGTGATACATACTTAGGCTATTTTCAACACTTTATGTCCACCATAAAGCATTAATACACTCTTTCCACATGTCCCCTTGAGTAACAGTGCAGAGTAACAGTGCAGCCGTGGAATGGCTGAGGTAGAAGTCATATATATGCCTTATTTCACAGATTCCTCCCCAGAATAGCTGTACCATTTTCCCCTCACCAGCAATACTTGGAATTTCTCTCTTGCCATATCCTTTGTCACCACACGCTGTTAATCTGCATTTTTAAAAATTAATTAATTCATTTATTTTTGGCTGCATTGGGTCTTCGTTGCTACACTCAGGCTCTCTCTAGTTGCAGCGAGAGGGGTCTACTCTTCGTTGCGGTGCGCAGGCTTCTCATTGCAGTGGCTTCTCTTGTTGCGGAGCACAGGCTCTAGGCACGCGGGGTCAGTAGTTGTGGCTCCCAGGCTCTAGAGCGCAGGCTCAGTAGTTGTGGTGCGCAGGCGTAGTTGCTCCACGGCATAATTTGCATTTTAACTTCTGGAAATTTGGCATGTGTGGATTCATAGGAAGTAAGGTGTTTTAATTCTGCATTGCTGATTGTAGAAAAGTTAGGTCTTCATATACTTTCTTGCTATTCATGTTTTCCATTCTATGAATTGCCTATCATGACCTTCGCTCATTTTTCTATTGAGTATTCTGTGTCTTTAGAGATGTAGAAGTTTTTGTATTCAGATGTTGAGTCCTTTATTGGGTTTTAGATAATGTATATGTCCTCTACCCATCAACTGTTTTTCAGTCTGACTTTGGTATCCTTTATTGTACATAAAATTCTAATTTTTTTATTAAAGTATAATTGATTTACAATATTATGTTAATTTCAGGTGTACAACATGGTGATTCAATATTTTTATAGATTATGCTCCATTGAAAGTTATTATAAAATATTGGCTATATTCCCCATGCCCTACAATATATCCTTGTATCTCGTTTATTTTATACATAGTTGTCTGCACTTCCTAATTCCCAGTCTGTATCTTGCCCCTCTTGCTTCCCTCTCCCCACTGGTAACCACTAGATTGTTTTCTATATCTGTGAATCTGTTTCTGTTTTGTTGTATTCATTCATTTGTCTTATTTTTTAGATTCTACTTATAAGTGATATCATTACAGTATTTGTCTTTGTCTGACTTATTTCACTAAGCATAATACCCTCCAGGTCCATCTATGTTGTTGCAAGTGGCACAATTTAATCATTTTTTATGGCTGAGCAGTGTTCCATTGTGTATATATGGCACGTATTCTTTGTTCATTCATCTGTTGATGGACACTTAGGTTGCTTCCATATCTTGGCTATTGTAAACAATGCTGTTATAAACACTGGATGTGGGTGCATGCATCTTTTCAAATCAGTGTTTTTGTATTCTTCAGATATGTACCCAGGAGTGGAATTACTGGATTATATGGTTGTTCTGTTTTTGTTTTTTTTGTTTTTTTTTTTGTGGTACGCGGGCCTCTCACTGTTGTGGCCCCTCCCGCTGCGGAGCACAGGCTCTGGGCGCGCAGGCCCAGCGGCCATGGCTCACGGGCCCAGCCGCTCCGCGGTATGTGGGATTCTCCCGGAGCGGGGCACGAACCCGTGTCCCCTGCATCGGCAGGCGGACTCTCAACCACTGCGCCACCATGGAAGCCCCTGTTTTTGTTTTTATTAACATCTTTATTGGAGTATAGTTGCTTTACAATGGTGTGTTAGTTTCTGCTTTATAACAAAGTGAGTCAGCTATACATATACATATGTCCCCATATCTTCTTCCTCTTGTGTCTCCTTTGCACCCTCCCTATCCCACCCCTCTAGTGGCTACATCAGTTAACATTCCCACCAACAGTGTACCAGGGTTCCCTTTTCTCCACATCCTCGCCAAGGCTTGTTAGTTTTGTTCTTTTTTATGATAGCCATTCTGACATGTGTGAGGTGATCTCTCATTGTTGTTTTGATTTGCATTTCCCTGATGGCTAGTGATGTTGAGCATCTTTTCATGTGCCTGTTGGCCATCTGTATGTTTTCTTTGGAAAAATGTCTATTCAGCTCTTCTGCCCATTTTTTAAAATCAGATTTTTTATATTAATAAATTTATAATTTTAATATAGTTAAATTCATCACCTTTGCTTCATACAATGTATGCGTCTTTATTTTTCAAAGATCTATTTCATCTCTTACCCTGAAATCACAAATATATTCCCTTGCAATTTCTTTTACTCTCTCTAGATTTTATTTTTCACATTTAAATATTAAAACTATTGTATTTTAGTTTTGTACATTAGGTGGAATTATATAACATAATGGTTAATAGAATGATTTCTGTGGGGTTTAAGTTCCAGCTCCACCATGTACTTCTTAGGCTAGTCATTTTATCTCTCATACCTCAGTTTTTCCACCTGTAAAATGAAGATAATAGTTTATGCCTTGTGGATTTTTTTGTGAAGATTAGGGGAGCTATATAGGACTGGGTACAACATAAGTGATATCACTAGGTTAAGATCCAATCTCATATCTCTTTTGAAAATGAGACTGTTTCCCCAAAAGCTGTAATTCAACTTCCTCCATTGGACTATGATTCCATCTCTTTCATGTGCCAACTTTCTATCTGTATACAGCTCTATTTCTAGGCCACCTGTTTGATTTGTTTTCTTGTTTGCTGTTTCTTCCAAGGGCATCACACAGTTCTTATCTATCATGACTTCCCAATATGTCTTAATGTATAGGGCACATTCTCCATTTTGAGCTTATTTTTCAAAACTACCTTAGCTGTATGGAGAACTTTATTCTTCCAGGTACATTTTATTTTACTTTATTTTATTTTAATTTTTTTATAGGAGATAGAGCAATGTGCTCTTTTTTTTCCTTTTTTTTTGGCTGCATTGGGTCTTCATTGCTGCATGTGAGCTTTGTCTAGTTGCAGCGAGGGGTGGGGCAGGAGGCTACTCTTTGTTGTGGTGCACAGGCTTCTCATTGCAGTGGCCTCCTTTGTTGTGGAGCACAGGCTCCAGGCTCATGGGCTTCAGTAGTTGTGGCTCGTGGGCTCTAGAGTGCAGGCTCAGCAGTTGTGGCGCACCAGCTTAGTTGCTCCGTGGCATGTGGGATCTTCCTGGACCAGGGATTGAACCCGTGTTCCCTCCATTGGCAGGCGAATTCTCAAGCACTGCACCACCAGGGAAGAACCCCAGATACATTTTAGAATCACTTTTTTATGCTGTCCCTCAAAAAAAGAAAAAAAGAGCTTGGCCTTTTATTACAGTTGCATTTAATTTTATAGATTAATAGAAGGACATTTATATTATTATAGTAAGTCATCTCATCCATACCTGTGATATAAATTTCTTTTACTCATGTGTCCTCTAATAAAGTTTTCATTATGAAGATTTTCTGCATAATTTATTAGGTGAAACCCCATACTCTCTATAGGTTTTGTTACTATGGTAAATTCATCTTGTATTGTATCTAGATATTGATGCTATGGAGGAACACAATTGATTTTGGTGTATTAATTTTTTTCCAGCCCCTATGTTGAGCTCTTTTCTTAGATTTAATAGCTTATTGATTTTCCTGTGTTTCCAATGAAATACATAATCAAAACAATCTATAAATATGACATTTTTATCTATATTCTTCTAAACCTTCTCTTTCTATTTCTCTCAATACACAGCTCCAAAAAGGTCAGTTCGAATAGACCAGTAATGTTACAAATCTTCATCTCAATTCTCTCCTTAAAGGAAATGCTAATTTTTTAAAAAAATTAGTAGTATAATAATTTTTGTTAGTGTATACATGTGCCATGTATTTTTGGTATATAGCCTTTATCAAGGAAAGATAGTTATTATTTGGATCTAGTTTTATAAAATTTACCCTACCCAATAGATTTTGAACCTCATGGGATGCTTTTTATCTCTTCTGTCTAAAAAGAATGATGATATGATTTTCTCCTTTTATTTAAGTAATACAGTGAATCACATGATTTGACTGGCTGATACTGAACCAACCTTGCATTCTCAAGGATAAACCCACTTGACCAAATCGTATTATAGTATAGATTAGCTTTTGCTGTATTACAAACCACCTCAAAACTTAGTGGCTTAGGGAGATCAGCTTGGTGCTTTGTGACCACCTAGAGGGGTGGGATAGGGAGGGTGGGAGGGAGGGAGACACAAGAGGGAAGAGATGTGGGAACATATGTATATGTATAACTGATTCACTTTGTTATAAAGCAGAAACTAACACACCATTGTAAAGAAATTATACTCCAATAAAGATATAAAAAACAAAACAACAACAACAAAAAACTTAGTGGCTTAAAATAGCAATTACTTGGCAATTTGGGACTGGATTCATCTGGGTAGTGTTTTACTTTTGGTTTTATCTGGGCTCCTTCATGCAGTTTTAGTCAACTGATGGATCAGCTGAGTGAGAGCTTGTCTGAGACAGCCTCGCTCACAGGTTTGGTGGTTGGCATGGACAGTGGGAGCACCTGGTCTACTTGTCTTCAGAACCTAGTGGGCTAGTCCTCGGCAACTGAGCCATCAAGCTCTTTTGCTATTGTCTCATCATGTGGGTTGAGTATGCCAAAGCCCAGTCCTGCTGAAGTGGTGACTCAGGAATGAGGGTGCCAGAAGGGGATTGTACCATAATTTTTGAAACATCCTATCACAATTTTTTTTTTTTTACAATGTTTTTAATATACCTTAAAACTCTGTGGAATAATATTGTATTTAGGTTTTTGACTTATATTTTTAATAAGGAAAATTTGATTGTAATGTTTTTTTATATTGCCCCTGTTTGGTATAGTATTCTTCTTGCACCTCTAGCCCCATTATTCTAGCTTGGAGTACTTAAAATGTATTGAAGGGGATAGAAATGAGTATTGCATCTTAAATAAAATAGTCTTGGACAAGTGGTTCCCACTTATCGCTGAGGTTGTTCAAAAGGCTGCACTCTCACAGTGGACTATTGAACCCTTATGCACACCAAGCATTACATCTCACTTATACCTTATTAGCATTCTTGTGCTGGTTCCTTGATTTTAATTTAAAAAGTAATAAGTCCTTGAAAAAATACAAAGTAAGAAGCAAAAACCCTCCATCGCCCTAGTCTCTTTCCCTCACAGGGGAAGCAACTATAAAGTTAAGATGTCAATTAAAAAATATTTACGAGATGAAAATGATTCTTAAAAGTCCTTGGGGGCATTTAATCATTGAAGGGTATGCTGAAGAAGGTAAGTAACAGTTTGACCTCCAATCCAGAGACTGTTGGCAATAAGTGTAAACAGTGCTCTAACAACATGGCCTAATAGAACTATAGAACTAAAGAAAAAGCTAGGATTAGGATTATTGGGCCCGAATTCACATTGTTCCTAATGAAGAACCTTAAAATCATGGAATATTGACTGATCTCTAATTCTAAGTCATTCCAGAATGCTATTTTCTATGTCGAGGAGTGGAGTTTGAGAGAGAAATAAGAAGGAATAAAGTCCAATTTGGTTTTAAAGAATCATGGAGAAATGAAGATTATTTCTTTCATAATTTCCCTGTGGATAGAGCTCTTCTATGACTGGCTGTTTCACTATAGCAGGGAAATACAGGGTGTTATCCAGAAAATCATATCAGTTTACTTCAAGTCAGTCCTCTTCTGGGCAAACACATCTTTAACTTCATTTGTATTATATAGTATTTTAAATTATGAATTGTTTTGTCTTCTCAGGTCAGTTTCTTTGAGCCACGTGGGTTTGTTCTCTGTTTATTCCTTCCTCCTTCCCTCTCTTCCTTCTTCTCTCCTGTACTCCCTTTTTTATTTGTGAATTGGAAAGACGATTTCCTTATATATGCTAAACTATGCAATAGCAAAACCCCAAAATATAACTAACATTTTATGAAGAAGACAATAATGAAAAAAAATTATAGTGGAAAAATCTTAGGAAACTGGAAGGAATTTGGGGGTCTTTCTGTCTCGAAGTAGATTTGGAATGTGAATTTCAGGTTCTCTTTTTTAATGCAGGGTTGCTAGTTGAGCCTTTATTTTGTTTCCAGAAAAACAATCAGCTTACATATTTTTTTTAACAAGGTTTTCTTCACCTTTGGAAATTAGTAATGATTAAAAAGAATATTATATAGTTAAGTGATGTCTAATTTTTTTCCTCATGGGTTCACCGTAGTTCAGGTTATAGCCCTGATCTGTTTAATCCTCCAACAATCCTGAGAGGGAGCAAAGGGGCAGATGTTCTTTCCTCATTTCACAGATGAGAAAACTGAGGTTCAAAGATTCAAAGTGAGGTTAAGTGCTTCTGCCAAGGTCATTCTCTGAGGTGAAGCCGGAGCCAGGAATAGCACCTCATCCTCTTGTTTTCTCTCATGTGATTCTCCATCCGCTGACCCACTCTCACTATAAAAACACACTGTACCAGGCCTCACACAATCCCTGAAACGTCCTTTTAGTAGGACACTATGGTAGTGACAAGATTGAACAGATATAAAGAATGCTGTAAAAAAGGACCTGTCTTTTTTATTGACTCCATCCCCTAAACTTCCACAGCCACACTGCATGAGAAACATGAGACATCCATTAAGATCATGTTCCCATTAGTTCCCAAAATCTAGCTAGAACTAGATTTTGCAGAAATTGAAGACACATCTTGTGGCCTGACTGCTGAAAATGAGTGTCTCAGGAGTCAGAGAGGCATTGCTGCTCAACGAAGTCAAGAATGCCCTTTGCTAATTGTTTCTCCTCCATTTCTGAGGGAATTTAAATTCATGATCGGCACCATATATTATACTTCAATACTATTCATCATCCATCTTGTACATATTTGCAGGAAAGAATGTTGCCCAAGTCATTATATCTGGCCATGATTCACAGTCATATGACCTTAGGTGGCAGCTCAGCAGGAGCTTACCGGTGCCTTAAATCATCCCTGTTGTGGACATACAAGAGCGTGACCTCCGACTTCCCAAGCTGTCTCTTCATGAAATGAAAATGGAACTGAGAGTTTAGGGGAACGTTTTGAAAGTGTCTGGCTCTTGTAGTCATCTAATGAGGTCCTCATTTCTAGCTGCTAAACATGCCCTTTAATTGGTGGTCATTCAAAAATCAATGATAATATAACTGTCCAACTCTTTGGAGGTATTTTTCTCTCCGCTTTCTATCCTGCAAGTGCACGATAAAAGAAACCACCCATTCAGCCATTATCTTGTGTCACTTACTATTCAGAGATCAGTCTTCCTTTATGTGCTCCTTCAGGAAAGACCTGGGTTGTATTTTTCACTTGCCTTTCAGGCAGAGAGTAGAGTCCTTGGCACAGATTAAGTCCTCAGAAATGTTAGATGGGTGGATGGGTGGGCAGTGGATTGCAGCACATGAGCAACTACAGTAACATTGTGATTTTTTACTGTACGTGACAAGGAAATGACCTCAGTTGGGGAAATAAATGCCTAGCACATATGCCACCACTTTCCCCTTCCATCTTCATTACAGTCCTTACTAATCTATTATGACATTTTTTCCCATTGGGTCTAGACATGACCTCAGGATGCTTGTAGAATATAAACAGTCCTGTGCAATGTAAACCTTGTATAATGTAAACAATGCTTTACTGTTTGATTTGAGTTGGGACACGAGAAGCATCCTATTTTCCATCCGTAACATAGATGTTGGGAATAATAGCTAATGCTTATGTAAACATATAGATTCATAGGATAGAAAAAATAATTTTTAAGAAATGACCTAGTACAGACTCAGGGGGAAAATATATGTTAACTTGATTATAGAAATTTGGTTCAGCCACTCAGCTTCAGCCTTCAAAAATCATGTCACTTTTTATTTTAAACCAACATATGAAACCAAGGTATAGCAAACTAAACCATAAACCTTGCAGAACAGGGCCCTTCTAGATACGATCTCATTAGGACCTGATCCTCCATGGTTGTATCTACACAGAGGGGTAATGCCAGGTCCCCTACTGGGAAGTTGAATTGGAGGAAGAGATAGACATAGAGGTACTATGGGTAATTCTAGACTGACATGGTCATCAAGAAGTCCTATGAAAAATAATTTCTGGTGAGTATAGAGTAAATCAACAATGAGAAATGGAGAGGATTGGAATTAAGTAGACTCATCACTAGTCCGTGGTTATTACCAGTGTACCAGTTTAGCAATGAATTACTCAAGGTAATTGATGCTAGGTAGTCTAACAAACACTCCTGAAAGCCAAGTGTCTTAACTTAATAAATGTTTATTTCTCTTGTCAGAGACCAGTGTGAATTAGGTGGTTCATTCTTAGCAGATTGCTTTCAAGTAGTGAATCAGGAACCCATGCCCCCTCCACCTTGAGGTGTTGTCTTAAATGCATGACTACCTAAACTACAGCAGAAGGGAACATGGGCAATCATGCATAGTATCTCCTGGCCAGGCCTGAAAGTGGTAGACCCATACCCTTTCAACAAGAATGCAAAAACTTGACCTCTGCCTGGCTCCAAGGGAGGTTAGAAAAGGTCATTGTTCTGTGTGTCCAGGAAGAGGAGAATGAAATGCATCTCACTGTCTCATCCATAGCTGAAGGCAGGTAATCTGTGAGAGAGAGCAATGTTTGCAGATGGTGATACATGAAGTTTGAGGAAGATTGATTTCTCAATCATTGAGGAGTACTGTTCCATCTGACTGAGTTCTGAATGGTAATAAAGTCATCCACTGAAAACTTACCAATCTAGTTTGTGTTGCAAGATATTATGAATTATAGTCTTAGCGTTAATTTAGCAGACCCACAAATATTTACATCTACCAAGCACCGTGCTGGCAACTGCAGCTTACCAGTACTTCTTTCCTGGGCCCTGGATAATTTCCAGTAGTTGGTATCAGGATCTAAGCTATCCACTTGATGTGGACACTAGTCCCCTTGTAGCCCTCTCACAGGAGCCTTTAACCATTCGTGGCCAAAAACAAAGGAAATGGGAAGAGTTACTGCTATGCTTATCAGAAAGTGTCTCCTAAAGTCTTGTCTCCTAAATCATTTTTCTGGCCCCTTTATAGTAATTCTTTCTTTATTCACATGTCTTGGCCTACTGAACACTATAATCAAATCCTCCCTCGATTTTCTTTTTTCTGAAGTATATAAAACTACATTTTCTTCAGCCTTTTTTAAAAAAAATGATAATTATCTTGTTTATTTGTATTTGGAAAATCTAATGAGATCACATATTTAAAAATCACATACTATCAAAAGATAAATAGTAGTAGTAATTCCTTCTGGAATATTTTTCCCCCTCATCCAACCAACGTTAGGTCCCTTACCCCCTTTCTTAGCAACTTTTATTAATTTCTTTTGTGTCTGTCAGAAGTTTTTTGTGGCAAAGGTACACGTGTATGTTTCAGAGGTTACTGTTGTCATGAATTCACAGAAGCCAGAGCCTGGAAAGCATTAAGTGGTCCTGAGCACCGCATTTCCAATGAGAGAGCGTAGCAGTGCTCAAACGGCTGGGTGTCCTATAATTCAACTCAATTCTGGCACTATCTACCTGTAGATAGCATCAGATCTCACACGTTAAGGGCTCAGTCCAGCAGGAATGCACACACACACTTCAGGTGCCAGTCACCGAGTATATGTTGTCACCTGTGCTTCTGACCCTTGTACCACAGATCAGAGGTTCCAACGACCCCCTTCTTAGCTTTAATTAATTTGCTCAAGTGACTCATAGAACTCACAGAAATATTCTATTAACTAGATTAACCGGTGTATTATAAAATGATAAAACTCAGCAACAGCCAGATAGAAACCATGTATAGGACGAGGTATGGGGAGAAAGCATGGAAGCCCACTCTCCCCAAATCTCCATGTGCTTACCAACTGGGAAGCTCCCTGAACCCTGTCGTTGGGGGTTTATGGAGGCTTCAGTACACAGGCGTGACTGAATGACTCATTGACCATGGGCGATTGAGCTCAATCTTGAGTGGCTCTTCCCTGCCCTGAGGTCAAGGGGGTGGGACTGAAAGTTCCAACCTCTAATCACAAGGTTGGCTCCACAGGCTGCCCGCTCCCATCCTTAGGTGCTTTCCAAAGATCACCTTGTTAACGTAACAAAAGACACCATTATCATCTCATCACTTAGGAAATCCCAAGGGTTTTAGAAACTGTGGCAGAAACTGGGACAGAGACCAAAAATATAATTCTTATTACTTCTAAATCACAGTTATCTAGGTAAATGTTTGTATTACCCCAAACAGGCAGTAGTCACGAGGGAAAATAAATTAATTGCCAGTCTTTTTTATTAATTTTTAAAAATCAGATTTAAGAAGAGAATTTTTTTAATGGCCAGTGAAAATGTCTCTTACTTTAGCTCTTGCCTTTTACTACTTATTATTTATTTTTTTCAATTTTAGTTTTAAAAAGTGTCTTTAAGTTATTTTAAGGTTAGAACCGAACCTT
Organism: Grampus griseus; assembly: GCF_964374135.1. Taxonomy (NCBI): domain Eukaryota; kingdom Metazoa; phylum Chordata; class Mammalia; order Artiodactyla; family Delphinidae; genus Grampus; species Grampus griseus. The sequence continues at coordinate 29,150,900 of NC_139005.1, read as the reverse complement.
CCAGGGTTAAAAAAATATTGCGTCTCTTGAAAGAGATTATTTTAGACTTAGTGAAATGGATTTGATGCTAGAGAGCATGTGACATCATACATTTGACCTTTTTGAAATGATTTACATTATATCAGCTACATTTTAAGTCCAGCAACTGTAACCCAAAAAAAGAAAAAAAAAACCCTACTAATTAAGGCAACTTTGCAGATTGATGGCATTAGATTATCAATTAAGATCTCAGTTTTAAACCAGATTTTTCCTCTAAATAGTGATCCAAAGAACACTAGTTTTATGGTCAGTCTAATTAGTCAGACAGCCTTCTGATTGTTTAGTGCGTTCACTTGAAGTTTGTTAAATATTTTGAATATCACCTATGCTCCCATGGGACATTAGTGAATGTGAAGTCAACAAAAAAGGAAAAAAAGTAAGAAAAAGGATTTTGTAGTAAAATAAACTTGAGAAATCCTGGGTTCAGTAAATTTAAACATGTTTTGTGACTGGAGGACTTTTGAGATGTGGAATGAGCTATAATGTGCTCTGTGAATTTCACTGTTAAGTAGAGTTTGGTCTGAAGTGTTTTTAAACTTTATTTGGCTCTACAACCCTTTGTCAGTGGAACATTTTAAAGGACTCTTTGTTTCTAGCAACTTTGGAAAATGCTGTTCTGGTCTCAGTTAAGCCCTTGAAATCTTGGCATTTGGAAGGAGATCCACACACAAGCTCATCCAATTTCTGGTACAGAAATCTACCATGTATCCATGCTATAGGCTCACTCAGCTGTGGATGAGTATTTTGATAACAAAATGCTCACTATCCATAAATCAGCTGATTCTATAGTCGGAATGCTGGTCTGTTAGGAGGTTTTAACTTTTTAAGTGCCTTTTACTATTGGAAAATTTTAAGTTTTAAAATTTTGTCTATTGGACCTAGATCTGATCTCTGGATTAAGATAAGTACTTTACTCAAGTAAAAGAATCCTTATTTTTCAAGGATGATTTGTACATGAAAAAAAAAATCGATATACTTAAAATCATCTGTAAATAGTGACTGAAGAGTAATTGAAAATACATTTGAAAATAATTTTCATTTGAAATTTATGTCAAAATATGTTGTTATATAAACGAATCCAGTATATTTTCTCTTATAGCCAGTAAAATTTAGGTTAAATTTTAATTAAGCACAAGTGCTACAATTAAAAAAAAAGAATTACATTCTGTTTTGAGTGATTATTTCAGCAAAACTGGTTTATGGGACAGTAAACTGTCCTTCACTGCATGTTCAATGTTAGCAGCTCAAACAGGCTAATTCTGGTAAAAATTCAACAGTTTTCCAAGGCCTTCTCTTAATTATTTGATACTCAATTGTTTTTTCTTTTACTTCTATTGTATCTCTTTTTTAAATTGTTAACTACACATCCTCATTTATCAGTGGCTTTGTATGTTTAACCCAGCAGATCTCTGGTATTATTTACAATGGCTTCATGATATTATATCTTTAAAATTCAGAATTTCACTTTAAAGTTGATTTGAATTTTATTTCTATTATACGGTATTATGTTTATATTATGAATCCATCAGTGAGTAATTTTCTGAAACAGGATGAGCAGTTTGCTGACTTAGAAGGGCTGGAATCTATAGACACCTTAAAATTAGGATGTAGATAACGAATAGTTGGATGACAAGAAACCCTGTTATATGAAAACAGGAATAATAATGAGTGTTCCAAATCTTATCTTTTCTGTTCTTTCTTTTCTCCAAAGGTTAGTTCTAGAGTCCTTCATTCTCCATTCAGTATTAAATGATTGACTATTTGCAGCCTTCCCACCATTCTCCCCACTTCTAGGTCTGAGTTTGATAAACCTTTTGCTTTCATCCTTTATTTGTGAAGTAGTGTTCCTAGTCAAGCCAGAAGGCTGTTCCATTGAAGGTTTAGCATTTTAGTGATTTTAGTAGTAAGGGTAAGGTTAAGTGGTCTTCAGCCCATCACAGTCTTCCACCCAACCTTTCTTCATATGAATTTCCTGCAGTAGAAAAATTAGACAACCAGGCTGAATGATTGAGTCCCTGACTATGACTAGCAATGAACTACTCAGCCCTGGCTTCCTGGGCATGCCATCCTTCAAAAACAGCCTGCCAGGTGGAATCTCAATCCCCTAGCTTGGCGTTCAAGATACTCATACTCTAATCCACCAAAATCCACTTCCAGTAGTTCTCCCCACTTCTTTCATACAGCAAATAATCCATTCACCCAACTGCATTCACTTATCTGGAGTGCAAGTTCTTTTCCTTATATTCCAATATATCCCTATTTCATCTGCCTAGGAAGTCTTTCAACTTCTTCACAATCTTAAATCCTACATGGTCTTTACTTTCCTACCTTTACAACTTGACCTTAAGAAAATTTTTGCTTTCCAAGATCTAGAAGTCAATCAATCAGTAAACCATTAATAAGTTCATAGGCTGCTTCAATACAGTTCTCCTCAATACAAATATAGTTGTCAATCCTTAATAATAACAGCTTATATTTGATCACATAGAAATGTATTTTAACTCACATATTTGTTATCTAAAATGATAGTATAGCACTCTTCATTTTGTTGGTTATTTTCTCACATATTTTAATGTCAATATCACCTCTTTGAAGACTTAAAGTATATGTTGTCCATTTTTTCAGTATTTTAGTGTCCTGCCCTGTTTTACACTTAGTGGGTGTTCAATAAATGACTTCGACACTTCACAGAATGGAGAAAATTTTCCCAAAACCTACAAGCGTTGACCCTCTCTGACTTTGCACATCACTTGTTAATGGCAGCTGGGTAGTTGTGTTTGATAGAAATTCAAGAAAAAATTTCTGCATGTTTCAAGACCAAAGCCGCAGTCATATGAGGACCTTAGTCAGCATCATGAATATATTTGTAAACAAATACAATGGAGAATTGCACTTTTATGATTTTGTGATGAATCCCATGTAAAACAGTCATTCACATTTTATTTATTATTATTATTTTAAAATATCTTTATTGGAGTATAATTGCTTTACTTTATAATTTACTTTATAATTTACTTTATAATTGCTTTTTGTGTTAGTTTCTGCTTTATAACAAAGTGAATCAGCTATACATATACATATATCCCCACATCTCCTCCCTCTTGCATCTCCCTCCCACCCTCCCTGTCCCACCCCTCTAGGTGGTCACAAAGCACTGAGCTGATCTCTCTGTGCTATGTGGCTACTTCCCACTAGCTGTCTATTTTACATTTGGTAGTGTATATATGTCCATGCCACACTCTCTTTGTCCCAGCTTACCCTTCCCCCTTCCTATGTCCTCAAGTCCATTCTCTATGTCTGCGTATTTATTCCTGTCCTGCCCCTAGGTTCTTCAGAACCATTTTTTTTTTCTTTCTTTCTTTTTTTTTTAGATTCCATATATATGTGTTAGCATATGGGATTTGTTTTTCTCTTTCTGACTTACTTCACTTTGTATGACAGACTCTAGGTCAATCCACCTCACTATGAATAACTCAATTTCGTTTCTCTTTACAGCTGAGTAATATTCCATTGTATATATGTGCCACATCTTCATTATCCATTCATCTGTCGCTGGACACTTAGGATGCTTCCATGTCCTGGCTATTGTAAATAGAGCTTCAAAGAACATTCTGGTACATGTCTCTTTTTGAATGATGATTTTCTCAGGGTATATGCCCAGCAGTGGGATGGCTGGGTCGTATGGTAGTTCTATTTTTAGTTTTTTAAGGACCCGACATACGGTTCTCCATAGTGACTGTATCAATTTACATTCCCACCAACAGTACAAGAGTGTTCCCTTTTCTCCACACCCTCTCCAGCATTTATTGTTTGTAGATTTTTTTGATGATGGCCATTCTAACCGGTGTGAGGTGATACCTCATTGCACTTTTGATTTGCATTTCTCTAATGATTAGTGATGCTGAACATCCTTTCATGGGTTTGTTGTCAATCTGTATATTTTCTTTGGAGAAATGTCTGTTTAGGGCTTCTGCCCATTTTGGGATTGGCTTGTTTGTTTTTTTGATGTTGAGCTGCATGAGCTGCTTGTATATTTTGAGATTAATCCTTTGTCAGTTTCTTCATTTGCAAATATTTTCTCCCATTCTCAGGATTGTCTTTTCATCTTGTTTATGGTTTCCTTTGCTGTTCAAACGCTTTGAAGTTTCATTAGGTCCCATTTGTTTATTTTTGTTTTTATTTCCATTTCTCTAGGAGGTGGGTCAAAAAGGATCTTGCTGTGATTTATAAAGTCATAGAGTATTCTGCCTATGTTTTCCTCTAAGAGTTTTATAGCGTCTGGTCTTACATTTAGGTCTTTAATCCATTTTGAGTTTATTTTTGTGTATGGTGTTAGGGAGTGTTCTAATTTCATTCTTTTAAATGTAGCTGTCCAGTTTTCCCAGCACCATTATTGAAGAGGCTGTCTTTTCTCCATTGTATATTCTTGCCTCCTTTATGAAAAATAAGGTGACCATATGTGCGTGGGTTTCTCTCTGGGCTTTCTATCCTGTTCCATTGATGTATATTTCTGTCTTTGTGCCAGTACCATACTGTCTTGGTTGCTGTACCTTTGTAATATAGTCTGAGCCTGAGAGCATAATTCCTCTAGCTCTGTTTTTCTTTCTCAAGATTGCTTTTGGTATTCAGGGTCTTTTGTGTTTCCATACAAATTGTGAAATTTTTTGTTCTGATTCTGTGAAAAATGCCGTTGGTAGTTGGATAGGTATTGCATTGAATCTGTAGATTGCTGTGGGTAGTATTGTCATTTTCACAATGTTGATTCTTCCAATCCAAGAACATGGTATATCTCTCCATCTGTTTGTATCATGTTTAATTTCTTTCCTCAGTGTCTTACCGTTTTCTGCATAAAGGTCTTTTGTCTCCTTAGGTAGGTTTATTCCTAGGTATTTTATTCTTTTTGTTGCAGTGGTAAATGGGAGTGTTTCCTTAATTTGTGTTTCAGATTTTTCATTATTAGTGTATAGGAATGCAAGAGATTTCTGTTCATTTATTTTGTATCCTGTTATATAACCAAATTCATTTATTAGCTCTAGTAGTGTTCTGGTAGCATCTTTAGGATTCTCTATGTATAGTATCATGTCATCTGCAAACAGTGACAGCTTTACTTCTTCTTTTCCAATTCGGATTCCTTTTATTTCTTTTTCTTCTCTGATTTCTGTGGCTAGAACTTCCAAAACTATGTTGAATAATAGTGGTGAGAGTGAACAACCTTGTCTTGTTCCTCATCTTAGAGGAAATGGTTTCAGTTTTTCACCATTGAAAACGGTGTTGGCTGTGGGTTTGTCATACATGGCCTTTATTATGTTGAGGCAAGTTCCCTCTATGCCTACTTTCTGGAGGGTTTTTATCGTAAATGGGTGTTGAATTTTGTGGAAAGCTTTTCCTGCATCTATTGAGATGATCATATGGTTTTTCTCCTTCTATTTGTTAATATGGTTTATCACATTGATTGATTTGCATATATTGAAGAATGCTTTCATTCCTGGGATAAACCCCACGTGATCATGGTGTAGGATCCTTTTAATGTGCTGTTGGATTCTGTTTGCTAGTATTTTGTTGAGGATTTTTGCATCTATGTTCATCAGTGATATTGGTCTGTAGTTTTCTTTCTTTGTGACATCTTTGTCCCGGTTTTGGTATCAGGGTGATGGTGGCCTCGTAGAATGAGTTTGGGAATGTTTCTCCCTCTGCTATATTTTGGAAGAGTTTGAGAAGGATAGGTGTTAGCTCTTCTCTAAATGTTTGCTAGAACTCGCCTGTGAAACCATCTGGTCCTGGGCTTTTGTTTGTTGGAAGATTTTTAATCACAGTCTCTATTTCAGTGCTTCTGATTGGTGTCTTTATATTTTCTATTTCTTCCTGGTTCAGTCTCAGAAGGTTGTGCATTTCTAAGAATTTGTGTGTTTCTTCCAGGCTGTCCATTTTGTTGGCATAGAGTTGCTTGTAGTGATCTCTCATGATCCATTGTATTTCTGCAGTGTCTGTTGTTACTTCTCCTTTTTCATTTCTAATTCTATTGATTTGAGTCTTCTTCCTTTTTTTCTTAATGAGTCTGGCTAATGGTTTATCAATTTTGTTTATCTTCTCAAAGAACCAGCTTTTAGTTTTATTGATTTTTGCTCTCCTTTCCTTCATTTGTTTTTCATTTATTTCTGATCTGATTTTTATGATTTCTTTCCTTCTGCTAACTTTGGGGTTTTTTTTGTTCTTCTTTCCCTATTTGCTTTAAGTGCAAGGTTAGATTGTTCATTTGAGTTGTTTCTTCCTTCTTGAGGTAGGCTTGTATTGCTATAAACTGCCCTCTTACAACTGCTTTTGCAGCATCCCGTAGGTTTTGCGTCATCGTGTTTTCATTGTCATTCGTTTCTAGGTATTTTTTGATTTCTTCAGTGATCTCTTGGTAATTTAGTAACATATTGTTTAGCCTCCATGTTTTTGTATTTTTTACAGTTTTTTTCCTGTAATTGATATCTAGTCTTGTAGCATTATGGTCAGAATAGGTACTTGATACGATTTTAATTTTCTTACATTTACCAGGGCTTGACTTGTGACAAGTCAATATATGATCTATCCTGGAGAATGTTCCATGAGCACTTGAGAAGAAAGCGTATTCTGTTCTTTATGGATGGAATGTTCTATAAATATCAGTTAAGTCCATCTTGTTTAATGTGTCATTTAAAGCTTGTGTTTCCTTATTTATTTTCATTTTGGATGATCTGTCCTTTGGTGAAAGTGGGGTGTTAAAGTCCCCTCCTATGATTGTGTTACTGTTGATTTCCCCTTCTATGGCTGTTAGCATTTGCCTTATGTATTGAGGTGCTCCTATTTTAGGTGCGTAAATATTTACAATTGTTATATCTTCTTCTTGGATCGATCCCTTGATCATTATGTAGTGTCCTTCTTTGTCTCTTGTAATAGTCTTTATTTTAAAGTCTATTTTGTCTGATATGAGAATTGCTATTCCAGCTTTCTTTTGATATCCATTTGCATGGAATATCTTTTTCCATCCCCTCACTTTCAGTCTGTATGTGTCCCTAGTATGTGTCTGAAGTGGTTCCTTTGTAGACAGCATATATAGGGGTCTTGTTTTTGTGTCCATTCAGCCAGTCTATGTCCTTTGGTTGGAGCATTTAATTCATTTACATTAAGGTAGTTATTGATATGTATGTTCCTATTCCCATTTTCTTAATTCTTTTGGGTTTGTTATTGGAGGTTTTTTCCTTCTCTTGTGTTTCCTATGTAGAGAATTTCCTTTAACATTTGTAGTAAAGCTGGTTTTGTGGTGCTGAATTCTCTTAGCCTTGGCTTGTCTGTAAAGGTTTTAATTTCTCCGTCAAATCTGAATGAGATCCTTGCTGGGTAGAATTATCTTGGTTGTAGGTTCTTCCCTTTCATCACTTTGAATATGTCTTGCCACTCCCATCTGGCTTGCAGAGTTTCTGCTGAAAGGTCAGTTGTTAACCTTATGGGGATTCCCTTGTATGTTATTTGTTGTTTTCCCTTGCTGCTTTTAATATTTTTTCTTTGTATTTAAGTTTTGATAGTTTGATTAATATGTGTCTTGGCATGTTTCTCCTTGGATATTTCCTGTATGGCACTGTCTGCGCTTCCTGGACTTGATTGCCTATTTCCTTTCCCATATAAGGGAAGTTTCCAACTGTATTCTCCTCAAATATTTTCTCAGTCCCTTTCTTTTTCTCCTCTTCTTCTGCGACCCCTATAATTCGAATGTTGGTGTGTTTAATGTTGTCCCAGAGGTCTCTGAGACTGTCCTCAATTCTTTTTATTCTTTTTTCTTTATTCTGCTCTGCAGTAGTTATTTCTACTATTTTATCTTCCAGGTCACTTTTCTGTTCTTCTGCCTCAGTTATTCTGCTATTGATTCCTTACAGAGAATTTTTAATTTCATTTATTGTGTTCTTCATCATTGTTTGTTTGCTCCTTAGTTCTTCTAGGTCCTTGTTAAACGTCTATTGTATTTTCTCCATTCTGTTTCCAAGCTTTTGGCTCATGTTTACTATGATTACTCTGAGTTCTTTTTCAGGTGGACTGCCTATTTCCTCCTCATTTGTTTGGTCTGGTGGGTTTTTTCCTTGTTCCTTCATCTGCTGTGTATTTCTCTGTATTCTCATTTTGCTTAACTTACTGTGTTTGGGGTCTCCTTTTTGCAGGCTGCAGGTTTGTAGTTCCTGCTGTTTTTGGTGTCTGCCCCCAATGGCTAAGGTAGGTTCAGTGGGTTGTGTAGGCTTCCTGGTGGATGGGAGTGGTGCCTGTGTTCTGGTGGATGAGGCTGCATCTTGTCTTTCAGGTGGGCAGGACCGCATCCTGTGGTGTGTTTTGGGGTGTCTGTGACCTTATTATGATATTAGGCAGCCTGTGTGCTAATGGGTGGGGTTATGTTCCTCTCTTGCTAGTTGTTTGGCATAGGGTTTCCCGCACTGTAGCTTGCTGGTCGTTGAGTGGAGCTGGGTGTTAGCGTTTAGATGGAGATCTCTGGGAGAGCTTTCGCCTTTTGATATTACGTGGTGCCGGGGGGGTCTCTCGTGGACCAATGTCCTGAACTTGGCTCTCCTGCCTCAGAGACACAGGCCTGACACCCTTCGAGCACCCAGACCCTGTCAGCCACACAGCTCAGAACAAAAGGGAGAAAAAAAGAAAGAAAGTAAAAAATAAATAAAATAAAGTTATAAAAATATTAAAAATTAAAAAAAAATAAAAAGTAATTTAAAAAAAGAAAGAAAGAAAGAAGAGAGCAACCAAACCAAAAAAGAAATCCACCAATGATAACAAGCCCTATAAACTATACTAAAAAGCAGAAAAACAAAAGACGTACAGACAGAACCATAGGACAAATGGTATAAGCAAAGCTATACAGACAAAATCACAGAAAGTCCACCGCCTCAATTTTGGGATGATTCATTGTCTATTCAGGTATTCCACTGCTGGGATAGATTTCCCTTTTTCTTCTTTGTTCGCACAGCTCCTGGGGCTCAGCTTTGGATTTGGCCCCGCCTCTGCGTGTAGGTCACCTGAAGGCGTCTTTTCTTCACCCAGACAGTACAGGGTTAAAGGAGCAGCTGCTTCGGGGGCTCTGGCTCACTCAGGCCGGGGGGAGGATGGGGTACGGAGTGCGGGGCGAGCCTGCCGCAGCAGAGGCCAGCGTGATGTTGCACCAGCCTGAGGCGCGCCGTGCGTTCTCCCGCGGAAGTTGTCCCTGGAATTCGGGACCCTGGCAATGGCGGGCTGCAAAAGCTCCCGGGAGGGGAAGTGTGGACAGTGGCTTGTGCTTTCACACAGGATTCTTGGTGGCTGCAGCAGCAGCCTTAGCATCTTATGCCTGTTTCTGGGGTCCGCGCTGATAGCCGCGGCTCGCGCCCATCTCTGGAGCTCATTTCAGCAGTGCTTTATTAATCCCCTCTCCTTGTGCACCCCGAAACAGTGGTGTCTTGCCTCTTAGGCAGATCCAGACATTTTCCTGGATTCCCTCCCAGCTAGCTGTGGCACACTAGCCTCCTTCAGGCTGTGTTCACACAGCCAACCCCAGTCCTCTACCTGGGATCTCACCTCTGAAGCCCGAGCCTCAGCTCCCAGCCCCCACCTGCCCTGGCAGGTGAGCAGAGAAGCCTCTGAGGCTGGTGAGTGGTGGTCAGCACCGATCTGTGCGGGATGCTCTCCGCTTTGCCTTTCGCACCCCTGTTGCTGTGCTCTCCTCCGTGTCTCCAAAGCTTCCCCCCACCCACTGCTCCCTGTCTCTACCAGTGAAGGGGCTTCATAGTGTGTGGAAACTTTTCCTCCTTCACGGCTCCCTCCCAAAGGTGCAGGTCCCATCCCTATTCTTTTGTCTCTGTGTTTTCTTTTTTCTTTTGCCCTACCCAAGTACGTGGGGAGTTTCTTGCCTTTTGGGAAGTCTGAGGTCTTCTGCCAGTGTTCAGTAGGTGTTCTGTAGTTGTTCCACATGTAGATGTATTTCTGATGTATTTGTGGAGAGGAAGGTGATCTCCACGTCTTACTCCTCTGCCATCTTGAAGGTTCATTCATATTTTAAATACTCTTCAGAGCACAATTTTTAAACTTCTATTTCTCTAAACATAATTATTTAATAATTAAGAGGTGTCAAAATATTACAGTTGGTTTTTCTTGTCATTCTGTTTGTTTGTTTGATCCCAGATTGTATCTTGGAGATTTTGGGGCAACTTATATTCTGTAGCAGTATACAGTATATATGCACAATGTTTTAAAAATCTGATGTATAAATGTTGAGTTTTACTGTTACCTAGATGGCAGATATGCAAAAAATAAATTCATTAAAATATTTCTAATGTCCTGGTTTTAAAATAGGAGCACTTTCTCAATGTTCATCTCCTCGCATAGTCATAAAGTTTCCTACTTTAACAAAAGTCACTTGGTTCTCTGCGCGCCAATGAACTTGAATGTTAAATTTACAAGTTCATGCTAATGTGTTCTTTGCTAAATTTGGGAAAGTTTCTTTCTGTGTATCCATTGATATTTCACTATTTATCATGGTGGTGTAAATGCTTGGGTTAGCTTGACCTAAAGGCATCCAAATTCATGGAAATGAATGTGGAAATGGGACGATATAATTAAATATCACAATTAATGGGCTTGATGCTCCTATTTCATTCTTCACACAAACATATTAAAAGTAGATTTTTTTTTTATTACGTAAGACTTGGTTCTATATATAGTTCAGCCAGAAGTAAAATTATTCCTAAATCACCCTGTCTCTCAACCTAATGCATCAGCTTCAGCCTGTACACATAATGACAGTCAGACCTTGATTGGCTTTTTTCTCTTCCAACTGGTGGTGTAGACAGCAAACAGGAACCCTGTCTGAGAAGAGTTTGTGTATAGACCCAGAGAAAAATTTTAACATGGCACTGTTGTTTATGTTATGATCAACCAAATTTATTGATCCAGTCATTTATTTATTTGTTCTTACACAGTCCTGTATTCATCCATCCAGCACATTTCCTGAATACTTACCATGCACCAAATACTGAAACTACAGTAATAAGCAAAACAGACATAGCCCACGTAGTCCCGGATTTCATAATTTGGAAAGCACAGCTGGACTAGAGTTACCCTTATGAAAAATACGTTCAAATATAATTAATCACACAAATATGTGAAATGAATAATAAACATATGATGCTGTAAAAGCAACGAGACCCAGTATTTTCAGGAGGTCAAAGAAAGGCTTTGTTGTGTCAGTGCCATTTGAACTGAGATGGGAAGGACGCATTAACTAAACAATGGCGGTGATGGGGAAAGTAATCACTAGCTATCTGACCTCAGACAGGTTACTTAACCAGTTTATGCATCAGTTTTCTCATCTATCAAATAACAAGGTTAATAGTACCTACTTTATAGGGTCTGGTGAGGATTTGGTAAGAGTTTAGGACTATGTTCACTACATGGGCTCTATGTAAATATTACATATTGTTGTTACATGGCATTTTTACCCATAGTTTGCTAAGTTAGAAACATACTGAAGAAAATAAAAATAATTAAATAATACTGAATGTTGATTTCAGATTTATTCAAAGTAAGATGCAAGTGATAAATAAAACTTTCCATACAAAAAGTCACAGTTCAGGTAGGGAGACAACATGGAAAATGTTGAAAGCGATGAAAATGATGATGTGAACTGCTTACAATAAATGCATTATGAAATGACACCTAGGAAAACTGGAAATCAATGAAGTTGTTTTAATTGCTGTTTTTTCTGGAAAGGGAAGATGGATGCTTGCAATAAACTTAAATGAAAGATTTTTAAAAATGGTGCCCTGGGAACAGAGAGGCACAAAAGCATGCTCATAATTTTGTGGCTTGGGCTGAAGCATTTCTCAGATGTCCTTGAAAGTTTCCAAAGACAGTCTTTCCTCAGGAAAGTATTTCTCCTGTGAGTAAATAATGTTCTTGCCTAGAAATGAAATGCAGTAATATATTACATTGCAAGTGAACTGTTAGCAAGACTGGCAGCAGCAGTTCAGAAACAAATGTCGCATTGCAATCTAGAGTTTGAGGCTCTGTATCTGAACTTCCATAACTTCTAAAGGGATGCCCTTTGTATGAAATCAAAATAGTTCAGAGAAGAAGTTTGACTTCTCTTTACTTAACTATTAGAAGGATTTATTTGGAATTATTATTGTGTCATGCATGTTCTGCCTTAAATTTTCTGTGGTTGAGTTGCACAATTGATAAGCTAAGGTTTCTTTTCACCATAAAAAGGCTCCTTTTAAGGAGTCCTATAATAATGACATTTAAAATACTTGCTTGCTTTTGAAGAAAGCTTCATGCTTGGGCTTCCCTGGTGGTGCAGTGGTTGAGAGTCCGCCTGCCGATGCAGGGGACACAGGGTCGTGCCCCGGTCCGGGAAGATCCCACATGCCGTGGAGCAGCTGGGCCCGTGAGCCATGGCTGCTGAGCCTGCGCATCCGGAGCCTGTGCTCCGCAACAGGAGAGGCCACAACAGTGAGAGGCCCACGTACCGGAAAAAAAAAAAAAAGAAAGCTTCATGCTTTCCAAAGTGCTTTATAAACGCATTTCTATGAGGCAGGTGGAACATGTCCTGTCAACAGTATTTTACAGAAAAGAAAATGGAGGCTGTAAAGGAAAGCTGCTTGGTCAAGGTCATTCAGTGCGTTAGGCGAGTTTTCATCACAGGAGTACTCACAGTTGAGCAGGGAATCCAGCAGGGAAAGCTTAAGGCTTTAGTCTATCTTTACACACTTATTTTTGCATAAATGAAAAATTTACCCAAAATGAAGTGCATTAGGTACCTAGCACTGCCTTCTTGTTCCTTAGAGTCTGGTGACGGATATAGACTGAGCATATTCTATCCCAATGAAGATAACTTAGATTATTCTGAGGATGATCACTTGGGCTTCAGAATCTGAATTCCAGCTTGACCCCTTACATGAAGGAAGTTACTTAATCTTTCAGAGCCTGTTTCTCCATCCCTTAAATGGCAATTTGAATGCTCTCTTATATGTTAATTAACTCATTCACTTAACAAAGCACCTGCTAGATCTCAAGTACTCTGCTAAGAATGGTGAAGCTTTTCTAGGAAGCCAGAAGGCATCCTTCAGTGGATAGCGGAGGTCAAGAGAGGTTAGAGTTAACACTTGAATTTGACAGTGGGAGAAGATGAAAGGTTCACACGGCAAGGAAAAGAGAAAAAGACTATTATACAGGTTAAAGAGCTAGACCTGGAGATATTTGGAGTGACAAAATTTCTGAATTTTGATGTACCATACTTCCTGCCTCAGTTTCCACATCTTGGAAATGGGAATAATGATTAAACATGTTTCACAGTATTCACTTGGTAGAGATTAAATGAGGATTAAATAAGCATGGAAAGTGGCATAGGACAAATTTGATAAATTATTATGTATGAAAGTGTGTATAAATAAAATCAATTGCCATGACCCCTCTTCGTACCGAGTGATCACAGCACGCTTTAATTTTCTAGCTGAGTCTGGATATGGATTCGTAACTTTATTCAAACAGTGTATCAGGCACCACTTAACCTTTGGATTGGCTGGAAATTTTTGCTCCTCTGCTCTAATACAATTTAATTTTAATTTTGGTTTTTAAGGTACATGGGTATAAATAAGAAGAGTGTTAAAGAAATGTATTTCAGATTTTAAATTAAAAAATGTAGAAAAACTTTCTTTTACTATTTTTCATTTTACCTTTGGGTGCACTGATCAGCTACGTTTTCTTCTGCACCCAGGCAAAAGGGATTCTGAAGAAAACACTTTAAAATTTTGATTTCATATATAAGATAGTGGGAGCCTCTGCCTGCTTGATTTACATTTGTGCTCACCTTCCACTTTATGTGGGAAGGGGCATACGAGTAAAGGAAATTTTTATATGATTTCAAGTTATTTAATTCCTGATATTATATTTAGCCATGATAGAGTGTTATGATTTGCCTACAACATCCATCCTTCCTTTTCTGGTACCTTACCTTGTTCAGAGAGGACTTGTGCCTGTTCTGCTTTGAATTTCTCAACCAGTTCAGCTGCTAAAATCACAGGTGAAGCTTAGTTTCTGCTGATTTAACCCACCCAATCGAGATAGAGTTTCTCATTTTATTCAGCAAATATTTACTATGCCTTAAAAAAAGATTTTAAAAAAAATGCATGGCCTTATTTGCTAACGCTGCTGGGAATTAATTAATTAAGTTTTAGGTTCACAGTAAAATTGAGCACAAGGTACAGAGATTTCCCACACATTCCTCTGGTGGGAATGTAGTAAATTGGTACAGCCACTGTGGAAAACAGTACGGAGGTCCCTCAAAAGCTAAAAATAGAATTACCATATGATCCAGCAATCCCACTCCTGGGCATATATCCAGACAAAACTATAATTCAAAAAGATACATGCACCCCAATGTTCGCAGCATCATAGAGGCGTTATTTACGATTGCCAAGACGTGGAAACAACCTGAGTGTCCATCAACAGATCAATGGATAAAGAAGATTTTATATATATATATAAAATTTAAATTTATATATTTGCATACATATATATATAAATACTACTCAGCCATAAAAAAGAATGAAATTAATTTTGCCATTTGCAGCAACATGGATGGACTTGGAGGGCATTATTCTAAGAGAAACAAGTCAGACAGAGAAAGATAAATACTGTATGATATCGCTTATATGTGGAATCTAAGAAATAAAACAAACTGGTGAATATAACATAAAAGAAGCAGACTCACAGATATAGAGAACAAACTAGTAATTGCCAGTGGGGGAGGGGGGAAAGGCAATTTAAGAGTTGGAATTGGGAAGTGGGAGGTACAAACTATTTGGTGTAAAGTAGGCTCCAGGATGTATTATACAACAGGGGGAATATAGCCAATATTTTGTAATAAATGGAAAGTAGTCTTTAAAATTGTATAAAAATATTTTCTTTTTTAAAAAAGATACTTCTTAGCTGATAGAAGCTTTAGAAGTCTACAGAGGCAGATAATTTTTAAATTGCAGCATATAACTTCTGGAGCCTGGCTGACATTCTCATAGGAAGCCGCATGAAAATTACTTTCAAAGGCATTCATCACCTTAGCTTGCAGGAGTCTGTTCCTTCAGTGTGTATTAGTCCATGGTGCATCCTTACTTTGACTTATCTGTGAGGTTCACTTCTCGCCCCCAGGAGCAAAGCCTGCAGAGGGGCAACTTGTTTGGCTTGGGAGCCTGCCCAATATGAAAAGTTTGCAGGCAAAATCAGAAAGAACAGCTGCAGGAGGAGAGATGAGGGTTGCCGACAGCTAATGATTCAGAAAGCAATTTGCATGAGAGCCTTCTGCTTAACAGGAGGCAGCATGTGCTGGGCAATGGTTTACCATCCACTGCCAAGCTGGTTTCTACACCCTGAGTCCTCATTCCATCAAAACACGTGTCCTGAGGGAACGCCCAGCCACCAGCTTCCACTTACCTGAGTTAGCATGACCTGCCATCTAGAATTTCAGAGAGCTTTTCATTTATTAACTCACATGAATCTACTTTATCCTGAGGCTCTGGATACTAGTCCCATGCAAACTGACTTAATAACAAACATTTAAGTGCACATCCAAGGTCATCTAGATAATATTCTTTGACAGCTTATTGCATATGAGGCACTGCACTGTGCACTTTTTATACCATATCGGACTTCATAACAGACCTCTGAAGTGGGTGGTTAAGTTTCCTGCCAAGGGTTCCATACACAAGAAACGATAATCAGAAAAGACCAAAGTATTATTTATTACTAGTGAGCTAGCCGCTGTTACTTCATTTTGGAATTCTAATTGAGGCTTTCCTTCTCTCTTTTCTCTTGCCCCCAAATCACAGATGACTAGGTCATGGGACAAGCTTAAGCTAACATGCCTTATTCTGTGAATCATAAGCTGAGCTACTGGGACAGAACCATGTGACACGTTTGTCACTTTCAAATGTAATAATTCTACCCATTGCTCCATAGATGTTCTGGTTACTGACCAATAACATTAACAATTCCTCTTCCAAGAATAGGATGGAGGGGAAAGGCACTGGATCTCCTATGCCTCCCAAACATGTGAAGGCCGAAGCATGGTGGGAGGAGAAGCATATCTCTTAGTAATATGTTTTATTCCCTGTTTTATAGATGTGCATATGGAAGATTAGAAAGGCTGAGTAACTTGTCCATGTCATGTAGCCCATGCTTTTAACTTTTTTATTATACCACTTATACTTCTCACCTATCAATTTGCCTTTTATACTGATGTCCTGAGAAACAGACCACTGTATGGTATAGAAATGAACAACCATAAATAAGCTGGAAATGCATTTCTATTTACATTAACTAAGATAGTCACTTGTTTCTTTTAAGTGAGGTCCTCCACCTTTTTAGGGACCTGAGTAAACTAATGATGTGCTTCCATTGATTAAACAAGAATTCTCCAATATTCCATAGAAGAATCATACATTTCTTTAAGCCCTGTGTGTGCTTCTAGGGTTTAGATTCTAAATCAAATAGGTTTCTGTTTTTCATTAAAAAAAAACGAACACAGGACTTCACTTGTAAATTTATTAACTTTTTTTTTTCTGTCTAGCAACAAGCAGTGACTATTGTTGGGTTGGTGGACATAATAAAGATGGCCATTCAGAAAATCACAAATTTTAGGAACTCTAGCATTCATGTAGCTCAGAACTGTAAGAAGAGACCAGAGGAAGATCAACATGCTTTAAAGTATATTACAAATCAATATTGAAATAGAGCTTAACATATAATTCATCTGGAAAGAAGCTCAGAACATGATTGCCAGTTATTTAATATTCTGGTCAAAGACAATGGAAGCACTATTAAAGTATGGCATTTTGACTGCCATTGGAAAGGTCAGGTTTCAAACAGCAGTGCACTAGTTGTGCTCAAAATGACTAAAGAATGATGAATAATTAAGTGAAGAGGAAATGGGAGACCTGCATTCTAATCTTGTTTTGGCCACTGATGGGAATCATGTGGACTGTAAGCCCATCACACAATCATTTACCACCTTGGTTTTCTCACCTGTAAAATGAGGGAGTGACTATAGTTCTTTAATAATCCTTGATGATCTTTAGCGCTATGATTCTAGAAGCATCTTGATTTAATACAGTTTGAGGATTTATGTCTAAACTCTAGCAAGCAGAAAAATGTTCTTTTATTTCTCAAATGGACTTGACATTGCGTTAACAGAGCAAATGAAATCTTTTGAAGATTGTTCAAAGAATCACCAACTTAAAATTCATCTCCATTGTTGGTTTTTATTGTCTGTTTAACTCTTACTAGATCTATAATAGTTTTATTTATTTTCCTTTGCACCTGGACTGGCAGCCTGTGTGGTTGGAGAAACACATCACCATTTATTTTAGATACTTTGTTATCAGAGCCAACTCTGTAATCTTTGCTCTGCCCGTGAATTATTTATTTAATTTGATGTGTTTTTTCCTGGATTCATAGTACATGTGTAAATGTACATAGTACATTTCCTTTTGTCATGATGCTTCTTTCCATTTATGGGACTGTAAATACAGCTGACTAAACCTCTCTAGTGGCCGAATACATATCAGGTCTTTTGTGTGAAGGATGCTAGCTAATCTTCCCGTTCATAGGCTGACTACATTTTTAGTCACTTGCTTTTTTTCTACTCACTCCTGACAGTAGTATCTGTGGAATAAATAAAATAATGATACCTACTACTTATTTAACTCAGATCAGAAAACTTGACCTTTTCCTAATTTTTTACATTTGCTAGCTTTGTGGCAATATGCACCCCTATTTTTCTCTGAATCTCAGTTCACCCTCTACATGGGAATAATTATGCCTACCATACAACGTGGTGATCATAAAAGAAATTCTACCCATCTGCTACCATATTGGGGAAAAATATTTGGATTGACTTTGACCAGACTTGGAGGCACATGTTTGCAGTGGCCTGTTTGAAAATACTGACTACATGGGTTACAGTGGGATACTCTGAAGGCACCTTACAGAGGTAGATAATATCTCTCCCAGGGCATCAACGCTAAAAGTGAGAAGCATTTTGATTTCTCATCAAGAAAGAAATGTTCTATGATGTTAATGGTTCTTAACTTTTGGTGATCCATTGAAATCTCCTGGGGAGCTTTTGATACTCTTAAAGCCCAGCCTGTAATTTATACCAATTAAATATGAATTTCTGGGGGTTGGACTGAGGCATTGGTATATTTTAAGGTTTGCAGAATGTAATGGTTAATTTTAAGTGTCAACTCTCAACTATATCCTGAGATACACAGATATTTTGCTAAACATTATTTCTGGGTGGGTCTGTGAGGGTGTTCCCAGATGAGATTAGCATTTGAATTGGTAGATGGAGTAAAGCAGATTTCCCTCTCCAGTGTAGGTGGGCCTCATCCAGTCTCTTGAGGGCCCCAAAAGAATAAAAAGTCAGAGGAAAGGAGAATTTGCTCTCTCTGCCTGAGTGTTTGATCTGATCCCCT
The DNA here is from genome assembly GCF_964374135.1 of Grampus griseus. NCBI lineage: Eukaryota > Metazoa > Chordata > Mammalia > Artiodactyla > Delphinidae > Grampus > Grampus griseus. The sequence goes on along the minus strand of NC_139005.1, from coordinate 29,132,346 downwards.
GCCCTCTGACTGTGGCTTACGTCAGTTCCGAAAACTACACCCCTGGATTTCCTAGTTTCCAGCTTATATTTAATATACAATATATTTAATATGTTTAATATCAATTACATATGTTAAAGCAATTACATATATTACATTATATTTATTATATATCTCCTATTGGTTCTGTTTCTCTGGAGTACCCTGACTAATATGGTGCTTCCAATACACTGTAAATATTGAGAACTACTATATATGTTAAAATACTATGGCTAAGGTATTACAAAAGTGGATGCCCTGACAGTGCAGTTCTGCTTCTTAAATGGGCAACTCAATGAGGATAAGTAGCAATGTAAATTATTTTTTTCATTTTAAATGGTGGCCAGTCATATATATATAAACACTTTGGGAGGCTATAAGACACTAATTAAAAGAACTTACAGGATATAAGCACTAAAACCACATCGACTCGCCACTCAGTAGAAGGAATTCTAGGCCCCAGATATAGAAACCTCCATACCTGAATCACTGGAAAAGATGTAGAAAAGACTCTAAAACGATTGAAATTTTCAGAGATCCCTTGTGACCCTTTTGGAGGTCATGATATCAGGACTCACTGTCCCCTGAGTCTTGTTTTGTAATACAGAGAGGGACCCACAGTTACATAGTAAATTGACACCTGAGACTTGTTATTTTTTCAGCTAGAAGTGGAAAGGAGAAATATCTTTCACTGAAGCAGAGAGTAGAGGTATAAGTGGGGAAGACAAGGTAAAGAAAGAGAAAAGAAAAGAATCCATTTAGAGAAGACTTGCTCTTGGGGCAAGCCCTGGACATACAGTCATTTATATATCCTATTTCAGGATACATTGCATGCTTTACTGTAAGTAAGCATTTAATGATTTGTCTTCCACATACTTTGCTTCATTAAAGAGATTCACTTCTGCTGGCATTTTGTTTCATGGGATCCCAGGCCCTTAGCATAGTCCCTTAGTAAAGTATCTGTGGAATGAATCAGTCAATATGTCCTCAAACTCAGTACCCTTCTCAAATCAGTTACCTGCTTTATACCATAACTGAGATTATATTATCATAGTGTTAGGACTCAAAGGGAAATATGATCTCGATTTTAGAAGTTGACGTCATCTGTTTTATCACCTCATCCAATGTAAGAATTCATGCTATAAAAGTACTGGTAATCTGGCCTCTGTTTGAGCACTCCTCGTATCTTGAATGCTCTACTTGGTGAGTTAAGTCATCCAGCATACGAACAGCTATAATTTCTACAAAGTACTTCCTTATAGTTGCCTTCCTGAAGCATGTCACCCATTGGTCTTAGCTTGACCTGATGGAACTACAGAGAAAAATATTTGAGTTTCAAATACCCATGTTTGCACTTCACATCTTTGTAGTCCATTATCACACAACTGAAGTCTACTTTTCTTCAGGAAAACATCTAATGTTTTTTCCTAAAAATCCTGTGAAAGTATGTCTAGGGCCTTCCCCATCTTGTTTATTGATGTTTGTACTTGCTTTTGTTTTCTAAAATACTCCCAAAAAGGCAATGCTCAGAACTGGATCTAGTGCTTCTGACATGGTCCTTTTGAGACAGAATGAGACAACGTATGCAAAAAAGGAAATCTATATTTCTATTAAGTATAATTGTCTAATTCTTATATCATAAAATCTGCATGTGTTTGTTTCCAAAATAAAAATACAGAATAGTATAAATATACAATATTTTATATAATAGAATATAGATATAGAGTAGTATGGAAAAAGCCCCCTAAAGTCATTCAAAATAACCCATTACCCAAAGAAAAGTACTTTCAGATCCATTCATCTCTGCTTTTTATCTCCCTATATTGTGTGTATGTTCATTTGTGTGAACATCACACAAACATACTAATATATACACATAGTTTAACGTAAATAAAAACATAATGTTTTAAACCCATTTTAAAATTTAATGTAAGCATTGGACATTATTACATAGTTATAAATTTAATTCTGCATCAAAGTTTGCAAACTCTTGGCTGACTAGTTAAATTCAGCCCGTAGACATTTTATTTCCCACCCCCCAGTCCCACCCCCGGGCCTGCACAACATCTGAAAAGCCTAGGCATGTTGCAGCTTCTCCTGAAAAGTGGACAGTCTGGTGATACTTGGTGTGCAGCCTTACCTGGATGTGGGGGAAGTTGAAGCGCAGGTACATCTGATGCCCTGGGAGGTGTTCTCCAACGAGAGCTTCATCGTCAGCGTTTCCTGTTTGATGCAAACAGCCTGCAAGAACAGCCCCTCCTGGGTGAATTTGTGTTCCCGGAACATGATCATTTTAATAGCTGTAGCTCTAGGCAGTGGTTGTATACCACCATTCATTTCATAAATCCCCTTTCGGTAGACCTTAATGTTGGTTCCTTGTTTCTCCTATTATAAACAGTGTTGCAGCAAATATCTTTTTCACCCAGTTGCTTGATAGTCTTATGATGAACTCCCAGACTAGATGTGGAATTGTGTGGCCAAAGTAGACTTCGAGGTCTCAGAACTTGTTTTAGTCTTTTACACATCATGAGAACCACAAAAACAGCCTTTATTTTTCACTTGCACTCTGTTAAGCAAACACGTGACCACTCTATATGTAAAAACAATTTTAAAAAATAGAGTTGTTCAAAAATACATAGTAATTATATTAATATTTTATGGTAGAAAAATTATAAAATACAGAAAAATGTAAAGGAAAAATATAAATACACTTGCAGAACTCTGAGATAAATATTATCTTTTCCATTTTTGCATTTTCCCACTTATATATGCATATATATTTATATAAACATATTTATATATATTTTATACATACATTATTTAATAAGGATAAGATATACTGTTTATATAATTTTTATTTCTAGTACCTTTTCACCTAATGTTATCATGACAATTTCCCACATGATCTAATATTCCTCATTTAGAAAATTTAAAAATTATTTAATATTTCAACATATGATATCACTTATTTAAACAATACCCTATTGTTGGAAACAAATTATTTCCAAGTTCTTCTTTTTTACAAATAGTATTCCAGTTAATGCCATGGTACCTAGATTTCTGTGAAATCCTTAGAATAAATTTCTACACATGTACTCACTAGGTCAAATATCCAACTCGTGCAGACAATTTTTAAAAAATCTATATTCAGACCTTTACATTCACAACTATATTAAGTATATTGATTTCACTTGTTTTGCTCTTTTGTTTTCACCCTGTTGATAGATAGGTAGGCAGATAGAGAGAGAGATAAGCATTTCTTTTAATTTAATACGTCTCTCATTGATCTTGTTGCCTCATGTCTCTGCCTCTTCTAAATATTTTTGCACAGTTTTGGCGTTAACTGGGTGTTTTGCCAAAAAGTCAGTTCAGTGTTCCTCAGATAGTTGTTCAATACTGCCCACCTCTTCAGGTGCTGAAAAAGGAAATTCTAATGATTTGTTAACACTTGTTAATATAGATAAGATTAAGGCCCCAATTTTCTTATGAAAGCTTACTACTTGGGGCTGGTTTCACAGAAATATCATAACATTATATGCAGTCAAGTTGCACTGATATTCCATATGAGGAAACAAAATCTGTGAAAGGATTTAAATATGAAAATAATTATGTAAATGATAAGTATTATTTATTATTAAGTATAATTAGTAGTTGTCAAGCAGATCCTTTTCTCCCAAAGAGCCACAAATCTTTCAAAATGAATGCTTGCAATTAATAATATTTAGATAGGGGAAAAATGAGTTTTTCTCAGCTTTTCCATCATAGCCTAGATACTGCCAGGCAAACAACTTGATAGAATCAGTGGAAGCTTAAACAGGTGATAATCTCCTCTTGCTCTCCAATTTATCACTAAATGGCTTTTCTGTGGATTGCAATCATTGAAAGGTTGTAATTGTAGCCTTCTGCTATATTTACCATTAGAAAATTTCTTTTTACATGGAGCGCGCTGTTCTAATAAGCAGTAGGTTTTTCACAAACTGGTTTATCATTCACAATGATTAGGTTCCCCCTTATTTGAACTGGTGCATAAAATGCCACTTATGTTTTTTTTTTAACTTAATTTTATTTATTATTTTATGCAGCAGGTTCTCATTAGTTATCCATTTTATACATATTAGTGTATATATGTCAATCCCAATCTCCCAATTCATCCCACCACCACCCTCCCCTCACCACTTTCCCCCCTTGGTGTCCATACATTTGTTCTCTACATCTGTGTTCTCTACATCATGTTTTTAAATGATTTTTTCTCTTTGCCTTTCCTGTTAGTGTAACCGGAGGTGGGGTCTAGCTGCTCACCGCTCAAAAGCAAGTAAAGAGGCAAGGTTGGTGGAAAGGAAAGTTTACTTTGTTTTGGGTGCCGGCGACCAGGGGGTGTGGGAGGGAGGACGCCTGTCCGAAGGCCAACTCCCCGCACCCACCCAATGAGGGGGCAAGAGCTTTTATAGACGGAGGGAGGGGGGCTACACGCAGAAACAGCACAGTCAGCTCTGACCGTCATCTTGAAATTGGTCATCGGTGGTCTGACCAGTGTCATCTTGATTGTTTTAAGTACAGTTAGTCTTCAGTTCCAGGGTCGGTTCGTTCTCATTTCTTTGAGGCCAGTTCTCAGAATTGTGAATTGTGGCAGCTTATGTCATGCCTACAGTCTGCTCATCATGTACTTAACTTCTTCACCTAGTGGGGTTTCACACAGCTCACAGGATATGGCTCAGAATATTATCTATAGCCATTGAGGAGGAACTAAAGGTCCTTAACTTTGCTTACTGATAAATTATTATTGTTTTGTCCTGTTTGACTGCTTTTATTTTTTGCTTCTGCATTTTCTCACTTCTCTGATTAAACTTAATTTTGGGCTAAAGTTTTTCCACAGACAAAAAGCAGGCAGAGGACATGGTTAGGGGAAAGGATCATAGGGTCCTGCTCTGTCTCATTAGGAGTCTCATTTAGCGAAAATCAGGAAACGAGTGAAAGCATCTGTGAGCTAAAGTGGAATAATTATATCTCGGTACCCTGTTTATAAAGATATATAGCAGACTTCCTGCCATATTATCACCCAGTAAGTGTACTTTATTTTTTTTCCTTTTAGTGAAGAGAGAATGCTTTTATGTCAATCTATTCATGCTTAAGACTCACAGTGCCTATTGTGTATAACTGTGAGATACTACTCGGGAAGGATATAGATGGAGTATTTGGCTTCAATAAAGTGGGTGGAGCAGGAAATGGGCCCTACACCTGGCCCTGTTTACAACGAGTGACTTGTTAAAAATGAGCATCTATACCAGGAAAAATTAATCAGCATATGTAACCATAAGGAAGGTGGAAAGTGCTGATCACATACATTGCTCAGGTGCTGTCAGAGAGATTCCGGGGCTGATGGAGGCTATACAAGCCCTAGCATCAGATGGGAACAACTCTCTCCCCCACAAGCTAGCCCGCTTTCCCCCTTCCTAAAGGCAGGCCCTTACAAATGTGGTGTCTGGGGTGGTCCTCTAATTTTCCCTAATCTGTGTGTGCCTGTGGAATGAGATAGAGCTAACGTGCAAACAAAGGGTAGTGAAAATGACATGAACTCTGGAGTGAGACAGAACTGCATCCAGATCCCATCCCTATCATGGATTTAGTTACGTAAATTGAACAAGTTCCTTAAATTCTCTGAACTGCAGTTGCCTTGTCTGTGAGGTAGAAATCAGGTCAGTCTTTACTGGGTTATTGTATGCATTATAAATAATATATATAAAAGGCCTAGCACGGCACTGACATAAAACAGACACTCAAAGTGGTAACTATTACTATAACTCAGGAAAACTACTCTGCCCAACATAGGCAGTTCTAAAGTGAAACAATATATAATAAAATCTTATTCAGAAGAACTTACAAGTAGGCAGTGGATTGGGTAGCTATATCCTATGGCTAGGTCTCAGTGCATCAATTCATATCCAAGGAGATTCTCAACATGTAGTAGATGCAACGTATTTCCAATTAATATCATCATAAGAACTAAACCTCTGTATTTCTTTGGTTTCTAAGAAATTTTCAACCTTAATAATATGTTAGAGTACTTCTGGGTTTAGCTCTTACTAAATTATAAATAAATGCTATCATTTTATACCTAAGATGCATGGTTCACTCAGTGCAGGTGGGGGAAAACTGAATGTTTTAGACTGGCTAACTCTGGCTTGCTGAAGTTCTGGTACACGGGCTAAGTGGTGAAGTCAGTAAAGCTGATGAGGTTTCATTTCTAAATGTACTAGGACTAGGTCAAGATGCTAGTTTCCAACTGCATATATCCTTTCTGATGATGATCTTTTTTTTTTTTTTTTTTTTTTTTGCTTGAGTGTAAAGATATTCTTTTCTCTGTATTTTTGAGAAAATGTTAGCTTGGCTGTCCCAAGCTAACATATGACGTTATGTTAGCTAAAAACTATGACGTTATGAAAGAGTGACTTCAGTGACTCAGTGCTTCCCACTTGGTAATTTCTCTCACCCTCAGGAGTAGCCTCAAATGCTAGCTCCCATCAATTACTGGATGCCCCATATTTTCCCAGCATCATTATAATCACTCCTATCAGTTCAGCACCCGTAATGAGCCAGGCTGCTTATCCATTTACAACCTTCACTGCTTTATATATATTAGCTCAGTTTGCTACCTCTTGTCCCCCTCAAGCCAATATCAAATGTTTATTAATTAGGTAAAAATGGTATTAACTGCTTACATCAGGAAGGGCAAAAGGGTATCATCTTGAGTGCCCATTTTGAATGAGTGGTAATGGTTGGCAGAAGCACTGAATTAAGAAACAAATTTAAGCTCTGTCCAGCCTTAGGGGGGAAGAATGCCGTGATTGATTAGCAATGTCTGCCTTGGTTAAAAGAAAAAAGAATAGAAATAGGTTGAGTGAATTGCAGGATGGAAAGGATGGTGATTCTCGGGCTCAATTTCCTTGCTGTTTATAAGCTTCTTAGAGACACAGGTAATGTTTCAACTTTCCATCATGTTGCCACAGTGTTCATTTCCAAATCATTTATTTCTTCACTCCTCCATTTATTCCTGCTGAATTCTCCTGGACTCAGAAACTTCACACACTCTGTTCCCTTATGTTGAGCCTCACATACTTCCAAGTGGCTTCCAAGTGGCCTCCAAGGGTGGCCTTGTCCTGTTTATCCCGAGAAATTCCCCCAGGTTAATATGTGTCGCAACGTCTTTCTCTTTTATACTATAGAACTTGTATGAATTTGTAATTATTTGTTAGAATGTTTTCTTGTGAATTTACTGTTTCCCTCACTGAACTCTAAATTCCATGAGCCCAAGAACCGCATCTCTCTTTTTGACAAGCCACCTTATTTATACCCGGCACACACATCTGGGAAAGAGTAGACATTTAATAACTATTTGTTGAAACAGCAAATCCACTAAACTTTGGAGATTCAAACTTAATAAAACATGGATCCTGGCTTCACAGAACTCATATTGTAGTGAAGCAGAAAGTTGATTAAGTAAATGATTATGATGCAATGTGATAAAAGAAACATAGACGTAAGGAAATATCACTGCCTGCCTGGATCAGGGGGCAGGTGTTGGGGACGCATTCTAAAAGTGATGTCAAGATTGAAGAGTAAGGAGTAAAAATGGACCTTTTAAGAAAAATCAAGTGCTGCAACTTGTGCGATTTGAATTTGATATGTTCCACCATTAAAGTTTTTTTTAAATCAAGCAGGGTATATTAACATGCATCTGTAGTATTGCCCTAAAAGCATTTTAAAAGAAATATGGATGTCTTACCTACAGAGGCACACAATTAGGCTTTTCCCTCAAGGTATTCTTAGTGTTAACCCTTTATATTGCTTTTTACTTGATGTACCCACTAATTGTTCTGATCCAGTGACCTTGATGAAATTTTTGGTCATTTGCAAAAGTGTCAGTGGGGATTATGTGAGCACGAGTCTTTCAGAATTTTAAGTAGAGAATGGCTCAAGCATCTCCTACAGTTAGGGTACATGTGGTTACAGTAGAATAATTTAGAGAAGTGAAATTGGGTTTGTCTCTTTAGGTTTAAATATATGACTTGGGGATAATAAAGGAAAGTCATTACTAGCACAACAAGGGATATTTAAAATAAAAGATGGTTTTAGGTACACCACTAACTTTCTTACAGCATCAATGATAAATTGTTAGGTATTATATTGATGGTAGCAGGCGGTAACATGTCCCTTTGTAGTTGAAGCTTTTTTTAAAGCTTATTTTTATTTTTTTTAACATCTTTATTGGAGTATAATTGCTTTACAATGGTGTTAGTTTCCGCTTTATAACAAAGTGAATCAGCTATACACATACATATATCCCCATATCTCCTCCCTCTTGCGTCTTCCTCCCTCCCACCCTCCCTATCCCACCCCTCTAAGTGGTCACAAAGCACCGAGCTGATCTCCCTGTGCTATGCAGCTGCTTCCCACTAGCTATCTATTTTACATTTGGTAGTGTATATATGTCCATGCCACTCTCTCACTACGTCCCAGCTTACCCTTCCCCCTCCCCGTGTCCTCAGGTCCATTCTCTACATCTGCGTCTTTATTCCTGTCCTGCCCCTAGGTTCTTCAGAGCCTTTTTTTTTTTTAGATTCCATATATATGTGTTAGCATACAGTATTTGTTTTTCTCTTTCTGACTTACTTCACTCTGTATGACAGACTCTAGGTCCATCCACCTCACTACAAATAACGCAATTTCATTTCTTTTTATGGCTGAGTAATATTCCATTGCATATATGTGCCACATCTTTATCCATTCATCCGTCAATGGACACTTAGGTTGCTAGTTGAAGCTTTTTTGTACAAATAAGCTGGAGGGGGTTTTTTTTGGCTCGATTGTATATTTATTCTTTATATATTTATTCTCTGCCTTATTCTAAGGCAGAGAGGAAGAAAGGGAGGGATAGACTAAGAAAGTATGGAGCAAAACATTTCCTTAAATCACATTTAAAATAAGGTAGAGTGTAGTAAAATACAGGAAGGTAGACTGAAAGGCAACAGTAAATTTTTTTTAAAGAACTTTTATAATTACATTACATCACTTGACAGAGCTGTAGTGCTTTGTGTAGGCCTTTAAAACTTCCCCCAAACATGTTCATTCACCTTGATTCAGTCATGTGCACAGAAGTTCCTTGTTGGGTTGGTAAAGCAGAATCATATCCAGGCTCTAGCTAGATCCAAACGCTTGCAGTTCTGTACAAACCTGTGTGGTATGTACAGATAGAAACAATAATATGTAAACCTGTTCCCCTTTGGTACATTGATCATTTCCTAAACTTATTTCACCTGTACCCACCACCCCTCCCCCCCCCCACACAAAGCACTAATACCCCTGTAAGATATATTAAATGTCTTGATTTGGATAACTAGAATTTGATTGACAGAATTCCTCCAGCAAGAGGGAGTTTTAGGTAGAATGGAAGAGAAACTCATGGAAACGCTTGAATGGTCCTTTCCTTGATTCCACAGAATGAGTAAGACTGATCGAGTCCCTTTAATATGCAGCATCCATATTGCATTTGTTCTTACATTTTATGCTGTAATTAAATAGAGTAAAAGTTATTGAGTGAATAGTAAGTTTATTGGGTAGCTGAGTTGATAATTGTATTTTATTTTTGTGCATTGGAAATCTATGTACATTTATATTGTAGGAATATGGCAATGCTCCAAGAAAAATGAGAAATTCACTGGTAATTTCCCACCCAAAGAGAGCCATTGTTAACGTTTTAATATTATACTCTTTGTGTCAGTTTGTTTTTTAGTCAAAAATGGCATCTTATTGCTTGAATTTGCATTTCACCGATTATGTGATAAAAACTCCTTTTTAGGGCTTCCCTGGTGGCGCAGTGGTTGAGAGTCTGCCTGCCGATGCAGGGGACGCGGATTCGTGCCCCGGTCCGGGAAGATCCCACATGCCGCGGAGCGGCTGGGCCCGCGAGCCATGGCCGCTGAGCCTGCGCGTCCGGAGCCTGTGCTCCGCAACGGGAGAGGCCACAACAGTGAGAGGCCCGTGTACCGGAAAAAAAAAAAACAAACAAAACTCCGTTTTAATTTAATTTTTCTTAAGGTAACATTGGTTACCGCCTCTCAGCTGGAAATTCACTCTTTTGTTACTTGCTCTGTGAAAAGTGCTATGGGTCCTTTAAATAGTTTTTCCTTGGCCAGCTCGTGTGATGTTAGGCTTTCCTAATTGATGGCACCTGAGGAAGGTGTTGCTTCGTGATGCCCCGGTGCTTGCTGGGAAGGCTCTTGGTGGCGTCTTCAGCACCCACTCACTCCTGCAGCTCCGAGGGCGTCGTCAGCCCTGCTCCCGGGGCTCACAACTTCTCCGGCAGTCGGCTTCAGCAGTGCGCAGAGAGAGCAGTGGACGACAGCTTCCGTCGGCATCTTCTATCAAGCAGTTTTGGAGTAGCGCCTCAGGTGAGAAATCTCCCCGTGCATAGTTTTACTGGAACCCTAGAATGTGGATTTCCAGCAACTTACAGAGGGCATATTTCCAGAAAGTTCCACCATGAGACACCACAGCAGCTTCTTTACCATCCAGTGAGCCACAGTCATGCTCTTTTCAACCGGGTCTGGACCTCAGTCCTGTGGGCAGGGAGCCAGGAGGTCTTCTTTTCAACTAGAGGGTTAGCGGCTCTCCTTATTTCTGCTAACTGTGTGTTTTGGCATTCTCTTTACTTGTTGCTGGCCATTCCTTCCTTACTCTAATCCTCCTTCATAATTAATAGTTTTTTCATTACACTTTCCATACTCAAATTACTGTTTGTTTTTCTTCTGGTTGGACCCAGAATAATAACTAAATAATCTAATATTAGTGTGTTATTGTTTTATTTTAAAACCCATTTTTTTGTTTCTACATCATTATTTTAATGGTTTCATAGTAGTCCATGTAGTAGTAAATACTTCATGCCTATTGTTATACAGTTTATAATATATGTTTTCATTTTCACAATTGTAGACAATGCTTTAGTGAACATCTTGGTACACATCCTTTGCTCCTATCCATAATGATTTTCATTAATTCTCAGTCATTTGGACATTTTAGTCAGAGGCAAATGATGAACACACCACGTAAAGTGCTTTACATATATCCAGGGGAATACTGAACATATTATTTAGTGCCATAGCAAAACATCAGAAAAAAGTGAGGAAATCATGATTTTTATTGTCTTCTGCCAGACTCTCATAGCAAGAATCTGAAAAATCTCTGGTGAAACACAACTGAAACTAGATTTGAGATTGAGCCATTAAATCCCAGTTATCACCAATCACTTCTGGCTGCTTCTGATTAAACACTTTCTTTGTGTTTACGATTGGGGAATCCACCTCATGAAAAGAATGGCAAATGGGAAAGAAGTAAATGATTCAGAATATCTTGGTCGTTCCTGGGAGAGAGTGCTCTGACAAAGCAAACGGTTTACCTGAATGTCTTAAGCAAACTGAGCTTGGCTGATTTCCTGTGCTTACAGAAAAGAACCGCTGTAGCTTCAGCTGGAAACCCTAAGCCAGTGGCTCAGTGGTGGTTTTTTTGACGTGCCTGCGTCACAGGTATAAACAATCTGCGATGTTGAGCTAAACGTACCTAAACTGCTGGGGATCTTTCAGGTTAATTTAAACCAACAGGGAATGATCCTGACTGGCAACAATAGAAGATTCTCTCCCAGCAGGAAGTGCATGGGGGCATCCCTTCTAGATCAGACATGCTTCAGAGACTGCTTCTGGAAGCGGTCGTCTTAATTGAATGTTTGTGTCTGAATGTTTGTTGCTCACAGATGTTTCTCACCAATACTGTTGAGCCTTTTGGTGGTTTCTAAAAGAGGCTATGTTAATCTCAGAACAAGGAGATACAACATATATGACGTGTAATCACACTATAATGATAAAAATAGACACATGCCATCATTGTTGTCATGGGCATTATCAACAACACAACACAATCACTGTAACTTATTGGGCACCTGTTATGTAGACAACGTGTCTCTTGTCCATGGATTAGTGTAGTTAATCCTCACAAAGCTCTTAAGAAATAAGTACCAATAATATCCCCGTTTTACAGATGAAGACACTGAGGAAGAGAAAAGTTAAGAATTTGCCTATGATCAGTTATCCATCTGTTCAGCCAGTGCACAAATTACACTGCCCAACTCCAAGATCAGGTGAGTACAATGGCCTGAACACCATGCTTTACTGCTTCCCACATATTTAGGAGCTAAAAGAAATCAAGTAGTGGACCTTAAAGAAAATCTTCCTCTACCTTCGTTCAACTCTTTTCGCTTTCATTGTGGTGGAGTCTGTGAGAGACTTAATGTATCATGTAGAATTATCAAGTTAAATGACTGCATTTTTCCCCTTAATTGACCATTTTGAATTGAATTGCTTGGATTTATCAGATTTTTTGTAATGCAGTGTGGTCTACAATAGCTATTACCAGCCTCTTTCCCACCATCACTACACCTGAAAAATAAAGTTCACACATATGACATTCTATCATGTGCTTATCCAGAATTAATGCACAAAGCTGCATAAGTAAAAATCTGTGGTTTATGCACAGTTTCTTCCAGGCCAGCTGCTGTGTCTCCCAGTCACCCTAGGGTCTGCAGTTAAGGACCTGCAAGTCTAGAGAAACTGAGAGAGACGTGTTGGCTTGGCCAATAGATCTTGAGCACCTATAAAGTGCAAGGAGCTGGATCACTGTGGTGGACTTGTCGGGGATTTAAAAATAATAAGACAGCCTAGGAGACAGGCTTTGACACCACTGACAAAAATACACTTCAATTACCAGGCAGTGAGAAAAGGAGGGACGTGGGTAGAGGAACATGTCAGCAGGGTGTGCTGCGTGTGGCCCATCTTCAAGTCTCAGTTGAATCCTACTGTTCAAATGTGGGCCACTTGTGGGAAATTCTGTACCATGAGGGTTTTGCTTAATGTTTAAAAAGTCTTACAAAAAGATGAATAGGAGACATAGCAGGTGGCAAATCAGAAAGTTGTGTCTTGTAAACAGGGGGAGGTCAATTCAACCTCCAAATCCCAAAATATATCAATATCCCATAATAGAGAATCACTATCAGGGAACTTGCTGTTTGTTTATTAGTGGCAGCATGGCATAAAATCAGGATAATTCAGCATTTAAAATCCCTACTTTGTTTGAATTTATAACTAGTATAAATACTTCTAAGATTATATACATTTAAATTTTTTCTGCAACAAGTTAGACAGGATCACAAATTCACATGATGCTCAAAAGAACACTCAGAAATATTTAATGAAAACCTTCATTCTAGTGATGAGGAAACTCTAGCTCAAATAAGAAGCAAAAAACCATACTCAAGCAAACAAATCTGTAAAAGAGTTGTAATCAGAAATATCCAGTTGTCCTACCTCCTAATTTTGTGATCCATCTGCTTCACCATCAGTCAAAAAATCTGATTCTTCGAAGAAAGAACTTCGGCTTGGCTTTAGAGAGTAAGATTAAAAAAAAAGAAAAAACCAAACACTTAGGCAAAGGAACAAACAGCCAAAATTAAGTAAATGTGGGATTTTTTTTAAACCAGCATTGTCTGCATTGTTATTTTGGGCTCAGAGCGATAGCTTGATGCCAAATTTAAATGGAAAGCATTATCTACTCCATATTTATAAATCTTTAGATTCTGCATGTGTCATGAAAAATGTAAGTAAATTTTATAATAGTAAGGTGTGTGGGATTAATTTGTATTCTATGTTGAAAAGCTCCAGGGTAGGCAATTAATTCATGAAACACCAGCGATTGCTGCCTTAAGGGCTACATTGCTAGATAAAATTACAGACCTCAAATCTTATTATTACACTGGTATCTATTTTTTGTGTGGTCTAGGGAATATATCATCTTAAATTGAATATTTACCTAATCAGTAGGCTAAGGGTATCTTCTGGGTTCTGCCCCCTTCGACTCTAGAACACATTGTCTAGTTGTGAATATTAATATGCTGCTTATCTAGGTAGGTACTACTGCTTACTGTTTTCACTTCATGGCACACTTATTAAATGATACTTGTATGCTATACTAGAATAAACTAGAGGGGATCTAAATGGAGCTTGGTAAAAATTGTATAGCCTTTATATTAAACAATGATAAAGTAAAACAACTAATATAAATAAAAATTTAAAATAACAAGCCATAATAAAGTATAAAGTATTGGGAAAGATATCAAATACTTAATTTACATAATTTTCAAGTAATGCTTTTCAGGATTTTTACTGAGAAACTTGTAGTTGCTTCCACAAACATAAGTGTTTTTTGGTTTTTTTGTTTGTTTTGTTTTGTTTACCAGGTCTTACTCTTGAAGTTGTGACTGTAATTCTAATCAATGTTTTAATAACATCTCTCTATTTTTGATCGTCACATTAGACAAGAAAATTTTAATCATTTTTACGATCAAAAATTTTCAAGCCAGTGTTTTTCAAAGAATCTAGTTTCTTCTTTCTTTGGCACACAAAAACTCATTGCAGTATCATCTGATGATGTGTATGAGACTGATTTCGTTCCAAGTTGGTGGTTGCTTTTGTAAGGTATGTCCCAATAATGATGGTAGAAGGCACAGACTGTGGTAGAGCCTTCACATCCACTAGGCGGTCATATCGTCTTTACATGAAGACAGAGATGGGCGGGTAACCACCTAAACCCACGCTGACAAGGTCTCCTGGGACTCCCGCCCCTGACCTGCTGTATCTTTGCTCTGGATCATTAGTTCTTGTAGCAATCCTAGCAATCTCTTGTTCACCATGAGCATTGGCATACTCGCCGCTGGCTGTTGCACAAGTTGATGCCCACTGGCTGAATGGCGAGAGAACTTTGATGGACCCATGGGTGTGGCGTTTCTCACTGTGTCTGCCATCCGAGACCACTTTTGACCTTTTGTCTGACTCTCTCTCTCTCGGGTAACCTTCCTGGGAGACCCTAGAGAGGCTATTTGTGGCTGAATGTGAATAGTTGCAGGGTTCTGGGTAACCCAGGCTGTACCAGGCAGCCCCAAGGGTTGAGGGGATCATTATCTCATGTCCCACTTACAAACATTAGATTCAGAACTGTATACCTAAGCAGACTGCTTGGTACCCTCTGATTCAGGTATGTGACTTAAAACAGCCTTGAAGAACTTTGAAAGTCATATAAAAAATGGCAAACTTCTCTATTTTACCCTTTCTTTACCTAGACTAAACCTGCAGCCTCACAGGAGCTGAGAACATATTTATTCTTTATCTTTTACTTAAGACACTCAGCAGGAAGGTAACACACTTTGAATGAAAAAGGACAATTCAAGTTAGGTTGGTGCTTTGCCTAAGCCAGAAAGGTTTAGGGAGAGAAATTGAGGATGAAGAACAAAAGAGACAAGCTTTTTTCTTTTCTTTTTTTAACCTCTCATGGTTTGACTTAATTCTATTATTTGAATGATTTTGAATTGATTTGGACACACCCACATTTAAATATAAGTTCCAAAATGCATTCTAAAGTCAAATGGAAAGTATTTTGTGTGGTCTTGTTATGAAAATAATTGTTTTATTCTCTGTATACTCCAGTCTCTTCACTCATTTATTCATACTTGTATTCATCTATTTACACATCATTCATATATTCACAAAATATTTGTTACTGTGGATACTATACCTGGTATTGATCTAGGTGCTGAGCTGGAAAGGTGAAAAAGTCATTATCATTACCTTGGAGGGTCTCCCAGTCTTGAGGGGAGTCATAGAGGTTAACACATAATTATTGTACAGTTGGACAAGTATCATTATAGTCTTATGAACAGAATATCAGGAGAAAAATATTTTATTTAGTCTTATTATGTATTTGAGTATTCACCTGCCCAAGATGGAAATCTATCTAATAGAGTTTGTGCTTTTAGGGACATAATCCAACATGATATTTTTTTTTATTTGCTGAGATCTTTTCTCCATGAAGTGAATTACGAGCCCAGGCTTCTTCTGTGTCTTGACTCTATTTCCTAGGGCCTCAAAGCCTTTGGAATGTAGTTGGAAGACAGAGGAGAAAAGGGTGTAGAGGCTCTGCTCTTAATCACTCCATCCCAGAAGTGACATTCATTACCTTTGCTCACATTCCATTGACAGGGTATACATGCAGGAGGTGCTGGGTCCTGCAGCCCTGGCAAGTTAACGTCTAGCAATAGTTTTACACAGACGAAGGCTAGGAGCTCTTTGCTGAATTGCTCACATTCTCTGGACAAAAGGAAGTCTGTGGCTGTTTATCCCCTTCTCAAATATATGCTTCAAAAAAATATATATATTTTTTTCCATCCCTCTAACTCTAATCATGGGCAGCAATATTTCTTCAATATTTTATCCACTCACACTGTCCAGGGAGGTTTCTTCGGCACAACAAGCAAGGCACGCTGGGTTTATTTTTATAGCACATTTCCCACAGTCGTATCAGATAAAATGCTTTACATCTCACCAGGTGACTGCTGAATAATCTCACAACTGTGGCTTCCATGTGAAAGGCAGAGATGATTAGCTTCCAAGGTGTTTGTGGGCCAGAATTGCTCTGCTTCCCTTAACTAGGTAGGTTAGTACCTGTTCGAGTTCTTTGAGCTTTGTATACTGTTCCCTTGATTCACAGGAAGAAATCATAGACTTAATAGTCTGGTTGTGAGGATTAAATGAGATATTTTATATAAATTGCTAAGCATGGCTTTAGGCACATATAGAAAGCAATCCATAATTGAGGCTCTTGTCATTGCTAATTAAGGATAGGCTATTAAGCGAAAATGGAAGTGTCCTTTTTGTGGAGGAGGATGATATACTGAAACATTTAAACGTATTATTTCCTGTAACTAATTTCTAATGAGATTTCAATGTGTGCTTGCTGTCCGATTCCCCAAGAGAATGGATTTTCTCCCTCACTTTATCACATAGATATTGCCTGAATAAGGTCCTAATACCTGTAACTGAATTCACTTTTAGGATTGCACTATCCTTTAAGAGGCAGCAAAATATATTAATAAAGAGTGTTAGTTCTAAACTCAGATTTCAAGTTCTAGCTGGGTTACTTATCAGCTGTGTGACCTTGATCAACCTGTTTCTGAATCTGTGAATGTTAGCCAGTGATATTCCTTTCTAGGGACATTATGCTGGGAATGAGATGATTTATATAAAACACTTAGCAGAGAAGATGGCATAGAGCAAGTACCTAATACATGTTACTTTAATCATGATGATTACACAGAATATTGGGATTGGGGTCAGATGACCTGAGTTTATATCTGTGTTCTGTTGCTTTTAATCTTACTGAGCCTTGGTCTCCTCATCCATAAAATTGGGCTAATAATATTCTCTTCACACAGTTGTTACGGTGATTTTAACGTATGTGAAAGTTCATAGAATATTGCCTAGAACCTGTAAAATATTAAATACGTGTTAAAATTATTTTCTTTTATTTGCGGTATCTATGGCCCTAGGCAAGTTGATCTGCCTCTCATATTGGTTATGCCTCCTACTTGGCCTGTTATAGTTAACATCAAAAACAAAACAACAGGGTTTCCCTGGTGGCGCAGTGGTTGAGATTCTGCCTGCCGATGCAGGGGACATGGGTTCGTGCCCCGGTCCGGGAAGATCCCACATGCCGCGGAGCGGCTGGGCCCGTGAGCCATGGCTGCTGAGCCTGTGTGTCCGGAGCCTGTGCTCCGCAATGGGAGAGGCCACGACAGTGAGAGGCCCGCGTAACGCAAAAAAAAAAAACCAAGAAAACAAACCCTCAAGCAACTCTAAAAATAGTACTATATCTAACTTTATTATTTAAGAAGAGGATGGCATTCTGTTCCTGAAGGATTTGGCCATTGGAATTGTGGAGGAAGACCATCTTGGGATTTGTGTGGTGACATTTCTTAAATGCATGGTATAGCATGGGTTGCTTTCATCACACAGTAGGGAAATACTAATATCTATAATTTTATAATCCCTAACCCAGATTAACTTTAAAGCCATTAGTAAAGACGAATTCCATTTTGATATTTAGTACCCTGCTAGAGTATCTCTCACTACAGAAGTTTAAAATAAGCATTAAAATCCAGAAACAGATAAAACTAGCCTGTGCTGTGGAACACCATATTCGCAGACAGTCCAATCTGAGGTCCACAGTCAAAAAGGGTTTTAATCTATGAACTATGTGTAGTACAGTGGGTGTTGATGGGAGACAATGAGAAATTGACGCCTTTTTACCCTCCCTCTGTCCTGAGGTGGTTTCTATTTCAGGTTCGATCATTACACCATTATAGAGAAGCCCTGCCTATGCTAATATTTTTCTTAGACTTTGAACACACTCAGACACCATAAGATTTTTTTTTTTTTTAACAAGGAGGGAAACCTGAGAGCTTTCTGTGGTATCTCTCTTGTACTCCTCCTGTTCTCCTATGTGGATGCCCTTCTCTATCTTATATCACTTCCCCAGTTCAAGAATCCTTCAAGAGTAGCCTCAAAGCCCATCTCTTCTTTGCAAAGTTACTTGTTCCATATTGCTTACATAGATCTCTCTTCTTCCAACCCCCTTGAAACACTGTTCTTATCTTTCAGTTGAGTGTTGAATCACAGAATTTCTATCATATTATTTAAGTATTATTTAAGTAGCGCAGGGAGAGGCTAATCCTTGAAATCAGGAAATAATTATATCTTAAATTATAATTTACAGCTCCGTGGCAGTGAACACAGTGGCTAAATAAATAAAAATTTAATTAAAATGGTATGCAATGAGGGCCTTACAAAAATGCCGTTAAGAATAACATTGTTTGCATAAAACTGAATATCTAAAAACAGCTAGATAACTATCTAACTTTCCATTTGTATGTATAGATAAAGCACAAGGATTTGCCCATTAGGATTTTATTTCCCATGGTAGGTCATTTCAGATGCTTTAAGTGACCCTACAGGCATCTTTTTAAGTTTACCTTTGGACCCTGGTTTTTCATCTTGGGACTGCCGCCACGTACAATCCTAAAATGTTCCATAAAGGCTCAATCTTGCTTTTATTTCATGAGCCGTTTCCATTTAGTTAAAATTAAACTCTCAGCTACAGGAATATCTCCCAGGACTCAAAGCTTTCCCTTCTCAGTTAAAGCGTCTAACCTGCTAGCTTCCTGAGGGCAGTGAGCTCAGAGTGAAGCTGAATGACAGTGAAACCCCAAAGTGACGTGACATCGCTTCATTCCAGAATGGGTGTTCCCTGACGGCTGCATCTAATATATGCACAAAATCTCCCTCTCCCAACACCATTCCTAAAATGTAAGCATTGTTCTTTGGTGTCTCATAGGTAGCATAGATTAAATGGGATAGTTTTTATATTGTGTTCCACCTCCACGTAGATTTTTCTTTACTGGTTTCTACATGTGTCTCAAATTAAAGCATTGTTTCCTAACTATCTCACTCCCTCTCCTGTTTACCCACCAGTCCCTCACTTGCATATGAGAGCACCGTAAGCAGACACCTTTCCTAGTATCCACCATTGATCCATCCCCTATTGCCCTGTCCTCGTAGGACCTGATGTGATAGGAAAAGGTGTTCATTCTCAGATATTTACCAGCATGAGTGAGACTACCAATGCTTCATCCTTTCATTCACTGTGTTAGGTTTGTAAGAGACACATGGAACAAAAGGGGCTTAATCTCTTTTGGCGCCCAGCTGGAAATCCACAGGGAGAGAAGGAGCAAACAGGTATGCTGCTAATTATCAAACAGGTTGTTATGATGGGACATAGAACAGGGAATGAGAGCTCACCTGGTTGGAAGCAGGTGATCAGGGGGTTGACTTTTTAATAACTTTATTGAGGTACAATTTACACACAATACATTGTTCATATTTAAAGTATACTAAATACTGTGAGTTTTAATATATGGGTAGACCCACAAACCCATCATCCCAATCAAAATACCAAATATGTTATAATTCCCAGTGTTCTCTTGTGCAGCTTTGCAATTCTTTCTTCTCTCTATGCTTTACTCACTATATATTAGTTTACATTTTCTAGAATTTTATAAAAATGGCATTATGCTTTTTTTTTTCTTGGTCTGGGTTATTTTACTCAGCATAATGATTTAGAGATTCATTCATGTCGTTGAACATATCAATAGCTTACTCCATTTATTCACTTACTTATTTATGGCTGAATAAATATCCACTACAAGGATATACCACAATTTAACTTTGCACTCCCTGATGGGCATTTGGGTTGTTTCCAGTCTTGTCTTTTATAACTAAATCTGTTAGGAATATTTGTCTACAAGTCTTTGTGTGGATGATATACTTTCATTTCCTCTTGGTAAAAATTTAGAAGTGGCCTTGCTGGGACATACTATCAGGACTTTTGACTGATGGAACAGCATAAGAGGTTGGAATACACACAGTAATGGGCACCTTTTGGTCCCTTCCCAGGGGATAAGTATATACTTCAAAGGTACCTCAAATTTGCCAAGTTTTGAGTCTCAGTTCTCGACCTTCTTTTTCAAGTGTGGTCCCTTGTCAGTATTCCTTTGTTCAGTAAATTGTACCACCATCTGTGAAGTTGGGCAACACAAAGTCAGCCTTGACACCTACCTCTCTTTCATTCCCTTTATTCTATTGGTCTTCAAGTCCTACCATTTTTCCCTCGTGAAAATCCCTACCATTTGTACTGCCCACGCTCTAGTGTGGGTCACTGCAGTCTCCCCCCACCCCCGGACCACTGGGCAGCATGCTCACCGTCCCCCATCCCTTGACTTGTACTCTCCATCCATTATCTGTGGTTAACATAAAATGACCTTTGAAACATGATATACTCAGCATAAGCCTGAGTATATCACTTCACAGATTAAACCTTTAAACAGCCCTTCATAATCCTTGGAAAAAAGCCCAAAATCTTTACCATGGTTTACACAGTCTGCATATCCGTGTCCCTGCTTAATGTACGTACTCAGCGTTACAACTCAGTATTATCCTCCGGTTCCATTTTATGTTTCGCCTACAGTGAGCTTTATTCAGGTCATCAACTTTTCCAAGTTCTTTATTACCTCTGGACGTTTACACTTCCAATGTCCCTGCCTTTCTCTTCACTTATTTGTCTGACTCTTACTTAACCAAGTTAAATATCATTTCCCCTAGAAAACTCAGGTCTAGGTAAAATAACTTAAGCCTGATCCTCCACACCAATCTTAAGATATTACAATGGCGAAGATTCTGGTCAGCCTCCCTAATTAAAAGTAGGGCCTAGCTCATCACTTTTGCATTCCTAATACCTAGTACAGCAGCACATCTTGAACATATTAAGTGCTCTAATGCATTTGATCATGAAATAAAAGGCTATGACAGTGATCTAGACTTTATATAACAGATGCCTGACAAATATTTGAAAAGTTGAGATGAATTCAAGAAATGTTTCTCAATAACCAACGTGGATGTCACCAATTTCATACACTAATATCCATGACTTTGCTTATGACAGAGGCCCTCTGGTTCTCATTCAAAATTAATTTTATACTTAGCCTACACAGTCCTAGTAAATTCAGGTATCAAGTTTGTTATACCAGAATATATTAGAAACAGAAAATCCAGTGGTTGAAGAGAAAAATTAATGCAGTTGTGTATAGGCACACACACTGCAGCAAAGAGTGAAGATACTGAAAAACACGGAACTGGAATTCAAAACCTCAGTAGTCTATGGTCATTTTGTCGAGGGTCATATGATCTGATGCCATCATTTGATTGGAGTGGAGGCAGATTTTGATGTTACTAATTAAGGTGCTGATCTGATGAGGCTACTGATAATCACAGGTACCCTTGATTGTGTTGTGTGTGACAGAAATGGAGCTAAGCTCTCTTTGCATTATCTCATTAAATTCTCATAATGACCCTATAAAATTGGTATTGACTTTATAGAAGAGAAAAGGAAAGTTGAGAGAAGTTAAATATCTTGGCCTTGGCTACCTAGCTTTCAGATATGACTCTAGCCTGCTTAGTCTAAGTAGTCAAGAAAGGATTAAATTATGTTCTTTTACCGTATTTAAAGAAACAACAAATTGTAAAAGAAGTTCATTGAAAACAGATTTTTTTCTTTAAATTTTGGATTCTCCAGGGGGATGTTTGAGTTATCTAAAATAATAAGGTAGGAACATTTATTTCCCAATCATGCCAAATAAATGAAGTTTTCCTGTAAATGCTTTCCCATGATTACATTACACTTCATGATTATCTGTAAAATTACGAAAAGACTCTAGCGAACAGTGCTTCCTGAAAAGTGGCAATAGCATGATGCTAATACTAGACAATGTATTACCCTATACGGGCTCATTAAGGGGCCTGGTTTTCATCTTTAACTGCAAAGAACATATATCCC
Organism: Grampus griseus; assembly: GCF_964374135.1. Classification (NCBI taxonomy): domain Eukaryota; kingdom Metazoa; phylum Chordata; class Mammalia; order Artiodactyla; family Delphinidae; genus Grampus; species Grampus griseus. Next base: position 29,109,954 of record NC_139005.1, on the reverse strand, counting down.
TGATGTGAGTTTGTAGTCATTTTAATAAGAAGTACCAGAAGTGTGAATAGAATCTTATCACCAGATCCACTTAGAACCCATTTATCTTTATGACTATATGTGTTATGGATCATACAGACCCCCATCAACACTCATCTTCCTTATGGCAAGTGTAAAATGCAGTGTCTCTACTGGGAGATGAAATTTTTTTCCACACTTGTGAGTGATAGACTCCTATGTTCCTAAACATATTTTACCTCAACTAATTAATTCCAGCGCTGCATTAGGTAAACCTCTACTCCCCAGCTCTGTCTTTTAAGGAGTGCTCACCACCAGGTAATGACTCAGGGACAGCCCACCCCCAATCAATTTCTCCTCTCTCCCCAACTTCTTCACATTGTCTGATTCCCGACCTCCACTGTTTTTGATATATTTTACTCTCTTGGATTTAATAAATCGCCACCCCCCCAAATTCTGTTGTCCAAGTCAATATAGACTTCCCCTTCCCTAGCCAGAACCCCACCTCCATTTAGCATTTTGAAAGCCCACCAGTATGGTGTATAACCAGTACTCCCCACCAGTGCAGTCAGCGTGTCTCCATATCTCTGTTTTCACCACTTACCTTCCCCCAGAAGACCAGCAGGATTAATCTCATCATGCTTTTATTCCCATTTTACTCTGTAACTACCAAAAGTCCAAGCATTCAAGATATTTAAATACTAATTTTTATCCCCATAACCTCTTACATCTCTTGATCTGATCTAATCTCCCGTCTCTTTCCAATCCCTCACTCCCCAAATAGTTTCTGTGTATCCTTTAGAATATATAGTCTGTCATTACCAAAATTCCCAATCTTCAGTATTTTCCTTTAATGTTTCCTTTATCTTCTGACTTGAATAAAAAACTGATTTCCAGCCTTCCCTGGTGGCGCAGTGATTGAGAGTCCGCCTGCCGATGCAGGGGACACGGGTTCGTGCCCTGGTCCGGGAAGATCCCACATGCCGCGGAGCGGCTGGGCCCATGAGCCATGGCCGCTGAGCCTGCGCATCCGGATCCTGTGCTCCGCAACGGGAGAGGCCACAAGAGTGAGAGGCCCGCGTACCGCAAAAAAAAAAAAAAAAAAAAAAAAGAGAGAAATGCTCACTGGAGTGTAGGAAAAGAAGACAATGGAGAGGGTGGTAGAAGCCAGATCATGCATGGTCCATGTATGTATAGTAAGTGCTATGGTCTAGTCTTTGTGTTCCCCTCCAAATTCATACATTGAAATCTTAATTTCCGTAGCTGATAGTATTAGTAGGTGGGGCCTTTGGGAAATGATTATGGTATTAGTGCTCTTATAAAAGAGACCCCACAGAGCTCCCTAAGCTCTTCTGCCATGTGAGGATACAATGAGAAGTTTGTGATTCAGAAGAGGGCCCTCATCTGACCATACTGGCACCCTATTCTTGAACTTGCAGCCTCCGGAACCGTGAGGGAAAAAAATTCCTGTTGTTTATGAGCCACCCAACCTGCAGGATAATCTTACAGCAGCCCAAAAGGACAAAGAGTTTGGATGTGAGATTTTACTCCAAGAAAGATGGGAATCCGTTGAAGGATTTTACCCGGTAACTTAGAAGAGAGAAAAGTTTCATAACACAATCAGGTATTTTTATAAGAAAAATTTGTTTCTTTTTCAGAAAGATCACTCTGGAAATACTGTGACTAGATTTTTGGAGAAGTGTGATGGCAGGCCCGGATATAGAAAGATGAGTTAGTAGTCCATTAATATAAGTCAAACAAGAAAGTGGATATAAAAAGTGTGAATTTGTGGCTGAGAGTTCTTTTCTTTTACTACTTGAAAAATGTTATGTCAATGCTTCTGACTCCATAATTTTAGACAAGAAATATGCTGTCATTGGAATTGGTTTCTCAATAAGTGATGCATCGTTTCTGCCTGTCCACTTTCGAGATTTTTTTTGTCTCTACTTTTCAGAAGTTTAATTATGAGGCGTCTTGACAAGGATACCTTTGTGTTTTTCCTCTTTGGATTTGCTCAGATTCTTGAATGTGTGCTCATGTCTTCTAAAAATTGGGAACGTTTTAGTCATTATTTCTTTGAATACTTTGTCAGTCCTATGTGCTCTCTTTTTTCATTCTGGAACTTTGATGATATGAATGTTAGTGCTTTTGTTACTGTTTACAGGTTCTTGAGATCCTGTTCTTTCTCCCATCTCTACCCCTCAGCCTATTTTTCTCTGTACATTTGGTACACTGTATTGATCTCTTCTAAGTTCATGATTCTATGCTTTGTAATCTCCAGTCTACTCTTGAGCAAAGTTTTTTGATTGTTGTATTTTTCAGTTCTACTGTTCTCATTTGTTTTTATTCTTATAACTTCTAGTTCTTTGTTTACATTTTCTATTTTTCCCATTTCCGTCAAGGAACACATAATTGCTAACTGAAGCACTTATGTGACAGCTTATTTAAAATCCCTGTCTGATAATTTCAATAGATGTTTTATCTCAGTGCTGGTGTAGGTTTATTGTCTTTTCTCATTTATTCTGTGATTTCCTGGTTCTTGGTGCCATGAGTATTTTTCAATTGGATTCTAAACATTGTGGGTTATTACATGACTCTGTGATTTTATTATTATTTACTTTTAATTTTATTATTTTTAATTTTATTATTACTTTTTAGAAGGAAGTCATCCTATTGGAGGTGTAGTATGAGGACTGGGGGGTTACGTACAGATTTCCATTGGGCCCTACTGTCAATACCCCAGCAAAAGTGGGCACTTACATTCTCTCACTGCAGACAGATCAAGTAGAAGTTCAGCTATCCTATTGGCCCTTCTGACACCTTCCCCCCAAAAGTGGGAACATTAATATCACTGTGTTGCCTTTTAGTAGGAGTGGAAGTGCATCTCCCCAGTAGATTTCTTGACACCAGGGGAGGGGAGAAGTGAAGTGTTTGCTGTCCTTCCTCCCACTTCATTCCTTCTTGTTGATGCCGGGTGTGGGTAGAGGGTCAGCTACCTGCTGGCCCCACTGACACCAGGGTAAGAGGAAGAGAACTGCCAACTAGCCCTGCTTGTGCCATCTCATTCTGTCTTACTGCCTCAGGACGGTTATGGGGATTCAGCACCCCATTGGGTCTCACTGGCACCATGTGTTGGGGGTTAGTGGGGTGCCTACTCCCTCCAACCTGTAACATCCTATTCTTATCGATGTCGGGGAGAGACGGAGGCTAGGTCCCACCACTGGACCCCACGACTGTGTGAGGGCAGCCCAGTGTTAACTAGCCTGTCAGGCACCACCTTTGAAAGTCTCTTTGCTAATGCAAAGGGGTGGAGGCTCAGCTCACCACTGCACCACACTGAAACAGCCCTGGTGGCGAATCAGAGCGCTGCCTCTTCTGGAGGGCAGGAGTGGGGTGGTGTGGAAAATCAAATCCTAGCTTGGCCCAACTGAAACCACAGGACATAGGGGACGGGTGCAATATTCCACTGGCACTTGGCTCGAGTAGTGTGTATATTATTGCCCAAATGCCTTTCTGTCTTTGGCAACCCCTTTCCTCACACCTCGGCTAGGGGGAACGGGGGTTTTGTGTTTTCTTTTTTGAAGCTTTTTCGTCTGTTGTTCTGTTGGGGGTTATTGATTGGGGGTTCCTGTAATACCCTCTCCAGGATGTATGGGAAGCAACAGGAAACACAGGGGACTCATCACCGTGTTATTCCTCAAGTCCCAAAGTCCCTAGTTAAGTCTGCCTTCTCATTTCCACCTTTCAGTGTCTTCCTATGTTTGTTTGTTGTTATGTTCAGGGTTTTAGTTTTAAGTGGAAGAACCTGGGAGAAATGGGCTACTTCATCTTCTTGGAAGCAGAGGTCTGGAGGCCTATGGATGTTACAAAGTACTGCTGACTGTAAATTAAAATTTGATGATATACACCTTGCCCTTAAAGAATTATTCTCCTAGATGATGTGGCTTCCCAAAGTAGCTACAATTTGATTTCCATACTTCTAAAAGGCAAGTGTTTTGCTGGAGTTGAAATTTAAAGATAAGCAAGAGATGAGGCTACGATGGTCTATGTGGTAACAGATTAAAGTTGGAAACATCAATATACATTCATGTTTAGCTTAATATTGCTTCATATTACCTTAATACACATGGTTATGTAGAGAGATACTTATAGATATGTGCATATACATGGGTAATGTACACACATGTTATCTCTTGGCTCTGTCAGCTGAGATCTAGAAGCAATGACATCCGGGCAGCAATCAGCACACCCCACACCCAGATCCTGCTGTCTAATACTGTTCTCCACTAAAAAGACCTAGTTATCCTTGAAGAAATAGCTGATTCTAGGACTGGGGCAGTAAATAGACAAGGTTTATATACAAGACCATCTTATAGTGTCAGAAAGTAAGGAAGTTCCAAAAAAATATATAGGATGGGGATACCTCAGAGTGGCACACGAGCCACTGAACTGAAAAGAGTTCACAAGGGTCAGGACTAGAGCAATTTGAGGAACAAAGTAACTAACGCAGAATTAGATTATAACCCAAAGTATAAAATGAAAATCCATGAGTTCTTCTGATATAAATAAATGATTGGATACGTAAATAAATGTGGGAGAATACATAAATCTCCAGTGCAAAAGAATTCCAAATAGTTTATGTAGTACTGCATCTTAAGCGTAACTCTCCATTCCTTAGTTGTGGGCTGAGCATATTGACTTCCTTTCAAAAAATACAATATGGAGAAGGGAAAACAGTAATTTTACAATGGAGAAACCTGAAAAACACTACCTCAGCCTGGTGATCAAGGTCGACCTCAGCATTCATAATGCATATTGATACTTTGTACACTTGATGTGATCTGACAAAATAACCCTTCTACTCTTGTGGTCTTCCTCCCCAAAACACATAATCCCAATATTATCATGAAAAATGCATCAAACAAATTCTAGTAGTGGGCATCCTACGCAAACCTAACTACTCAAAATTGCCAAGGTCATGCAAGGAAAATCTGAGAAGCTATCAAACCCAAGAGGAGCCTAAGGAAACATGGCAACTGAATGTAATGTGATGTTTTGGATGAAATCCTGGAATAGAAAAAGGACATTGGGTAAAAACTAAGGAACTGGACTAATGTATGGACTATAGTAAACAATAATGTATCAATATTTGTTCATTGTAACAATGTAACATACTAACATAAGTTGATCATCATAGAGGGAAATGGGTACAGTGTATATGGAAACACTTTATACTATCTTGTCAATTTTTCTGTAAAATTAAAACACTTCTAAAAAATAAAGTCTATAAAAACGTTGTGTTGTTTTATGATTATGTGCCTGTATTTCCTAATAAATATGCAAATTTGCTTTGCCTTCCTTGATACTGATATTAAAGAAAATACTAAGTAACTCTGAAAGAATTTGTAACTCCAATTTAACAAGCAATAATTCTTGGTATTAACATTTTAGGAGAACCCACTGAATAAATCAAAGCAAATTGTCTTAAAGGCTGAATTTCTTTTCAGTGTTTAATCTTTTATATGATTAATGCATACCACAAGCATGGTTCTGTTTCAAAGGGCAGAAAACATTGATTGTAGGCCATGTCTAAAATACAGTGAAACATTAATGTATGATGCTATAACAGCTTTAATGTATTTTATGTTTTCAAAATGATGAATTGTTATTTCAGTCAATAAAGTATTCACTTTTATACATTTCCTACCCACCTTTTCCCAGAACACCCACAAGGAAATGATACTATCATCTGATATTAGGTTCATCAATTTAAATTGGAGTTTTTGGTAGCTGTGGTTGCCAACGGTACTGGAACGTGTGATACTTTTACAAATCCTCTCCATGGCAAAATCTGATCTTCACAAGGTAAATCACAGTAGGTGCCTAAAGCCAAATGACATAGAGCTTTGTAGCTAGATTACCAAGCATTTTACTTAGAGGCACAATAGAATGTAGAAAAGGCCATTTCTCCTTCTGTCTTTTTCTGCTCAAAGGTCACTCACCATCTCAAAAGTTTTCCATAAATTTAGACTATATAATGTCACTTAATGTGAATGTAGCTCAACATTCTGTTTTAGTACAGCTAATCTCACATTATTTTATTGGTCCTAAATATGTAAATCATCAGCAAATTTTTGTACTTAACTTTTTTTTTTTTGATGTGGACCACTTTTTAAAGTCTTTATTGAATTTGTTACAATACTGCTTCTGTTCTATGTTCTGGTTTTTTGGCTGCGAGGCATGTGGGACCATAGCTCCCCGACTAGGGATTGAACCCACGCCCCCTGCATTGGAAGGCGAAGTCTTAACCACTGGACCGCCAGGGAAGTCCCTGTACTTAACTTCTAAAAATAATTAAAATAAGCTATTCAACACATTTTTCCTAAAAAAAAAAAAAAAAACAACAACAAGCAATTCTTCTTAGGCTGGCCCTGGGCACATACATGACTTTGCCATTTTTTCCATGGATTATTTTCTTATCTGTTCTACTGTGTCACATTTGTTCTACCTTCTCAAAAAGAAGCATTTAAAAATTCATCTACGTGTTCACGCATTCATACATTTATTAAATAAATCTACTGAACACCTACATACGGCACAGAAAAAGAGGCAGAAAACTAATCTGGGTTGCACAGAAAGTAATGAACTCAGTTAAAATTTTTGGTGAAAACAGGTGTTACTCAATCTACTGGAAATTACATTTCATTATGGGGACTCACAGACTCAAGGAAAACCAAGACCTAAATAATAATAAAGTAATAAAAGCACTAGCCATTTACTGAGTGCCTGCTTTTACCTGACTCTGAAACTCTAAAATCATTACGGATGTTTTGAGGATTGTCTGATATAATTGTAATTTCTATTTTACAGATGAAAACAACAAGGTTCAGAGACATTAGGTTACTTGCCTAAAGTGACGCTGGCCCAGAAACTACAGAATTGGAAATTGAACCTTAGATTTCATAATGCCAAAATCTGTGCTTTTAATCACAATGTGTGTGTGTGTGTGTGTGTGTGTGTGTGTGTGTGTGTGTGTGTGAGAGAGAGAGAGAGAGAGACAGAGACAGAGAGAGACAGAGATAGAGAGAAAGAGAGAGAATGTGTTTAATAGAGAACTTCTGAGAAATGGCAAGAAAACTGCCAGGTACCCATAAAACAATAAATGAGGAGCTTCTTACTATACAAGTAATTGTTAATCTTATGGCTGAACTAAGGATCTCTCACTTTTGAACTAAGAAATCAAAAGCTTCCAGAAGTTGAGTCTAAATTTTACACTTACATAAGATACTTCATACAGAATGCTAAAGTATACTAACTAAAGAGCTCTGAAAATACTGGAAGCATTCATACTAGTATGATTTCATAATGTGGATAATAGAGGATTTAAGAAATTGGCAGATGCAACTGCACACTCATTTGTTATCATTTCTGTGAAGGGCAAGATAAATCAATAAAATGAGAAAAATGAAAAAAGAATGGCTAGCAATTTTAGGTAGTTTGCTTCATCTCCATACTAGGAAAGACTAAGCAAAAAAAAAAAAAAAAATCTCAAAATTTTATTTTGAAAGCACCTACAAGTGTATATGGTCTTTTTATACCAAATAACTTGGAATTATGAACTGTCAAATAAGTCTAATCTTCTCTGATGATAAAATTGCTGACTTTATTTGAAACTATGAAGTGAAAAATGAGGTAATAATCAGAAATTCTTAAGAAAAGGAGTAGATAAAACAAAATTATAGGAGTTATGTTAAAAAATATTTTGAAACAAACATAAAATCCCCATTACTGGTACAGAGCTTTTAAAACTTTATTTTGGTTTTACGTTTTAATAAATATTGATATGTTTACATAATTACTGTCACACAATTTTAGGTCAGCTTTCTTCATTCTTTCTTTATTAAGCATTATTTTATTTTGCTCCATCATCGTGTAATTATAATATAGTAACTGTGTCACTTTCTACTAAGTGGATATAATTTCCTAAACTGTTTTCCTATTGTTAACAATTAAAGGTGTTTCCAATTTTTTGTTATTACAGATGACATGACAATGAGCATCTTTATATAATAATTTTCTGGATTATAAATTATTTATCGGCATAAGCTTCCAGAATTAGAGTTAATGTGTAAAAAGCTATTAACATTTTTATCTTGCTAGACATTGCCAAATTACTTGTCAAAAGACGGAACCAAATTATATTGCAAAAATCTTTGCCAACAGAAAACATTATACACAGTTTTTGATTTTGCTAAATTAATAAGTTGGAAACCTATGTTCCATTTCTTTGAATTCTTTGATAACAGAGTGCTGCTGGAGGCTGGGAGGGCAGCCATGTCCATGAAGGCTCCCCAGAGTTGGAGCGGGGAAGTGGAAAAAGGTAAAAAAAAAATACTAATTGTATTTTCCCTCGATTGTTATCTCTCATTCTTTTCTGCCTCTGTGTAACTTATATCCAGGTAGCTGGAGAAAAATCATGTGGCAGGGCAAATTGGTATTCCAATAAATTAATAATCACCAACTCCAAATGGATTTTCAAGACTGGAAATATTGCTCTGACTTACAGTAAGTTCTTTCTAATTCTCCTTAAGGACTATTTTCTTAGAAGCTTTCCCTACCCTCCTCAAATTTTCCTCCATCCTCTCTACTTCCTTCACTCTGAGCTGGTGAGGCGCTTCCTAACTCATTAGGAACACAGAAGTCAGTAAATAGTCCACTGCCAAATCCGTTAATTCAAGCATTTGCACTGATCTTTGTATTCCCTTTCACTACAGGAGTTCAAGTTCAAAGGCCACGTGCACTACAGATAGCATTTCATTTTCTCTCTTCTCAAGTACTTCACAGCACTGCATTTTCTACAACCCATCTACTCCTTATGAATGATTCTTGCCAAAATTCAACCTCATTCTAGACTAGTAACTCCAACTTAAAATGTTAAAAACTATACGTGTAACATGAAAGCCTCCCTCCTCCTCTAATCCCTGCATATCTTCTTTAGCCAATTCATGTCTGAACTTTTCAAAATTGTTATCATCATATATTGTTTCCATTTCCTCACGTCCCACTTACTCTATAATTTACATCCACCTGACTTCTCTCACCGTAATCTCTCTGCCCACTGTCCTGAAATTTTACTTATGAAGGTCACCAGCGGTCTCCATGTCAGTATAGCCAATGAATAGTTTTTGTCCTATTTCTAGGCTCTTTCCTTCTTTAAAAAAGAAAAAGAAAAACAAAAAGCATTTTTTTTCCTCTGTGCTTTCACACTCTCATCATCTTCTGTCCTGGTATATTTTACTGGCTTTCTGTGTTTAATCTGATTTCTAATATTCTATGAGTTTCCTTTATCTTCAGTGGAATAAACCACTATATGAAGGATTATTCTCAACAGTTAGCTCTCATAATACAGTACTAGTAGCAGCAGTCAATACTTCTATAATGCTTATCATGTGCCAGACACTATTCTAAGACACTGTTTAAATATATATAGACAGACACACACACACACATATGTATGTAAAGTTCTCCTCCTCATAGGCGTATGAAATAAGCCAATTATTATACCCATGTTACAAATGAGAAAACTGAGGCAATGAGAGGCCAAGGTCACATGATCAGTACTTGGTGAAGCCCCGCCTGAGTTAATGCTGGAACTTCAGAGTAGACAAGTTAAATCATGTCTCACAGATTGGCCTTATAAGTGAGCAACATTTAATCAATGACTTGTGAAAGTATCAGAAAAAAAGGGAACATTTTAAATTGAATGGGATCTACTAAGTCATGTATCAGTAACTAAGAATGACTCTTACTGAATGAAATTATTTTTCATTATTCTCTTGAAAGAAGAATATTCTCGTGTTAGTGTTTCACAGCTTTTTTTTCATTCACATATTTATTCTTAATTAGACACACATTTCCTACACACCTATGTGCCAGTGTGTGCTGCAAGCCTTGGAAGATTCAGTGGTGAGCAAAAAATTACAAAGTCCCTGCTCTTAAGCAAATGTCCAGTGGTGGAGGAAGACAGAGTAAACATGTAAATAAATGTTGTACAGTGACAGAAATACGACTGGACAAAGGGATGGAGAGGCACTGAGGAGGCAGGTCTCTGGTCAAGATAGTAGTGGTGGCGTTTGAACCGAGACCTTAACGATAAGAGGGAAATTGGTCTGGGTACGTGGATTAGCCAATCTAAAGCTGGGAGAGCAAGAAGTAGAGCTTGTTGCATCTGAGGGACTGAAAAAGACAACTGTGCCTCGAACCCCATGAAGGTCAGGGAAAGATGTAGTAAGTGACCAGAGCACATGGTCTCTGTGAGCCTGGCTAAGTAGCTGAAAATTTAATCTCTTTACAATAGATAGCCTTTAGAGGTTAGAAGCAGTGCAATAATAGCGTCTGATTTGTGCTTTTTAAAAGACTACTTTGACTGTTGAGTGTCCTACAAAAGCAAAATACTTGTGTCTCTATGAAGCGCAGATAGCAAATTTTAAAAAGCCCAATGAGCTCATAAGCATTTGGTTTACTAACTGTAATCATTTATCTTAACTAGACTTCATTAATATAAGCTTGGTGACCTTGGGGTCCTGGGACATATTAGATCTGGGCAACCCAACTATTTTGAAATTGTTGGGGTTCAGGAAGATTATTTTATTGCTGGGGCTGGATGGGAAGTTTAGAATAAGAAAAGTATGATGGCTGGCTTCCATCTATTCTCCCTTTCTCTGGGAGAAATGATGGTGGGGTGACTACTTTGCTGTTGACCCAATGCTTAAATTTCAGAGCTGGTTCAATCCAGTAAATATGTGCTGAACAACTATTATATGTTAGGCACCTAGCTGGAACTGGGAATATAAAGAGAATAATTAATAATAAAAGCAGGTATTACTAACAAGAGACAGGCACTGTGCTAATGCTTAACATGCACCATCTCAAGTTACATTAATTTACACACTAACCATATGAGGTAGATGCATTTATTATACCATTTTCCGGGTGAGAAATCTAATCCCTTTAAGGGGCTTAAGTTACTTCTCCAAGGTTACACAGCTAGTTAGGGGCATAGGCAGTATTTGGACTCAGGTCTGGTATCAGCACCAATTCTCTTAGCCATTATGCTCTCTAAGGACCTTACTTGAGATGTTCAGGATTATACATATATGGGTACAACCAACCCTAAGACCATCTGGCAAAACTGGCTGCTTGAGAAGTCCTGGATTTATGTAAGATGCTCTTGGAATGGAGAAGATCGTGAAGGAGGGTCCCCAAAACACACTCTCTATACTAAGGGGCGACAGAAGAGAGAAAGAATTAGCCTACAGCAGCATGATATTGAGGACCAAGAAACAGTGTTTCTCTCTTTTGTGAACAGTTATTACATTATTTCTACTTCAGAATATCGGAAAGAAATCACAGGACTATGGACAGTTTGCTGAGCCACCCTATCTATCTTAGCGTGAATCTTGGCAGGTGTAGAGCTCATAGTATGACCCTGGCACCTAAGTGTAGTTAAGTAAGCTTTCATTTTTCTTCAGCCTTAAAGCAAAGCAGCTTTCTGATAGGTATAATTTAGGAAAGTCTTCCAAGAAAATAGTTAAAGTCCACTTTAAATATCTCAGAGAAAAGCAATTTTGCAAAAGATCTATCAGCAAAAGCAAGGCCAAACACACCAATTATTTCATGAGACTTGTATTGTTATATCATTGCTCATGTTGTTTCTTTATGCATTTACCTGGAAGAAGGCTTTTAATTTTAATGTTCAACAGTTCTCAAAGAGATAAAGACCCACACTGATGTGTCAGAAAGAGCTTTGCCCTGGAATTAGATCAGTTTAGGTTTGGCTACTTACTAGAATTAGGTAACATTCTTAATCTTTCTGAGCCTGTTTCCTATCTGCAAATAGGGATAACACTATCTATTACAGAGGGATGTGGTTAAATTAAATGACACATGTAAGTGAAATATATCCTTCCAGACTGAGAACATACCTAGTAAATGTTAAGTGATCTGCAAATATTCTGCTTTCTTGAAATGGATGAAACCTGTTATCATGATTTTAACCAATGGTCTAAATATCAAGACAATATTTAGTTAAAAGTTATATTTGTTCTTTCACTGTCCATCTGCATTTTAACATATTCTAACATATTCTCCTTGATAAACTGTGTCAATATTAGTAACATTTGTCATTTCAGCTATTACTGTTCATATGTTTAAAATATTTCAATGTGATATAAGTCATTACGCAAAGGGATGCCTAGCTGGCTTTGTCAAAGATTTATCTTAAGTAAAAATGAAAGACTCATTTTCACCAAGTTTTATTGAACAGTGTATTCATTAACTGTATGAACTTTCTGGCCAACCCAATACAGTAGCCAAGACATGGAAACAACCTCAGTGTTTTTTTGTGGATGAATGGATGAAGAAAATGGGATGCATACAACCTACTATTATTCAGCCGTGATAAAGAAGGAAATCTGGCTATTTGTGACCACATGGGTGGATTTGGGGGGCATTATGCTAAGTGAAATGTCAGACAGAGAAAGATAAATACTTTATGATCTCATATGTGAAATCTAAAATACTGAACTCATGATAGAAAGAATGGAATGACGGTTGCCAGAGCTGGGGGTTGGAGGTGAGGAAAATGAGGGAAGACGATCAAAAGGTAAAAACTTCTAGTTATAAGACAAGGGAGTAATGGTGATGTAATGTACAGCTTGGTCACTACAGTTAACAATACCGTATTTTATGTTTGAAAGTCGCTAAGAGAGTAGATCTTGAAAGTTCTCATCACAAAGATAACATTTGTAATTATGTGAACTAAGGTTAACTAAACTTATTGTGGTAATCATTTCACACACTATATATATATATCAATCATCACATTGTACACCTTGGACAGCTACAATATTATATATCAATTAAGTTAAATTTCCGTCTGGCCTGTCATTTTCCAAAGGCCACTCAAGGTCAGGGGACAGAACGCCTCCTCTCCAAGTGTCCTGCCAGCCCAGCCACTCAAGATCAGAGGGACAAAATGCCTAACTAAAACAAAACAAAACAGAAACACAAAAAAACTGGAGAGAGGGAGGAAAGGGTGCCCTGAAAAAAAAAAAAAAAAGAAACTGAGCACGTTGACAGCGCTAAGAATAAACTACCAGGAAAAAGAAACCCTACATGTCAGATCCTAAAGTACAGAAGGGCAAGCCTGCCGGCAGTCCAGGCCCCGTGGGACCGGGGTCCCCAGCCCTGCAGAGCCAACCGCAGACCGGCTCAGGTGCCCCTCGGAAGCGCGGGGTCCCCGCGGCCGAGTCGACGCCCCCGGACGGCGCCGGCTCCCCTCTGCCCACACTGCGCGCGGGGGCTGGAAACGGCCGCGGAGAACCACGGCGGGGCGGGAAGGGGGGCTCCAAAGAGGGTCTGGCGACTCGAGTCGCTCCGCTTCTCGGTAGGCTCAGCGCGCGCCGTGGGGGAAGAGGGGCGGGGATCCGGGAGGAGGGGACGGGCGGCACTTACGTAGACCGGCAGCGGCCACGGGTAGACAGCGGGCTCGGTCCCCAAGAGCGACTCCAGCCTCAGCTCCAGCTTCTCCCCATTGTCTTCGCGAGCGGTCCCCGCACCGCGCTAGTCTGGCGCTTGGGGGAGGGGCGTGGCGCCGCCAGCGGGGGCGGGGCAGACGGGCAGGCGGGAGGCTGAAGGGAGGGGGCCTGGCCTGGGCCTCAGCTGCGGCCGCCGCGCTCCCGTCCGGCCCCCGGCTCCCTCTTTGTGGTCACAGGCCCGGGGCCCTCAGCGCTGCTGCGAACTCGGGCGCGTGAGGCGAGCACAATGAGCCGTGGGCCGGACTGAAACACTCCCGGCGCGCGCGGCCCGCCTCGTGGACTCGCAGGCTCTCACGCACGCACGCTCCCACGCACGCACGCACGCACGTCATCGGCTGCCCCTGGCCACACCCACCGGCCCGAATTGGGGACCGGGCAAAACCTCTCAGGGCCAGTGGTGGCGGGTTCGATTCCTGACCTCGACATACCGTGACACACACACACACACACACACACACACACACACACACACACACACACACACACACACACACACACACACACACACACACACACACACACACACACACACACACACACACACACACACACACACACACACACACACACACACACACACACACACACACACACACACACACACACACACACCCTATAATTCCTATTAAATATGACAGGTGGAATCCCGGCTTCTGTTCACAAAAATGCCGTGTATTTAGCCTATGCTAGGCACCGGATAGCGGACGCTCAGTACTGGCAAAAAAGGAAATGCCTGCCATTTTAATTGGAATAGTAGTGACAATGGTCAAGGGAGAAAATAAAGTGTCATCATCGCCACGGGGTTGGTTAATCTCATGTGCGCACTGCGTGGGGCCCCGGCAACCACAAACATTATTCCAGATGTGGCCAGGAAGGTATTTTTCAGAAGAGATTAACACTGAAATTGGTCCACTTTGCGTAAAGGAGATTGTCAATGCCGCGGCGTGGGTGGGCCTCGTCCATCAGTTGAAGGACTGGAGAGAAAAATGAGGTGCCCTAGAAAGAGGGAAGTGTTCCTCCAGTGGACTTGGCACATCATCTCTTCCCTGTGTCTCCAGCCCAGAGTCCTGCCCTGACTTGCCTGCCTCACGGTCACAAGAGTCAACTCCTTAAAACGAAACTATGTATGTAAAAATATTGAATATATACAAGCCTATTAATTTGTATATGTGTGTATAGATATTATATATATATATGTATACACATATGTTTATATTTGTATGCGTGTACATATGTACGTGTGTGTGTATATACACACACCCCCTATGGATTCTGTTTGTCTGGAGAACCCTCACTGATACGGACACTTATGACAATTGAGCACCTGCTCTTTGCCAGCCAGGGAGCCAAACGCTTGTCCTTTCTGTGTCTCCCTTAAGTGTCTCAAGTCCCGGGAGGGAAGGTGATGCCGCTCCTACCAGTTGAGGTGCCTCAGGGTCAGAGAGGTGCACAGGGCGGGGGGCTGGAGCCTGGTGGAGCCCAGGTGGAGTTCTAGCAGCAGTACAGCCTAGCAGTCCCACTTCCCCGGGTGCCTCTCACAAAGACGCCGAGGGAGAGACGGGGTCTGAAGGAGGGGATGAGAAAGCTTCCGTGGGTCTGCAAGCCCAGACCAAGGCTGACTCGTCAAGGGTGTTAGAGGGCAGGACTCTGGTTACCCTGGGGATGGGGTTACACAGAGCCATTCCCATTCTGGAAAAGTATCCATTCTGCTCTTGTTTGTATGTTTACCCCCCCTCCCCCAAATCTTTTAAAAACAGATTCTCTTGGTTGCTGGGAGCACACAAGGGGAAGTTGTGTGTGAGGGGGTGTGATCCAGGGGACAGGGAGGATAAGCCCCCCACTCGTAGGGCTAGGAGTGGCTCAGCTTTGTGAGCTAAGGATGGCCCGCGGGGTCCCAGAGAGAAGGGTCCCTGCTCCGTCCCTGCTCCGTGCACCCCATTCCCAGCCTGAGAAGTCCAGAGCCCACCCCCACCCCCACCCCCCCCACACACACACACCAGGGAGGAGAGCCAGTCACCCTGGCTCCCAGGCTCCGGCTCCAAGGCTCCCGGCACTAGGAGCTATTTTCAGCTTTCATGCCCTAGGACACGGCCAGAGCTAGTGTCTCCGGAAACTCTCTGTCTGTCTCTCGCCCGCCCGCCATCCCTCCCTCCCTCCCTCCTCCGCCTCTTCCCCTCCCGCTCCAGCTGTCCTGCCCTCCACCCTGCATTTCTACACAGGATGGCTCACAGACAGCTGCTCCCCGTGCCCACCCGCCACCATTCGATGGATGTCAAAGCAAGCCCTGGGGACTTCCCTGGAGGTCCAGCGATTAAGACTCTGAGCTTCCACTGCAAGGGGTGCAGGTTCGATCCCTGGTCAGGGAAATAAGATCCCACATGCCGCCCGGCACGGCCAAAGAAATAAATGAATAAAAAATAAAGTTATAGTGATGAAACAGCCCTAGTGGTGCAAGGATGGGACGTATAGCTCTATGGTAGAGAATAAAGGTCCAGAAACAGATAGATGAGAACTTGATATGACAGAAAGTGGGGAAATTAAGGAGTTTTCAATAAATGGCATTAGGACAATTGCATATCCATGTGGGAAAAAGTAAATTAGAAAAAAAAAAAGCAAGCCCTGGTCAGGTGTGACCTTGGGCCCAGGGCCATTGGCACACGTTGTTGTGTGGGATGTTCTTCCTTAGACTCCTCCCTCCCTCCTGTGTCACTGTCACTTCCTCCAGAACCTTCCTGGACTCCCCTACACAAGCCCAGGGTGTGCCCTCACCCGCCCACCCTGGATCACCGGAATTCCAATCCCGGCCCACCCTTCCCCGCCAGGTAAAGAACTGGGCCTGGTCAATAAGACCGTAGAGGTCCTTGGCCATTGCTATTGCAGTTGGAATTGTTACTGTGTTTACACAGGGTGACCAACACCCGCCCCCAGTTTGCCCAGGACTGCTCAGGTTTGAGCGCTGGAACTGTGGGGAAACCCTCATTTCCGGGGAACCCCAGAAGGCTGGTCAGCCTATTTAGGATGGATCTTTCACTTGAGATCCCAACCCCCGAGAGCCAGAAAGGGAATCTCCCCCCTCCTTCCATGGTAACCTTCATTCATTCATCCACTCATCCCTTTATTCAACTCCTTTATTCAGCAAGTATTTATGAAGCATCTACTACATAGCAGACACTCTTCTAGGTGCTGGGGACAGTAAACTGAGAAGGTGTGATTTGTTACATGGGGATGATGTCTCGGAGACCACTGCAGGGCATGGGAGGTGGGAGAGGGAAGGGGCAGTTCTAAATGCAGGCTCTGACAGGATTGGGGCAGACCTTGCCCTAAGCCAGGCTGGTTGCTTCAACACAGCTGTCCTCACCCAGGGCCATCCTGCTTCCGCCTCACCCAGTTTTTCGGTGATGTCTGGGGAAAATCTGTGGTTGTCACAACTGGGGGGGAGGGGCCCCTGGAATCAAATGGGTGGGGACAGGGATGCTGCTGAACCCCACACAGTGCCCAGGAGGGGCCCCCAGCAGAGAATGACCCGCCCCAAATAACCCCAGTGCCATGGGGGAGACCCTGCACTAATATTATTCAGACCCGCTGGTGCCCCTAGATTCCTGCACAGGCTGGGACTCTAACCGGGTCACCTCTGTATCCCGAGGTGACCTAGAGTGGGGCAGCCAGGAGGGCTGAGTATCAGGGATGAAATGACAAATCTCTGTGCCCACTCTCCCCGCCGCACCCCAGGGTCGATGGCCTCTATCTCCTCCCTGTGCAGGTAGCTCTTCCCTGAGCCATTTCTTCTTGTCAAGGTCCCTGTCGCAGGTTGTGTTCCCCGAAGATGACGTTGAGAGCAAGGATTGGAGTGCAGGTGGTTGATGTGAGACGTGCAGAGAACAGATACAGCTGCCATAGGGTCCCGCAATTCCACTCCTGGGCATAGATCTGGAGAAAACTCTAATTCAAAAATATACATACACCCCTGGGATTTCCCTGGTGGTCTAGTGGTTAAGACTCTGTGCTTCCGGTGTAGGGAGCATGGGTTCCATCTCTGGCCAGGGAACTAAGATCCCACATGCTGTGTGACAAAAAAATAAAGAAAGAGAGAAAGAGAGAGAGAGAGAGAAAGGAAGGAAGGAAGGAAGGAAGGAAGGAAGGAAGGAAGGAAGGAAGAAAAGATACATGCACCCCCAATGTTCATTGCATCACTATTTATAATAGGCAAGATGTGGAAGCTACCTAAATGTCCACTGATGGATGAATGGATAAAGAAGATGTGGTACATATATACAATGGAATATATTCAGCCATAAAAAGAATGAAATAATGCTATTTGCAGCAACGTCGTGGATGGACCTAGAGATTATCATACTAAGTGAAGTAAGTCAGAAGAGAAAGACACATATATGATCTCTCTTATATGTGAAATCTAAAATACGACACAAATGAACTTGTCTACGAAACAAAAACAGACTCACAGACATAGAGAACAGACTTGTGGTTGCCAAGGGGGAGAAAGAGGGAGGGAGGGTTGGATTGGGAGTTTGGGGTTAGCAGACACGCAAACTATTAAATATAGGATGGATAAGCTACAAGGTCCTACTGTCTAGCACAGGGAACTATATTCAATATCCTGTGATAAGCCATAATGGAAAAGAAAAAGAGTTTTATTCCATCCCTAACTGAGCTGGCCCATCCCCTCCCATGGTTCTAAGTGCAGCCCGAGGCTGCAGACTTCCCACCGTGGTCTTCAGCTCCAGAGCAAGCCACCTGCAAACCAGACGCATCTTCCCAGGGGCTGGCAACTCTCCTTTGCTACTGATTCCAAGACACATCCAGACAGCACAAATGTGACCATGAAAACAAACTCAGGCATGTTCAAATCAGGGAAATAACATTCTTATCTGTTTAGTAGTTGCTTAATTTTAGAATAGCTTAGAGTTACAAAGAAGTTGCAAAGATCTGTACAGAGTGTACAGAGTGCTGTGGACCCCCGACCCAGTACCCCTATTTCCAACACGTTAGTACTTTAGTACGTTAGTACGACATGCTTATCCAACTAAGGAACCGAGATGGATACGTTATTATTAACTAAAGTCCACACTTTACTAGAATTTCCCTAGCTTTCCCCTAACATCCTTTTTCTGTCCCAGTCTCCTCTGGGCTGTGACATTTCTCAGACGTCCCTGGGTTTTGATACCTTGAAAGTTTTGAGGAGGACTGGTCAGGTATTTTGTCCCTCAATTTGTTTGTCTGTTGGTTTTCTGATGTTTTTCTTATGGTTGGGCTGGAGTTATGGGGTTTGGGGCGGAAGATCCAGACACAGATAAAAATGTCATTCTCCTCAGCTCACATCATCAAGGATACACACCATCAAGGATACACACATCAAGGATACACACCATCAACGGGACTTGTGACAAACAATTTTACCCCTGATCACCTGGCCAGTATCGTCTTTTTTTTTTTTTTTTGCTGCGTTGGGTCTTCATTGCTGCACACGGGCTTTCTCTAGTTGCGGCGAGCAGGGGCTCCTCTTTGTTGCGGGCATGTGCTTCTCATTACAGTGGCTTCTTTTGTTTCGGAGCACGGGCTCTAGCTGTGCGGGCTTCTGTAGTTGTGGCATGGGGGCTCAGTAGTTGTGGCTCCCAGGATCTAGAGCGCAGGCTCAATAGTTGTGGCCCACGGGCTTAGTTGATCTGCGGCACATGGGATCTTCCCGGACCAGGGCTCGGACCCGTGTCCCCTGCATTGGCAGGTGGATCCTTTTTTTTTTTCTTTGTTCCTTTTGGAACCAAAACTTTAATCCCAAGGAGTCTCACAAAACATATTACAAATGACAGCATGAAAAAAAAAATTGCACAGTAACTCAAAGTTCAGCTCTACAATATACTCTTCATCTGGCAAGACATTGGTATCTTAATAATCTCAACTTCCAAATAACATTACAAAGAGCTATGTATTCATGTACAGTAATCACAGAGGGGACTTATGACCTAACTCAAAGGGAAACTAACTTCCTTGAAACTTCTTAGATTCTAAACTCACTGGACAACCTCTTGTCCAGTGTGAAGACTAGTGGAATTCTTAAACTTCTAATCTAGGGTAAGGGTGCGGCTTTCATTTCTACCTGCTGGCTTGTGTTCACAGCACCTTTTAAAGACTGCTTGCTTAACTACAGCTGCATACCATATCCCAGCTACAGAAAGTCTTTTCAATGTTTGCCAGTGTTGTTTCCATAATAATAAACATCACACTTTAGGTGGGCAGGAGTTAGAGTTTTATTATCAGTCTAGGCAAGACCAAAAATTCAAAGCAAATTCAATTTTGCTTAAGAGAACATTGTAAAGAAACAATTCTTCATATTACATGCCTCATATGACCCATTTCAAACCATAGAGAATGACACCTTTATGTGTCACTGTCCCAAGAGACAAACAAATGTGAACAGCTAAAACATTTAAAAAGTGCATCAAGCTTCGGAAGTCTCAAACGAAACTTGCATTTTCTGTACATACTCCTGTCAAATGAAGTTATTTCCTGTGCACCACTCCTCTTGCAAAGTGGTCTGCTATTTCCTTTCATTTGACCTGGATCGGCTAGGAGACCTAGAGAAAGATGGGGACGGCTTGCGATTTCTCTCCTGGGACAGTGATCTCTCTCTTCTCCTATATCTACTAAAGGGACCTGCTCCGGCTGCGGGAGAAGCTTCTCCGTCTTGGAGATCTGTGGTGAGGGGGAGGACTCCTCCTCCGATGATCATCTCGAGGGCGACGACCCCAAGGAGGAGGCGGCCATGATTTCGACTTCTCCTTTCCCCATTCGACAGGTCCACTCCTACTCGGCAGCCACAGAGCGTTCTCCCGTCTAGTTCTCAGCATCTCAGACAGATCTCGGCGATCTTCATTTTCAACAAGAGCGAAGCCGGGAGGGTTTTTAGCAACCCACACACTTCGGAGTGGTCCATAATATCCTAAAGCTCGTTCGAATTCAGTCTTGTTACCACTGTTTCCAAGATTCCTTACATAAACGTTACAGTCCAACGGACAGGAATCCCGATGCAAGACCCTCCTGGCTCCTGGGTTTCATGGGCCACAGGGTGATCCCGGGCCTCTAGAATCTCGCAGCTGAATCGGCTCGCACAAGCTGTCCTGTGGGGATGCTTTTCCCCCTGTGTGTCCAGCCCGGGGCCCTGCTGTCTAGGCCCGACCTCCAGGGTGACAGGGTGAACCCCAGGTCCCTTGAGCAAACACTCAGAGCCCTGGTGACCAGACTCAGGGGGCTGGGGCGGCAGCTGGACATGTGTGGCCACCCTGGTGGTGTTTGGCCCCATCTGCAGTTCCAGTTCCAGCTGAGAAAGAGCCTCGCTGTGTTATTTTCTCCTGGTTGTGTAAGGATCCCCGGTGTCATTTGACAGAAATGTAGATGGTGTGTTCTTTCTCTTTTCTCCCTGCTTCCTCTCGTCCCTCTCCCCCTCCCTCTGTCCCTCTCTCTCTCTCTCTTCCCTCTCCCTCTTTCCTCTGCGTCTCTCTCTTTCCCTCTCTCCATCGCCCCCTCCCTCTCCCCCCTTCCCGTCCCTCTCCCAACTCCCTCTCCACCTCCGTCTCCCCCTCGCTCTCCCACATCCCTCTCCCTCTCCCCTCCCCCTCCCTCTACCTCCTCCCTCTCCCCCCTCCCTCTTCCCGCCTCCCCCGTCCCTCTTCCCTGTCCCTCTCTCCCTTCCTCTCTCCCTGTCCCTGTTTCCCTGTTCCGCACGCCCTCCCTCTACCTCTTTCCCTCTCCCTGTCCCTCCACCTCCTTCCCTCTCTGGAGAGGGAAGGAGGTGGAGGGACAGGGAGAGAGAGCAGGAGGCGGGGGAGAAGGAGAGAGAGGGGGGAGAGGGAGAGAGGGATAGAGGGAGGGAGCGAAAGACGTCTCTCTCCCTCCCTCTCTCCCTCCCTCCCTCCCTCCCTCCCTCCCTTTATCCCTCTCTCCCTCCCTTTATCCCTCTCTCCCTCCCTCTCCCTCCCTCCTTCTCCTCCCTCTCCCTCTCCCTCCATCTCTCCCTCTCCCTCCATCTCTCCCTCTCCCTCACTCCCTCCCAGAGAGGGAGAGATGGAGAGGCAGAGACAAGGGAGAGGGAGAGAGGGAGAGAGGGAGAGGGAGAGGGAGAGATGGAGGGAGAGGGAGGGAGAGGAAGAGAGGGAGAGAGATATGGAGAGGAGAGGAAGGGCGGGGGGAGAGGGAAAGAGGTCTCTTCTTCCCTCCCTCTCCCTCTGTCCTCCTTCTCTCCCTCTCCCTCCCTCTCTCCCTGTCCCTGTTTCCCTGTTCCGCTCTCCCTCTCCCTCCACCTCCTTCCCTCTCCAGAGACGGCAGGAGGTGGAGGGAGAAGGAGAGGGAGAGGGAAAGAGGGAGAGGGAGAGCAGGAGAGGGAGGGGGGAGAGGAAGGGAGAGAGGGGAAAGGGAGAGAGGGATAGAGGGAGGGAGCGAAGACGTCTCTCCCTCTCTCCCTCCCTCTCTCCTTCTCCTCCCTCTCCCTCTTCCACCAACTCTCCCTCTCCCTCCATGTCTCCATCTCCCTCACTCCTTCCCACATAGGGAGAGATGGAGGGAGAGGCAGAGATAAGGGAGAGGGAGAGATGGAGGGAGAGGGAGAGAGGAAGAGAGAGAGGGACAGAGGGAGAGAGAGAGAGAGAGAGGGGGAGAGAGAGAGAGAGGGAGAGCGGGAGAGGGAAAATGGTCTCTTCTTCCCTCCCTCTCTCCTCCGACTCTCCCTCTCACCCTCCCTCCGTCTCCCCTTCTCTTTCCCTCGCCCTTTCCCTTCCTCTCTCCCTCTTCCTCCCTCTGTCACTCCCTCTCCCTCCATCTCTCCCTCGTCCTCACTCCCTCTCAGAGAGGGAGAGATGGAGGGAGAGGCAGAGACAAGGGAGAGGGACAGAGGGAGAGGGAGACCGGAACAGGGAAACAGGGACAGGGAGAGAGAGAGGGAGAGGGAGAGAGGGAGAGAAGGAGGAGAGAGGGAGAGGGAGGGAGGAAGAGACCTCTTTCTCCCTCTCTCCCTCTCCCTCTCCCTCTCCCTCTCCCTCCCCCTCCCTCTCCCTCTCCCTCCCTCTCCCTCTCCCTCCCTCTCCCTCTCCCTCCATCTCTCCCTCTCCCTCTCTCCCTCTGCCTTATCTCTGCCTCTCTGGGAGGGAGTGAGGGAGATGGAGAGACGGAGGGAGAAGGAGAGTTGGAGCGAGAGGGAGGAGAAGGAGAGAGGGAGGGAGGGAGAGACATCTTTCGCTCCCTCCCTCTATCACTCTCTCCCTCTCCCCCCTCTCTCTCCCTCTCCCCCCTCTCTCTCCCTCTCCCCCCTCCCTCTCCAGAGAGGGAAGGAGGTGGAGGAAGAGGGAGAGGGAGAGGGAAAGAGGTAGAGCCAGAGCGTGCGGAACAGGGAAACAGGGACAGGGAGAGAGGAAGGGAGAGAGGGAGAGGGGGAGAGGGAGAGGGAAAGGGGGAGAGGGAGAGGGGGAAGGAAAGAGGGAGAGAGAGAGAGGGACAGGGAAAGAGAGACAGGGAGAGAGGGAGGGAGAGAGGCAGGGGGAGAGATGGAGGGAGAGGGAGAGGGAGAGGGAGAGGCAGCGAGGTAGAGGGAGAGAGGGAGAAAGGGAGAGAGAGAGGGAGAGCGGTAGAAGTGCTGAGGAGGGGGGCTCCCTCCCCCTCCCACTCCCATCCTCTCCCTACTGCTTTCTCTTTTTTCTGCTTCAACAAACACCAGGCGCCTTTTAGATCAGCCCTGAAGTCAACGTTGATGCTTGGACAGCCTGACCTCCCCGCTGACTTCCAGCCCAGGACCACCGCTGGGAGATGAAGTCTGCGGGGCCCTGGGCGCAGGCTGCACAGGCACCTCCCCTGATGCCCAATCTCTCCTCGTTTACGAGGCAGCCGACACTCCCCTCCCTGACTCCCCAAGATTTGGGGCCTTTTTAGTATGTGTCGATAATGCCATGAGCTACTATTTAACTCTTCCACGAGGACCCATCTCCCAAAATGCAGTGGTTTTCAGCCTTGGCTGCACTAGAGAACCCCCAGGGAAGGGAGAGCCGTCTCTCCCTCCCTCTCTCTTTCTCTCCCTCTGTACTTCTGTCTACCTCTCTCCCTCTCCCTCTCCCTCTGGGGTGATACCCGATGAGCTCAGAATCGCAGATGGCCCCCCCATCCCCTCTCTGTGGCTTGCATGGGGGATGCACCTTCTCACTGTGGCCCGGGCATGGCCCTGACATTCAGACATCGGGTCCTGCATGGACACTTGTGTTTGTTTCATAGCGCATGTGGCTGCAGTCTGTGCTTCTGTAGATGGGGGCTGTGCGTGAGCCCTTCATCTTCCCCGCAGACACCACTGGTGCTCGCTCAGCCTCACGGGTGATGCAGGGGGCACGGGGGACAGTCTTGTGTCCCCACCTTCTTGGGCTACAGACAGGCCACGCTGGTCCTGTGGTGACTGGGGGCTCCCAGGAGAACCCCACTGCAGACCGGAGAGGTGGCCCCAGAGAAGGTGGCGTACGCCTGGGGCCGGGCCTCATCAGTGAGCCACGGGCCACCTGCAGCAACAGGTGTCTCACCGTCCAGGGGCTGGGTGTTTGGGCGCCGTGGGGTTGAGCTACTGTCTGCACGGCAGCCGTGTTTGTCTTGTTGAGCCCGGGGAGGCCCCTTGGTGGCTCCTGGAAAGACTGGCCGCATTTCTTCCTGCCCTTGGCCTTAGAGCCCATCACGTTCATGCCGTTTCCGGCTCCAGAAGGACCTGTGTTAATAAAGACCACGTGTTAGGACAGCACCAAAGTGTCTAGAAATCCGGGCCAGGAGGAGGAGGGAGGGGGATTGGCTGTGCCCGCCAGTGGCCTGGGAGCCCTGCCCGCCTGCAGAGACCTGGCCCAGGACCCGCAGGGAGGGCGTGGCCCTCGGTCCCCAGCGCCTTCCATCTCTGGGTTCCAGGAGAACTGCGTGATCCTCAGGGAGCTGGTGAGGCTGCAGGCCCTGAAGTCCCGCCTGCTGGGGTTCCGCACGCATGCCGACTCCGTGCTGGAGATGAACATGGACAAGACCAGCCAGGTGGTGGCCACTGTCCTAGGTAACACCGCCTCCCCGAGTCCCAGTGGGGACGGGGTCAGGCGGACCTTGACCGGACATGGTGCTGCCTGAGACCCCACTGTGTCAGCCCTTGGGGGTCACCTTCCCAGACCCTTCATTCTGCCTCGAGGGGCGCGGGGTCGGAGGTGGCTGGGGGGCCGCCCCAGGGACGTAGCCGAGCCTCTCCCCTCCGTCCGCAGGTGAGCTGGCCCAGAAGCTGAAGCCCCTCGGGGAGCAGGAGCAGCCGTGATCCTGGAGCTAAAGAAGGCCGAGTGCCAGAGGCGGGGCCTGCACTTTGACGGCCCCATCAACGCCTGGGACCTGCGCTACTACATGAACCAGGGGGAGGAGACGCGCTACCACGTGAACCAGTACCTGCTCAATGAGTCTTTCCCCATGCAGGCGCTCACACACGGGCTGCTGGGCATCTCCCAGGAGCTGCTGGGGCTGACCTTTGACCTGGAGGAGGGCACCAGCATGTGTCACGAAGACGTGAGGCTCTAAACGGTCTGGGACGCAGCCTCGGGCAAGGTCATCCATCGGCAAGTTCTACCTGACCTCTATCCTCGGTGCGTGCGTGGGGGAACCTGCCGGCCGTGGGCCGGGGCTCCTCTGTGGAAGCGGGGCCCCATCCACGTCCCTCCGCAGGGTGGGGAAGTCCGGGCACGCGGCCTGCTTCGGCCTGCAGCCGGGCTGCCTACAGCACGATGGGAGCTGCCAGATCGCCATCGCGGCCATGGTGGCCAACTTCACCAAGCCTACGCCCAACCTGCCCTCCCTGCTGCAGCATGATGAGCGGGAGACCAACTTCCATGACGTCGGGCACACGATGCACCAGCTCCGCTCCCAGGCGCAGGGCTGCAGGCAGGGGGCGGGGAGGGCCCGGGCGTGCGTGGTCCTCAGGCAGGCCCTCGCCATGGGATTCTTTCACTGACATCACCCGGCACGTGGTGACGCCCTCGGTGTCAGCTTCCATCATCAAACCCCAGGCACTGGGCGCGTAAATAACGGAAATGGATGTCCTCGAGGCTCTAGAGGCTGGAAGACCCAGATCAAGGAGTCAGGGCTGGTTCCCTGCATGTTAAATACATGTACTCAAGAGTTGCCTTGAAAAAAGACAAAAGAAAAGAAAGGAACGTTGCCTGCAAGTCTGCTGACAGCCGGTGATGAGAACCAGAGGGAAGGCTCTGGGGCCGGGGGCGCAGTGCCCTGTGAGCTCGGGGGCTGCTGCCAGTCTCCGTGGAGGCTCAGCAAGTCCCAGTGACTTCCCCACGTGGGGGGCGCCAGCTGAGCGTCTGGGCCCAGGACCCACTGCTCGTTCAGTCTTCCTGTGGTCAGCCCTTCAGCCTGAGAGCGATGCTCTCACAGGCTGCACCGGGGCGTGTGGGGACAGTTTACTGAGCTGTACAGACGTCACTACTGCTTTGGACCATTTCCGTCACCCCGAAAATGTCCCTCACGCCCTTAGCTATCACTCCGTCCCCTCGCCAGCCCCTGACAACCAGGAACCCACTCGCTGACTCTGTGGATCTACCTGCTCTGGACGTTTCTCCTCAGTGGGGTCACGCCCTGTGTGTCCTTCTGTGTATGACTTCTCTCGCTGAGCATCGTGTTCTCAGGGTGTATCGACGCGGCAGCGAGCGTCAGGGCTTCACCGCATTGCGTGGCTGAGGGACGTAAAGAAGACAAGAGAAAAGAAAAGAACGTTGCATGCAAGTCTGGTGACAGCCGGTGATGAGAACCAGAGGGAAGGCTCTGGGGCCGGGGGCGCCGTGCCCTGTGAGGCCCTGGCGCTGCTGCCAGTCTTGGTGGGGCACGGGCAGCACCGTCCCTCAGGAGCTGCTGGACAAGCTCATCAAGTCCTGGGAGGCCAACCCAGATGCGGCCGGACCGAGGGAAGGGAAGGGGGCTTCCGGTCTGCCCGGCTGGAAAGCGCGGCCTGGACACGGTGCCAGCCCCCCGTCTCCTTCCTCCCGCCCCCCAGGCCTCTTCAACCTGTGCCAGATCGTCCTGGCCAAGGTGGTTCAGGCCCTGCACACGCAGACGCCCGCGGACCCGGCCCAGGAGAATGCCCGCCTCTGCCAGGAGATCCTGGGGTTCCCAGCCATGCCAGGTAGCCAAGCGCGCACCGGGCTCACCTCAGCGGTCGGTTGGCAGCTACTGCCCAGGTCAAGAGGATCGTCTGGCGGTGTGTGAATGGGGACCGACTGACGGGCTCTGGCCGAGGCCCGCTGACCTCTGGCCTCTTCCTGCCACGGTTCCTTGGCTGGTCCCTCCAGCTGTGGCCCGCGGAGTCCGAGGGTGGGGTGGGAGGCTCTGCACATGCTTTCTAGAGAGCCTGGAAGAGGCAGGAGAGGGCTTCATACCCCGAACAGAAGGCATCGACGAGGTCTGCCCATGCGTGGCGGTGCGGACACGCCGTTCACTCCCTCGTGAGCGCTTTAACCAGCGATCTCCCCGTGGTGGAGGGCGAGCCCTGACTCATCTCTCGCAGCCTCGGCAGCTGACCTTGTAAGAGGCTTAGGAGTGAACCCTCGTGAGCTTCCGCAGAAAGTCGGCAAAGATTTGTGTCCCTCCACTGAACTGCCAGCGAGGTCCCCGTTTTCTACAAGTGTTGGGCCAATACTCTCTCTAGTGGCAGGGGACTCAGGCAAGGCTGCTTTGGGGCCCCCACCCCCGCTCTGGGGCAGGGGCACTGAGCGGCCAGGGAGCCGGGCAGGAGCCCCTCCGCGTGTGTCCCAGTGACCCACCTGCCTGCGACCTTCGGCCGCCTGGCAGGAAGCTACGACGCCCAGCCCTATGGCCAGTCATTCCTGCAAGAAACACTGGAACCAGTTTCTGCCAACCCGCCAAAAAAAGACGACTTCAAGGGCAACGTGGTGTCACAGGAAGGGCTTGTTTCTGTGTTTCTTTGTTTTTAGTTCATTAGGCCTCACTTAAAATTCTGATTCCACAATGCACTTGTTTTGGGATCTTGAACAACACTCATAACCTCTGCAAGTTTCAGTGTAGTAAGTTTATGTGATTACCTTCATCTGTAATATCCCTGTGTTGCAATCTTAATTAATTCAGATTAATTCATCTTAATCTTAATCTCAAGTTCAGATCAAAGACTAGTTCCTCTGTGACTTCTCCTCTGAACTGATTCAAAAGCCTCCTCTCCCGTCCTCATTTGGCTTCTCTTCTCTTCTCTTCTGGAATCTCATAAGAACTTCTATGACCTCTCTGGTTTTTTGTTGTTGCTGTTGTCTGTTTGTTTGGTTTTTAATTGAAATATAGTTGATTTACAATGTCGTGTCCGTTTCAGGTGTACAGCACAGTGATTCCGTTTTCAGATTCTTTTCCCTTATAAGTTATTACAAAATATTGAGTACAGTTCCCTGTGCCATAGAGGAGATCCTTGTTGTATCAATTCTATGCCTTCTTTGAATGACCGTAGCACTTGTTGTCTGTATCATTTTTATGTCTGTTGTGGCTTTGTGAATGAAAATGAAAATTTTCTATTTGTTCGTGTCCTGGCCCTTCCTTAAAAATGTGTTCATTTACCTATTTCATATTTATTGACTACATCTTAGACACCATGTTAGCTGCTTGTTCTAGATGTTAGTAAAACATAGACCTTCCTGCTCAAAGGGTCACAGTATTTGTGGGAAAACAAAAAAACGAACAACTTACGTCTCAAATAGCTTTGTACTTCCCAAAGAGAGCACACCTCGTAGGTACAATAAATATATGTATTATACATAAATGTATAAATAGTTAATGGCATTAAAAACTTGAGATAACTGCTTTTCTATTCTGAGGAAATGATGATAATATCTCACCAGGAGCTCAACACCACTCTGAGAATGAGGGCTTAACCCCCGACCTGGCTCACTGCATTGCTTTCTTATATGAAAATAGACAAGTCTGTACATGCTCTCTACGAAAAGGCTTATCTGGCATGAATTTCAGATAGCAAGAAGAAAAATTCAAGAGGTTCAGAGAAGCATCCAGAAGCTCAGGTGATTGTCTGGCACTAATACAACTTGCTTGACAGGAAAATAGAGCTGTAAATCTCACAAAATTAGATGATCTTCTAAGAATTTCAAAACCGCCTGCTATTAATTAGAAATCCTAGAAGAACCGCTTCTTTTGAAGCATACTGATAATATGCTTTACAGCTTAATATTCAGAAGCCTATGTTTTGGCTAAGTGAGCTTCAGGAATGAAGGAAACTTGTGGTTCAGTTCCATCTACTCTGGAACCTCTGGTCAAAACACCTACTTCTGTGCTCAGCCATCTTATCATCTGTAAAATGGAGGCAACTCTAAGAAAACATAGTTACAGAGATGTTGCACAGCTTCCTGTGTCACTGTCTTCATTTGTTTCAGAAAACCAATAACGTCTAAGCTACTACTGCAAAGAGCGCAGTGTTACTTGGGGTCATCTAGTGCAGCTCTGTCAAAGTAAAGAAAAGGAAAGGGGCCTAGAATAACTATAATTTTCCCAAGAGGACACTATTATTTGATGGCAAATCTGAGTCAAGAACCCTGATCTCTTTGATGCCATTCCATTGTTCTTTCGTTGGGTTCTCAACAACCCAGAGAAAGAAAGAAATAAAACTCCTATGTGCTGTGTCACTGGTACAGGACGTGGCAAGATTGGAATTGGAGAACTACATATTAACAGGTATTTGGGAAATTCTTCAAACTAATTGAGATATATACCAGGTACATAAAAAACAGTTATGTTTTCCCAAGATGATTCTGTGGAATGAACAGAACTGGTAACTGAAGGTGCCTGTGTGCTGCAGTTCCAAACAGGATGGGTGAATGCTTGTTTTCTGGCACCTTTAAGACTCCACCCCAATATACACATTAAAATAAAATTAACATTTCAACTGGGTCATATTTAATTCTGCATGCTCTTGTAAGTCAGCAAAATAGTCCATATATCATTTAAGTTGTCACTCACTTTCTTTTCCTTTTTTTGCGGTACACGGGCCTCTCACTGCTGTGGCCTCTCCCGTTGCGGAGCACAGGCTCCGGACGCGCAGGCTCAGCGGCCATGGCTCACGGGCCTAGCCGCTCCGCGGCATGTGGGATCTTCCCGGACCGGGGCACGAACCCGTGTCCCCTGCATCGGCAGGCGGACTCTCAACCACTGAGCCACCAGGGAAGCCCGTCACTCACTTTTTAACTTGAGTTTTAATTTCTAAAAGTCTTTCCAAACACAAAACAGAGGTGGGAAAATGGTATATGGGAAGCTGCAGAGATGAAATAAGCTTACTTCATTCGGCAAAAAGATGAATACCCAAACAACTTCTGCATAGCTGGAAGTGTCCAAGTCTACTATCTTCGTTTTGTAGTCAAGGCTTCCGGAAAAATATGCTAACGGATTCCTAATTACCCAAATGCCCCATATCTGTTTCAGTAAGTATCATTATATATTATGGAAATTTTTCTCAGTGACAGAGAAAGACATCCTGGCCGAGCATCCCCCTGCCCATGACAGAGATGATGGGTCTCAAGCTACCTTGAAGGCGTTGGAGCCCACTTTATCCATTACTAATATTAATGGAGGACAAAACTTCATATTCTGTTTGCTCTGTGTTTGTTAAATCACTTCTTCCCTTCATTAAAATGGATGACACATAATTGAGTCTGTAGTGTGTGTATCACTGGAAACTGAACACATTTTTGTTGGTTTTATTAACGTCATAGGTTTCTAGGGGGGGGGTCTACTAAATAACTAAGTCTAGTTTCACAGTTACAAATAAATTATGATGTAATTTTGAATAAATTAAGCTCATCATAAAGGAAGGATACTGATAGTTGCTACTACCCCTTCCTTGAGGGGCTCTTGTAAAGCACTAAATAAAGTAACAGAGGTTTATATGCATGCATATATTTTCAATGATATTTGAACACACTTGAAAAGAACTCTACAGAATGCATTATAAAACCTCGATGCTGTGTGCCCCTAGTTCCCAGCTCTCTCGTTAAAACTATTTAAATGAACAAAATGTTATCTATTAGGATAGCTATCAGAGTACTCCAACTACTACTTCTTGCAGTACCCTGTCCCAACCGTTTGCCTTCCTCTTCCCATTAGTCCTTAATTCAGAAACCCCAGAGATTTGTTCATTAATTTATGAACATATTTCTTCATTCAGCCAAGAAAATTGATGGATCCCTTACCAAATTTCAGGCACCCTTCTTCAGTATGTTTTCTAGGCATGTTCAGGAAACACAGCAGTGATTAACACAGATGAATATAGCCTCTCTCGAGCTGAGGGGAGAGACAAAAGTAAAGAAGCAAGTATAAAATCATAAGTGTAAATACGTAAATAAAAATTGAATAAATGGGTAGAATAACTAGTATATCAGGTAAGTGCTGGAGAAAAACAGCAAGCAGGGAAGGGGGATGGAGATTGTTAGCTGGTAGGAGGAGGCTGTGATCTGAAACTAAGTGATCACTGAGGGCTTTCTGGGGAAGATAAAATTTACGAGGGAACCTAAGGTTGTGAGAGGGAGCAAGGTGCATATCTGGGAAGTGAATAGTACAAGCAGAGGGAACAGTCAGATGGAAAGGCAATGAGGCAAGAGTGGGCTCGGAGTATCCAAGGAGCAGAAAGGATGTCAGTGTGTGGAAAACAGAGGGAGCAAAGTGGAGAGGAGAAGGAAACAGTCAGAGAGGAAACAGAGGCCCAGATTTCTAGGGCTGTGGAGGCACTTTGAGGACTTTGCTTTTCCTGTGAAGAAGCCATTGAAGAGACTTGAGTGACATGATCTGACTTATGTTTTAACAGGATCTCTCTGGATGCCATGTTGATTAGAGACTGCAGGAGAATAAGGACAAGCCCCAGAAGACCAATAGTTGACTCAAATGTCAAGAAACATTTATGCCTTCACCCTTCAACTTCACAAATGATGCCATTTCCATTGAGCTATTGAAAAATATAATCTGGCTTTCAAAACAATAAACCAGAAGGCATTTTCTCACATAAGCAAGGTCACAAACAACTGTCAGCTAAAGTTGAAATAGCAACAAGTCAAATAATAACAAAAAACGTTTTTTATAGATTTTAAAACCTTACAAAGCATTTTCTTGTCCGTTATCTAAGTTAATCCTCAAATCAACGCCATGAGATAGTTATTATTTTCCCATTAGAAGTGACCGCATATTAAATCCTTAGTGATTGCTCAAGAAAAGCTGAAATCTTGAGTGTACATCTATTAATGCCAAGGTTGGGTTTTTTACCCATGGGAACATTGGATGCTAAAATCCACAGGGATTTTCAGCTCAAGATGGCAGACTAGGAAATATATTTACTTTCTGGTCCTCCTGAAACCATGTTTAAATAAAACTGTAGAAATACCAAAATTAATCAACCAATAAAAGCCAAGACATTGTGGAAGTCATCAACCACAGAAAGATTTCAACACATTTCGAGAAGGCAAACAATGAAATGGAGGGGCCATGAATAAAATAATGAAGAAAAGACTACCCTAAGTAGGGTCTGCACAAAGCCAGTCAGTTTTTGCTGAGCCCTGGTTATAGTAAAGGACAGAGGAAAGAAGAGGGGCTGAAAACAAGGAGACAAAAGTCATTTCAGGAAAAAACGTTCACTTAATGAGCTCCAGGGAACACTCAGCCTGCTGCCATACTCACTCATGTATTACAGTGGATTGTTGGTAAGCAAGACAAGAAAACAGGGATCCAACAAACAAAAATCAAGACACTGTTTCTTACTGAACTCTTCTCAAATGAGATCAAGAAATTAGGGTTCAATGCCATAGCTGTAAATCATTTCTGCTCCTGGAGAGGTTAGAAAGGGCTTATAATAGTTACCCTTTTTTTTCAGACAGAATTTAGGTCTGAGCAAAAGCTTTTGTGTCCTCCAACCTCAAAGTTTATTGGGGATGGAAGTCCAAATTTGCTTTGACATACCATAAAAAGAATCTCATGAGCAGAGGGTCAAACTACTTTTGGAATATATGAATTATGCCCAGTGTGATTTTAAATAAACAAAAATATATCAATTTTTACTGATCTATATGATTCTGGGTTCTGAAACTTCTACATGTTACATGCCTGATATATAACACACAATGTCAGTCCCAGGAGAGAGAAAACACTCCAATGAAGCAAGCCAAAGAAACAAGATTCGAACAAGGTAAAGTGATGTGTAGACCAAGACCAGGATTTTTCAATTCCTTCCTGTCATGCTGTAGCTTCCAGCTCCTGAATAACAACACATGTTTCCCTTGTCCTAGACACACAAGAGTATGTCTCCTCTATGGGGCGTAAGAAGCTCTAGAGTTACATATGTGTAGTAAAGAGTGGACCCAGCCGGCATACTCACAATGACCAAATTGTGTTGATCGTACTTTATTTTAAACCAATACATCGCTCCACGCTGAAGTTGCAATAAATGATATATTTGCTTTCCAGACATGAATGAGATGCCTTACTGGATATACTCCAGGAAGGCCAGAGAAACTGGCTTCTAATCCATACAGAATAATTCATTGATGAATTCCTTTCAGGATAGCCCCTGATTTATCTAGAATATAAGCTTTACATACCTGGATCCTTCAAACTAGACCAAAGGGAAAAATCTAGGCTGCAAGCCTCAATTAGAAATGTGGGATGGTGCTATGCTGACAACTGGTGGTCCCTGACCTATCTTCTGAGATTAGAACCCAGTGTGGTGGATGACCAATTCACGCGTTGAACAAAAGAACACCTCCTACAGGGCAGTGTATGTGTTCGTTACAGGTATGGCACTTAGGGCTAAGTATCATAAGGACTTCAAGAAAAAAAAGAAAAAGTAACACATGAAGCATATATGACAAGGAGGCACCAGAGTCCAGAGCACGAGTTCTGGAATCACACAGGCTTGCTTCGAATCCCGGCTAAGCCACTACCATCTGTATACCCTGAAGAACAGTCGAAGGTTTAAATGTTCTTTCACCAAATTTCGAAAAACAAGTGAAGAAAGAACCTATCTGCCAGGAAGGGACATCGTGGGGTGCAGCATCCAGTCGCGTCAGGGCTCTGCATCCCCTGCTCAGAAACCTTCACCGCCTGGCTCATGGTGATGCTGGCAGCTCAGCAGCCCTGGAGAAGGCGCTCCTGTCTCCAGGGCTCACGGACAAGCTGGGGAGGTCCACAGAGGAGGCGGGCCACAGCCTGGCAAGCTCTGGGTGCCTCCTCCACTCAGCTCTGGGCAGGCTCTGGCCTCTGGGCCCCGTTGCGGGGAAGGGCTGGCCGATACATACCCAGGGCTGAGGGGTCTGCAGAGCCGGTGCCCAGGCAGGGTGAGCTCTGGAGGAGGCGGCTTCCACAGTCCCCAACAGTCTCCGCATGGTGGCCCATCCGGTGCCAAACACCTGCCACCCACAGCGACAAGTCCCAGCCACTAGAAAGTCCAGAAGGGGTCAGGCTCTTTGCCCTCGGGCCGGGTTTCTCCAGGGGCTGGGCTTGTGTGGGGCCCCCAGCCCACCCCTGACCCGCCCGCCCTTGCTCTGTGACACGTACAATGCAATGTCAACACCCAGGCTGAGCCGGCCAGTGTTCAGTGCGTGCTAGACCTTGAGAAGAGTTAGCAGCTAGGGAGAAGCTCTCCCACTTTCACTCGCTCTTCTCAGATCACGCAGGCAGCACCTCTGACCCCGAAGCTATGGACACCACACCTCCTTCCCAGGCTATCGTTTTCCGTTCTGTCCCTGTTTTCCCTTTCCATTCTGCCCCTCTTTTCCCCAGCACCCCATTTATGGCTTCGGGTGTCATCGGTGCTGCAGCAGGCAGCACCTCTGACCCCGAAGCTATGGACACCACACCTCCTCCCTAGGCTATCTTTCTCCGTCCTTCCCCTGTTTTCCCTTTCCATTCTGCCCCTGTTTTCCCCAGCCCCCCCCCCCCATTTACGCTTAGGCCAGCATCGGTGCTTCAGCAGGCAGCAGCTCTGACACCAAACCTATGGACACCACATCTCCTTCCCAGGGCTGTCATTTTCCAGTCTGCCCCGTCTCCAAGTAGAACCACTACCTATTTCACACGGCTGTTCCTAGTTCTGGGAACACACCACTCACTGGTAGCAATGCCTCAGCCCATGCCTCGACTCATTTACCTGCAACGCTGGCCAACAGATAGACCAACACTTCAAAGTTATGACAGAAAGTTGAGTAAGTTATACACTTGGAATTGCATTTATTATTATTAACAAGCACAACTGTAGTGCTTAGACTATAACAAGTAATATTCTAAGTGCTTAGCAAATATTAACTCACTTAATCCTCATAATGGCAACCCTATAGGTAGGTAATGTTCATAATATTCACCTTTTTTGGGGGAAACTGAGGCCCAGAGGGGTTGAATAGCTTGTCTAATGCCACACAGTAAGTAGCGGGCAGAAACCCAGGATGAAAACCAGACCGTCGAGACTTTCATCACTTTGCTGTGTCACCTTAATAGATGTTGTGGTTAGGGAAGGGACTAAACTGACAAGACTCTGAACTTGAGAAGGGAGAAATTAGAAAGTGACTGATCCTAGAAACTAGAGAGGATTTCAGCTCAGAAATTTCTGGTGATGAGACCTGGAAGAACAAGAACATGGTTGGAATATTAACTTGGGGTAGTATCTGAATCCACTGAGAAATGGTTTTGTCTTGTTTTTTTTTTTTTTAACTTAGAAAGGCCAGTTGGATGAAGATTAATGAAAAAAAAAAGTAGAAAGGAAAAGAGGAAGGTGCCTGAAGTGAGACATAACCTCTTCCCTGTAAGTACTAGGGGTGGGTGTCCTGTGGGAAAGGATGGAGCTCTCTCTACAGGTTTGTCACCAGGATGAACAAGGAGAAACATGGCAACCATTGTACTGGTTTTGATGATTCCTCAAAAACCAAGGCTTTAGTTTCCACGAACTACCCACAGTAGCATACCTACCGTGTGTCAGACATGCCACCAAGTGTGTTTTTAATTTTAATTGGAGAAATAGTTCCTATGAGGTACACATTAGTTCCCTATGGCTGCTGTAACAAATTACTACCAATGAGCTTGCCTAAAACAAAACACACTCATTCTCTTATGGTTCTGGAAGACAGAGGTCCAAAACCAGTTTCCCTGGGCTGGAACCAGGAGTTGACAAGGCCGTCCATCCACCTTCTAGAGGCTCTAAGGGAGAATCTGTTTCCTTGACAGCATTCCTTGACTTCTGGCCACATCAATCCAACCCCAACTTCATCATCACATTCTCTTTGGAGTAAAAACTCCCTCTGCCTCTCTCTTACGAGAACACCAGTGGTTACATCTGGGTCCATCCAGGTAGTCCAGAAGAATCTCCCCATCTCAAAACCCTTACTTTCATCCCATTGGCAAAGTCCCTTCTGCCATTTAAGGTGACATTCACAGGTTCTGGGGATTAGAAGGTGGACATTTGGGGGCAATGGTACTATTCAGTCTACTACAAGGTAGATACTATTATCTTTCTCAGATGTAGGAAATGAAGTTTAGGGAAGTAATTTGTCTCAGGTCTACAATTTCCAGAGTAGAGATTTAAATTCTGCCAGTGAGACTTTAGGACACACTCTAAACAACTTTAACCTATGTCCTTAATTACTGCATAATCCTTGGTTAAGAGTCACACTTAGGTATCAAGACCCAACTGAATATAACACAAGTACTGTCTCCTCTTTCACTATGTTTGCCTGGTGTATTTATGAATCTTGCCCAGAGCAGAAGAGTTCAGAAAATTGTTATGCACCTCTACTAGGAGAAAGCAGTTACTGTTTGATGTGCACGGAGTAATGGAAGGCTATTTAAAATAAAATAAAATAAAATAAAATAAAGTATGCCACCAAATCGTCAAGTGTCACAACAGAGGTAACCCCGTGGGAGTCTTGAGGAGACTAAAATTATCTCCAATTGTGCAGGTGAGAAAAGTATCACTAAAGGCAGTTGTAGTTCAGCCAAGCCCTACGGCACAGAAGTAGGAATTTGGATATGTACGAATGGGAAAAAAGACATTTTAGGCATGGGAAACAGTTTAATGCTGAATGGATGAGAAATATACATTAGACCTTTCTAAATCAACTGGCTTATCAACTCAGTAAATCAGATTTGGTCAGTCAAACTAGCTTTAGCTGATTACTTATCCAAGGCATAGCTGTTGAGAGTAATTTTTGTCATAGAACAGTAAATAAAATTGTTGAACTGTAGCTTTAGGCTTGCTAAGTGAAATAGATTGCTCTAGCTGACGTTCAAGTGACTTACTTGGTACTATTCACGAAATTGGGGGTTAACAACTGCTTAAGACAACATAGAGAATTGATCTTAAATAGTACTTGAAGTAGTTACTGTGTAAAGTATCTGTTCAGTAGCTCATGGTAAATGGATGTTTATAATCCCCATTGGACAACCAACTGCTTTTTTGCAAATGGTAATGTGAATTGCTGTTGCATAAACTATAGTAATGACCACCTATCTAATTTGTGGTCCAAACCAGAAATCTTCTAACAATACTGGTCTCCTAATAAAAGTAAGCATGAAGCTAACACACACTGGGTGTCTCCCGTGCGCCTGTGCATGCATCTATATCTCACTGAACCCCCATAACAGCCCCCAAGAGAGGGACTCTGAGTGTCCCCATGCTGCTGGTGGAGAAACAGGCACAGGAAGGTTCAATAGTCTATCTACCTAAGATAACACAGAGGGTGGGAGAGCCTGTTTTTAAACCATCTGCCTCCAATTCCAGGTGCCAGGAGCCAGATTCAGCCTACAGGCCTCTTCTGCTCATCTGGAGGTGAAACCATGTGTAAGGATTAGTCAAATCCTGTCTTCACTCCTCAAGGTAGCTTGAACACTTGCACGCCCTCCAAATAGCATGTAGCATAAGCAATAAGATGTTTGCCCCGGGTATTGTCCAGGAACTTGGAATCAGCTGTGTCTAGTTAGGCTGAGCTGGTTAAGACTGGAGAGGACCACCGATCTTCCACCTGGGCCAGTGCCTTTTGACCTCCTGCCATCAGAGGGCCGAAAACTACAGCCTGAGAATGTGCTGAGCCCCGTAGCCTAGTTACGCCAGCTCAGAACAATGATGAGCACACCTTTTTCCAATCACCTTTCCTCATGCTCCCCATGCCTCATACTGCCCTGCTTCTTCATTCTTTATCCCATAGATACCCCAAGCCCCTTGCCTTTGGGGAGGCGGATTTGAGACCTATTGTCACATCACTTCCTCGCTTGGCTGCCTTGTGAATAAACCTCCTCTTTGCTGCAAACCTCAGCATGTCAGTGTTTTGGCTTGCTGCGCCTCAGACAAAATGGTAGGGAGCAGTGGTAAAGGTCCCTTGCCTGTGAGGGAAGCTGGTTACTAGTAGTCACGTTGCGGATGTTTTCTCCTCCTGGGGGGGCAGACGTCCTGCTCTTCCAGAAAGAAGGGAGAAAGGCAGGAGCTGGACCCTTGCTCTCAGGGTCACCGTCACCTAGGAGCTCGTTAGAAGCACAGAATCCAGGCCCCACCCAGAACTACTGAATTACAGCCTGCATTTAACAAGATCCACAAGAGAGGCATACCCATATTAAAGTTGGAGAGGCACCAAGCTGGAGTCCACGTAGCAGAGAAGCAGACAGGATTCTAGACCACGCAGAGTGTTAAAGGCCAACAGTTTGTTTTCTATTCTCAAAACAATGTTTTTGAGCCATGTTTATGAGCAATGTCCCAACTTGCTTTTAAGGTTTCTTGGGTGAAGAATGGATTGGAAGGAAACAAGATATATGGACACTGGTTAGGACCTCATTGCAACAGACAGGCAAGTTCAGTACTAGGATGTTGAGGAAGAGTTGACAGATTCAGAAGAAATTCAGGAGATAAACTGAAGCGGGCTTAATGGGGTATGAGATGGAGGAAAGGAAGGTCTTAGGGAATTAAAGGGTTTACTACACGTATGAGCAAAGCCTCAAAATTAATCCTTTGAACGTACAGAGGTAGAGCTCTCAAAGGACACCGGTTAGGAAGCAACAGTACGCCCTTTATAATTCCAAGAGACAACACAGATCAACTGTTTCGATGGAAAATTCGGCGGTACCGGTGCGTTTTTTCACTCAAACTTAGTTCCAGTGACTATTACTCACATTTTCTGTGCCTAAACAACACAGCTTGAGGAACTGAAGGGGATTCCATCCTGGTAATTAAGGAGGGTCCCCAACACTGACAGTCCCATCTTAAAAAGCAGTCCCCCTGCATTTTACCCGAGGAGCAATGGCCAGAGCCTCCCTTTTAAAACGATGGGGAGAAATCAGAACATCACACACTGTCCCTTTCAGCTACTGTGAACTGAGCTGCGAGACGACCAGTACCCCCTAGCACAGCGCGGACGGGCCAGCGCGCGGGGGCCACTGTGACAGGCGACAGCACAAGAGACGAAGCCCAGGCCCAGGGGCTCTGAGCTCCACCAGCAACGTCCAGGGGCCAAGGCGTATTACCTTTCCGGGATGTGCTTTCCGCCCTTCCTTGTGGCCGACGAACTGGCTCACGTCACCCCCAAGATACCGCCCACCCAACGCCAGGAGTGCCAAAGTCGCCAACCCGGCGTCCCCGGTGCCAGCACAAGGCCATGAACCTACATCATCCACCTCCCTCCTTTGCCCTGCCAGACTCCCCTGATCTCATTCTCTACTGCCCTGCCCTCACTCACTTTCCCCTGTCCAGCCACACTGGCTTCCTTACTAGTCCTCAAACATGCCAAGCACAGTCGTGCCTCAGGGACTTTGCACCTACTATTCCTTCTGCTTCAGAACACACCCTCCCACCCCATCTCCACTCTCCCAGAACACACCCTCCCACCCCATCTCCACTCTCCCAGAACACACCCTCCCACCCCATCTCCACTCTCCCAGATAGCCAATGGCTTGTTACTCACTTCAAGGCTCTGCTCAATCGACATCTTAATAGAGGGGACTTCCCTGATCACCTACCACATTCCCTCACCTCTTCATCTTCTTTTGTCATTCTCCAAAGCACTTACCACCGCTTGACACTCCATATATTGACTTATTTATTCGTCTCTCTCCCCCACTAGAATGGAAAGTACGTAAGGGCAAGAACTTTGTTCTCTTCCTACTTCCTAGAACAGTGCCTTCAACTTAGAAGGTGTTATACAAATATCTGCTGAAAATCCATGTATGACTTCTTTGCCCTTTCACACTACCCTCTAGTCACACCAGAGGCTGCCCCTCCAGAGCACAAGTTCAAGCCCTGTGCCTTCTGTACCTGTCCCCAATACCTGGGCTGTCCTTTCCTCATTCCGGCAAAATCCTCTTCCCCCAAGCCCAGCTCAAACGCTGTCTCCTCAGTCAGGCCTTCCTCAATTTCTCCTCTATATTCCTGCTGCACTTGATTCTTTTATCATAATTAACCCACTTATACTCACTACATGTTTCTCTTCCTAGATAACTGTAAGTTGCTACTGAACAAAGACTTCTACTCACCTCTGTATCCCCGTGCCCTAACAACAAACCTATAAGGCTCTCGGTGTTTACTGAAACAATTTATTTTCTGAGTCTCTACCAATTCTAGGGAGTGCATAGTATAGTCTCCTCCTCATTATCAGTGAGCCTGGCACCTGTGGGAGGGCCTTACAGCAGAGGAAAGTCACCAATGGATCATAACTAAGGTCCTGAGACTGCAATGGCAGACAGCATGGTGAAGTTAGCCCACTGCATGCAGAAGACCCACAGAGGAGTCAGCATATGCAATGGACTACACTTGGTATAACATGTGAACAATCAAGGTTTACAAACGTGTTCTCATGCACTTGTAAGGATCTTCTAGCCCACGCGGAACAGACAGAACACACACAACGGAGCCTGGAGGAAGTGAGTAGGCCGGCAGCTGCGCCCTAACATCTTAAGAGGTAACATTTCTGTGACTACAGTTTAAACAAATCAGATAATTTGCCTCCTTTCTAGACACCCTGGTTATCACAGGACAGGCCAAGCCTCTCAAGTTTTAAAGCTAAAGTACACGGAAGATCTGTGAATAGGGCTTAAGATATTTAAGAGCTAGTACCTGCATTAAGCAACCAGGTTATAGAATGAAAATTTATCTTGAAATTCCCGTCTCTCCCTCTTTCTCTCGCCTCCTATCCCCTATCTTCCCACCTCCATCTCTATTCCTTCTCCCCTACTCCCTGTTTTATGTATATACGTGCATCATTTTATATATACACGGAATATTTACTGTCTGTTACGTTTATTTAATAAAGTGCACACTCCTCAGGCTAAATTTAGAAAGAGGACAAAATGAACACTTTCACATGGGCGTCAGTGGTGTTCCAAAGACAAAAGGTTCTTCAGTCTTAAAATATGGCAAACACCACGTTCCTTCTGATAGTTAGATGCTAGAAAAAGGCAAGTGGATCCTTAAAATTCACACGCTATTAAGACCTACTATCAACAGAGTAGATCTTAAAGCGGAAACCAGAAAACACCAGCCTTTTAAGTTCTTCCTGTCTGAAGATAAGAATAAGAGGTGGTAGTGTTCTTCCTCACTTGCACCGAAGTGTAAAAGCGGCAAAAATATCTTAAACACATATATGATGAGGAAGCCGCTCTTCTGGTCCACTCTGTTTTGTTTTGCTTCTAGGGATCTGTCTCACTCCGAACCTTTGCTTTTTGTTTTCTCTTTTATGTACGCTAAGAACCCGAGAGTCTTAACCTTTTCTTCCACCTCTCAACCAATAAATAGGACAAAAGAACATTTTTATGTTTTTATGTATTTTCCATTCAAATTTTTAAAAAAGAGATAAGTAAGCTAGCTCAGTTCATATCTCTCACAAAAATCACTTTCCAAACTAAACTGTTTGTGACCATAAACAGGAAAAGCACCGTACTCTATTAGCACCATCTGACATTTCCACCTTAATGTTACCAAACTCAACTTGACACTAATGTCAGAACTATTAAAAATGTTAAAAATCCCCAACCCCACTCAAAATGCATACCAAAGTTCAGGTAGAGGAAAAACAAAAACAAAAGCAACTCACCGTTATCTTTATGTTCTTTCAGAAACCCATTAACAGCACACTGGAATTTAAAACTAGAGTCGTCATCTGACACCTGACGCCCAATTGTACAAATTTTTAAATAAGGAATAGTTTCTGGTAAGTCCTATAAGGCAAAACCATGAAAATATGTATTATTTCCTTTGTAGGGAAAGAATAAAAAATTAATTAGAGAAGGCAGACTATAAACCAGGAGAGTACATTAAACTTTGTATGTCAGTCATTCTGATGAGAGCCATTTTTTCCAAAGCTGCTTTAACCAGTAATTATCACTTGATTTTCATTAAAACGGCAGAACGGACAGTTACCAGGCATGCAAAAGGAAAAGCAAATCTATGTGAATGAATGCACATGTAACTCAAAATGATATAAACAGTTCTACCTACATTTATGTTCTATTTTACATTTCAAGGGCCATAAAGCAGCTGTGATTTAAGGAGAGGAGTAGAATAGAGTCAGAAGAACTTGGATTCGAATTAGGAAACAGAGGCAATTTCAGGCATTGTTAAGAACTGGTATTCTTGAGGTGGGAGAAAGTAGACTATCCATAGAAGACAGAAAAGGATAAGTGAAAATTCTCTAGTTCTGAATTTAAATGGAAAGTAGCAGTAGGAACCTATGACGTATTTTTAAAATATTAAAAACAAACATACATAGTTCCTAGCTCTGACCACTGAAAAAGTCTAGAAACAACTAATGTCATGTCAAAAGGACTCAGGAGTCACCGAGAAGCTCCAACTGGCCAAAGACAGGGCCTCAGTTAGAATAATAACTGTAACGGAGTACACGGTGATAGGAATAAATAAAATTTTACAAAACTGGTCACACTGGAGGATATTTGTGAATCAACTCATTATTTTGAAAACTGTTAAATAAAAGAAGAGAATCATGCCTCTACAACTGGGCAACCAAACAGCTGATGAGGGGAATCTTCTCCTCATACAAATATACCCAGCTAATAAGTGAAAAAAAGAACAACAGAATTCACCATTCTTTGAAGCCTCAACTGAATTAATGGATGTAGGTATGAATCATCAGTGACTGCTAATACCACAGAAAGACACAATTATATATGTCTCCATGGAAGAACACGTCATCACCTATGAAACTGTCTTGCCAAAACAAAAC
Source organism: Grampus griseus (assembly GCF_964374135.1). Lineage (NCBI taxonomy): Eukaryota > Metazoa > Chordata > Mammalia > Artiodactyla > Delphinidae > Grampus > Grampus griseus. The sequence continues at coordinate 29,067,116 of NC_139005.1, read as the reverse complement.
ATGCAAGCTTCATTCAGATCAACTACCAATTTACAGGAAATAAAAGGACTGAAGAATATGTTACCAACACATGGAATGTAATCATCGACATCTAGATGGGACAAATTACCTGGTTTCTTTAAAAACAAAATTCCAGGAGGAAAAAAAAGTGAGAGAGACATGGAGGGAGAACCTATAGATTAAACAAGACTTCAGAGACCTAACAATCCACGGCAAAGTGTGGACCTTATTTGGATCTAATTCAAAATTCTTATAAACAATTTTTTATGACGTTTAGGAGAGAACTGCAAATTTGAGCACTCCCTGGGTAATATTAAAAAATGATATTAAGGAATAAAAGTCCTATATTTTAAATGCACGTGCCAAAAACGTACAGGTGTAATTACATGCTGTCTCGGAGCTGCTTCAAGATAATATGGAATGGGGTGAAACAGGTGGGGGTACAGATAAAACATGACAGCCATCAGTTGGTAAATAAGAAAGCTGGAGGAGTTCATGGGTATACAAGGAACACTCACAGTATTTTTATACTTTTGTATATGCTTAAAATTTGTGATAATTGTTTAAAAACAAGACGACACTGTAGAAAACAGTTTGGCACTTTCTCAAAGGTTAAGTGTAGAGCTACCATATGATCTAACAACTCTGCTACTACCTACGCTGCACATATAACAGAACTGAAAGCAGGGATTTGAACAAATATCTGTACACCAATGATCATAGCATGATTCACAATACCTACAAGATGGAAAACAACCAAGTGTCAATCAACCGTTGAATAACAAACTATGGTCTATATACACACAATGGGATTTTCTAAGCCAAAAAAGAAATGGCATTTCGTTACGTGCTATAACATGGATAAACCTTGAAAACATGATGTTTAGTGCAATAAGCCAGACACAGAAGGACAAATACTGCAGATTCCACTTACACGAGGTACCTAGAATAGGCCAATTCACAGAGACAGAAAATAGAATAGAGGTTACCAAGGGTTGGTGGGAGGGAAAATGGGGTTGTTACTGTTTGATGGTTACAGAGTTTCTGTTGAGGATGATGAAAAAGTTTTGGTTATAGACAGTGGTGATGGTTATACAACACTGTGACTGTAGTTAATGCCACTGAACTGCATATTTATAAATGGTTAAAATAAATATGATTTCTCTATATTTTACCACAATAAAAAAAAAAAGGAATAACAGAGCTGAAATTTCAATTCTTCCTTTTCCGAGAGTCAGTTTCATCATCTGTAAAATTAGTAATTGTAGTTGTCTATCCTCTGAGCTTAGTGCAGGGTAAGCACTCAGTAGGAGATAGCAGTACTACTTCCACTTCAAGAGCAAAGGATTGCTGTGAAGATTAACTAAGTCAATGGATATGAAAGAACTTTCTAAATGGCAAACTGCTCTACAAATATTAAAAGACATTAGGTGTTACTGTCTCCCAAGGCCATGGAACAGGTCAGAAGGATAATTCTTTTGCACTGGAATGTCCTACATGGGCCAAGAGAATATATGGGTTTCTGTACTATATCAGAAGGCATTAGGAAAAGGAAGCATAAAACTTAGAGAACAACTGTCTTTTACAGTGATGCTTAAACACGCTCAGGCAACTGCTTAAAATAAGTGCTAAAGACATAATGGACATACCTTTCTTTCTTTTTAGGATACTACTGTAACTACTAAAAGTTTACTTCATTTTCAAAATATAGAACATGGAAGCTTATAGAAGTTCTTAAGCATATCTAGAGCCTACTGCCAAATACTATAGTTCAATTCATATCTTTAATCTCATTTTGAAACAGCAATTACAAATGTGTATTTAAGGAAACCACTAGCTTCCCTTTTTGAACCCACGAGAGAAGGCCAGGATTCACCTTAGCATAAGATGGTAACTACTGAACTACTATGAATTATTACAGTATCAGAAAGAAGGTCATTTTCAATCACGGCTTCCATTTACCTCTGGCTTGTAATAGCGGCGAGTATTTGTTAAGTCAATAATCAGCCCAAGTTCTTCATTCTGTCCTTGGATTTTGTTAAGAGATCCAAGGGGGAGAAACGTTCTTCTGGAGCAAGATTCTTTTCAAAACTCTGTCAGAAAGAATAAAATAAGGAAGAACATATGTTTAAAATCCTTTACTATATTATCCATTTATTCAAACCCTGTGATGCTAACATATGAGATTCAAAGTAAAGTTTCCTCCTCTGGAGTTTACAAGCGATATTACAATCCTCTCTTCCAGAGAGATTAGACGGAAGAAAATAAGCTCACTTCTATATAGTTATTTCTATGTTTGTTTATTTCATGTTGGTCTCCTAACCTGACTCTAAACTCCCAGAAGGCAGGGACCACATCAATTTTGCCTACCACTGTATTGCCAGCTCCAAGCAGAGTGCCTGAAAATAGACACAGAAATAAATACTTCTTGAATATCTACATATAGGAAGGATGGCTTTCACTGCTAAATATTCTTTCATGTATTTGGCTTATACATGTACCCTGTTCCATTGATCTCTTTGGTTATTCAAGTGTCAGCAACACACACTTTTTTTTAAATTAGTAGACTAGTTTTAGAGCAGTTTGAGATTCACAGCAAAACTGAGCAAAATGTACACAGTTCCCACTTATACCCTCTCTCCTTCATCCCACACAGCCTTCCCCATTATCAACATGCCATACCAATGTGCTTCATTTGTTAGAATTCATGAACCAACACTGACACATCATTATCAATCAAAGTCCATAGTTTATTGCATTCATGGTACAAGTAACTGACTATTTCTTTATTTCTAGTATAGTCATCCCCAAACAGTTACATACTGAGATACATATTACTTTCTTATAAATTACTTTATTCTTTATTTATAGTTAGGGCATTGCATTGTTTTCTTTTTGTTTTTTAATTAAGTACAAAAGTTGGTTGTATTTGTCTATGAATCCCATTTCTGGATAGTAAAAGAGGTATTAAAAAGTATTTGCTATAAAAAGGGAAAATGGAGTACGACGGGGTTGAGAGCCAGAGCTCTATATGGTGAATTCAGATTTCTGGAAGAATACGGTATTAACTTTTGCTCACCTTTTTTAAAGGAACTTTGAAAGCAATGAAACGAGTCCCACGCATCCGCTGTTCAACTGGGAGATAGTCTTTCCACCTGTTAATATATTTTTCGTTAGGCAAATTTTATGTTAGGCTGTCTCCCTGCATAGGATGAATGCGCCTTGAAAATGGAAATCATATCCCTCTACATCGGCTCCCAGGTGGTCCCAGCGTCCCGACCCCGACCCCGGCCGCGACACACTTTCCACAAACTGACACACACGGAGCCCGCGCGAGGGCCGGGTCGCGCGGGCCTCCCCGCCGGGTCGCCTGGAGGCTGGTCCCCCGCAAGCCGAGCGCACGAAAGGGCGCCCCATAGGCGCCGGCCCAAGGCGCCCGCTGCGCTTTCCCTCCGGAAGGTGGGCTGCGGGGCCCAAGCGTAAACCCTGAGACAAGGAACACGCGCACCACGCCGCCACGGGGGACGAGAGGCCGGGCGCCCACCTAGCCGGACACCCTGCATTTCTGGAATCACCGGACGCCTGTGTACATTTCCGTCTGGCCTGTCATTTTCCAAAGGCCACTCAAGGTCAGGGGACAGAACGCCTCCTCTCCAAGTGTCCTGCCAGCCCACCCACTCAAGATCAGAGGGACAAAATGCCTAACTAAAACAAAACAGAAACACAAAAAAACTGGAGAGAGGGAGGAAAGGGTGACCTGAAAAAAAAAAAAAAAAAAAAAACTAAGCACGTTGACAGCGCTAAGAATAAACTACCAGGAAAAAGAAACCCTACATGTCAGATCCTAAAGTACAGAAGGGCAAGCCCGCCGGCAGTCCAGGCCCGGGGGGACCGGGGTCCCCAGCCCTGCAGAGCCAACCGCAGACCGGCTCGGGCGCCCCGCGGAAGCGCGGGGTCCCCGCGGCCGAGTCTGTGCCCCCCGGCCGGCGCCGGCTCCCCTCTGCCCACCCTGCGCGCGGGGGCTGGAAACTGCCACGGAGAACCACGGCGGGGCGGGAAGGGGCCTCCAAAGAGGGTCTGGCGACTCGAGTCGCTCCGTTTCTCAGTGGGCTCAGCAAGCGCCGTGGGGGAAGAGGGGCGGGGGTCCGGGAGGAGGGGACGGGCGGCACTTACGTAGACCGGCAGCGGCCACGAGTAGACGGCGGGCTCGGTCCCCAAGAGCGACTCCAGCCTCAGCTCCAGCTTCTCCCCCATGTCTTCGCGCGCAGCCCCCGCACCGCGCTAGTCTGGCGCTTGGGGGAGGGGCGCGGGGGCCGCCGGCGGGGGCGGGGCAGACGGGCAGGCGGGAGGCTGAGGGGAGGGGGCCTGGCCTGGGCCTCAGCTGCGGCCGCCGCGCTCCCGTCCGGCCCCCGGCTCCCTCTTGTGGTCACAGGCCCGGGGCCTCCAGCACTGCTGCGAACTCGGGCCGGCGTGAGGCGATCACGATGAGCCGCGGTCCAGACTGATACACTCCTGGCGCGCGCGGCCCGCCTCGTGGACTCGCACGCTCTCACGCACGCACGCTCCCACGCACGCACGTAAGCACGCACGTAGGACGTCGTCGGCTGCCCCTGGCCACAACCCCCGGCCCGAAGTGGGGACGCGGGAAAACCTCTCAGGGCCAGTGATGGCGGGTTTGACTCCCGACCTCGACGTACCCTGACACACACCCCTGCCCCCCAATAATAAGACTATAATTCCTATTAAATATAACAGCTGGAATCCCGGCTTGTGTTCACAAAAATGCCGTGTATTTAGCCTATGCTAGGCACCAGACCGCGGACGCTCAGTACTGGCAAAAAAGGAAATGCCCTGCCCTCATAGCACTGCCATTTTAATTGGAATAGTAGTGACAATGGTCAAGGGAGAAAATAAAGTGTCATCATCGCCACGGGGATGGTTAATCTCATGTGCGCACTGCGTGGGGCCTCGGCAACCACAAACATTATTCCAGATGTGGCCAGGAAGGTATTTTTCAGAAGAGATTAACACTGAAATTGGTCCACTTTGCGTAAAGGAGATTGTCAATGCCGCGGCGTGGGTGGGCCTCGTCCATCAGTTGAAGGACTGGAGAGAAAAATGAGGTGCCCTAGAAAGAGGGAAGTGTTCCTCCAATGGACTTGGGACATCATCTCTTCCCTGTGTCTCCAGCCCAGAGTCCTTCCCTGACTTGCCTGCCTCACGGTCACAAGAGTCAACTCCTTAAAACGAAACTATATATGTAAAAATATTGAATATATACAAGCCTATTAATTTGTATATGTGTGTATACATATTATATATATATGTATACACATATATTTATATGTATGCACACATTGTAGTATATGTGTAAGTACTATATACAGTATACATACAAGCCTATATGTGTGTATATATTGTATACATGTATGTATGTGTATATATACAGTATACATATTATAAAGGTGAACATGCTGTTTCATAGAGATAGTGATAAAAAGAAGAAAAAAGTAACATATCAAAATGATAAAATCATTAGAGTTTGCTTAAACATCAACTCATTACTCTCAAAAGAGATAATGGTAAGGAAATACACATTTTACTATCTTTATGGTAGGAACTGTATTTTAGATAGTCAAATAGCTCTGAGGGTCACTGTTCTTAAAAATGAATTCTATCTCAAAAATGGAGAAGAAATGATCAAATTCAAATAACTTTTTGCAATCTATATTGAAATAATGGATTTAGGCAACAGTCATGATGGCTGTTACCATTGTACTAAGGTGGAATGCTAATGGGAAGAATTATAAAGAAGGAGTTATGTCATGACTGGAATGCAGTAATCAATCTTAGTATCAGAAGCAGGTTACCATGAAGGTAATTAAGCTTCAGCTTCAGGTTCCCTTATTTGCATATGTCACTTCCAAGCTCTGGGAGGGGCCAGAACAGTGTATGATGTTTGAAGAAATTAGTTAGGTTTTATGAATTTTAATTTTTGTGTCTGTAATTTCTTTACTATTCTAACTAAACATTTACATTTGTCACTTTTTTTGTAATTCTGTAGCCTTTTTGTTAAAGAAGAGACTTCAAATTGTAAAAGTTTCAGGCCTTAACTAATCTAGACTTATTCCTGATTAGAATCACTAGTCCTGAGACAAACAAACATACTATGCTTCTCCATGTTATGCAATTGAATCACCCAAAATTATGTACACAGTATTCTTTTTTAAAAAAAAATATTTATTTATTTATTTTTCGCTGTGTTGAGTCTTCATTTCTGGGCGAGGGCTTTCTCCAGTTGCGGCAAGCAGGGGCCACTCTTCATCGCGGTGTGTGCGCCTCTCACTGTCACCGCCTCTCCTGTTGTGGAGCACAGGCTCCAGACGCGTAGGCTCAGTAGCTGTGGCTCACGGGCCTAGTTGCTCCACAGCATGTGGGATCTTCCCAGACCAGGGCTCGAACCCGTCTCCCCTGCATTGGCAGGCAGATTCTCAACCACTGCACCACCAGGGAAGCCCTACACAGTATTCTTGACAAAAATTTTGAAGTTTAATATATTCAAACCTTTATATCTAACTAAAATACTGAGAAAATATGGAGAACAGGGAAAAAGTTAAACTACCTCATAAGGAAGCAATCAATAAAATCCAAAATTTGGAGTGTACTATAGAATAATTGCCTATATTTCTTTAAAATTTTAATAGAATTGAAAAAAAATTAAAATGGAGGATTTTGTGTGATTTTTTAAAAATTCTGATGTGATCAAAAACTGTGAAAATACATTTTTTAGAAGGTAAAGGAAATTGATTATGAATTGAATATTATTACATGACAATAAATAATTAAATTTGTAACAAGTGTTAATGTGATTGTGTTTATGTAAGAAATATTTTTATTACTATTTTTGAGATTCATATTAACTTTAAAGTTGTTTGGTTTAAAGAACAAATATTAGGGGATCGATTTAAAACATGTTTTTTTTAAGTTAGATGATGAATTCATAAGATTTATTGACCTTTCTTCTTTTGTAAATATTTGAAAATTTTTATAATTTAAAAATATTTGTTAAATTTCCCCATAAACATTCTGTTTACTTACACCATGACCAAGTGGGATTTATTCCTGGAATGCAAGGGTGGTTCAGCATATGAAAATCAATCAATGTAATATTCATACATCACATTAGCAGAAAAAACAAACCAAGCCAGAACAAAACACATGATCATCTCAATAGATTAAGAAAGAGCATTTGACAAAATTTAACACATTTCATGATAAAGACACTCTAAAAACTAGGAATAGAAGGAAATCACCTCAACATAATAAAGGCCGTATATGAAAAACTCATAGCTAACTTCATACTCAATGATAAAAGATTGAAAACTTTTTCTCTTAATATCAAGAACAAAACAAGAATGTTCTTTTTCAACACTTATATTCGACATAGTCCTGGAAGTCAACCTGGGCAGTTAGACAAGAAAAAGAAAGTTAAACGTTCCAAATCAGAAAGGAAGAATTAATCTTATCTCTGTTCACAGATGACATGACATTATATGTAGAAAACCAAAACAATTACACCCCCAAAAAGAGAAAAAACAGAACTAATAAATGAACTCAGCAAAGTTATAGGATACAAAATCAACAACGAAAATTAGTTGCATTTCTGTATGCTAATGATGATCAATCAAAAAGGAAATTAAGAAAACCATTCAATTTACAATAGCGTCAAAAAGAATAAAATACTTAGGAATAAACTTAACCAACTAGAAAAAATATTTACACTGAAATTAAAGAAACAAATTTTAAAAAGACACAAATAAATGGCGAGATGTCCCATATTCATTGATTGGGATATTCAATATTGTTAAAATGTCAACACTACCCAGAGTAAACTACAGATTCAATGCAATACCGATTAAAATCACAATGATTTTTTTTTGCAGAAATAGAAAAACCCATCCTAATGTTAACATAGAATTTAAAGGGACCTGAAGTAGTCAACTGGTTTTTAACAAGGATGCCAAGACTATTCAATGGGGAAAGAAACATCTTTTCAACAAGTGGTTTTGGGAGAAGTAGATGATCTACATGCATTAAGAAAGGAAGTTATGCTCGTAATATATATAAAAGTTAACTGAAAATGGATCAAAGACCTAAATGTAAAAGCTAAAACTATCAAACTCTTAGAAGAAAACATGGCAAAATTTCATGACATTGGATTTGATCATGCTTTATTGGATATGACACCGAAAGCTCAGGCAGCAAGAGAAAAAATAGATAAGTTGGACTTCATCAAAATTTAAAACTTTTGTGTATCCAAGGACACTATCAACAGAGTGAAGATGTAATCTACAGAATGGGAGAAAATATTTGCAAATCATATACTGCATAAGGGATTGATACCCAGAATACCAAAAGATGTCCTACACCTCAGCAATAAAAAGACAGGGCAGTCCAATTAAATATAAGGGAATTGAGTGGACATTTCTCCAAAGAGGATGTATGGGTAGTGCATGAGCATATGAGAGGATATTAAATATCACTAATCTTTAGGGAAATTCAGACTGAGAGCAGGATGGCATGTCACCTCACACACTTGGGATGGCTGTTGTTGAAACAAAACACAATGGCAGGTGTTGGCAAAGATACGCAGAAATTGGAGTCCTTGTGCTTTGCTGATGGGAATATGAAATGGTGCAGTGGCTCTGGAGGACTGTCTAGTCCTCAAAAATTGTACACCGATTGCCATGTCATCCAGCAGTTCCACTTCTGGGTATATACCCAAAAGAGGTTGGAGTAGGGACTTGAACAGCCACTTGTACACCTATGTTCTGGCAGCATTTTTAACAGCAGCCAGGAGGTGGGGGTAACCTAGGTGTCTATCCAAGGAAGAAAGGATAAACAGAATGTAGTTTATGCATACTGTTGACTATTGTTCAGACTTGAAAGGGAAGGAAATCCTGGCATGTGCTACAGCAAGGATGAACCTTGAAGATGTTATGCTAGAAGTAGGCCAGTCACAGAAGGATAAATGTTGCAACATCCCACTTGTGTGGGAATAGCTAGGGTGCTTAGGTTCATGGAGACAGATACTGTTACTTGGGGCTGTGGGGAGGAGGAAATTGGGAGTTGGTATCTAACGGGTATAGAATTTCAGTTGGGGAGCATGGAGAGGTTCTAGAGATGGATGGTGGTGATGGTTGCACAGCAATGTGGGTACGCTTAATGCCACAGAGCTGAAGTGATAAGAATTGTGGATTTTGCCACAATAGAAAAAAATGAAAAAGTAACTATTAATGAAATATTTTTTAATTAAAAATACACAAAAGATATATAAAAATACTGTGTTTACCAAAAGGCACGCATAACTTCATATTTATCCTTTCACAGTTACAAACTCAACCTTTCTCAGTAATTTCTGGTGGTAAATATGGATTGATGCTTTTCACACTCATTAATCAATAATGTAGACTCCTGTGGGGACCTCCTTGAATTTTCACATGTACAGTATTACATCAGAAACAAGCACTACTAAAAGAAAAAATGAGGAAGAAACAAAAATAAAATCTTCATCATCTGTCATGTATGCACTTACACTGGTAGCCAGCAAATTTTTCTTTAAAACTCCAAAGTGTAAATATTTTAGACTTTTCAGACCATACAGAGTTTTTTGTAACTACATAATTCTTCTGTTGTTGTATAAAGGCAGCCATAAACAATACATAAAGGAGTGGGCATGGCTGATTCCAAGAAAACTTTACCTACAGGAACAGTCATGGGCCAGCCCTGGGTAATTTGCTGACTGTAATCTTTACCATGTAGTAGTTTGATTGCCAAGAGCTCCAGCTTTTCTTTGGGCACTCAGCTGAAGCTAATGGCTAGAATAAATTTAACATAGGTATGCCTGTGAAGTGCACTGGGAGGCCTCCTCAGTAATTGTAGCACTTATGATTGGTGTTGGAATCATCCCAGGTTTATTCCTCTTCCATTATCTTTAAATTAAGAATTGCCATGTGATTTGCTTTGGCCAGTGAAATGTGAACAGAGTATTATGTGGATTTCCAATTGGAAAAATTGAAATACAGGTGCAACTTGCCATCTAACCTTTTGCCTACTGCAATGGTTGTAGAATTACGTGTCCAGAATGAGTCTGTATCACCCTAGATTCCTGAGTGACAGTTATAAGCAGAAAGCCCCTGCAGTACCACAATAGATATGCTTAATTGGCAAGAAATAAATTGTGACTGTGTTAATCCAGTGAGATTTTGTGATTGTAAATTATCACATCATAATTTAATCCATCCTGCTTGATAGTACACTATTTGATTAATAATTGTGTAATTTTAAATTTTCATTAATTGTAAATCATGATTTGCCAATATCTGAAGCAGCGATTAAAGGAGTTTTATGTGAAAGGGCATCGACAGACTTGTATCTGCATTGTAATTAGGGATTACAATGCATATTTTATAGTGCTGAAGAATTCTGGAAATCTACTATGTCTTTCTGAAGCTGACCTAAGTAGTATGACATAGGCTCTTTTAGCTCACAGCCCACATTTGATGTTTATTTGGAGTACCATAAATCTATATCAGTGCAATTTTTATAACTTCTGTTAAATCTTGACTATCAGTATGAAAATTAGAGATTACAATGAATATTTTATAATGCTGATTTTAATACTGAGGCATGTCAAAATAAAGTGATTTTCCTTTACACATAGAAGAAAATAAAGATGTCAGTCACATTCCTTCCCTCTGCCTATTGAGAAAGCTCATCCCAATTATAAAACATCATGCTTTTTATTATAGCTCTGTTTAACTGTATTTAAATAGAAAAACTCTAATGTATAAATTGATAAACATAACATGAATTCTAAAAATCAGGATCAAAGAATAAGTTGTATTGTGCATATTGCTAATTCATGTAGTTCATTTCATTATAATGTATACCTGACTTTATAATATTGAACTTATAACCCTTTATCATGAACATTTTAAAAATAAAATCCAAATATCTACAGCATGCCAGTTGGGTCTCTGAATTTTATGTACCTGATCATTCTGATACACAGCATTTGCACCTTAGTTTAATGTGCAAACAGCGCTGAGAGCATCTTATTCCATATTCCTTGCCACAGGTATAGACAAATGATGACAAGCTGTGAATCTAAAAACTGTCTTCAACGGTCTACTAGAACAGGTTGAATATTGAGAGTGAAAACATTTACTGATAAAATTTCTAACTCATGCCGTATTGGGGAATGGATGACAGAGGGAACGGACTCCTGGCAATCAGCACACACTAGAGAAAACATAAACAATGAATGTCTTTGCAACCTTTGTCACCTCCTATTTGCTTTACATTTGTCATTGGTGTTAGTGAATAGGAGCTGGGTTCCAAGAAATCTCTGCAGGTTTCTTCAACTTCTCTCGTCTCTGAGCTTCTACAACCAACACGTCTGCTTGAACCCAACAGCTGTGGTAAGTGTACATTTAGAGTCTTAAGGGAATCTGCAACTTGAGTGCAGGCAGCACCAAAGTAAAGATCCTACATGACTTTAATACATTTATACATTTTTAAAATCCCATTTTAGGTAAATTTGTCCCTGAGATCAGTGTATGTGAAATCTCAAGTAAAGCCTTAAACATGTGCTTGAGACACTGGTGTTTCACAGACTTCAAAGGCAACAGATGTGACAATCCAGGGTGAGTCATTCAGTGCCAATTTAGTCAGAGACTGGGAATATCAATGATGTTATGCTTTAATTCAAGTAAATATATTATCTGAGTTATTTTTTCTTAGCAAAGTATCTGTTCATTAATTTTTTACAGCGCTTTTATATAGTTTACTTTGGCTTTCATTTTACAGTCTCCACTCAGTTCCACAGTTACTTAGGTCAACACCATTTTCCCCAAAACGTCTTAAGTGAAATTATTTCATACTTGTAATACAGTTAGATGTTTTGTCACATTCTGTGTTCCATTGTGGATTCTCCAGAATATCTAAATGAATGTTTTTTTTAAATTATGTATATTAAGGTTCACTCTTCGTGCTGTAAATTTCTGTGGGTTTTAACAGATGCACAGTATCATGTATCCACTACTACAGTATCATACAGGGTAGTTTCACTACCCTAAACAATCCTCTGTACTTCACCTATTTAACACTTCTCAGTCTCCAAACACCTGGCAACCACTGACTTTTTAAAATTATCTCTATAGATTTGCCTTTTCCAGAGTGTCATACAATTTTTCATGATTCTTTTCAGACTGGCTCCTTTCATTTAGCAATATGCATTTATAATTTATCCATATCTTTTCATGTTTGGTACCACATTTCTTTTTCTCATGGAATGACATCTCATTGTTGGGATGTACCACAACTGTTTATTCACACCTGTTAAAAGGAGAACTTGGTTGCTTCTGATTTTTGACAATTATGAGTAAAGCTGCTATAAATATTTGCATGAAGTTGTCTTTTAGGATCTTTATCTTTGATTTTCTATAGTTTGAAAATGATACGCCTACATGTAATCTTTTGATATTTATTCTGTTGGATATTCTCTGAGCTTCCTGGATCTGTGATTTGGTGACTGACACTAATTTGGGGGAAATTCTCAGTTATTATTGTTTAAAATATTTCTTCTGTTATTTTCTATTGTCTCCTTGTAGTATTCTTATACGTGTATGTTACACCTTTTGTAGCTGTCCCACAGACCTTGGATATTCTAGAGATTCTTTCTTCTGTCATGTCTAGTCTACCAATAATCCCATCAAAGGCTTTCTTCCCATCTCTGTTGCAGTGTTTTGCATTTCTAGTGTTTCTTTTGGGTTCTTTCTTAGGATTTCCATCTCTTTGCTGACATTATCCGTCTGTTTTTGCATGCTGTTTATCCATTAGAGCTCTTAACATATTAATTATAGTTCTTTCAAAATCCTGGTATGATCATTCCCAATCCCTGTGATGTGTGGTTCCTTCTATCTCTTGTGTTTTCTTTGCCTTTTACTATGCCTTGTAATTTTTCTTGACAGCCAGATTTGAACAAAGAACTGCTGTAACCAGGCCATTAGTAATGTGGTGGTAAGGTGTGGGGGGAGGGGAAGTGTTCTATAATTCTGTAATCTCTAATAACTAGCTCTCAGTTGTTTAGTGGGCCAGTGCCTCTGGAACTTCACGAGTGTTTTTCAGTTTTTGTCTCTCTCCTTAGGTGAATGAGGATGGCTCAAGTGGGCTAGAGCTGTGTATTCCCCCTCTCCTATGTGGAAGGCTACAGCTGACTAGAGTTGGGTATTTCCCTTCTCCCAGGTGAGCTAGGCTCTGCTAATATCGCAGCCAATTAGACTCCGGTTAATTAATTTCTCCTGAGCGCTGGCCTTGTTAAGTAGAACAGCCTGCTCACTAGCGTATTTCAAAATGGTTCCTCTTCCCTTCCTGCTGCTGACAGCACAAGGGGATTTTTCTCGGACACTTTACTGTGAGAATCCAGTTGAGCTCCTGGAGGTAAAACTCACTAAAGTGTGGGTGCCCCACTATGACTGGGCTCCCCTGGAGTTTTTAAACGTCAGGATCGTCCACACTGAGCCTCCAGCAATTAGACAATTCAAGTTCAGGTTTTCCTGCTCCGGCACTGGTTCCCTTGCCAGTTTCTGCCCGCCAGACTCTGCTCAGGTGAGTCATGACTCTCTGTATTCACTTGTCTGACTTTCCAGTCCTGGAGACAGCAGTTTGCACTGTGTCCTCCCCCTCTGTTATGAATTCAAGAAGAGTTGTTGATTTTCCAGTCTGTTCAGTGTTTTACTGGTTGTTAGGACAGAGTGGTGACTTCCAAGCTTCTTTCATGTAAATCAAAAACCTGAAGTCTGCAGGGGTTTTGTGAATATGTTTTAAAATAAGTTGAGTAAACATCTAGGAGCATGGCTGCTGGATTGTGTGGTAAGAGTATGTTTAGCTTTGTAAGCAATTGCCAACTGTCTTCCAAAGTGGCTGAACCTTTTGCATTCTCGCCGTCAGTGAATGAGAGTTCCTGTTGCTCTGCATCCATGTCAGCAATTGGTATTGTTAAAATTTTGGATTTAAAATCTTTCTAATGGTTGTGTAGTGATACCTCTTTGTTGTTTTAATTTGCAGTTCCCTAATGACAAATAATTTTTGGCATATTCCCGTTTATTTGCCATCTGTATGTCCTTTTTGGTGAGGTATCCAGATATTTTGCCTTAATTTTTTTTTTTATTGTTGAGTTTTAAAATTTCTTTCTGTATTTTGCATACAATACCTTTATCAGACATGGGTTTTCCAAATAGCTTATCCCAATCTATGGCTTGTCTTTCTATTCCCTTAAAAGTTTACTTCAGAGCTTAGAAATTTTTAATTTTAAAAATCCAACCTACCAAGCTTTTCTTTCATGGAATGTGCTTTTGGTATTGCGTCTAAAAATGTGTCACCAAGTTCAAGGTCACATAGATTGTTCCTTACTTTACTTTCATACTGGTACACTTCAGCATCTTCTTATTTGCAAACTTCCTTTTTAAGCATTGCAATTCAGTAAAAGCCCCCAAACCTGAAGATTTTTAACCTCCTAATTATCTAATCTTTAATTATTGGTTTTTCAGTCTGAACATGATGTAATCAAAATATAAAGGACTTTCTACCACAGTAGTTCTATGTTTTTAAACACACTTAAGTTGTTTATAAAGCTTCTCTTCAAAGGCTTAAATATTGATATTTGAAGAGAGGTAGCAAAGAGAAAATTCACACTGCCATGTGGGAACTTTTATTTCATTATTTTGCTGTTCTAGTTTCCCATTAGTAAATTTCACTTTGGTAAATTTTTAAAACCACCACTTATTTTCTTTTCGAGTTTTATTAAGAAGTAATTGACATATATTACTGTATAAGTTTAAGGCACACAGCATGATGGTCTGAGTTACATGTATTCTGAAATGATTATCACAGTGGTTTCAGCTGATATCCATCATCTCATATAGCTACAATAAAAAGAAAAGAAATAATAAAAACATATTCTCATTGTGATAAGAACTCTTAGAATTTACTCTTTTAACAACTCTCTGATATATCATACAGCAGTGTTAACTGCTATTAATTTTTTAATAAACATCTCTGTTAATTGAGATAAAGTTTAACACATTCCTGGACACAAGGTGCTGACACAACTTGGAATCCATGTGTCTTTTACATTAACTCTCATTTCCAAAGAAATTTAACATATGAAAATTCTTATACATTTTGGGTTTGATGTTTTTTAATACATTATAGATAAATAGACATAATAGATAAGTTTTGATAAAAATTGAAGAATCAAAGAAACCAGTGTATTCAGCACCCTAGAAACCTCAAACCCAAAGGAAATAGTAAACATGATCACAAAAGGAAATAATATGGAAGGAAAGCATAGGCTTTTATAAGTTGTCCTAGAATCATCTTCTCTTACATTATAAATTTAATGACTTTAAACTCATTTAATCTATATGTATTTAGTCAGCTTTTTTCAGTGATTATAGAACAATCTCTTAAATGATTTATGATTAAAATTGACTAATCTGGATAGGAAATTCTCTTTATATAATAAAAAAGTTCCATGTGAAATACTCTATTTAAATTAAGAGGAACAATTATGGAAAATTCCTACCATGTAGTGACCTGGCACAATGAAAGTACTCAAATATGTTTGCTGAATAAGTTATAAAATGATAATAAAAAGTTAGCAGAGCAAAAAAAGATGAATAAATTAGATCCACATTTTTGAGTCTAGATTGACAAGATTATTAATATTTGCTTAATATCATTAGGTACTTGCTGTGTTTCGAGCTTTATTCTAACTATTTTACATTAATTACTCCTCCCAACACCCTTATGAGATAGTTGTACTTTATAAGAGCTTTGCCACTTCTAATAAATGTTTGCTTTCTATTTGATTCATATGTATTTCTAAGTTTGACTACAAGCCTATCCATATTTAAGATACTCATACCCATTGCATTGAATTAAAGGATTTGGGTGGCTAATCAAGGACAAGACATATGCTAGGGGGTGGCAGTAGCACACAAGGAGCTGCATTGTGGGCAGCACTTGGACAGGATGCATGTGAGGGGAGATCCCTCACAGCAGGAGACCTCTTAGACACAGCAGCCTAGGTCCACCATCCATAAAGGGAAGAGGACAAATAAATGACTGGGGAAGAGAGCTGGAGAGGAGGCTTAAGTATCTAGGTGGTGCCTGGGTCAGAGAGCTTTCAAAGCCAGCAGGGACTTGGGATCTTTAAAGGGCCATGGTTTACCTTATTTATGGCTAGTAGATGTTGGGTGCAGTTTCTTGGGGTTTGCAGAGAAGACTGGCTTCTAAATGACTAAAAATAGGCCTATTGGGGCTATATTTAAAGCAATTGGATGTGTAAGAATTTGAGTTTAGCACCAGTAGGCTTTTGAGCTAACAGTCTAGACTGCTGTGATGAAGTAAAAACATGGGGGCCACAGTAAACAGGGGACATCTTTGGCTTATTTGTATAACACCTATAAAGTAATATCTATTCATTCTTAAATATACAAAATAAAACATACATATTGCCGATTTTAAGTTGCTTGGGGCATATACGTGTGTATATACATATAAATGTATATATTGCATGAGCTGTATTTTCAAGCACACGCACACACACACATGCACGCATAAACCCTAAAACTATTAAATATATGAAAAAAGCTTTCTACACGCACTATCAAGTTTTCCTTAGGGGATTTTTTCCTTGTGTCTTTAGGGTTTAGGCAGTGGTATTAGGCAACTAGGGATGTCATAACAAAATGCCACAGAGTGGATGACTTAAACAACAGAAATGTATTTTCTCACAGTTCTGGAGGCTAGAGGTCAAGGTGATGGCAAGTTTGGCTTCTCCCTGAGACCTCTCTCCTTGGCTTCCTGCCTTCTGTGTCTTCATATGACCTTTTATTTGGTTTCTCTTCTTCTAATAAGAACACCAGTCTTATTGGATTAGGGCCCCATCCTTATGATCTCATTTAACCTTAATTACCTCCGTAAAGTCCCTAGTTCCAAATGCAGGCACATTGGATGTTAGGACATCAATGTGTGGATTTAGGGGGGACATAATTCTGCCTATAAGTACACTGTACCTCTGGATTGCAATTTTGTATGATATATGTATTTAGATATAGAGCCAATAATATATGCCCTGCACGATTTCACTATCTTAATTGCATGTGTATTATATACCACATTTTTATTTAAACTTGGACAAGAATTGCAGGTTCATTTGGCTTATGAAATTCAGTTCATTTATAACCTGTTTCACACAGCACTTCAGAACAGAAAATTAACTTTCTTAGCTGAATAAAACCAAAATGGAAACAAAATTTTAGTTCCTAAAAGAGCTTTGTAAATGATTTTGTATTGCACATTTCATTTAATTTATCCCAACCAGGATTAAAATATGTTAAATACTCTTTTGTTGTGAAGATATTCACAACTACGAAATGAAGTGGCCATTGTATTCTTAAGAGCTCAACATAATTAAGACTATACTTTATTGAGATCAACCAATTCCATTAAAATATCACTAGAAATGAATAAATTGAAAGGATCCTCAGCGAAATGAGAAGGAATGATTATGAGTTACTGAAATTTGAGCTTTATAAAGGCAGTATTTTGTTGCTGTGGTTTTGTTCATCTATACAAATAAGAGCAAAAAATTTGTTCATCTATACAAATAGGTAGCATTACATTGAAAAATAACTCTATATTAAGTTTATACTTCCCCACAAATATTTGGCAATGTTTAACGTTGTATCTTCATGCCAGGAACTTTTCTAGGATTTAGGAATAGATCTCTTAATAAAATAAACTCCCTGCCCTCATAGAACTTCATTCTAGCATACAGACAGAAAATAATCTAACACTTCCTTTAATTTGGGTTTCCCCTTTAGAGCTAGCCAGTGACCCTGACAGAAGTTTTTAAGTATTCAATATATAAAAGTATATCTATAATCTCTGAACTGTAAAGTTCACATACAATAATTGTACCTACAGTTGCTACATTTCAGGGCACTATCATGCCGACCTACTCTATATGACTAAAATAATCAGCAATACAGTTCAGTTGTAGTTTCTAAATGTACTAGTGGTGAACAGAGGACCAAAATGCAAGATGTCATATAAAAGAGTGGTAAAGAAATGAGTTTTTTGCTCTGTTTGACTCAGTTTTCTGCTGCATACTTAATATGATATGAGACAATGTATTCTATCTCTACAAAACTCAGGTGTTTCCTTTGTGAAATGAGAGAAATAATTAAAGGATGGCTCTGAGTATTATAGAAGATAATATGTGCATTGTACTTAACATGATACCTGGTATGTAAGATTCATTGAAATTCATGGTAGCTATTACTATTGCTAAAATGCAGATGTGTTGAAGGGGGCAAAAAGATGAGCTTTTTTTTCCATTTGGAGCAAATTTCTTAGATTTCACAACATGGATTAATTATTTTTAAACCAAACATTCCATTAGATATGGGAAATTTCCCATGACTACTATTATGATAGTAATCACCCTAGAAAACTGATAACTTAATCTTAGCTGTTTATGTTCAGAAAAAAAAATTGAGACTACTTTGATGTATTGTTTGTGGGGAGGTTTTTAGTAATTTCAGTTTTCTTGATACATTTGTATTCTCCATGTTTTATATGTGTTATTTTTGAAAAGTAAGAATGTAATTGGAGTGGCAGTTTACAGATAAGCAAGGAAAGGAGGCAGTTAAAATAAAAGTTTTTCAATAGTAAAAACTTTATAGTGGAAAAACTGGACAAACACTACCTCAGCCAGGTGGTCAAGGTCAACATCAACAGTGCTAAGTCATGTTCATAATATGTACCCTTGATATGACATGAAAGTGTCACTTTACTTCTATAGTTTTCCTTCCCCCAAATCCCAAACTCCAGTCTAATGAGAAAACATCAGTCAACTCTCAATTTAGGAACATTCTACAAAATACCTGAACAGTTTTCAAATCTGTCAAGGTCTCCAAAATATACAAACAGCTCACATAGCTCAATATCAGAAAAGAAAAAAGAAACCAATCAAAAAATAGGCAGAAGACCTAAATAAAAATTTCTCCAAAGAAGACATACAGATGGCCAAAAAGTGCATGAAAAAATGTTCAACATTGCTAATTATCAGAGAAATGCAAATCAAAACTACAATGAGGTATCACCTCACACTGATCAGGATGGCCATCATCAAAAATTCTACAAACAATAAATGCTGGAGAGGGTATGGAGAAAAAGGAACCATTCTACACTCTTGTTTGGAATGTAAATTGGTACAGCCACTATGGAGAATAGTATGGAGGTTTCTTAAAAAACTAAAAATAGAGTTACCATATGAGCCTGCAATCCCACTCCTGGGCATATATCCAGAGAAGACTATAATTCAAAAAGAAACAAGCACCCCGATGTTCATTGTAGAACTATTTACAGTAATCAAGACATGGGAGCAATCTAATGTCCACTGACAGATGAATGGATAAAGAAGATATGGTATATATACAATGGAATATTACTCAGCCATAAAAAGAATGAAATAACACCATTTGTAGCAACATGGATGGATTAAATATCATCATACTTAGTGAAGTAAGCCAGACAGAGAAAGACAGTTATCATATGATATTGCTTATATGTGGAATCTGAAAAACAAAGATACAATTGAGCTTATTTACAAATGAGAAATAGACCCATAGACATAGAAAACAAATTTATGGTTACCAAAGGGGAAAGGTGAGGAAGAGGAATAAATTAGGAGGTTGGGATTAACATATACATAGTTATATATTTTATATATAAAATAGATAACCAACAAAGACCTAGTGTATAGCACAGGGAACTATACTCAATATTTTGTAATAACATATATGGCCAAAGAATCTGAAATATGTATATATATATAATATAAACTGAATCACTGTTCTGTATACCTGAAACTAACATGACATTGTAAATCAACTACACTTCAATAAAATTTTTAAAAATTAAAAAATAAACTTTCAAGGTCATCAAAAGTCAATAAAAGTATGATAATCTGTCACAGCTAAGAGGAGCCTAAGGTGACATTACAACTAAGTGTAATGTGGTATCCTCAGTGAGTTCCTGGAAGAGAGAAAAGACATTAAGTAAAAATTAAGCAAATCTGAACAAAGTTTGGAACTTGTTAATAATTATTTAATAATTAACAATTTGGGTTCATTAATTGTGACAAGTGTACCATATTAATGTACGATGCTTTGATAGAGGCTACTGAATATGAACTATTTGGGAACTTTCTGTACCAGCTTCACAATTTTTCTGTAAATCTAAAACTGTTCTAAAAAGTAAAGTTTACTAATAAATATATAATCAAAAATTTTTTTAATTCACATAGTTTGGATAGTTCAATGACAAAATGGTGGTGTTCAAAGAAGAAATCTTAGAAATAAACACAAAATTAAAAGTCTACTTACAAAATGGATGGAACTATGCATGTGTTTTTTCTTTGTAAAAATATCAAAATTTTGGAAATATTTACACAGTCAAAATAAAGGCAAAAGAAAATAAAAGTAAAAGCAGAAGATTTTTAAGTCATATCAAATGGATACTGTTGTCTACACTTGGCCAAAATTTTGCATCAAAATTAGTATTTTTATCTTGTGATTTTCTAAATATGTAACAACTGGTAGAACTTAGACCTGGCAAATGAGAGCAGACAGTAGTAAACAGTACTCATAACTATATAACACCTAAATATTAGAGTGGTATTTCTAAAACAGAATGTCAGCTCAGCCCAAAGATAAAACGTTTAGATCGAGTACCTGAAGTCTTGCTATGTTACACAATGGGAAGAAAATTATATTACAAAAACAGATACAATGCAAGTTTCCCAGACCAGATAATCTCAACAACTATAAAGCCCTAAATCGATACCAGCCATAAACCTGAAGGAAGGAAGGAAGGAGGGAGGGAGGGGCATTACAGCTCTTCCTGGCCTCACTGCCTCGCTTGCTGTCACTTGGGACTCCCCTTGCTCTTTGACTATGAAATTTGGTATATACATCTCCTCCTTTGGATAGTTTCCTATGCATCCTTCAAGACCTGCTCAAAAATCACTTTTGCCAACAAGTCTTTCATGAAACTACCAGAAAGAGTTAGCTGCCCCTCATCTGAGTCCCCATAGTATTGTGTTCATTTTGTCACTCCTTCAACAAACACTTAGCAATTACCTACTGTATTCCAGGCCTGTATTTGTATCTCTGTACCATCATTTCCTGAACTCTATGACAGCCATGTCTGATTCCCCTGCTAGACTCAGACTAGTGCTTGGTGGTCTCCTCCTAAAATGAATGAGAAAAAGGAATCAGCAGTTACTCCTCACGGCCTGCCTTGTTTGAGGTGTGTCCTATTATAAACCATACTTTACAAATGTGAAAAATGAGACATGAGAATGCAAGGTAACATGTCTGAGGTAATACTGCTGCAAAATTTTCTTCTTTAGCCTTTTGATGCAATGGATTACACTGATTATTGAATGTTTAGACAGCTTTGAATACCTGGGATAATCCTAGTTGGTTATGGAGTACATTCTTTCTATACATCTTTGGATGCAGTGAGCTATAATTTTGGTTAGGATTTTTGCAGCTACCCATGAGATATATCGGACTGTAGTTTTCTTGTCTTTTTCTGGTTTTGTTATGGGGGTAATTCTGGTCTCAAAGAATGAGTGAGGAAGTGTGCCCTCTGTTTCTCTTTTCTGGAGGATACTAAAGAGATTTGGGATCATTTTTCTTAAATGATTGGTAGAGTTCACTAGTGAAAAAATCTGGGCCTGGTGCTTTCTCTTCTGGAAGGATAATTATTGTTTGAATTTCTGTAATAGATATGGGCCTATTAAGATGATCTATTTCTCCTCGTGTCAGTTTTGGTATGATGTGTCTTTCAAGCATTAGTCCATTTCATTCAAATTGTCAAATTTGGGATCATACAGTTTTTCATAATAGTCTACTATATTTTTAAATGATGGTCCCTCTTTCATTTCTGGTGTTGGTAACTTACGTCTTTATATTTATTCTTAGCCTGGCTAGAAGTTTATTGATTATATTAATGTTTTCAAAGAACCACCTTTTTGTTTCATTAATTTTCTCATTGTCTCTATTGATATTTCTTTATTTTTTATTTTAAGATTCATTAATATCTGCTTTAAGTTTGTTACTTCTTCTTTCTTTTGGTTTATACTGCTCTTATTTCTCTAGTATCCTAAGGTGAAATCTTACATTTTTGGTTTTAGATCTTTATTTTTCTAAAAAATATGCATTCAATGCTATAAATTTCCCTCTAAGCATTGCTTTCACTGCATCTCATAAATTTTGATAGGTTTTATTTCAATTTTCACTAAGTTCAAATTATTTTTAATATCTCTTGGCATTTCTTTTTTGACCCATGTATTATTTACAAGTGTGTTATTTGTTTAATCTCCAAATACTTTGGGATTCTCTAGCCACTTTCTGTTATTGATTTCTAGTTTATTTCCATTGTGTTCTGAGAGCATACTTTGGATGATTTCAATTCTTTTAAAATGTGCTTGAGGTGTGTTTCATGTCCCTGAATGTGATGTATCTTGGTGAATGTTCCATGTGAGCTTGAGAGGAATGTGCAGTTGACTCTTAAATAACATGGGTTTGAACTGGGCAGGTCCACTTATACCTGGATTGTTTTTAAGAAATATTTAGTCAGCCCTTTAAATTCTTGGGTTTCGCATCTGTGGATTCAATCAACTTGGATTGAAATTTCCATTCATTTTACTACTACATTTTATATGAGGGACTTGAGCATCAGCAGATTTTGGTATATGCAGGGGCTCCTGGGACCAATCCCCCTCAGATACCAAGGGATGACTGTAATCTTCTGCTGTTGGATAAGTATTTTATAAATGTCAATTAGATACAGTTGATAATGATGGTGGTTCAGTTCAACTGTACTCTCACTGATTTTCTGTAAGCAGAATCTGTCAATTACTGATAGAGGTCTGTTGAGGTCTCCAACTATAATAATAGAGTTTATTTCATCTTGCCATTCTATCTGTTTTTGCCTCACTTATTTTGGTACTTTGCTGTTATGCACATACACATTAAGGATTAAGTCTTCTTAGAAAATTGACCCCCTTATCGTTATGTAATGCCTCTCTCTATCCCTGATAATTTTCCTTGTTTGAAGTCTGCTTTGCCTCACATTAATATAGCTACTCCAGCTTTCCCTTCATTAGTGTTAGTGTGGTATAGCTTTCTTCATCACTTTGCTTATAATCTATGTCTTTCTTTTTAAAGTGGGTTTCTTGCAGACACATATAGTCAGTTGTTTTTTTTATCCCCTCTGTCATTTTCTGTTTTTAATTTTTATAGTTGCATTTAATCCATTCACATTTAAAGTGATTATGTGTATAGTTTGATTAATCTCTCCCCTTTCTGTACTGTTCTCTATTCATTGCACTTCTTATTTTTTAATATTCTACCCTTTTCTGCCTTATCTGGTTTAATTAGGCATTTTATATGATTCTGTTTTCTCTCATTTCTTAACAAATCAGTTTTACTTCTTTTTAAAAAATGATTTTAGTGGTTGCCCTAAGGATGGCAACATGTATTTACAACATGTATTTACAAGTCCACTTCTAAATAGGTCTATATTATTTTATGAGTGTGTAGGTACCTTAAGATATTTCGTATTCATCCCTTCTAACATTGATGTCACTCATTTCACTTATCAGTAAGCTATACTCATCCAATATATTGTTGCTGTTGTTAGTTTGAACACTTATATATTAAATCAAGTAAGAAAAAGAAAAATAAAAGGGTTTATTTTACCTTTATGTGTTCCCTCTCTAATGCTCTTCATTTCTTTACATAGATCACAGTTTCTAACCTGCATCATTTTCTTTCTCTGAACTTTAAAAAAATTAAACTTCTTTAAACATTTTTTGAAAGGCAGATCTACTGGTGAAAAATTCCTCATTTTTGTTCATTTGAGAAAGTCTTTATTTCTCCTTCATTTTTGAGGAACAATTTTCCTTAATACAGAATTCTAGCTTGGTGATTCCTTTATTTCAACATTTTAAATATTTCTCTCCACTCTCTTTTTGCTTGCATTGTTGATGACAAGAAGTCTGCTATAAATCTTATACTTCTTTCTTCATAGGTAAGGTGTTGTTTTTCTGTGTGTGTGTTTCAAGATTTTTTCTTTGATTTTCTGTAGTTTGAACACAACATGCCAGGTGAAAGTTTTTTTTATTATTTATCCCACTTGGACTGCTCTGAGTCCTTGATCTATGGTTTGGTGTCTGTCATTATTTTTGAAAAATTCTTAGCTATTTTCACCTCACAAATTATATTAGTATTGTGAACTGAAATCCCATGTTTTTTATTACCAATTCATACTCTCCTCTAATAAGCCATTCATCATAGAAGACCTGCCACCTTACACTTCCTCTAGATCCACCTCTAAGACCATTGCATCAAAGTGAGAACTAATCTCGAACTGATATTTCCAATTTTCTCTTTGCACAGTGCTGAGTAGTGGGAACTTTAATTGTAACTGATCAATTTTTGTCTTTTATATAGTGTGCAGAATGTTTATTTGCACAAAACATAAATAACATATGTGTATATATATCTGCATGTATATGTTATATATATATATATATATATATACACACACACACACACACATATATATATATATATATATATATAAATGTTATGATTCCTTGCTTGGAAGGATGGAATCTAGGGCAACAAGAAAAGGGGGAGTGAGACATGGTCTTCCTCTTATCTTTACCTTTTTTTCTCTCCTTTTCTTTTTTTACCTAAGTTATTTATTTAATTCATCTCCTGCTACAAGAAAGGTGATGCAAAATCAGTCTACTAGTCATCATTTGATGCAAATAAAGAACATGGGCTTAAGGTCCTATACATTTTACTGGTCCATGTGCAAGAATAGTCCAAATCTGAGCTGTGGTCCATGATGTAGAACAATGGTCCAGGTTTTCTTTATTCATCTTCGTTGTAGGTCAGAAGTGGCTTCAAATGAGGGTTATGGAATAAAGAATGGTTACCATATCTCTAGGAAAAGGGCTTGGACCTGATGCAGAGATGGGGATAGGCAAAAACTTGGGTTTTTATGTTTTCTCTGGTGCAAACAGGAAGGCATTCAGCAAGCTGACTCCCACCCTGGGGAACATGACAAAGTAAATAGGGGCCTTCCAAGTGTGAGCTAAGCCCTCCTTGCTTGAGGCACCTCTAGACGTGGGAAGCCCCAGATGTGGTTGGGACATGCCTAGAACCCCGGAAACCCAGAGTCTAGCCACCACTCCATTTTCGACCTGATGCAAAGCTATCATTGCCTCTTTATTATTCTAGAGATTATAAAGAAATTATTATTCCTGATTAAAAACAGAATTATCAAATTTAAAATCATTGTGATAGCAGTAAGCAGCAAGTTATATTCCTTAGAAAATCAATGCAATGAAATACATACTCGGCATACATACATACTCAATTTTTCTCAGAATTCAGAAGAAAATAATAGAAACTAGGTGTGATGAGAGAATAGTTAAGTGAAAGAAGGTAGAAAATAAAACCCAATCTACAGAAAATTGTAACTTCATGAAACAGTCACTTTTACAAATTACAAGATTTTTTTTTAATCCAGAAAGTGACATAGTTATTTATCAGTTACTAGTTTCAGATTCCTTTCAACATTTCTGAAGACACAAGTCAAGATGAAGCTGATAATTGCCCACCATTTGATCTGATAAAAACATAATGCTGCAAACGAAGGAGAACTTTCCTCTGGTGAATGGTGGACTGAGGGGGGAAAAATGAAGCACGTTTTCACCTCATGGAACTGAGAATGCATGAAGAAACGTTGATAAAATATTTGATTAACTTAACCACAGATGTTCACAAACTGAGTTTTAAATAGATATTTATGGTTTTCCAAAGCAACCGAAGCAGCAGCCCATCTTCATGGGATCAGCTAGTGAGTATCAAAATTATTTAATACACTCTATCCCCTACTGTCAAAAGTGAATACTCTCAAGTGCTTGGCATTCTGTAGAATAGTGGTTAAGGAGAAACTTGAAATGTGTTTTCTCTTGTCCAGCAAGTTAACATTTTCTGTTAAGTTTCTGTTTTCTCTCGAAGGACCTACTCTTCTCTTGATGGTAAGTTATTCTCTTTAAGGACACACTGTCCCCCCGCCCCTCACCTCAACTACAGTAGTATACTTTATTCAGAGATTTCTGTAGGGCACAAATATCATGATATGATAATGCAAAATACATATGTACATTTTAGTTAGCAGATGGTTGGTCTCCTTATATAGATTTTAAAATACAAATCAAAATAAAATTCAGATGGAATAAGGACTTAAATATATAGAGCATAAAATTACTGAAATAATACAGGAGATAACTGAAACTCTGAGTTACACAATAAAAGCAGACATAATGATTTGGTTAAACACCAAAAGCTTCAAAAAGTTTAAACAAATCTCAAAATAGAGAAATAACTTCTGCAATGCAAAATAATCAATATAGGGGCAAGAGATTTCATTAAAAAATGAAGGTAAGTATTATATTGAATAAATGCCAGGAAGAAGAAATTCAGGAAAGCAAATGTAAAAAATGTGATAGATACAATGAAATGCTCAAACTAACCAGTGTTCAACAAAACAAAATTTAAAATAAAAATAATATGAATGTTTTGTCTATACGTTTAATTCATGAAATTTGTTAAATGTAAACTATTCAAATTGATGGAAATATAAACATTGGACTAATATTCTGAATTGTTTTGGATTTTGCTTTCTATTTGATGGTAAGATTTAGAGACTTTTTCATGTCTGTTTATAGATTTATAACTTTTTCAAAATACCTTCATAGCACATATTCTGGATCCTTCAGAATTTATTTGTCATTCTTATGGGGATTTCGAGTTGTCCTCACTTGGTTGTTATGCCAGCAATTCTATACGAGAAAACCTTATCCATACAATTTGGTTTCGATGTGTTTTCTTAGCACTCATTAATTCTCCTGAAGAAACCTGCTCCTTTTCCCAAACTTTAATTCAGGAAACACAAGGATAGTCACCTAATTTTAGAACTTTGTTTTGTGTTATTGAGGTCTGTATTGTTAATCTTATGATCTCACAGTTCTTCCTCAGTTTGGTCATATTTCCTTATGCTAACAAAATCTTCTTTTGAGAGCTAAAAAGTATTTTTTATTCTTACTGAAGATGCACTTAAAATATTTTTCATTAACTTTTACTTTTGTTGTTGGCACCAAATTACTGAGAAAAGGGCAAAAGAAACAACTTTATTCAGCCATATATAATTACAAATCAGTTTGTTGATATTTAGTAATATTGGTTCTTATTATCCATTATCCTAAATTAAAATTTAGTATATTTACACTCAGAAACACTAGGAAGTTAAAATTACATATTATTTCTTTGCTCTTGAAATTACATTTGATAAGCTTTTGTACTTTTTTAAGGAACAATCTGTGTCTTCAGCACTTTTTGATGTAGCATTACATGAAGAACATTTTCCATGTTATTAAATATTTTTTGAAAGCATGTTAATACCTACAAAACATTCCATCTTATGCAAGTACCACATAATTTATTTGTGCCTTGATTACTTGATATTAAATGTGTTTCTAATTTCTTCTATCCCCATTCTATAATAAGCATTTTTGTACATTAATCCTTGTTAATTGCTTTATTTCTTTAAAATAATTCTTATAATGCTATATAAGTAAAGTATGCTGTGGGCACTCAAAACCATAGAGAAAACAGTACATCTAAATGTATTAGTGTTTAAGAATCATAACACATCGAGGGGGATTTTAAGTGAATGAACCTAGTGATTAATTTTAAGAACATAAAACTTGAGACAACCAGATATTATGTGCTCCCTAATGTGAAGAAATAAGAAGTGTAGCACATCAACTATGAAGAACTCTTACCAATCAAATCTGAATCAAAACTGTAGTTCCCGGGCTTCCCTGGTGGCGCAGTGGTTGGGATTCCGCCTGCCGACGCAGGGGACGCGGGTTCGTGCCCCGGTCTGGGAAGATCCCATATGCCGCGGAGCGGCTGGGCCCGTGAGCCATGGCCGCTGAGCCTGCGCGTCTGGATGACTGTGCTCTGCAACTGGAGAGGCCACAACAGTGAAAGGCCCGCATACCGCAAAAAAAAAAAAAAAAAAAAAAAAACTGTAGTTCCCAATCACTAATTTGTTAAAAAAGAAAAACATGAAAATCGGAGAAATATGTTAATATGTTAAATATGTTAATATGTTAAAACAGGAATACACACAGAAAAATGCAAAATTTTGTTAACTCTACAAGGCAAATGACCACCCACAAGGAAGAATAAACGTCATGGAAAAAAGAGAGAGGGACAACCTATAGATTTAAAGACAAGAGAATAATCAACCAAGCTATCAATATTCTGAGCCCTGTTGGGATTCTGATTTCAATAAAACAACTTTGGAAATAAATTATGATACATCATGCAGATATATACACTGACTAGATTTTTTAATATTAAGGGTTTATTGTTAAATTTGTGGGTGGATAGCTGGAAAAGCTTTTGTCTTATTTTGTATTTTTTTAGTCCTTATGCTATTTTTTCCCCGATGAAATGTTATGCTTAGGATTTTCATCTATACTATTCAGGGGTTAAAGTAACTCTGAAGTAATCCTAAAGTAACCTTAAAGTAATCGTGTTTTGGGCAGAGCCAAAACACGATTGGACATATGTTGATAATTATTGATCTTCTCTATATTTACATATTTTTTGAGAATTTAAAATGCCACAAAAGGGAGCAACGGGAAATGAGTTTACTATTTCGGTGGGGAATAGATAATACAGTCTTGTTATATATATATATGGTTTATCCTGAAGAGATTTGGGAAAGGATGTGATATGATGGGATTCACAAGTGAGAGTGCACTCTTATGAACGTGGACATGAATTCATCCAGGAGCAAGGAGACCATTAATACCTTCCTCAATTTCTATAATTCCAGTCCCCTCTCTGTCACACTCTTATGGGCTATAATTTCTCTACAGAATGATAATAGAATGATAAAGAAAATAAGAATGAATTAAAAATGAGATGTGAAAGCCAAAGGGACTCCTTGGTAGAGGCAAAGAAGCCCTCGTTTTGCAGCAGGAGTGCAGAGAAAGCCAAACATGAGGCCTGAGATTTATTAGTCTGTGCGACTAACTTCAAAGGAGGTTAAACTTGGCAGATTTGTTATACCAAGGGCATTGCCCCCATTGGGAAAATCTGAAGCTTTAACACACAGAATCTAGACATGCGGATGATTGCTCCTGAAGATTTTGATTCCTCTGACTCTTCTGAACCTTCTAAGCCTGCAGAAGTGTTCCATTCCTTTTTGCTAAGAGCAGTCATCTCAATCATCCTGAAAGGCAGCAGATATACCACTCAAGATCTGCCCTCACTTTCCCTCCTGGCCACTTGGCTTATACCTAGGTTTTAAGTCACAATATCAAGCAACTGAGGATGCACTTGGCTTCATAAACAAGGTACTGTAATTTAAAGATGCTGCAAATCTATCTGACATGTATCAGTAGCCATCTGGGATGTATGAGTGGCACTGTGTTAGAAGATTCTTTATCAAAGGGACTGGAACATAGAATTGGAAAGGGAAGAATTTATTTACCTGAGAATATTCTTTGGAGATAAAGGATTTAGTGTCCTGGAAAGAACCTCAGGAGATTGTACAAACTAATAAGGTGGCTCCCAGTGGCATGGTACACACAGTGGCCAAGCTGAACACAGTTGAAGTGCATGAACTGCAATGTCAGATGATGGATAAAGAAATTAAAAAGTTCAGAGAAGTAGACGTGCTAGAATGGATGTAATATGTACAGTCAGAAGATAAGCATGATGGTTATGTTCCCTGGGAAGGCCCAAAGGACACAAAATTTATCAAGGCCATATGAATGGCCTGGTGAGACAGGAAGCATCATTAAAAAGTTCAGGGGCTTCCCTGGTGGCACAGTGGTTGAGAGTCCGCCTGCCGATGCAGGGGACGCGGGTTTGTGCCCCGGTCCGGGAGGATCCCACATGCCGCGGAGCAGCTGGGCCCATGAGCCATGGCCGCTGGGCCTGTGCGTCCGGAGCCTGTGCTCTGCAATGGGAGAGGCCACAACAGTGAGAGGCCCGTGTACAGAAAAAAAAAAAAAAAATTCAGTAGTGTCTCTACTTTTCATTTTAGGGCTGGAGATAGAAAATACTGTTACAGAATTTATCTAGCTGAAAACAATGTCCATGAATGGACTTTAAAATAGTAGAGTCTAGGTGGCAGCAGTTAACTGTCAGTAACCAGGTGGCACTTAACCACATATGTTGTGATCACTAGCAAAGTTGGAGTAATAGCCCTGGGAACCAGATACACAGGGTCTTACAAGGATGGTTAATAGAATATGACCTCCCTAGGGGCAAAATAGATTGGTGTCTGACAAAGTCACTACTCAGCTTGAACCAGCAGAAGAAATCAAGGTTTGGTGATTGGGCGTCTGAGGATAGCCACCCTAATAAATATGTCATGATTCCTTGCATAGGTTTCAGACTGGGGACGATTGTTCAGAATCAGAGCCCACTAAACAGTGGTTCCAAGTGGAACAATTGCAATACCATAGCATGTATACAAAGCAATGATTTGCTGCATTTTTCCTCAAGAAAATTATGGCCATTTACTCACTTGACTATAAATTTGGAGATGGGGATTACTCATATTTTTAGCACTGTTGGTATAGGTTATGGAGTTTCTGTGTTATTGAACTACGAATACTTGGAAACATTATTGTGGCCTTCCTATATGTATGGGGGCATATGGGAGACAGGTAATAAATCACTTACATAGACCACCTGATGGTCATTTCCCTGGACCCTGAATGTTTAATTGGTATTAACATACTTGGAAGTTAGTACAACTTCCAGATTGGGTCCTTGGTTGTAGATAACTACCAAAATAGGGAAAGCCACATGGAAGCCTCTGAAACTGTTCCTGTCATGAGAAAGTAAGTGAAACTATATAAATAAAAATTGTATCATATATGTATTATATAGAGTTTAGGAGATTTATATCAGCCATGACTTTCTAACAGATGCAAGGATGGTGGTCCTTATCACATCCCCAGTTAAGTTACCTAGCAATGATCTTGCAAAAACCAGATGGATCCTGGAAGGTGACTGTAGACCGCTGCAAGCTCAGCCCAGTAGTTGCCCTGATTGAAGTTGCCATGATGGATGTGGTAACTTTGTTAGAACAGATAGAGCCTCAGGTTCTGGTATATGGACATTGTTTTGGCATGTGCATTCTTTTCTATTTCAGTAAGAAAAGAGGATCAGGGAGAGTTTTTGCTCACTTCAAATGTGTTATTTTTTAGAGCTAAGAAAAATTCTAGTAGAGATTTGCTGAAAAGATAGTGTCAGAAGCTCATTTTACCATTTTGGTATCATTCTTTGGCACAGGGAAGTTGATTCTTTCCTCACATGCACCTAACATACCTTGTTTGCCTTTTGAAAATTTATGCTGCTATTAAACATCAAGAATTATATCACATGGAAATGTCTTCCTGGGAGGGTGTGCTGTTACTGTTGAATCATCTTTCTGTGGTATCATTAGGTACAAAAGCTTTGAAGTAAGACCTAAAGCCAAAATTCTCACAGATGTGCATGCAAACAGACTTCAAAAAGGATCTCTGTGCTCTTTCACAGGCAGGTAAACATCTGTGAGAGAGAAAAAAGAAAGCAGGAGAGACAGAGAGAAACTCACTTAAAGGCTTAACTTTGAACAAAACAGGCCTTAGGCCTTTTCTTTCAGATTGGTGTCTCTTTATATGACTTCCTGCCCCTCTACTAGGTAACAATTGAAGTCTCACTTTGTGAACTAATTTACATTGACCTCTTCCTTAGCCCTCAATAGTTCTTTTTAAAGTGAGGTTTGTTTTTCCTAGTGAGGATCAGCTGTGAGCAGGGGCGGCCACAGGAGAGGCCAAGAATACATAAAAGGTCTTGAGCCTGCCGGTTAACATTGAAGATCCTATAAATGCAATGTATTTAGACTTACCACATTTTTCTTTATTAAGGAATTATTATATTCCAAACACTAAAGCTACAAAATGAGGATAAACAAAGCCATGAAAAGAATGACCATCTTTGATAGCTCTTGGGCCATAAATTAAACTTTCTCTATTTTTAATAAGTGTACAAAATTTAGATCAAGGTTCACTTTATTAAAATTATTTGTTTTTCTTTGTCTTTTCATTTTAGCAACTAGTGGCTTAGAAGTACTCATGCCATCACAAAATGAAGAACAAGAAAACAAAACTACAAATTAGAAAGGGTCAATCTATCAGGATTATAGCTTGATCTCTCAAAGCCTAGAGCTTACTAAAACCTCAAAATAATTTCATCAAACAATGTAATAACTGGAGATAAACAGCCCAGTTTTCTTTAAGTTTTCAAGTCTCTTGTCTTCTATTATTAGTTTGTCATATGATTTATTTTCCAAAAAACAAAGATCTATCAAATTGTGCCACTAAATCTCTTCTCTACTTTGATCTTCATTTATGATTTAAGGCAAAACAGCCTATGTGATGCTCAGCTTTATGGAATGTAGATTCTTTGCTCTTCATGTATAAGCCAAGCTTCCCTCACCTCCAAGCATTCTGGAACTGATTGATGGCAAGCCTACCTCAAAAAGTCTTTTCTTATCCTCAGTAGAAATACAACAATAAATAGGAAGAAATGATGATGCTACTGAAGCCTGTGAGCACAGCTGCTCATTTCATCAGTTCTGCTGTTACCTCTGGCTCAGAGGTTCCATTTTCTCTGCTTCTATGGGATGTGTCAGGACTGCTCTGACAGCAAGCCCCATAGGCACATGGCATAAAGCTTCTTGCTTTTAAAGCCGACTTTTACTGACTCACCAGTTGAGTGTAGTAGCAGTTCTAATGATAACTGGGGAGCTAGTAGAATAATCCAAAAAGTGCTGCCCTCAAATTCTGAGTTAATGAAAACAAACTTAGAGTAAACACATCATACTCTGAAGACAAAAGAAAACATATTCTTCTAGTTAACACTAATTATACGAATATTATTATTATCGTATTCTTTTTTCTTAAAAGCTCATGAGCTTTGGGTCAGAAAAATGTGGGTGGAAGTCCTGACTTTATAACCTATGAGCATTATGACTAGAGAAATTAGAATAATCCTATAATGTCCTTGAAATTCTTGAACTCAGCTACAAATCACTTGGTATAATCATATGCTGATTAAGATTTTGTGATGTTTAAATAACATGTATTCATGATTAGGATTATGAAAGACACAGAAGTAATCACTCAGCATGGATTTTTTTTGTCTTTAAAAACAAAAAAACATTAAAACTCTTTCTCTCTGCCAGGTTAAATATACCTACCTTAAAAGCAGGGGGTTCCCTGACTTCTTTCTCTATTTCTATAGATTTTGGTGTTTTATTGGCCATAATGAATTGAATCATGGCCCCCAAAATATAGGTCCATGCCCTTATATTCAGAATGTCTGAATTATTCCTAGTATGGCAAAAGATGTGATTAAGTTAAGAATCTTGAGAGGCAAAACTTATCTTGGATTAACCAGGAGGGCCCTAAATGCAATCACATTTATCTTTATGAGAGAGAAACAGTTTTGAGACAGACAGAAAAGGAGAAACACGAACACAGGAGGAAGAAGCTGTGTGACCCAGAGAGACTGGAGCAGTATAGCCACAAGCCAAGGAACACGTGGAGTCACCAGAAGTTAGAAGTGGCAAAAATAGATGCTCCGTTCTAGCTTTGGGATGGAATGTAGCCCTGCCAACACGTTGATTTAGGACTTTTGGCCTCTAAAACTGTGAGACAATAAATTTCTATAGATTTAAGGCACCGGTTTCTGATGTTTCTGTAGGAACCACAGGAAAGTAATGCATTGCCATGTTATCACTTTGTGCATTCCAAGTGTATCTTGGCAACTTATCGATAGACTGTTACGACCTTGAAAGTGGAAATCACATCTTACTCCTCTTTGTGTAGAATTCAGTACCTCGCCCAAGTCTTTACAGTTAGCAAGGTCTAGAACAAAATTCCCAAATGGATTAATAAATGCCATCATCAGTGAGAGAATTATTCTGGACCCAGTTCCTAAATACAATGATTAAGAATACTGATTTGGTGAAAAGTCAGCAAAATTGAACAATTATCTAGATGTATCTTTTGGGGAAAGGATAAAATGAAACATGCATTTTAACACTGAAAAGATTTAAAAGTCACATAGGAAATAACTGTTATTGACCTATCTAAGAGATGAACTGACGATCTAAGAGAAAAATTCGTAAAAGGACTTTTGTATATTGTGTTGATTGTACTTCCGGGTTTTAGTCCAAACTGTAAGGAGCCTGAAAGTTGTTACTTGCTTCCTCACAACAGGAAAAGTGATGAATAAACTGAAAAGCAGCAACTCTTTTTAGAGTCATCAGGGAGCTAAAGCCACAAGGCAAACTGCTGCCCCTAAACCTGGAGAAATAGGAGAATACAGAGAATCACAGCTTATTGGGAGTATAAACCCAGAAGTGGAACAGAATCCCATCACTGGTGCCAATCCCAGTAGGAACACAAACTGTATTGACAGAGTGCTAGAGGCTCAGTGTGCACTAGCTTGAGAGTTAAAATCTCCATGTGGCCCCAATCTTTTATACGTTTTACCTCTAGGAGTCCCATTAGATTCTTACTGTGAAGAATAGAGGAAAAATTCCTCATACTTCTGGCAGGGGGAGGGGAAAAGTCACTATTCTGAAATATGCCCACATGTCCCTGTTCTTAACAAATTGCACCCTCAAGGGAAACTTTTACCAGAGCCAAACAGTTTGGAATTTATCTAAGCCTAACCTCACTGGCAGAAGAGAAATACCCAACTCCAGCCCTCCAGCTCTTTGAAAGAGAAGAAAATCCTAGATGATATGTTTGAATACATGTTCAGGAAGCAGAAATACAATGAAAGAGTAATAACTGTTACAGCTGGTCAGAGAAGTTACCACCCAGAGTGACTGCTTAAGGCATCCTGGCCATTACCCAGTCAATTTGATAAAGAATCCAAGAAAGATTCAACACCAAGACCCAAGATAATTACTGAGGGATGGACTCCAACAATATTACTGAGTTAAAAACAGGAAAGCATGAAGATCAGGAAACAAGGGATGGGACGTAGTGGAGGAAGTCCTAAGTTGAAGATGAATGGAAGTTCAAGGAAGAAGACTGCTGCATGAGTGGAGAACAACCAGTTCAAAGTGTAACAGAAGAACCATCTGCAAGAAAATATTATGGTTGGGAAAAAGTCTAATTCTAGAAGGAGAATAGATCTCTGGATCATTTGGGGAAAATTTAAAAATAGTTACAGAAAACAAGACAAAGGAAGCACTGAAGTATTTTCTCCAGGAAAACACAAGAAAGACACAGGAAAGATATTCAACTGTGTGCACAACTGGGTCATGCAGTGAACACACTTTACATGTTTTTTTCCCCTATATATGTGTATTTGTTTGTTAATTTTATTAAGCAAAGAGAAGAAAAGAGCTATTCTTGTTTCATAGGGGTGAATTTGTTTTTTAAAAAATAATATTCATAAAAGTACATACTACAGAGGTTTCAGCTTGATTGATAGTGATTTGCAGATATATCTAATCTACTGAATGATCTCAGAATTTCATAAACTTTTACTTGTGAAGAAACATTTTACATAAAACGGCCCTTTGTTAAATTTTGGCCTAGCCAGTTTTTGGTTTTTGCAGCAAAATTATTTGGTTAACGTATTAAGATACAACTATATGATTTCTTTTTCATTTCTCTTTATCTAATCTTATTTCGTGTTTTTTTCCCTTCAGTTTTCTACCTCATTACACTTTCCTCCTTTTATAATCTCATCCCTTTTTAAAATATGGAACTGATTCTCTTCTAAATAATACACAGTGAATATGTGCATAGATGGAAATTAATTGGGAGAGTTATTACTTCTAAAAGAGGGAAAGGAAAATAGGATAACAACATAGAAATGTGCTTCCTGAACTGCCTTTTCTGTAATCTTTCTCTTCCATTATGGCACATCTATTTTTTTTCCTCTTTACTGTGTATGCCTAGATTCTGGATCATTTCAAATCCATTTTTTCTGGCACATTATGTTCCAACATAGTGCCATTTTTTTGTTCTTAAACAGATTACTTATTTCTTATATCTTCTTGGGTCTCACTTTGTTTCTTCCTCTGATGGGGAACAAAACACTTCAAGAAATCCATCACTGTGCTCTTAGAGTGGTTTTCCTTAGGCATTGTTTGAAGTTCTCAGTTTAACATGAAAAAAAAATGATTCACATAAGTTATGCACATTGTTACATAAAAATGCAAACTAAAGATGAATATAGTATATTCTATCTTCAGAATTCTCAGCTCAATCATGTAACGTTTATAAAGATATTATATATCAATCTTTCTTATAAAATATATTGTCTAAGAAGTTCCACATCAATAATAATCAATTTATTACTAATAACTGACAAATAAATACCACTATTCTTTGAGGCCTATATTATTTTTTAAAATATTTATTTATTTATTTATTTGGCGGCACCAGTTCTTAGTTGTAGCAGATGGCCTCCTTAGTTGTGGCAGGCCGGCTCCTTTGTTGCAGCACGTGGGCTCCTTAGTTGTGGCACGTGAACTCTTAGTTGTGGCATGCACGTGAGATCTAGTTCCCTGACCAGGGATTGAACCCGGACCCCCTGCATTGGGAGCATGGAGTCTTATCCACTGCACCACCAGAGAAGTCCCTGAGGCCTGTATTATTACATGCAATTTACATATGAGGAAATAGAGAGTTTAGAGATATGAGTAGTTGCTCTAGATGACACAGTTCATAAATAAGAAATGGTGCTGAAATTTAAACATATATTTAAACCCACACATATTTAAATCCAAATTTGGTGTATATATTAAATATTGATAGATATTGTAAATATTGATAAATATTGGTGGTAATCTATTACATTTCATGATAATTTACATTGTATATTTGTTTGATTTTGACCATTTTTTAGCCTCACAATAGGCTGGCTGAACGGAAATAAAGAAGATAACTTTTCTATTAGAATAAAATTCTATTGTTTTAATCCATGATATGGAGTTGAAAACTAAAATTCAAAAGATCAATAATGTATACATAATAATGGGTAATATTGGCTTCTTAAATTGTCAAAAGTAAATATGTCAGAATAAGCCCATGTAAGATTTAATTATAGGCTCAAATAGATGCATCCCTACAAGCAGGGTAAAGCATTTTCACTGACAGAGCATGGAGTCCCTGTTATTGAATTCTGCTCAATACTAAAGAAACAGACATCAATTTGGTGACTTAAACGTTTAATTTTCTAAAGACACAAGAGTGAACACCCAGTGGAATGAGAATTGTGCACGCAATTACAATTTGTATTGTAGACAACAACCAAACACGGCAAAGTGACATAAAATAAGGTTTGCATGGACTGAGATATTTAACATGCTTTTGACTGAGAATGTCTAACAATGTAAATATATTACTTTTTCCTTGTGGATGTATACGTATAATAAAATTTAATGAAAAAATCTCAATGGGTATTATGAAACTTAATTAAATAATATAAAATTAGTCTGGAGAGGAAGTTTAGGATAATTTACCATACTTCCCCCTTTTGTGGTCCAAGTCCCCACAATGCCTGCTCTTCTTTACTGGGATTTCTAGTCCATTCACATTTCGACTTCCTTCCATCATCTTCTCATTTCTGTTTCTATATTTTAAATCCCTTGGCTTCTGATTCCAACCTCTCTTTTCCTAGTGCTTGAGAAAGTGTTTTGCCTGTTTTTCTTTCACAGTCTCAGCCCAGTTACACTTACTTCTGGACATATTCTTTAAACTGACTTCTCCAGGCCTAGGCCAGCTGTAAGATAATAGGGAGAAAATCAAACATCCAAGTGTGTGGCTACACTTGTGAACTGTCTGCCTCCAATTGTTTGGCAAAACCACAGTCTCCTTCTGCTCAGTCAACCTCACAATCACTGGGGGAGGATCTAAGTTTTTAATCCTTCCAGGCCTTCGTTCCAAAGCCTCATTTCTCCTTTTTTTTTTTTTTTAACATTTTTATTGGAGTATAATCGCTTTACAATGGTATGTTAGTTTCTGCTTTTTAAAAAAGTGAATCAGCTCTACATACATATATATCCACATATCTCCTCCCTCTTCAGTTTCGCTCCCACACTGCCTATCCCACCCCTCTGGGTAGACACAAAGCACAGAGCTGATGTCCCTGTGCTATGCAGCTGCTTCCCACTAGCTATCTGTTTTACATTTGATAGTGTATATATGTCCATGACACTCTCTCACTTCGTCCCAGCTTCCCCCTCCCCATGTCCTCAAGTCCATTCTCTACGTCTGCATCTTTATTTCTGTCCTGCCCTTAGGTTCTTCAGAAACAATTTTTTTTTTCAGATTCCATATATACGTTTTAGCACATGGTATTTGTTTTTCTCTGTCTGACTTACTTCACTCTGTATGACAGTCTCTAAGTCCATCTACCTCACTACAAATAACTCAACTTCGTTTCTTTTTATGGCTGAGTAATATTCCATTGTATATATGTGCCACATCTTCTTTAGCCATACATCTGTTGATGAACACTTAGGTTGCTTCCGTGTCCTGGCTATTGTAAATAGAGCTGCAATGAATATTGCGGTACATGAATCTTTTTGAATTATGGTTTTCTCAGGGTATATACCCAGCAGTGGGATTGCTGGGTCGTATGGTGGTTCTATTTTTACTTTTTTAAGGAACCTCCATACTGTTCTTCATACTGGCTGTATCAATTTACATTCCCACCAACAGTGCAAGAGGGTTCCCTTTTTTCCACACCCGCTACAGCATTTATTGTTTGTAGATTTTTTGATGATGGCCATTCTGACTGGTGTGAGGTGATACTTCATTGTAGTTTTCATACTTCATTGTAGCATTTCTCTAATGATTAGTGATGTTGAGCTTCCTTTCATGTGTTTGTTGGCAATCTGTACATCTTTGGAGAAATGTCTATCTAGGTCTTCTACCCAATTTGGACTGGGTTGTTTGATTTCTTGATATTGAGCTCCATGAGCTACTTGTACATTTTGGAGATTACTCCTTTGTCAGTTGCTTCATTTGCAAATATTTTCTCATATTCTGAGGGTTGTCTTTTCATCTTGTTTATGATTTCCTTTGCTGTACAAAGCCTTTTAAGTATCATTAGGTCCCATTTGTTTATTTTTGTTTTTATTTCCATTTCTCTACGAGGTGGGTCAAAAAGGATTTTGCTGTGATTTATATCATAGAGTGTTCTATGTTTTCCTCTAAGAGTTTTACAGCGTCTGGCCTTGCATTTAGGTCTTTAATCCATTTTGAGTTTATTTTTGTGTATGATGTTAGGGAGTGTTCTAATTTCATTCTTTTACATGTACCTGTCCAGTGTTCCCAGCACCATTTATCAAAGAGGCTGTCTTTTCTCCATTGTATATTCTTGCCTCCTTTATCAAAAATAAGGTGAACATATGTGTGTGGGTTTATCTCTGGGCTTTCTATCCTGTTCCATTGATCTTGATTTCTGTT
Source organism: Grampus griseus (assembly GCF_964374135.1). Lineage (NCBI taxonomy): Eukaryota > Metazoa > Chordata > Mammalia > Artiodactyla > Delphinidae > Grampus > Grampus griseus. The sequence goes on along the minus strand of NC_139005.1, from coordinate 29,027,302 downwards.
TTTGTGCCAGTACCATACTGTCTTGATTACTGTAGCTTTGTACTATAGTCTGAAGACAGGGAGCCTGATTCCTGCAGCTCCCTTTTTCTTTCTCAAGATTGCTTTGGCTATTTGGGGTCTTTTGTGTTTCCATACAAATTGTGAAATTTTTTGTTCTACTTCTGTGAAAAATGACATTGGTCGTTTGATAGGGATTGCATTGAATTTGTAGAGTACTATGGGTAGTATAGTTATTTTCACAATGTTGATTCTTCCAATCCAATAACATGGTATATCTCTCCATCTGTTTGTATCATCTTTAATTTCTTTCATCAGTGTCTCATACTTTTTTTATTTTTGCGGTATGCGGGCCTCTCTGTTGTGGCCTGTCCCGTTGCGGAGCACAGGCTCCAGATGCGCAGGCTCAGCGGCCATGGCTCACAGGCCCAGCCACTCCGTGGCATGTGGGATCCTCCCGGACCGGGGCACGAACCTGTGTCCCCTGCATCGGCAGGCGGACTCTCAACCACTGAGCCACCAGGGAAGCCCCAAAGGGAGGATTTTAATGCTGCAAAATAGCTTTGACATGTAATTCTCCTTTCCCATAATCTGGCCAATGATACCTACATTCATTGGCAAAATTAAAAATATTTTGTTACTCAATTCCTAATTACAAAATATTTTATAATGAGTAAATGGATTACAATTATAGATATTCTGCCTTCTGTTAAAAAAAGCATTTTATACACAGAAAAAATTTTTACTCCTGTCATCTCATGATGAAGACATTTCCACCGCCTGCACCACTGTCCCTACCGTGCTCAATTCAGACTCAGCAATTGGAGAATCTACCCTGAAGAAGGTTTTGTCGGCTAGGGAGATGGAAGATACATTGGTGTGGGCCTGTGTATATGTGTGTGGTGGCCATGGCTGTGGCAAAGGAAGACACAACTGGAAAGCGCCCCCTCTGTGCAGCCTGCAACTCATTTTATTGGCAATGAATTTGGCAAGGGGATGCAAACCAAGTAGCAAATTTTTGGCATTTAGTTTTAAAATCAAATATGAGTAATTCTGGTGGAAAAGAATCCATTGTTGAAAAGTACCATTTCTGTTAAAGCACAACATGTAGACATACGTAATCATATATGTACACACATATTTACTTTTTCTGTTCTGATACGACATTCATTCTACCAAGGGGGTCAGAGCTTTTAGGTAAGATGCTTTACTGCTATCACCAGTGGTTTCTCAAACCTCACACCTCTGCTTCCATATCAACCCTGTGCAAAATGTCATCAGTATTATCTGGGGGTGTTTAAGAACTTATTCTCTTTATTCATAGATTTGCTAGAACACCTTTTCATTCTCAATACGATATTATATTTATAAAGTTCTTAGAAGGTCACACGAGGTCAGACTTAATGGTTTGCTCGATTATACAGGAGAGAACTAGGTGAGGACATTTGGACACGATTGGCTTCTAAGTTTAATTTTCTCTCTTAAAATTCCATGAAATCTGTGCTCATTACTCAACACTTTCATTGCTCAAAAGAAGACATCACTTGAAGGGGAAACCTGTTATACAAAGATGTCCTAACATTTCCACATAATTCATCTCTGTACCCGAAGCGATATATCACTTTTCTTGATTAATGCCCACCAGAACAAAATAACCTGGAATGATTTCTTGTAGTTTGCATTAATATTATCTGGCCTACATACCTACAGGTTACTGGTCTATTGAGTAGTAGTTAATAGCTAGCTGTAGAATGCTTATTTAATTTTTCAATTTAAATGCCTAGATAATGCTGGGGGCAGTGCAGATATATAAACAACTTGTTCTTGGCCTTAAGAGGTGTGATTATTGCTTAGGATGAGCAATTATTCAAGATATCCTCAGGGGATGTGAGATGTGACAGATGACACACTGACACTATTTAGAAGGAGCCTGCCAGATGGTCAGAACCTGCAGTTGTGGAATGAGGACAGTATGAAGGGACCTGGGGCAAAAAAAACAGTTTCTGTAGCAATCTGGTAGCAGTAACATTTGGAAACCTGAGAGACCCGGTCCAAGGGTATGGGAGAAAAACTTCACAAAGTACATGAGTTAAATAAGAACTGAAAGTAGACTCATTTCACAATTCAGTCTTTTCCTGATTAAATCATCTTCTATGGCCTGAGAGGTTGGCTGTTTCTACTTCATCTTGATATAACATACAAGTTACAGTGAAATTTAAAATTTTACTTTAAAAAGTGAATTTTTTCCCCCCTCGGGCTACAGAGAAAAGAGTTGGTTATTGCTCTGGCCACAGTTTCAGCACGTTCTTTAAGTCGCCCTGTTATCAAAATATTTTGCTCTCTTCACAGTCTCCATATGCTGTTTACAGCTTGTAGTGCTGAGGATCATTAATTCTTTGTCCAACCAGTATATCATTGGTGGATGAGTACACAAGGAAGTATGAACTACAAATGAATGTTTGGAGGACAGGAAGGCAAGAGTCTCTGTCAGCCTCATTTTTAGTGTTATATTAGAGAAGCACAATACAATGGTGGGAAAACAGTTATTAAAGGGAAACATCAAAATTTACCCATCCCAGCAAGAATATGCCCTTCAGATGAAACATAATATTTCTGACATGTTTTAAATGTAAGGAATGATAATTTGCTAGATTATAGGAGAGAGAAGCTGTCACTGTAATTACACATCACTATTCTTTAGATTTTTTTTTTTTTGCGGTACGCAGGCCTCTCACTGTTGTGGCCTCTCCCATTGCGGAGCACAGGCTCCGGACGCGCAGGCTCAGCGGCCATGGCTCACGGGCCCAGCCGCTTCGCGGCATGTGGGATCTTCCCGGACCGGGGCACGAACCCGTGTCCCCTGCATCGGCAGGCGGACTCTCAACCACTGCGCCACCAGGGAAGCCCATATTCTTTAGATTTTTAATTAAATATTTTAATATAAGTCAAATACAATAAAATGCTCTCATGCCAATGCCATGATTACTACAGTTTTATAGTAAGTTTTGAAAGTGAAAAGGTAAGTGTCTGACCACCTTTAAATTATTTTTCAAAATACTTCTGGCTATTCTAGGTAAATGGCATTTCCAATAAATTGTAAAGTTTGTCAAGTTTACAAAATTTCTTGCTGAGATTATGACTGGGATTGAAATGAAGCTATAAAGTCTTCCAAGCTATGTATGTAGTTCAATAATCTGTTTATTTAAATTTTAATTTTTCAAGGTTACTGGTCTATTGAGTAGTAAGTAGTTAATAGCTAGCTGTAATTTATAGTTTATTTTGTCAAATTCATTCCTAAGTATTTTGATTTTGATACTACTGTAAATGATGTCATTATGTTAATTTTATATTGAAATATTTTGTCCATGGTGTCTAAAACTGCAATTAAAAAATATCTATTGCTCTTTTATTTTGAATCTTGCCATGATCACTTTACTTTATTGTATATATTTAGATTTCTTTCAGTTTGATTTTGGTTTTTTTTTTTTTTTTTACAGATTATCATATGGTTTGAAGACAGTTTTAGAGTGGGGCATTTTTGCCCTGTTGCAAAACTTAGAATGAAATTGTTCAGTCCTTCAACATTAAATATATACTAGTTCTAGGTTTTTCATAAATGACTTATCAAATTGAAAGGTAGTGCTCCACTCAAGACAGTGGAGTCGTAGGACGTGGAACTCACCTCCTCCCACACATACATCAAACATACACCTACAAATGGAACAATTCTCACAGAACACCTACTGAACACCAGCAGAAGACCTCAAACACCTGAAAGGACAAGAAAGATCTCTACATAACCAGGTAGGATGACAGGAAAAAAAAGAGGAAGCAGAATGGGACCTGCACACTTGGGAAGGAGCTGAAAAAGAGGGAAGGTTACCGCACTCTGGGAAGCCCCCTCACTGGGAGGGAGATCAGCCAGGACAGAAAAGGAGCTTCAGAGGCTCCTTTTGCTCCTTCTGCAGAATGCAGCCCCCTATCTATGGCAGGCAGAAAAGAGAGAGACCTACGTGGATGCACGTGTCACTGCCCTGTGCACTCCAGCTGCCTCCTAGGAGGGTTCCTGTTCCAACCACCACCTCAGCGGGCCCTGGGAGCAGGCATCAGTGGGTTGCCCACTCACAGAGGTGGGGTTGAAACCACAGCTGAGCCCCAGGGGCTGTGTGACTCAGGAAGCAGGGCTGAAATCTCTCAACATGGCTGCGTGCACCATGGATTTACACCTCTGCCTCTGGCTTTGTAAATTCATCACCTGTGGGACAACCAAATAGACAATGGGTGCTCCTGCAGCTGGGACAGATCTGGCCTTAGCAGCTGTGGGCTTTGTGGGTGCATGCACATGGGGGGCTGGCCTGGGCCTGGGTCTGAGTTGCCTTCATAGCTCCCAGAGTGTGTCCAGGTTCGTAACTACTGCAGTCCATGGACCTGACTTCAGCGCACTGCACTGGTGGCCTTGTGGAAACAGTGCCTGAGAGACATGAGGCATTGTGTGATCCAATCCTGCCTACCTCACACTGCAGCTCACAAACACAGCTCAGAAACAGATCTGGGGTTTCTACTCCAACACCTCGGGAGCAGATCCTGCCCCTGACAAGGCAGTGACAACCACAGAGCTAAGGGGAGGACCTGCTCAACCTCCAGTGCAGGACCTGGTCACCACAACACCAGTCACACCTCCTATCAAGGGGATAATGGTCAGCATATACTGAGGAAAGAGGTGGCAGGCATCTATACTAAAAACGGCCCTCACACCAAATATATTAAACCCATGCAGGTGACACAGGGATGTTCCCACATAAAAATAGTCTCCCAAGATCACAGTAGATAACTGTTTCTCCTCAACCCATAGAGCAAGAGAAAAAGAGTAAAATGAAGAATCAGAGGAACAATTCTCAATTAAAACATCAAGAGAATTCTCTTGAAAAAATAAACAATGAAACAGACCTCTTCAGTCTAATAGACACTGATTTCAAAAAGGAGATAATAAAAATACTGAAGGAATTTAGAAAGGCTATTAACAGAAATGCAAATTACAACTATAAACTATAAGGACGAGTCAAGAAAAGTTAGAAAATGTATTTCCAGAGATGAAAGCTGAACTAAAGGCAATGAATGCAGAATGAATAATGCAGAAGAAGGAATAAGTGACCTGGAAGATAGAATAATGGAAATCACCCAATCAGAACAGCAGACAGAGAGCCAAATGATAAAAAATGAAAGCAGTATAAGAGACTTTTGGGATAATATAAAGCAGGACAATCTACTGATAATAGGGATCCCAGAAGGAGAAGAAAGAGAAAAGAGGATTGAAAATGTATTTGAAGAAATTATGGCTGAAAACTTCCCAAACCTAAAGAAGGAAACAGCTATCCAAGTACAGGAAGCACAGAGGGTCCCATACAAGGGAAACCCAAACAGACCTACACCAAGACATATTATAATAAAAATGGCAAAATTTAAAGAGGATTCTAAGGCAGCAAGAGAAAAAGAGTTAATTACAAGAGAACCATAAAGCTATCAGCTGATTTCTCTACAGAAATGTTGCAGGCCAGAAAGGAGTGGCAAGATATATTCAAAGTACTGAAAGGGAAAAATCTGCAACCTAGGATGTTCTACCCAGCAAGATTATCATTTAGAATAGAAGGAGAGATAAAGAATTTTTCAGACAAGCAAAAAGTAAAAGAATACAGCAATATTAAACCTATCCTAAAGGAAATATTGAAAGGTCTTCTCTAAATAGAAAAGAAGTAGGAATCTATAGGAAAGAGAAAATCACAATGGAAAAGTAAGTAACTTAAATAAGCCAGTACACAGATTAAAAAAATATCAAAAATAATCTGTGAAAGCAATGATAACCACAATGAACAGCAAAAGGATATACAAGAAGATGTAAAAGAAGACATCAAAATTATAAAATGTGGGGAAGAAGAGTAACAAAATATAGATTTTTTTTTCTAGAATATGTTTGAGTCTATGTGACTACCAGTCTAAGGCAAGTAGATGTAGGAAGGGAATACTATACTTGAAAAATAGGGTAAGCACAAATCAAAAACATACAATAGATTTACAGAAACCAAAAAGAAGAGAACATAGTTATAATACAAATTGAAGCACAAAAGGAAAAACAAGAAGGGACAAAGAAGAAATACAAAATCAATGGAAAAACAAGATTAAAGGGGAAATAAATATATATCTATCAATAATTACCTGAAATGCCAATAGAATCAATGCTCCAATCAAAAGACACAGAGTGGCAGAGTGGATAAAAAAACAAGAGCCTACAATATACTCCCTACAAGAGACCCACTTTAGGGCAAAGGACACACATAGACTGAAAGTGAGGGAATGGAGAAAGATATTTCATGCAAACAGAAATGAAAAGAAAGTGGGAGTCATAATACTCATATCAAACAAAACAGGCTTTAAAACAAAGGCTATAAAGAAAGATAAAGGACACTATAATGCCCAAAGGATCAATACAAGGAGAGGATATTACACTCATCAACATATATACACCCAATATAGGAGCACCAAAATACATAAAACAAATACTAACAGACATAAAGGGAGAAACTGACAGGAATACAATAATAGTAGGATACTTTAACACCCCACTCACATCAATGGACAGATCTTTGAGACAGAAAATCAGTAAGGCAACAGAGAACCTAAATGATACAATAGAACAGTAATGTAATTGAAATTTCAGGACATTACATCCAAAAAAAGAATATACATTCTTTTCAAGTGCACATGGAACATTGTCTAGGATTGACCACATACTAGGGCACAGAAACAAGCCTCAACACATTTAAGAGTATAGAAATCATTTCAACCATCTTTTCTGACCAAAATGGCATGAAACTAGAAGTCAACCACAGAAAAAGAAATGAGAAAAAAACAATTATATGGAAATTAAACCACTAAACAAAATGCTACTAATAAAACACAGTGGGTCAACAATGAAATCAAAGAAAAAAGTAAAAAAAAAAGCACCTTGAGGCAAATGACAATGAAAACACAATCATGCAAAATCTATAGGATGCAGCAAAAGCACTGCATAGAGGGAAGTTCATAGCAATATAGACCTTCTTTAAGAAACAAGAAAAATCTCAAACAATCTAACCTACCACGTAAAAGAAGTAGAAAAAGTAGAACAAACAAAACCTAACGTCAACAGAAGGAAGGAGATAATAAGAGAGGAAAAAATAAAATAGAGATTAAAAAAATAGAAAAAAATCAATGAAAGCAAGAGCTGGTTCTTTGAAAGGGTAAACAAAATTGACAAACCTCTGGCCAGTCTCACCAAGAAGAGAGACGTCCCAAATAAACAAAATAAGAAATGAAAGAGGAGAAATCACAACTGATATCACAGAAATACCAAAAGCCATAAGAGAACACTATGAACAATTGTATGCCAACATATTTGACAACCTAGAAGAAATGGACAGCTTTTGAGAAATATAGAGCCCACCAAAACAGAATCAAGAAGAAATAGATAATTTGAACAGACAGATCACTAGAAGTGAAATAGAATCTGTGATTAAAAAAAAAATCCCTACAAATAAAAGTCCAGGGCCAGATGGAGTCATAGGTAAATTCTATGAAACATACAAAGAAGAACTTATGCTGATCCTTCTGAAACTCTTCCAAATATTAAAGAGGAAGGAACACTCCCATAGACATTCTTTGAAGCCATCATCACCCTGATACCAAAACCAAAGACACTACCAAAAAACAAAATTACAGGCCAATAACTTTGATGAATATAGATGCAAATATTTTCAACTGAATATTAGCAAACCAAATCCAACAACTCATAAAAATGATCATATACTACAACCAAGCTGGATTTATCCCAGGGTCACAAGGATGTTTCAACATATGCAAATCAAACAATGTGATACACCACATCATGAAAAGATAAAAACCATATGATCATCTCAATAGATGCAGAAAAATCATTTGATAAAATTCAACATCAGTTCATGATAAAAACCCTTATGAAAGTAGATATAGAGGGAACATATCTCAACATAATAAAAGCTATTTATGATAAACCCACAGCCAATATAATACTCAATGCTGAAAAGCTGAAAGCCTTCTTGCTAACATCTGGAACAAGACAAGGATGCCCACTCTCACCACTTCTCTTCAACATAGTATTGGAAGTCCTAAGCACAGCAATCAGACAAGAAAAAGAAATAAACTGTATTCAAATTGGCAGGGAAGAAGTAAACTTGTCATTATATGCAGATGACCTGATGCTCTATATAGAAAACCCCAAAAACTCAACACAAACTACTAGAATTGATAAATGAATTCAGCAAGGTAGCAGGATACAAGATTAACATACAGAAATAAGTTGCATTTCTTTACACGAACAATGAAATATCAGAAAGGGAACATAAAATCACATAAAAAAAGATTATTTAGGAGTAAATCTCACCAAGGAGGTGAAAGACTTATATGCTGAGAACTACAAAACATTAATAAAGGAAATTGAAGATGCCACAAAGAAATGGAAAGATATCCCATGCTCTTGAATTGGAAGAATTAATACTGTTAAAATGGCCATACTACCCAAAGAAATCTACAGATTTAATGCAATACCTATCAAAATACTCATGACATTTTTCACAGAACTAGAGTAATCTTAATATTTATATGGAACCATAAAAGACCCAGAATTGTCAAAGCAATCCTGAGGAAAAAGAAAGCAGAAGGCATAACCCTCCCAGACTTCAGACAATACTAAAAAACTATAGTAATCAAAACAGCATGGTCCTGGCACAAAAACAGACAAATGCATCAATGCAATAGAATAGAGTCCAGAGATAAACCCATACACCTATGGACAATTAATCTTCAACAAAGAAGGCAAGAATATACAAAGGAGAAAAGACAGTCTCTTCAGCAAGTGGTGTGGAGAATGTCAGACAGCTGCATGTACATCAATGAAGCTAGAACACACCCTCACACCATACACAAAGATAAACTCAACATGGCTTAAAGACTTAAATATAAGACACGACACCATAAATCTCCTAGAAGACATCACAGGCAAAACATTCTCTGAAATAAATCATACCAATATTTTCTTAGGTCAGTCTTCCAAGGCAATAGAAGTAAAATCATACATAAAGAAAGGGGACCTAATCAAACTTACAAGCTTTTGCACAGCGAAGAAAACCATAAACAAAATGAAAATACAACCTATGGACTGGGAGAAAATATTTGCAAATGATGTGACCAACAAGGGTTTAATTTCCAAAATGTTCAAACAGCTCCTACAATTCAGTAACAAAAAAACCCAAACAGCCCAGTCGAAAAATGGGCAGAAGACCTAAATAGCCATTTCTCCAAAGAAGGCATACAGATGGCTTATAGGCACATGAAAAGATGTTCATCATTGCTAATTATTATAGAAATGCAAATCAAAACTACAATGAGGCACCACTTCACACCAATCAGAATGGCCATTACTAAAAAGTCTACAAATAATAAATGCTGGAGAGGGTGTGGAGAAAAGGTAAACCTCCTAGAGTGTTGGTAGGAATGTAAATTGGTGCATCCTCTATGGAGAACGGTATGGAGGTTCCTCAAAAAAGTAAAAATAGAGTTGCCACATGATCCAGAAATTCCACTCCTGGGCATATACCCAGACAAAAGTATAGTTTGAGAAGATACATGCACCCCTATGTTCATTGCAGCATTATTTACAATAGCCAAGACATGGAAACAAGCTAAATATCCATCAACAGATGAATGGATAAAGATGATGTGTTATATACTTACAAAGGAATATTACTCAGCCATTATAAAGAATGAAATAATGCCATTTGCAGCAACATGGATGGACCTAGAGTTTATCATACTAAGCAAAGTCAGTCAGAAAAAGAAAGACAAATGCCATATCATATCCCTTATATGTGGAATCTAAAATATGACACAAATGAACATATCTACGAAACAAAAACAGACTCATAGATATAGACAACAGACTTGTGGTTGCCAAGGTGGGGGTAGGGGAGGGAAGAATTGGGAGTTTGGAATTAGCAGATGCAAATTATTATATATAGGATGGAGAAACAACAAGGTCCTATTGTATAGCACAGGAAACTATATTCAATATCCTGTGATAAAACATAATGGAAAAGAATATAAAAAAGAATATATATATGTATAACCGAGTCACTTTGCTATACAGCAGAAATTAAACACAACATTGTAAATCAACTATACTTCAATAAAATTTTTTTAAAAAGTAGTTGTTCTATTCATAGTTGACTGATTTTTAAAACTCATGAATATGTTTTCAGAAACTCATGAATATGTTTTTAGTATTGCAAATGCTTTCTTTGCACCTATTGAGATGGCTTTGTGAGTTACTTTTCCTTTATTCTGTTACTGTGGTGAATCATGCTGCTTCTCAAATACTGAAGAAATATTGCATTCCTGAGTATACATTTAACTGAACAATGATACATTGCCATATATGATGCTGTTTTGTGGAGGATCTTTGTATTTGTCTTCAAATGCAATATTGGTCTGTAATTTTCTTGCAACATCTATGTCAGACTTGGGTGTCAGAGATATGCTGTCCTCAAAAATGAGTTAAGTATTCTCTCATTTACAATTAAATCTGTAAAGTCATTTTAATATACTCTTTGTAGGAAGGTTTATGGATAAAAATTAAATGTCTAATAGGTATAAGTTTAATCAGAAATTCTAGTTTTTTGAATCAGTTTTGGGACATTGTTTTTCTAAAGTTTTTGAAATTATTTCTCAAATTTTATAAATTCATCCATTAAATATGTTATCTATTTTATTGATTTAATGTTGTTCAGAAATCCCCATTATTCTCCTTTTAATGTCTGAACATCTGTCTAATGATGTTCTCTCATTTATTCCTGCTATTGATAACTTGTGTGTGTTATCACTTGTTTACCTAGTAGTCTTGTAAAGAATTTACCAACTTTATTTCCCTCTCCAAATAACAACCATTTGCCTCTGTTTTCACTTAAAAAAAGTCTTCCTTCTATTCTCTTTATGACTGCTTTCATCATTATTATTTCTTTCCTTGCATTTACTATGGGGTAAATTGCTCTTTTAAAAACTTTCTTAATGTAGAAACGTCTATCATTGCTTTTAAACACTTTCTTTTTCCAATATGGGGATTTTGTAGTAAAAATTTTCATCTAAGCAATGCTTAATCTGGTCTCACAAATTCAGATAGGCTGTATTTTCATTATTCAACTTGAAATGTTTCAAAATTTCTCTGGTGTTTTATTTTTTGATTCACTGTTCATATATGTGTGTTGATTAATTGAAAAATTCAATGATATACTAATATATTATCATTATTGATATGCAATTTAACTAGATAGTAATCAGAGCACGGACTGTTATATTTCAATCATTTAAAGTTTAATGGAGTTACTGATTTGTTATTTGATTATTGTTTGGCCCAGCAGCTAGTCTACCTTGGTGAATATCAGTCTGTAGAAACAAAAAATATACTCTTTAACAGTTGCTTATACTGTTCCATGAATGTCAATTTGGCCAGTTTGGTTGACAGTTCTGCTCACATTGTCTATATTGTTACTGATGCTCATTTATCAGTTTTATCAGTTACTGTAAGAAGTACTTTTAAAACTTTAAACCATCGTCTTGATCTGTTTTACCTCTTAATTCTGCCAATTTTGCTTTCAAAAATGTTGAAACACTTTTGTCACATAGATATTTAGGGATTTTCATGTTAAAATTGAGAAAAGATGCATACATTGTTCTATAAAGTGTTGCTTTATAATGTGTGTAAAACACTTCAGATTTGTTGAATCTATTTGGCCTATGTCAGATTTCTAAACTAATAAAATGTAGAGATGTACATATTTTGAAAATTCTATAGTAAAAACATGTTCATATTCAACTTTTTTCTTGCTTAATTAAGATTTTCTTGATAGTAGTAAACTGTTACAATATTTTAATCAAGAAAAATGGTCTAGCCTTTATGGGTACTCTAAATTGATAGCAACAATCCTGCCTTGGAAAGTAATTTGCTGGGAGTAATCAGTTCCAACTCTTACCACTTTCTATGTGTATGACCTCATTTATTTGTACTTAGATCCCTGGTCTATAAATTTGGCTTGTTGAGGTAATTGAATGAGTTCGTCCATGTAAATATACATCTTTTTAAATGGCAGTTACACATTAAGATCCCAAGTGTTGCCTAATGGAATGATCAGTAGCTTTATAAATGTAATGATTAATATTGCATAAGTTTAATTCAAGTCATACAGATAAAGTTAGATAGAGGCAAGTATTTTTTAAAGATGGTATTAAGAAAAAACTTTCTATACCAAATATGAAAATATAGCTGATACATATTTTAAGAAAGTGGATATTCTTTGATAATATGAAGGCTAATATTTTCCATGACAAACAGTGGTATTCAATTAGATCTACATGCTAGCAATAGAAAACACATCTAGTAATACTACCCACTTAAAGCAGCAGCAGGTGGAAGCTTTGAAAATACACCTTTATATTTTAGCAACAAGTTTCTCTTCTGGACACTATGGATATATAAGTATTTATAGGCTCTTAATTATTGATAATAGGTTTACAAATAGTATATATATAATTTTATCTCCCTATTTACCCACCAATGTCAGTACCTATCTATCTATATCCACCTACATATATAAAGACAGAGATCAATATATCCATACATAAATGTATATAGAGAGAGATCAAGACATAGAGATTATCTATGTAGATGTATAGAGAGATACCTGTATATCTGTATCTCTGGAGAGAGATAGCTATCTATCAATTTGGGGTGGTAGAGATAGAGAGAAAATGTATTATCAGTTACTGAACTTTATTTGCTCAATATCTTGATTAGATGGGGAAAATAAAATTATTATATCTACTCTGTAGAATAAACACTATTCATCTGGTTGCGGTGACCCAACTTACAATCCAAAGGTCATGACAAATATAGTCTCTCTTGAACTTTGTGGAAAATCTCATCCTTGTAAGAGCAAGGAAAAGAAAATATAGCCTTTAGTATATTCTTTGAAAGCATTATTTAATTCTGTTACTGGCCAATCTTTATTTCCAGGAATAATTATAAATAAGTCAAAATAAATAAAATTAGCTATCTTAAAGTTTTGAGAGTCATTTCCCTCTTTACCCAATTTTTTTGTGATCATGCTAATAACCAAGAATAGAAAAAAGGAAAATGTAAACTAGAAAAAAGTTGAATTTGTAAGAGATTACAAAAACCTTTAAATCAAAAGAAGAAAATTCATGTTACCTTTATTTAAGCATGCCCCAATAAAGAAACTATGGAAAGAGCTTTAAGAAAACAATTTTGACACCTTAACTGTGTAGAAGATCATGTAGACTGAATTCAAGCTTCATGTAAGTAATATGACCATAATAAGGAAAATATGTCCTATTGCAATTTGGTCTATAAATATTCTGCCCATGTCATTGTAAGATTATTGACAAAATTCTTCTGGGAAACATGTGGTTTACTGAGTTATAACAATGTTAATACCACCTGTGTCCCTAATTAGAACGTTTCGATTTAGTTAATCCTTAAAGATCAAAGTCATGCTCATTACTTGTTACCAGGGCTAAGTTAATCACATAATAATGAGTAATATCAAGATGTCAAAATCACTAGAACTTCTGAGGCTAACTGCATATAAAAAGGATCAAATAAATATACTTATCGTGGTCCGCTAAAGCACAATAAGTACATATTTCTATTTTTCCCCATAGTATATTGCCAGTTCCAGGTCCAATGCCTAGAACCCTCTGGGCACATAGCAGGCATTTAAAACTTAATGTATAAATAAATGATTGAATGTAGTATGAGGTTCCACCTATACAAGAAGCAATAAAGTCAGAGGATCAGTGAAGTGGACAGATGAAATTACAGAATATACTGATGAGATGATTCATATTTCAAAAACAAGAAATGATTTTTTTTTTACCCCTGCTCCTAGGTTTTCTGTAATTTGGTGGGAAAAAGCAAATCCAGTGAATCTAGTATACAGACTGAAAGCAATGAGTGACCCCTATGGAGCTGAGTAATGCCTAGGTCTATTTCAGTTTAGATAACTAGTATTTTCCAACCCTGCACATATGAGAATCACCTAGAGAGAAGTAGAGATGAAAACCCCAATACCAGTGCTTCATCTCTAAACAATTTGGTTATTTATTTTGGGGTATGTCACATGCATGAGTATTTTTAGAAGCACCTCATCTCAGATCATTTGGAAGTATAGCTTGGGTGAGAAATAAAATTTAGCCAGTTGAAGGAAATAAGAATTTCTAACCAGATGTGGGGAATAGTGTGAAGAAAAAAATAAAAACATGAAACTTTACAATATAAGTATTGCAGCATCATGGTGGTGGAGGAAAGTGGAGAGTTCCCAGAGATGAAGCTGAGAAAGAAGAGCACAGAGGAATTTGTTTTAAATATTTAGAGGCCAGGCTTTTACTGTAGACACCAGAAAGGAATATAAGGATTTCCGTTAAAAGAATGGCAGAGTTATTAGGCTGCACTTTCTCGTAGATGTTGTGGCTGCATTTGGTAAGTTAGTACCTCACTTGGGATTTTTATAATACTATAAATAAGAGACAATATTACCTGAATTCAGAATAAGGATAAAGACAGTGAGAAATAAATAAAACTATATATGTATGCGTACATATTTTTATTAAGTTAAATTGGTAAATTCAACTTAATTTATCTGGAGAGACTAGTTTCTAATTTGAATGAGTGAGCATATAATATTATAATTAACTGAGTATTCCTACTAATATTAATGGTAATTTACTGATGTCAAGTTTCAGAGGCTATAAATGTTTGAGCTTCAGTCTTTATAAATCTGAAATGCAGGTTGTTAACCATTATCTTATTTACTTTTAAAAATTATCTCCTTTTGTCAGAGAAAGGGGGGATAATATATTGATAGAAGGACATGGAAATGCCAAGTGTATTAGTTTTCTATTGCTGCACAGCAAATTAACTTAAACAGTGGCTTAAACAAATCTATTACCTCACAGCTAACCCATGAACAACAGGGGTTTGATCGGAGCTGGTCCACTTATATGCTGATGTTTTTCAATAGTAAATACTGCAGTACTACACAATCCCTGGTTGATTAAATCTGCTAATACAGAACTGTAGCTAAGGAGGAATCACATATATGGAGGGTCCACACTAAGTTAAACGTGGATTTAATTTAGAGTGGACCCTCTTTGCACCTCACTAACTCCTGCATTGTTCAAGTGCATTGTTAAGTGGTTTAGAAGTCTAGGCCCAAGTGGCTGGATTGGGTCTTATATGTCCCCAAATTAAGGTGTACCCAGCTGAGCTCTTACCTGAAGGATCTGAGGAAGAATCAGATTACAAGCTCATTCCTCCTGCTGATTTAATTCTGTTTCTTGTGACTGTAGTTCTTAGGTACCTGTCTCATTACTATTGGGTGAGAGCTTCTCTATGCTCAGATGCTGCCTGTACTCCTTTTCATGTGTCATCCCCATATTCAAAGGCAGCAATATGTACCAAGTCCATCTCGTGTTTCAAATCTCTTTAAGTTCTGCGGTTGCTACTGCATCTGACTTCCTTTTCTGCTACAAGCCAGAGAAAAGTCTCTGCTTTTATGGGCTCATGTTAGACCAGACCAAACCAGTTAATCTGTATTTTAAGATTGACTTTGGAATTTAATTATACCTGTAAAATCCCTTCACAGCAGTACCTAGATTAGTGTTTAGCTGAATAACCAAGGGATAGGAATCTTGGAAGTGGTGGGGGCCATTTATTAAATTATGCCTATAAGATACAATTATACACACAAGTATACACAGAGTTAAGATTCATCAGCTTTTAGTCAGTGATATAAATTTTTGGAGTAAATAAATTTGTACAAGATGACTATTCAGATGGTCAAAAGAGATAGAATTGTGCCAGCCCAAGGAACACTAATTGCAGGTATAGCAACAGAGTTAACAAAGAGTCTAAATAAAGATAGTTGATCAAGGAGGGCATGTTTATTTTCATCCTGGAAGCTAAGGTGGAGAGCATTTTTTAAAGGTTAGATCAATTTCCTATGTCAAATGCTGAAAAAAACATTAAATAAGAATTCACAAGCAAATGCTGGATTTGGTCATTAATTATTCCAGTGATAGCTGAGTAACAGACATAATGAAATTCAGAAGCTGAACATTAGGAGGTCAAGAATATAGATTTGATAGGATTTGAAGTGGACTAATTTTTGAGAAACTTAAATAAGATGGGGAAGTCTTAAAGCAGTATTTAGATTCAATCCTGAATCTAATTCCAAGTGAGGGCCCGATAATATACCTGACATGTCTCCCTTTTGAAATAAAAGGTTTCTTAAGAAGTCAAAAGAATCTGCCCATCTACCCACTCACCTATCCACTCATCCACTCCCTATCTACCCTTTAGCCATGCATGCATCAAGCGCTAAGAAATAGAGATAGATTCTTTTATTTCATTAAATATTTAAAAAATACAGTGACTGGTACTGAATTATGAGAATTCTTCATAATTTATAATGGTAAATGATGGATCTAATCTAAATAAGATTTTAAACAATTTTTTTATGCAGATAGACTTTGTAAAATTAAAATGATACTTTCTAGAAGCACTAGGAGGGGAGCTGAAGGCGGCTATTTCTCACCAATGGTGTAAAGGGTACAGGAGAAAAGTTATCTTTCATACTGTGCTTCCATGTCACTCTTTTATAAAAATGTTTACGTGCATTATTTCTATAAGTTGGAAAATAATCCACAAAGGGTAAAGTTGGGGAGAAAAGCATTAAATTATATACATTCCATTGAGTTGACTTAATTTTGTTTGAAAGAGTATTTTACTATTTTCTTACATTATAATTAACAATATAATCATTATCTCTGTGGTAAATTTGAGTTATCTTGTTCTTGTCAGATCATGGTTGCAACTGTCCTTTTATGTTATTACTGGGCATGAAGTACCATGAGACACTCTGGTAAAATCTTTGAATTTTCATATAATTCTCCCTTTCTAGTGCAAATTAGTAGCAGCAAATATATTTTTTCATGATAATAAGAGTGTATTTTCTCATAAGGATAACAGCTCATCTACTGGTATGAGTACTTAAAATATGACCAGAAAGTAGGGGGTAACTAGAAGGTTAGAAGTAACTATTTCCTACTAGAAACATCTACTCTTGGGAATCAGAATCTCTAGTCCACCAGCACAGTAACAAGGATGGAAGTACAAATTTCCCATGTTACTCAATGGTGT
This sequence comes from Grampus griseus, assembly GCF_964374135.1. Classification (NCBI taxonomy): domain Eukaryota; kingdom Metazoa; phylum Chordata; class Mammalia; order Artiodactyla; family Delphinidae; genus Grampus; species Grampus griseus. Next base: position 29,009,967 of record NC_139005.1, on the reverse strand, counting down.
GACGGTGGGATCAGCTACTCCTACTGTAGCCTTTAGTTCCTAAACTTTTTTTTTTTAAACATACTGTGGTCACAGGACCATGTGATGGCCAACAGTTAAAAGTTTATTCCTCATCTTGAGAAGAGCAGTCAAAACTTTCAGGGTGTCTTCATAATACCTTGGTTGTGTCTTAGGGTAATTCCAGTGTTCTATTAATCTGTCAGCTTCTAGGCAATAAAGTATACAGTAGGACCAGAGTATCCCACGGACATGTGTCATTGTCATATCTCATGCACCCTTAGTCTGAGGTAATATTATGCAGGATGTCATGATGTTAGTTGGATGCTTTCTGAGTCCTAAGTTGGAAGTACTAAGGCTCTCTCTGATGCTATCAGGTCCAATATACTGCAGTAGTGATATAGACAGTCTATATGCTTGTTTTCTTCAATAGCCCATCTGACTCTAGTTAATGCTCTTTGGAACAACTTACTGATATCCCCTGGACCTTTTTCATGCCTATCCCAAATGTACCATTTCCATTTTATAATGGATTGGTACTATTTTTAATCAATCTCATGACTTGGGTCTGACTATACAGTTCATAATGGAACCTCTGGTCGTATAATAATTTTCAGTCATATTATCAAGTCTTTAGTTTTTACTTGGGCCTTGTGGCAGGCTTAAAGCTGCTTTACAGGGAGTAATTATCAATTTCAGATGGCAGGATCTCACTCCAGAACCCTAGGTAGCTTTATTAAGGCTATGAGAGACTCTACACTACATTTTTATCTGTCTTAGATACTTCCAGCACCACGAACTATAGTGACTTAAGTAATCAAACGGTGAGGGTCATGTATACTGAGGCATTAACGTGCTGCATACCCCTCTTTTGTTCTGGTTCCGTTTAAAACTGAGAAGTAACCAAATCACTTGCTGAATGGGTCCAATCTATATTCCAAAATTTACTATGAGCTCTCTCCAAAACTTAGTAGGCTTAAGTGTTGTTCTTTGTTTGTAGAAGGTACAAAGCACAATATCTTTACCTTGGATGTTTCAGCATGCCCCAAATAAACCCTCTCCCCCAAATTACCCAAAATGATAGCCCTCTGAATCTTTGTAAGATTTATTTCCCATCTTCTCATGTACAGGTATTGTATGAGGACATCCAGACAATTTGTCACTTCTTGCTTACCAGGTCCAATTCATATCATATCATCAATAGAGTGGATTAATGTGTTCATCTGTGGGATGTCTACAATGAAGGTCCATTTGTACTATACAGAGTAAATATGTCCATGGGGGCACTATCATAAACCTAAACTACCGATGTCAGATGAATGCAAAATACTCCTGCTTCTCCTTCTCAATAGAGATTGGAAGGAATGTATTTGCAAATCAATAGCAACATGCCATGTGCTAGAAGTTGCACTGAATATTTCTAGTTAATCACACTACCTGCAGCAGAAAGCAAATCTTGTGACTAAGGTTTGATTACTCTTATGGTAGCCAGACAACTCCATGATCCATCTAAGAGCATTCCTTACATCTCTTAAGTGCTTACATTATTTATGAAGCTAGTTGATACTTTTCCACCAATATCATAAATCACACTGTTTATAAAGTCTTAGAAAGTGGAGTACTTCAGTAAGCCAGGGGTTTTCAATACCTCATTTTACTATCAATAATGCAGTGTTTACTTTCATCTGGCCAGCAAGTGATATGATTTCCCCCAACCCTATCCTCAGAGTTTACTTCCTAAGACCTCTTCTGTTTCCAACTCACTTGATTTGGGTTCTCCTGCAAGCAGACCTGAGACAACAAGGATCTGAGCATTGTTTCTTTAGAAAGTGATACAATAAAATATTGGTAGGGTAGCAGGAAATAACAATGGGAAGGGAAAAAAATGGAGAAATAAAGTATGCATTATCAAACCAGTTACCACTGTGTGCACTGAAAGGTCAGTTTCTCTGTGGTAGTCTAGGGACAATCAAATATATGCCTCAGTTCTCCCAACTAAGGAACAAGAATTATGTGGTATTTATCCACCAAGTTACTAATGTCATTGGATGAGGGTCTCTTCTGGGGGACTTATGCTCTATCACTCTGGTTTGCCTTGAATTTGGACCAGTGTACTTCTCAGCCCAGGAAAAAAGAAAAACACCTTTAGAAAAGGATTACAGGTATTTTTCAATAGGCTGCCTTCCTCCTGTAAAGCATGGACCTGATACCGACAGTTTGTACTACTACCAGAGAATCTAGAAATTTGTACCAGGATAGCACACAGACTGATCAGGTTTAGGGTTTGCTAGCAATAAAATAATTGACTAATTTGTATCATAAAAGGAAATGAAGGCCAGAAAGAATTAGAAAATCAAGGTAAGAAGAGATCGTGTGACTAGATGCTATGATGTGAATAAAGGGACAGGAGTAATGGGAGGAATACTACAAAGAGAAGGTTATTATCACCCTCCAAATCACACAGAAAAATAGATACTTTGGGGCTTTGAGTATATGTGACATCAGTATTATATAGCTTTACAAATAACATTAGAGAATTGATAGAAATACAGGCTTTGCCTCCACAACCCCAGTTACTTTTAATGTAACAATGTCAGCTATGAAACTTTATAAGACTGCTGGGGAAGCAGTATCCATCAGAGAGCACCAGGTTTATGCTTAGCAATCAGAGGCAGCTTTGTCAGGCAGAATTAATGAAGAGTAGATTTTGGAGAAAGAACATTTTTATGTGATTACTTGTCTAGATTTATTTTTTTACATATTTTTTATTGCTTTATTTTAAGTCAACATTCCAGAAAGCACGATTAAATCCAGGAGGGAAGTGGTCAGATACTGGATTAATAGCTGGTAACTCTGTCAGAGAATATGTGAAATCACCTAAGAGAGGGCTGAATGAATCAAAAGACACATGGTTATTCTTTTAATCTAAATCCCTAGGCAAGAGGCAATGTTGTAATTCCTCCTACAGCTGTTCCATCAAATATCTGTTCTATTCCTACATATTTCCAGCGAAAGGGAACAAATGACCTACCCACCACTGTAAGTATTTGATGTGTAAGTCCATAACAAAAATGATATAAAAATAGACTATATGAAATTGAAGAAATTGAATGTTAGGGTGACTTTAAAAAGTTCACAGACAAGCCATTGCATATGATATGGATGTAGCATAGTAAATAGCATTTACTTTTACAGATTTAGTGAAGGCACTGCATGCCATTAGGAAGGAAAATAGAAATAGAACCATAAACCCAGAAAAGCATAGACTGGGCTAAAAGAATAGCTATTTGTTCAGTGCTATTGAGGAAGAAAGCTCCTAATAGGGAATCAACTATATAAGCAGCCTGGGGTCAGAATGCAAATGGTTTTGAAAATCTAAGTGGTTTAGAATTCACTCTGTAGGAAATGAGGAGTCACTGGTGGCTTTTAAATAGAGGGGTGGCATGGTTAGAAGTAAGAGTGATGTTTAGGCTTAAGAGGAAAGAGAGAGAAGATGCAATGAGAGCATGTAATCACAAAATTATTTAGCAGTAGAATAAAGAGAGGAGGGCAGTCTGAATGAGACAAGGCAGAATCTTTTGGAATAATTGTTTTGAACTTGTTATTTTCATTATGATTTTTTAAATTATGAAATAAAGTCCACAAGGGACATTATGAATGTTATCCCATCATAGTCTACATACCATCTCTGACCTATGATGGATGGTGGGGGCTTGGTACAGTGTAACTGAAAATTTCTTTCCCTGAAATCCATCACTGTATTCTACCCCTGAAACATCCCAACCCTGATCATCATCCCTGCCCTGTTAGTTGTAATATTAAAAGGCATATTTTTAAATATTCATAAAGGGAATATATTAAATATATTTTATTTCCCATGAATATGTTCTTCAGTCCAAAGCCTATTTCAATGCAGTTACCTCAAAAAGAGGGATAAGAAGACAATAACAAAAAGAGTAAGTGACTATCTGGAGTTAAACTACTAAAGGCAAAAATTTTTTGATTTAGAAAATGCTGTGTATAAGACTCTTTAATAAATGCTTTTCAAGAGTGACATCAGCATCAAGACAATGTGAGATGTTCCCTTTGTCTTTTCCCTTCCATCTACAAATGGTAAAACTCAAATGTGTCTTTGTCCAACATGCATGGGCAGCAGAGAATTCCATATATCTGTACACCTAAAATGTGGGTGGACTAGAAGATAGGAGGCAAAACCAGGGAAACAACAGATGCAGTGCCTGTAATCTTGGACCCCCATTTGCAGCAGCTGAAACTACAGCTCCACAGAACCAGGAAGCATCAGGGGAGGGAGCATACACAACACTGGCCTCCTGGCTGCAGGGGTATTTGTGGTCATAGGGAACCAGATGGCAGTGGGATCTGCAGTCTCATCCCTTGAGGCACCTGCAAATCCAACCTCCCCCATCTGCAGTGATGGTGCCCACAAACCTGACAACCTTGGTCAAAGCAGAGACACCCCTACCCTGGCTTTCCCTCCACATTCTCCCTTTTCTTGCAGTGGTGGAGCCTGTTACCCAGGAGACCCCAGATGGAGTGAAGGTGTCCACCATCCTGGTGCCCCAGGTGGCAACACCAGTAACACTAGCAGCAGCAAGACAATATGATTTCAGAGGTATAAGCAGTGACAAGTGTTCCAGAAAACACCTCTGACAAAGACGGTAGGTGGTGGAAAGTACCCATTCTGAAATATGGCCAGAGGCAACTCAGGTAAGACAAACTTAATTTGTGCTATACCGCTGCCTACTGAAAACCAAAAGACAGACCTCTAATTACTAGCATGATAAATTCTTAGAATTAAAAAAAAAAAGGGCTTCCCTGGTGGCACAGTGGTTGAGAGTCCGCCTGCTGATGCAGGGGACACGGGTTTGTGCCGTGGTCCAGGAAGATCCAACATGCTGTGGAGCGGCTAGGCCCGTGAGCCATGGCCGCTGAGCCTGCGTGTCCGGAGCCTGTGCTCCGCAACGGGAGAGGCCACAACAGTGAGAGGCCTGTGTACCGCACCAAAAAAAAAAAAAAAAAAAAAAAAAGGTTTACCCTAAGAAGAAAGGTGATTGCTACTTCATATGTGCCAGCAGAGGAACAACTCATCAAGCATGAAGAGCCACAATAACATGGTATTACAAAAGGAAAATGACAATTCTCCAGAAACCAAACAAAGTCATGGAATATGATGATCTAACTAACCAAGAATTCAAAATAGCTGTCATATGGAAACTCAAAGAGCTACAAGAAAACTCAGAAAGGCAGTTCAATGAGCTCAGGAATAAAATTAATGAACAGAAGAAATACTTTACTAAAGATATTGAAATTCTAAAAATAACCAAATAAATTCTGGAGCTGGAGAACTCAATGAGATGGAAGAATGTATTAAAAAGCACTGGAAATAAAGCAGACCATATAGAAGAGAAAATTCATGAGCTCTATGAAAACTATCCCACTCTGTTAGGAAGAGCAATATTAGAATAATGGATAGCCAGAAGGAAAAGAGAGGGAGAAAGTAACAGTATATTTAAAGAAATAGTTTGATAGTTTGATAATTTGATAAAACTATAAAGGAAGAGGAAAAACATGGGAATTGTTATGGCAATTGAAGATAAAATAGTTATTTTCTGCTGATACCATCTTGTCTAGGAGAGGTTTTATACAAATCTCATGGTAACCACAAAACATAAATCTAGAGAAGAGACATAAAACATAAGAGGAAACAGAAAAATCAGTTGAAAAAAACTGAGAAAAATCATAGAAAACCATCAAACTAAATGGCAGACAAACACAAGGAAAAATGGACAATGCAGATATAGAGCACCAGAAGATAAAATGAAATACTACGACCTCATCTATCAATAATCACCCGAAATGTAAAGGGAGTGAATTAGCCAATCAAAAGACACAGAGTGACTGAATGGATTAAAAAAAGACCCAATTATATGTTGCTTCCAGGAGACTCACACCAGCTCTAAAGAAAAACATAGGCTCACATTTAATGGATGAAAGATAGCACTCCAAGCAAATGGCAGTCAAAATAAAGTGAGTGTAGCCATACTCATTAGACAAAATAGACTTCAAGCCAAACAAGGTAACAAGAGACAAAGATGAACATTATATAATAAGAAAGGAGACAATTCATCAAGAAGATATAAGAGTTAATATATATGCGCCAAACATAAAAGCACTAAAATATATAAAGCAATTATTAACAGAAATAAAGGGAGAAATTGACAGTGACACACTAATTGTAGGGGACTTTTTGCAACCCACTTACATCAATGGATGGATCATCCAGATGGAAGGTCCACAGAAAACAGTGGCCTTAAATGAAAGATTAGATCAGATAGTTTTAAGAGATTTATACAGAAAATTTCATCCAAATACAATAGAATACACATTCTTCTCAAGTGCACATGGAACATTATCAAGGATAGATCATATGCTGGAACACAAAACAAAGAAGACAAATTATATAAAGCATGTTTTCAGATCATAATGAAATGAAACTAAAAATCACCTACAGGAAGAAAACTGGAAAAGTCACAAATAGGTGGAGACTGAACAACTATTGGGTTAAGAAAAAAATCAAAGGAGAAATAAAAAAATGCCTGAAGACAAATGAAAATATGACATCAAAATCTATAGGATGCATCAACAGCAGTACTAAGATGGAAGTTTATTGTAATACAGACCAACCTCAAGAAATAAGAAAAATCTCAAACAATCTTACCTTACAATTAAAGGAACTAGAAAGAGAAGAACAAATGAAGCCCAAAGTCAGTAGAAGGAAGGAAACAATAAAGATCAGAGTGCAATTGAACACACACACACACACGCACACACACACATTGCAGGTCAATATCTTGTATGACATAGGTATAAACATCCTCAATAAAGTATAGGAAAACAGAATTCAGCAATACATTAAAAGGATCATACACCATGATCAAATGGGATTTATCCCAGGGATGCAAGGATAGTTCAACATCTGCAAAGTCAATCAACATGATACACCACATTAACAAAATTAAGGATAAAAACAATATCACTTCAACCGATGCAGAAAAAGCATTTGACCAGATTCAAATGCCCATTTATGATACTCAATAAAATGGGTATAAAAGGAACTTAACATAATAAAGGTCATATATGAAAAACACACAGCCACATCACACTTAGTGCAAAACTGAAAGCTATCCATCCAAGATCAGGAACGAGACAAGAATGCCCACTCTTGCCACTTTCATTAAACATAGTATCGGAAGTCCTAACCAGAGCAATTAGGCAAGAAAAATAAAGGGCATTTCAGTCAGAAAGTTGAACTGTCACTATTTGCAAGTGACATGATTTTATATATAGAAAACTTTAAAGACTCCACCAAAAACACTATCAGAAATAATAAACAAATACAGTAAAGTTTCAGGGTAAAGAAACCAATATACTAATACCTGTTTCATTTCTATACACTAATAAACCAGCAGAAGGAAGTTAACAATCCCATTGCAACAAAAAGAATACCTTGGAGTAAATATAACCAAGGAGGTAAAAGACCTGTACACAGAAAACTATAAGACATTGCTGAAAGAAACTGAAGATGACACAAAGAAATGTAAAGATATATCGTGCTCATGGATTAGAAGAATATTGTTAAAATGTTCATATTACCTAAAGCAATATACAGATTCAATGCAATCCCTATCAAATTTCAAAGACAACTTTCACAGAACCAGAACAAAAAAACTTAAAATTTATATGGAACCACAAGAGAACCCAAATAGTCAAAGCAATCCTGAGGGAAAAAAAGCCAGAGGTATAACACACCCTGATTTCAAATTATATTACAGAGTTATACTAATCAAAAGAGCATGGTATTGGCAGACACATAGATCAGTGAAACAGAATTGAGGGCCCAGAAATAAACAGAATTGAGGGCCCAGAAATATATATATGAACAACTTATAACAAAGGAGCAAAATACACACAAGGAGAAACGATAGTCTCTTTAATAAATGATTGGGAAAGCTGGACAGCCATGTTCAAAAGAATGGAACTGGACCACTATCCCATACTACACAAAAAATTTAACTCAAAGTGAATTAAAGACTTGAATGTAAGGCCTGTAACCAAGAAGCTCCTAGAAGAAAACATAGGCAGTACACTATGACATTGATCTAGCAATATCATTCTGGGTATGTCTTCTCTGGCAAGGAAAACAAAAGCAAAAATAAATAAATGTGACTACAAACTGAAAAGCTTGTGCACAGCAAAGAAAACCATCAACAAAATGAATCGACAACCTAATTAAAAGATATTTGGGAAAAGATATTTGCAAATCATATCTGAAAGGGACTTGATAGCCTAAATATATAAATAACACATACCAAAACATTTTTTTAATGGGTAGAGAAACTGCATAGATATTTTTCCAAAGAAGACATACAGGTGGCCAACCCTACAGATGCTGGACGTCACAAATTTTTAGGGAAACTCAAATCAAAACCACAATGAAATATTCCCTTACCCCCTTTAGAATGACTATTATCAAAAAGGCCAGAAATAACAGTGTTGGAGAAGATGTGGAGAAAAATTAATCCTCATACACTGCTGGTGGGAATGTAAATTGGTGCAACCGCTATAAAAAACACTGTGGAGTTTCCTCACAAAATTAAGAATAGAGCCACCATATTACCCAGCTCTTTCACTTCTGGATATTTATCCAAATAATACAAGAACACAAATTCAAAAAAAATATGCACTCTTACGTTCATTGCAGCACTATTTACAATAGCCAAGATGTGAAAACAACCTAAGTGGGTGACAGATGAATGGATAAAATAGATGTGGTATATGTACACAATGTAACACTACTCAGCCATAAGAAAGATGAAATCTTGCCATTTGTGACAACATGGATAGGCCTCAGGCTAAATGAAGTAAGTCAGATGAAGAAAAATAAATACCACATGATTTCACTCATAGGTGAAATTTGTTCTTAAAAAAAAGATGAACAAACCAAAACAAAAACAGATACCGAGAACAAAGTAGTGGTTACCAGAGGAAAAGGTGGTAGGGGGAAGGTGAAATGGGTAAAGGGGGTCAACTGTATGGGAAGGGATGGAGACTAAATCGTTGGTGGTGAGCACATTGTAATTTATACAGAGGTCAAAATATAATATCATACACATGAAACTTATATAATGTTATAAACCAAAAAAATCTGAAAACAAAAATAAACTAATGCTTTTGACCATGTTAGATTGTGGTCATTGTGATTCTGCGTGTTTAGGCACATGGTTATTTAAGTCAATTAGTCAACTCATGGACTATGCCATGAGTATGCAGTAAGCTATTTTATCTGAGAATGATTTTTCATGTATTTATCATAACAGTAATTGCACATGCTATTTCAATATCTTAATGATTCTAATTTATGTATCCTGTAATATACTATATTACATATATATACTATATATTATATAGTATACTATTATACCACTATATATACTATACTAATTGCTTTGATTTGTGATTAGATACTATGATAATCCTGTTTTTTGAAAATTGGGTCTGTTGGCATAGTATAATGTAAAAAATTTTTTTATTCATGTTTTTCCCCAGAAACTAAAGAGTTTATGACCAAGACCAAAAACAAACTGCAAATGAAATATAATACATATTTTCAATAAATATAACTTGTACTTTGTAATATAACCATAGAAGTTATACCAATTCAGCAGCCTATGTGTCTAATAAAGTAACTGTTTAGCATTATCACTGTCTTTTGAAACATTGTATGTATGCCAGTAAACATTGTCAACTCTTTCATCAATGCAAAAGGTTATATAACTGTAGCTTTAAACAGAATTTATGCAAGGAAACTATGAAAATCCTCTGATCCGACTCCTGGTTGATTTGTCCTCGGTACAAGATGCAGTCCCAATATCCCGGTTTTATTCCCACATTTTCTTTTAGTTCCTCTCCCTCTCTTCCCATCCATAATCTCTCTCAAGATAAAGATATTACAAACATGGAAGAGTGAACACTAGTTATTAAATTTTTATCTACTAAGCAGGATAAGGTTATACAGAAGGGTATATTTTTAGGTGAGGTGATAAAGGGAAGATCTCTCTGAAGAGGTGAGGTTAAGAGACATGTAACTAAGGAGGAATACTATGGGAGTGTCCTAGAGTAGACTATTTTCAGCAGTCTGAAGAACAAATGCAGACTCTAATGACAGGGCGTGCCTTGTCCGTTTACGGAGCTGCAAGATGGCTGGTTAGTCTGGAGAAAAGTAACCCAGTGGGAGAGTTAAAGGATGAGAAGCTAGATTATGTAGGGTGCAGTAGTCAATAGGAAGGACTTTTTATTCCCAGTGTGCTGGAAGTTTGGGAGGCAGGACTAAGGAGGAGAATAACATGATCTAATTGACATTTGAAAAGATGCATTCTGGTTGTGTGAAAAACTGATTGATTGTAAAGAACTGAAGTGGGAGCATGGAGATCAATTAAAAGGTTATTGCTCAAGCCTGCATGAGATGCTTTGGGTGGCTAGGTTGGTAGGATATGACATGTGGAGAAAGAATTAGATTTAAAATTTATTGTAAAATTTAATGAAACAAGATTTGCTAATAGGCTATGCTAAGACATGAGAAAAAGATGACAGTAACTCCAAGTTTTGAGGTGTGAGCAGCTTGAAAAATGACAGTGCCATTTACTGAGTTAGGAAACACTGGGAAAGTACATACAGGTTAAGTTCATGATGTCTCTTCAACATCCAAGACAGTTAGATGTATGATTCTGGAGTGCAGGGAGGAGACTTCCACAATAGATGTTTGAGGGTTAGCAACATATCTGGGGTAGACTGAGGAGATATTGCAACAAGGGCCTTAAATGGAGAAAGGAGAGAAGAGAAAGGAGGTGAGGACTGAATTCTGGGAGATGCTGAACTTAATAGGTGGGGGGGGGGGTGTCTTAAAGATGAGAAGGGCTTATCAGGGAAGGATGAGAATAAAATCTCAGTGAGATATGAGAAAAATCAAGAGCATTTTGTATCCCAGTGTTTCAATATTCATTTCACCCTTACAGCCACTCTGGATGAGAGAATAGATAGCTATTTTATTTTTACCTATTGGGTAAACACTTGAGATTCAGAAAGGTTAGACATATCCATTATTATAAAGTTAGTAAGTAGTAAAAACATGCTAAGAACAACATGTCTTCTGAGGCCTAGACCAAAAACCTCAACTGAAAAGAAAAATGTCTTAAAATAAAATTTAAAATCTTATGAGTAGTTTTTTTTTAAACAGAGAAAATTATTTTATCAGCAGACCTCAGTAAAAGCTTAAATTTATAGCCTTTGAAGAAAGTACTTAAATTTTATCGATGACAGATGCCTTTCCCAGAAGGGAGAAGGAAGCCTATAGCTCATCTTTTTATTCCAGGGCCAATGTGTCTGAAACATTCCAGCATAAAAAGTGGCTGTCCTATAATATAAACTAGCATAATTAATAGAGTAGACAAAAGCAGGATTACTTCTTTCATAGAGGAAATTCCACAGGGGCCTAGAAGACAGAATAGTAATGTTAAATATTTCTTAAAGTATGTGTAGGTCAATAGATTTCCCAACATATATATCCAGATTTGATAAAGATCAAAAGGAGAATTTAACTACCAAACAAAATCAACTAAAAAAAGAGTAAAATTAAGTAACATTTTTTTCTTGGCATCATTAGTCTCTTCTAAAATATCAAAATATGAAAAATAGAGTTCTCTTTTATTATGGTTTTGAATTATATTTAAAATTTAATCAGATACTTAATTCTTTAATATGAAAAATGGGAAAATTAGAAATATAATAATTCACTACCACTTATCTCATCTGCAAATCTGTTAGTGTTGTTTCATATTTTGTATTATTATGCCTATAATGTTTATATTTTTAAAATATAACTTTGATTTTTCTATAATTAAATGAATATGGTATTTACACCACTGTTTCAAAGTTTATGCATTCCTGACTTTATCTTAGACTGTCTGCATTTTGCTAAGGAGAACAAAAAATGCTGCTGTACTTAGTTTCTGCAGTTTTAGAATTTCTAAACGTTGTGTCAGTATTTGAGCAAAAATGATTTGTTTTTCATAGGCAACACATTTATTCTTTCAACAGCTATAAAACTGGGTTCATTTTCTCTGTGCTTTGAATGGTATATATGAGAAGCCTAAATCTAGTGTATGAGTTTTTTTTTCTCCAGCTGGGATGTCTCTACAATTTCTTTTTCTTTAAAGGTCAAAAAATTAGCTCTATATGTCAGAGTTTTTAGACCTCAATTAATTTTTTTTGTTATAGAAAGTGCTATTTCCCACTGTAAATGAAAATGTTTCCTCATTAGAGGCAAATACTTCTAGCAGCTTAGGGTTTAATCCTTCCTGATTCCTAATATATTATTTCTACAATTTGTCAGTACCCCAAATCCTTATATTGTATTGGTATTTTCTGTCTTTGCTAGCTATCTTATTTAAATTGTTATTTTATTCTGAATTCTGTGTAATTTTTATTAAGATGTCCTGGGTACCACTTCTGGAAATGTGTTGCAAGTACATAGTTCAGAGTGAATTAGGTTACAGCATACCCTTCTAAAATTAGATATTAAAAAGTCAGTAGGGTCATCATTGGACAAAGTGTACACCAGTGGTCAATCAATAAATATCATGTTACGCTTCAAAGTTAATGAGCAAAGAAAAAAACAGGGTTTTCGTTCCTGGTTATTGTTGCACTATTTCCAAGAATAACTAATTTACATATCTAAACATGCACATGGAAAACGATTGTGAATTTCTACAATATTCCCAATTTTGGAAAGGAAAGTAAATAATTATAATTCTCTTTTGCTGTCTTACAACAGTATGAGTTTAAGTTATGTATGTGTGTTAGCATGTGTGTGTGAACACTTATCTATGCATACTCAGTGAAAATGGGATATGGACAGTGGAACCTTGGGGAAAAAACTAAATTAAATTACTTCCAGAACCATCGGCTCCAGATCCCTAAATTGAGTAAGCAGAGCAAGTTCATAACACAGGTGAAATTCTCACAGATACAGCTTCTACTAAAGTGTAAAAAAACTAGAATATATAATCATAGTTTTTTATTACCTTTTCTCTATAAATTAATCGGTTCCTTTAGGATCATTTTGTGTGTGTATGTTTGTATTGTCTTCATTCTTCCTTT